>NC_138369.1:77617196-77647924 GCF_054177405.1 Leptonychotes weddellii
TTTAGCCATTCTGACTGGTGTGAGGTGGTATCTCATTGAGGTTTTGATTTGTATTTCCCTGATGCCAAGTGATGTTGAGCACTTTTTCATGTGTCTGTTGGCCATTTGGATGTCTTCTTTGGAAAAATGTCTGTTCATGTCTTCCTTGCAGGATTTTTCTATTCGTATATTCACATCTGCAGATATACACATACACACACATGGACATACTTCTACATGTTTGGACATACCGAGGACATACATGCTGTTAGGAGTACTTTCAGCTGTGGGTAATAGACCCTCATTAATGGGGCTACAAACTAATGTTCCTGAAACTTTAATGTGCACTCAGAACACCAAAACCTGAGCATATTTTATTTTTTATTGAACTATAATAAACATGCAGTATCATATTAGTTTCAGGTGTATGATATAATGATTCAACATCTCTAGACATGACTCAGTGCTCATCAAGATAAGTGTGCTTTTAATCCCCTTCACCTGTTTCCCCCATCCCCCCACCTCCCCTCTGGTTACCATCAGTTTGCTCTCTGTATTTAAGAGTCTGTTTTTTCACTCATAGGTAGAATTTAAGAACAAATGAACAAAGAAAAAAAGAGACAAACAAAAAAGCAGATTCTTAAATACAGAGAACAACCTGGGGACTTTTTTTTTAATGCAGACTCTGCTTCACTAGGTCTGGGGTAGGCCAGAAATTCTTCAAGTCTAACAAAGCTCCCAGGTGATGCCTATAACTGCTGGCCCACAAACTACACTTTGAGCGGCAAGGGCACAAACTGTGCTTATTTAAGAGTTCCAGAAATAAGGTGGTCTAGGCCCCTCAGTGGTTTCATTAAAGTCCCAAGCTCTTTCATCTTCCTGATATACCATCCCTGATATATGGGCTTTTTGTCTTCATTTCATTACCCATGGTTGCCAAATGCCTACCACAGCTCCAGACTCATATCTTCATTCATGGTAGAAGGGGAGGGAAGAGGGAGGCAGCTCTCTTCTTTTATCAGTGAAGGAAAAACATGTTGAGAAGGCCTCCAGTGGATTTTCCCTTACATCTCATTGACCATAACCTGCTCACATGAGCATACCTCCCTGCAAGGGATGCTGGGAAAGAAATTACTTAGCTTTTCCAGCCTCCATAGTGGAGAGAATCAAGGGGTAGGAATGGCATATATATTCTGTATATGTACGTGTATGCACATGCACACAGGTATGTGTATATTTGCAGTCTTTTTTTAATGGGTAAGGATTCCAGGAGCATATGTGTAAGTCTTGGGATTCTGCTTCCTTGCCAGCTTGTTAAGGAAATCCAAGCTTTAGTCTATCATAATTCTGTATCTTCACTTTTCCCTCCAAAGTCCCTTCCAAGACATACATGGAATAATGAATAGAACATCAGCTCTGAGAGACAACTTAGTGATTACATAATCCAACCCCTCAATTTCAGAGAGAATACAAAAGCCCAGAGCAGAAAAGGATGTGTTTGTGATCACACGGGGAGGTGGAGGCAGAGCTGGGACTGGAGCCCAGGTCTCCTGGCTTCTCCAAGGTGCTGTGTAACATTTTTCTCCCGAAGGCAAGAGAACTGTATAGAAGCAACAGAATCCTCCCTCTTTTCCAATAGAGAATATGTCATCCAGCTCCTTCCCGACTGTCTTTTTATTGCATTGATTTCTGCTGATTATAAAAGCTAGATGTTCCTAACAAAGCTCATTTTTTCACATGCCCTTGAACATCTGAATATATACATAAAATTGTTTTAAACATATACAAAAAGTAATGAGTTAGGCTGAATTTACTTCAAGAATATAAGAACTCCACTAGTGAGTGCCCACTAGGTACCAGCTCAGTCTTAAGCTCTTTATCTTCATTTCTCCCCAAAACTCTGCCAGGATGACATCATTCTCCCCATTTTACAGACAGGAGACAAAGCCTCAGAGAGCTGAAGTCATTTGCCCAAGGTCACACTGCTAAAAACCATGGAACAGGGGTTTGAAACCCAAACTGCCTTGTTCCAAAGGCCAAATTCTTTCCATGAGACTCTTGCCTTTCCTGTACTCCCACTATGACCTCTTTACTAATTTTCATCATCTACAACTTCTCTCACTTGCGTTTTTTGTTTGTTTCAGTGAATGAAGGAACTTCTCTTTTCACGAAGAAAATGCTGCCTCCCTCACCAAGTGACCAGTGAAGTTCCTAGAGGAGTTTCCCCCACATCGCCTAGACTCCCACCACCACCCTACCCTCCTGAGCTGCATTCCTTGCTGGATTCCCTGGTTGATTCAGCTTAGTCTGAAAAGCATCCTGGAAGTGGAGAGGGTCCTTCTGCCTTAATTTAAATAGTCTGTAGCTTGATCAACCTTCCTTGTCCCTCTCCAAATAAATGCTTTGTGTGTGGCTTCCAGTCTGCCCACCTTGTTCAACCCACTGTCAGGTGAAGATGGATATCGCTTTACCTGCCTGGCTTTTTGCTCCCAGAGCCATTCTTAATGGCTTCTGCAGGGGTCCTTGAGCATGACGCCATCTACCTCGTCATCCAAGGGTCAGCTGCTCTTGGGTTTATGAACATAAACGTGCGGCTTAAGCAAGACTTGTGCTCATGGCATGTAAGATTGCCACAGTTTGGGGGCAAAAACAACACTCTTGCTAGACAGCGGATTGGCCTGGTGCTTTGTTGAATATATCATGATCATAAGCATCACAGAGCATTCAGATCTCTCTCATGCACTCTGCACAGGCATATTCGTGCAGACTCACACATCTCACTGCGATGGCAGAGCATCTCTCAATCAGTTTAAACGGTACTTCAAGTCGGGGAGGGGGGTATTAATTAGGTTGTGGTTGCCTACCCCACTGGCAACCTCAGAACTTTTTTCCAGGATCCTTCCCCCAGCCTTCTCAGGGCCTAGCCCAGCCAAATATAGTGTGTGAATCTGCCACCGACCCAGGCAAGACTCCCCTGCCTTCTGATTAAAACTGAAACCACCACCTGTGTCCTACCACAGGCTCTCAGTGTCTCCAAAACCACACACACAAAGCCCAGCCTTAATTTCTTAATTCTTCCCCCAAGCTTCTGTTAGTCCACCTGCCACACAGAATTACAGACCAAAATATCCACACGAGTCTGTCCTCCTAAGCGGCTAATCCAGACAGGGGGATGTGTCCAATATGGGCACATTCAAAGACACCCTCCCCCCACCCCTGGGGTTCCAAAGAGCCAAAGCCAACATAAACAAAAGAAACCTTCTTTACCCTTAAGAACGCTTAAAAGAGAAGCAAGGCAAGAAGTGGGGTCTCCTGGTTGACACCGTGCCAACTGGCTTTCCTTTTTGGTTTCTAGGATCAAAGGGATTGTATTAGCAAGTCATGTGGGCAGGACAGCTATTTACAGCTTGCACCACACCTTTACATAATTCTGTTTGTGGTCTGAGGCTCAGAAATAGTCAAGGCACTACTTGATGCTACATCTCTGCAAAGCACCAATCCCTGCACAGCTGCGTGCTCCCCGGTGCCCTCCGTGGAAGCAGTGGGTACAAGGGCCTCCCTGGAAGAGGGCATCGTGCACGGGTGAGCTATGCTGGATGCACTGAGGTCTGAATAGCCATTTTTCCAAAGAAAATAGATAAGTGGCCAACTGAGGTCTGTTTCTTTCCTTTCTTACTTGTTACAGTTAATTTTCTGCCCCCCCCCCCAGCCAAGACCTAAATCCCTAACCTAAACACAGCTGGGGGGCCCCAAAACGTCAGCCGTCAAAAGGAGGTACTTCTGGGTCTGAATGGCCATGCGTTTTCCAGAACCTGGACGCTGTTTTCAGCTATTGCACGGAGGGGAGAACGGATCCGCACACCCTCCCGCGTTTCCACCGGACAGCATGCTGCGCGGAGCCGCACACACCCGGTCTCCTCCGCCCCCTAATCTCAAAGAGCATCTGCCATAAATCATTAAGTTAATCATCCTTTGGCAGGGAGAGCCAGGGCAGACTGGGGCTTCCAGTTCTCAGCACGGTGTCTTGCTGTTTCTAATGAGGCTTCATTAACAGGTAAGAAAAGGCGCTGCTGGCCCCTGATTCCACCAGGGCCTTATTGAGCTCGGGCTTCCCCCACAACAGCCGGTAAAATTACGCCCTGGCAGCAGCTCGCTGGCAGGTGGCAGGGATGCTTACTGCTCCTGTTGGTGTCAAGGACAGAGCATTTGTTCTGGAGCGGACCAGAGAAGGGCTTCCACGGGGCTCCTCCAAAAGCACAGACGCGCTGTTTCCAGACCAGGTAACGCCACCGGCCTCCGGCCTCGTCCCTGGAGCACAGTGTAAACACCCAGGGAGACTGCTAGAACGCCCGTCCTTAGGCTTTCAGACCGCGAGCAAACTCACCTTCACTGTCATCCACAGCACTTCTGAGCACCTCCTGGCGCCCAGACATTTTGCTGGACTTTGAGGACAGCAGTAAACAGGAGACAGTTTCCGCCCCGGTGGGCTTACTGTCTCCCTGGGGAGCCTGAGTGTGCACATAAAAGGAAAAACAAAGCAAAACAGGCAGAGCATCACATTGCAGTTCGCGGGACCCCTTCATAGAATTCAGCTTATTATAGAAGGCATGGAAATAGACATCCAGATCTAATCTCTGTGGGATTTCAAGAATCATCAAGTAAGTCCCATGCTGGTTTCTGATGATCTCTAAATACCCCCACAGATATTCTTTTTTTTCCTCCCAGATGTATTGAACTGTAATTGATGTTCAGCACTGTGCAAGTTTAAGGTGTATAATGAGTACCACCATCAGTTACCATCCATCATCTCCTTTAGATACAGAAAAAGAAAAAGAAAAATACATTGTTTCCTTGTGCTGGGAACTCTTGGGGTTTACTCTCTTAACTTTCATAGGTACCAGACAGCAGTGTTAGAGGCAGTCAGTCATCATGCTGTGTGAGACATCCCTGGTACTTACTTATCTTCCAACTGGAAGTTTGTATCTTTTGACCACCTTCCTCCAATCCACCCCCTCCCACCTCTGCTAACCATAGATCTGATGTCTTTTTCTAGGCGTTTATTTTTTAGGATTCCACAAACAACTGAGATCATACATTGTTTTTCTTTGTGTGCCTCATTTCATTTAGCATAATGCCCTTAAGGTCCACCCATGTTGTTGCAAATGACAGACTTTCCTGCTTTTTATGGCTAAATAATATTCCTCTGGGTATATGTGTGTGTGTATCTGTATATATCCCAACTTCTTTATCCATTCATCTGTCCAAGGACACCTAGGCTGCTTCCGTGTCTTGACTATTGTAACTAATGCTGCTATGGATATGGGGGTGCAGAGATCTCCTTGACATAGTGTTTTCATTTCCTTCAAATATTGTCCCAGAAGGGGTTTTGTGGGATCATATGGTAGTTCTATTTTTAACTTTTTGAGGAACTTCCATTCTGTTTTCCATGGTGGCTGCACCAGTTTGCATTCCCACCAGCAGTGCACAAGGGTTCCCTTTTCTCCGCATCCTCGCCAACATTTATTTCGTCTTTTTGATGCTAGCCATTCTAACAGGTGTGAGGTGATATCTTATTGTGGTTTCCTTAACAATTAATGATGTTGAGTATCATTTCATGAACCTGTTGGCCCCTCATCTATTTTCTTTGGAAAAATGTCTATTCAGGACTTTTGCCTATTTTTTTAAATTGTAATTTGCTTATTTAGTTATTATCAGATATTTACACTGCTTCCAAGGTTGAATATATATATTTTTTTAACTGCAGAAATCAGGGTGCCTGGGTGGCTCAGTTGGTTAAGAGTCTGACTCTTGATTTCAGCTCAGGTCATGATCTCAGGGTCATGAGATGGAGCCCCAAGTTGGGCTCTACACTGGGCGTGGAGCCTGCTTAAGATTCTCTCCCTCCCTCTCCCTCTGCCCCTCCCCCCACTAATGTGTACACACAGGTGTGTTCTCTCTCTCTCTCTAAAAAACACATTTAAAAAAAAATTTAAAAAAAAAATTTTAAAAAAAAGTTTTTTTAAAAAAAAAATTTAACATTTCTAGAAGGGAAACTAATTGTTAGTACTCTATCTGCACAGAACTATGTGATCCCAATCTGTTAGCATAAGATTCAAATTTACCAATTATTACAAATGAATTTGCAGGGGCCCTTTGAGGAACGGGTGATGCCAGCGTAAGGGTGCCAGCAGCAGCCATAATAAGAGGATTTTCTTCTCAAGAGGCAAGAATGGGGCACCTGGCTGGCTCAGTTGGAAGAGCTTGTGACTCTTGATCTCAGGGGTCATAAGTTCAAGCCCCACATTGGGTGTAGAGATTACTTAAATAAATAAAACTTAAAAAAAGGCAAGAGTAAGTCAAGCAATAATGGAGATTTGATATTACTCCTCAGGAAAGCAAAGTCACCTGTTTCATATTCTACGTGATGAAGCAATAACACATACACATCACCATCAGAGCTGGTGGGGCATGATGACTACAGCTGACCTATTACCCTTACAAATCTAACGTTTTGCAGTTTGTGAGCAGGGACTTTTCACTGAGTGGTCTTATCTCCAAAGTGAGGTCCTTCCTGTCCCCAGGAACACTGAGGTGGGAGTGCCAGGGCTGATACAGTCCGCCGTCAGGACAAGAAGTCTTCAAGTAGATTAGAAAGCAGATACGATCTCTCCTTGGATATGCCCTTGTCTGGCCAGTTGACATTTTGACTGTTAAACCAAATGCCTGTTCTTCTTGAGACATCTTCTTGAAGTGCTAGTGGGATATGGGGCTGGGTCACTGGAAATGAGCCACTGCGTGCTGAGTATCTGTAGGACAGGGGCCTGGAACCCCAAGGCTGATGCTGCTACAGCCTCCCCTATTCCCATGCCAGAGTACAGCACTCTATGTCCTGTCCATGATCCTCGGCAGGGTCAAAGGGCATTGGGAAGTGATGGCCTTGAAAGACTGGGAGCCCCAGTTTTGCCCAATTTTAGTTGAACTATTTGTTTTTTGCTATTGCGTTGTGTGAGCTCTTTATATAATGTGAATATTAACCTCTTACCAGATACATGGTTTACAAATTTTTTTTTTCCCCATTCAGTAAGTTGTCTTTCCTTTTGTTGATGATTTCCTTTGCTGTGCAGAAGCTTTTTAGTTTGATGGGGTCCCACTTATTTATTTTTTAATTTTTTGCTTGTGCTTTAAGTGTCCTATCCAAAAAGTCATTGCCAAGACCCATATCAGGGAGCTTTTTCCCTACATTTTCTTCTAGGAGTTTTATAGTTTTCAGTCTTACATTTAAGTCTTAAATCCATTTCAGGTTAATTTTTGTAAGTGGATTTAAGAAATGGGTCTAGTTTCATTCTTACACGAATATCCAGTTTTCCCAGCACCATTTATTGAAGAGATTGTGTCTTCCCCATTGAGTATTCTTGGCTCTCTTGTCAAATATTAATCAATTGTATGTGCATGGGTTCACTTCTGGTCTCTAAATTCTGTTCCATTGGTCTGTGTGTGTGTTTTATGCCAATACCATACTGTTTTCATTACTATAGTTTTATAATATGGCCTCAAATTAGGAAGTGTGATGCCTCCTGCTTGTTCTTTCTCAGAATTGCTTTGGCTATACAGAGCCTTTTGTTGTTCTATATAAATTTTAGGATTTTTTTTTCTGCTTCTGTAAAAAATATCATTGGAATCATGATAAGGATTGCACTGAATCTATGGATGGCCTTGTGTAGTATAGACATTTTAACAGTATGAATTCTTCCAATCCATGAGCATGGGATACCTTTTGATGTATTTGTGTCTTTGATTCTTTTGTCAACGTTTTCAGTGTAGAGATCTTTTACTTCCCTGGTTAAATTTATTTCTAGCTATGTTATGGTTTTGATGCTATTGTAACACAGATATTCTTTCATAAACTCTTACATCATCTTTTTTGTTTTGATAAATGGCAAAAGAGGATGGTGCCTTTTTGGGCAATTCTGGCATCTTATCTAGGGTTGCTGGACTTAAATAAAATACAGGATGTCCAGGTAGATTTGAATTTCAGATAAACAATGAATAATTTTTTAGTAGAAATATGTCCCACATATTACATCAGACATACTTCTACTAAAAAATTACCAGGTGGGGCACCTGGGTGGCTCAGTCAATTAAGCGTCTGGCTCTTGGTTCTGCTCAGGTCATGATCTCAGGGTCATGGGGTCAAGCCCTGCTTTGGACTCCATGCTCAACATGGAGTCTGCTTGAGAGATTCTCTCTCTCTCTCTCCCTCTGCCCCTCCCCTCCCGCTCATGTTCTCTCTCTCTAAAATAAATAAACAAACAAGTAAATAAATAAAATTTTTTAAAAAATAAATAAAATCTTTAAAAAAATTACCAGGCAGCCCTAATCATAATCAGTCAGAAGCACTCCATACTCATATCCCATATAGTTTTCTGACCTCAAGTGATTCATGAAGATTTGTCCAGCATTTTTAGCTTGGATATCACAAGAAAGGGAAGGGGTAACCCAGGCCACGTTCTTGCTCAGTCTTGATTGAAAACTCAGTCTCCTGACACAACAGCACAGCAGGTCCAATCACGTTCAAGAAATTAATCTGCTAGTTGAGTGAAGAAAGCATACTATTTTCTCAGCTGAAGTGACTGGCTTAATTGGATCATATAGACCAGTTATTTTGAACAATAGGTTGAGCAGGAACTGGAGAAGATCCCAACATAGATGTGCTGTGCTGCAAAGTCAACAGAAAACCCAACTTTCCCTGTCATGCCCAAGAGAAAATCGTCCATTTTCTCCTTCTTCTGCTGAGAGTGAAAGACCATTCACACCATAGGGAGTCAAGCTTTCAGTGTAATTTTGGGATTGAACACAAAAGATATGTTGCATCTTAGGAGAATGGACTTTGCAAAGTGGATAAGCCACAAACTCCTGAATTTCTCTGGACAAGCCATAGGTACTTTGGCTTTTTTATTGTTGTTTCATTTTGTTTCTATAGCTAAAGTTCTTATTGATGACCTACCTAAATAAGGTTCACAATTTTTAATTAAAAAGCCTAGTTGGCAGGGGTGCCTGGGTGGTGCAATTGGTTAAGTTTGACTCTTGATTTCAGCTGAGGTCATATTCTCGGGGTTGTGAGATCAAGCCCCGCCTCTGGCTCTGTGCTTAGCACGGAGCTATTTGGGATTCTCTCCCTCTCCCTCTCCCTCTGCCCCTCCCCGCTGCTCACTCTCTCTCTCTCTCAAATAAATAAATTATCTTAAAAAAAAAAGAAGCCTACTCGGCAAACCTGACTAGATAATTAAGACAAGATGTCACCAATTCCCTTTATGTCAGTATTGCTATGGGTACTTTGAGAGGGAAACAAAAGGGCAGGAATCAACCGACCAGTGGTAGGTTAAGCACCTCATCATTTAGCTACTAGTGACCAAGAGAAAAGAGGCAAGAGAAACATGTAGGGTAACAACTGTCTGGGGAAGTGAAATTGTGGTTTTATGTATTATTTGGGGAATTCAATCTTAGCAGTTCACCTTTGTGCTCAGTGGTGGAAAACTCTCTCCTCTCCAAGATGAAATCCTCTTCCTCAAAAAACAATTATACAGCCCCTGTTCCACATCAACACCATGCGAGGTGCCAAGGATGTGGAGAAGTACAAAATGTAGACCCGCCTTTAAAGAATCTAGATCATCACTGTCCAATAGAAATAGAATCCAACCCATGTACCTAATTTTAAATTTTCTAATAGCCACATTTTTAAAAGTGTCAGAGGAGAACAAGTGAAACTAATTTTAATAATACATTTTACTTATCTCAATATATTCTAAATCCTATCATTTCAGCATATAATTGACATTTTAAAATTATTGATAAGATATTTTAGATTTTTTTTGGTATTAGGTCTTCTAATCAGGCTTATAGTTTATCCTTATACTCCATCTCAATTTGGATGCTAAATTTTCTTCAGAAGTACTTGATCCATATTTAGATTGTAAAATTTATAGTTGAAATAGTAGATTCACAAACCCAAATTATACCAAACATACTTAAAATTTTTTTCAATAACCGAATTGAGGACCAAAAAATTGTCCTCCTTTGATGTTTATATTTTTTCCTTTGATTTGTATTAACAAAACTGGTTCATCTTTTTTGGAAGAGTTTATTGGCTTTGAAGCAAAAGCATATTGGTTTCAAAACCACACTTGTCCAAGTTAAATAAATTCACTAACTCTTATGTCCACTCGATGTTATTAGCATCACGTTTAAGAAAGTAATTGCATATGTTTGAAAATCAACTCTATAAACATCAAAAAAAAACACTTTTCAAATTTTTCTTTTACAGGACAAATATTTTATACTGCTTTTATTTTTAATTTTTTAATTAAAATTAAATAACCTTTAAAATTCATTACTTCAGTCACACTAGCCATATTTTAAGAGTTCAATAGCTGCATGTGGCTGGTGGCTACTGTTTGGACAGAGCAGATAAAGGTTGCTTAGAGGTGGGTGGGATGTATAGTTGGTGAGAACTACTGAGGTGTTTGCAAGCTTATTTGTGGGAAGTCCTGCGTCCACCTCCTCAGATATATGTGAAATGCTTGGCTGGTGGGTATCCCAGAGTATCCTAGGCAGGTGTAAGTAGAATGGCCACCATTCCAACAGTTTCACAGGCATCCCCCATGGCTCAAGTAATCCTTCCACTCCACAGAACTGCTTCTCACAACCAGCTCTTTTGGAAGGAGTTCCTCTGGCAGAGCTCTTAAGCCTCCTGTGACTAAATCTTTTGTTTCATGCCACATCCCTCTCCTTTCCTTGACCCCGTACCACACAAGCCCTGGAAGGGGTAAGCTGAGTCAAAATTGGCCACAAGATCTCACCTCTAGCCCCCTCTTCCTCAACTGAATCGTTCTGCCAGTCTCTTCTCTCCCTTGTAGGGATTTTCTCTCAAGGTTCCATAGACTCTCCCTCAATCCAGCTTCATCAGGACTCACCCCCAGCCATTTCAGTCCCTCAGACATATATGAACTCCATATTTGGACTGAATTTGTGTTCTGTCCTCAGCCCCATGCCAGCTGGGCATGTGACCAGCCATCTGTTTCAAAGTTCCTAAATATCTCCTAAGTTTTAAGCAACTCCTGAATTATCAGTAGTAACTGTGGGCTAGTCTCCCCAGAGTATAAGAGGGACATCCAGAGGGTAGTGTGGTCCAACTCCATGGGCTAGCCTACTTGTCTCAGCTGGTCCCAGCCCGAGGGCCCCATTATATACTATGTGCATGAAACTTAAGGCATCACTGATTATAAGATGTACCATCACTGGATGTAACACTAGGAAATAAAACCACTTCAAATGGAAATCTACTAGGAGACCCCAGATTCAGCTGAGACACTAAAGGCCTTAGTAGAGGAGTAAATGAGAAATTTACAGAAAAGAGATAGCAGGAAAGGAACATGCAGAGTAGGGTAGCAAGGGAAGTTGCATGTTTCAACTTTGCCACTGGGGGGAGAGAGGGAAAGTTCTTCCCTAACCATTTGAACCACAAGTTGGTTCTCATGCAGGCTGTGGGACTACTCGCGCAGTTCAAAAACCTCAGAGAATTTCGCCTAAAGTGGTCTCACATTATTGAGTTCCCTGGCAGGGCAGAGCCCAAAGCTTATATAATTTGGGGCCATCTTTAAGAAAATGAATACAAAATAACTTATTCTTGCAAATTTTACAAAAACATATGATCATATGAAGTTGTGACTAGGACCCTTTGCAGGGCTTCAGAAGAGATGCACAAAGGAGGGACGCTGAAGCTTTAGTTTCACTGGCTTCAGGTAAACTATCTCTGCCTCCAAGAAACTGGCAGAAGCAAAAAGAAATTCTCTGTGAACAGACCCAATCTTAAGCCCACTGGACAGCAAAACATACCATCAACTGTTTTCATACCCTAATTTCAGAGATGTTCAAGCATGAAACAATGTGCTTTTAGGATCGGTGATCAAAGAAATTTGGTACTTTACAAAGGGAAATGGTAATGTAAGTTTTGCCCCTGGTCTGGCTGAAACAATAATGACAACAACAACCGTGATGATGATGGTGGTGATGATGATGATGGGACGGCTACCATTTATCAAGCTCCTACCGTGTGCCAGCCTCCTATAAATGTTTTTCCCTGCTCTCCTGAGAGCTTAGTGCCACCACCAAAGACCTGAAGATGCAGGGTGGCGATTGCTACCATATCCACAGTTAGCTTACCTATTTAGTGAGTGCACGAGTCAGCTGGGTCACGGAGAATACGTGCAGATTATCACAAAGTAATCAAGCGGTGAGGTGAATCACAGCGAGGTTGCAGAGGTGGTATTTTTACTGGAGCAAATCAACACAGCTCTGGCCCTGCTATACTACTACTGACCTAGCCAGTGCTTTCCCTGTCCTCTTCTGCCCCTCCTGGCAGGGATGACAGTACACCTTTACTGGACTGCCTCGGGCTATGTCAGCTCCCCTGCGTCTGGGCCCCCAGAAGGCCAAGCTGATCCATTTCATATTTTCATCGTACTAATTGGACCTGGTGGGCCTGAGGGAGCTGGCTAGCAAGTAGGTGCCTTAGTAAGGCACCTGCTTGCCAGAGGATGGGAAATAAGCCCTGACAACATTCAGAAGACTGCCACACAGGTAAAGCCTCTAGGGTTTGTTGGGATAGATCTTCTAAAGTGAGTAGTGCATGTTGTAACTTACACCAGCCACCATGAGGAAAGAGGAACAAAGCTTGATTTTCAGAAGCAACACAAATCAATCTGGGCTGTGAACTATTAACTCAGTAACTCAGAAGACTACAAGGTTTTGGGTTTGGGTTTTGTTTCCTTTTTCTTTTTCTTTTTTCTTTTTCTTTTGACATAATTTCAGATATAGAAGAGTTGAAAGAATAGTTAAGGAATTACCATATAATTCCAAATCCCTCAGCTTTCACAAATATTAACATTCTAGGTAGAAAGATTCTTAATGCAGATTTAAACTTTATTAACTTCAGAAGTATAAATGCTGGGCGCCTGGGTGGCTCAGTTGGTTGAGTGACTGCCTTCGGCTCAGGTCATGATCCTGGAGTCCCGGGATTGAGTCCCACATCAGGCTCCCTGCTCAGCGGGGAGTCTGCTTCTCCCTCTTCCCCCTCTTGTGCTCTCTCTCTCTCTCCCATTCTCTCTCTCAAATAAATAAATAAAATCTTTAAAAAAAAGAAGTATAAATGCTACAAACTTACAAAAAATTATTTTAAAGTTAAAGCATTTAAATGTCTTGTATACTTGGGGGAGGAGTTAAGATGGCAGAGCGGTAGGGGGACCCTAGGCTTGCCTCATCCCCCAAACACAGCTAGATAAATATCAAGTCATTCCAAACACCCAAGAAATTGATCTGTATATTGAGAGAACAAATTGCAGAACTAGAGAGAGAAAAGAAGCCACATCACGGGAGGTAGAAGGTGCAGAAATGTGATTCCAAGAAGAAAAGAATCACAGGTGCTGTGGAGGGGAGGGAGCCTTGATCTCAGAGAGAGAAGAGATAGAGAGAGAGAGAGAAACAGAGAGAAAGTGGTGTGCAGGGGATTACACAAGAGAAACATTTCCCCAAAACCACTGACTGGGAAAACTAGAGCAGCTGATTATCGCAAGGTTTTTACAAGCAGCAGAGCCCAAAGTCTGAAGTTTTAAAGTCCACGCCAACACCAGGGTCATGCCTGGTGGGCATAGCAGTGCTCCTGTGGGGAAGGAGGGCGGAGGCCCAGGAGCAGACAGCATGCTCTGAGCACCCCCTGGGTTATATGAGGAGAGACAGTGCCCCTTCTTGGAGTGGCATGGCCTCTCGGGGGACTAAAGAACTGGTGGCTCCAACATGCTACCCTGTTCCCAAGCACAGGAACAGGGACACCAGCACAGGGCAGCAAACCTTAGTACCAGCTTTATGCTGTGCTTTATTATAAACTCTGAAATGCTGCCCAGTAGTGTGACTGCTTTTCTGGGACAGAGTGGCAAACAGCAAAAGCGAGGCAAGATCCTCCCCAGAGGATCAGAATGGGTCCACACCAGGCCAGCTTCCTAAAATTTGGGGTTTTGAAACCCAGCTGTGTGCCTGAGATAAAACACAGGAGTACTGTGCCACCTGGCAAATAGATGGCTCAGACAGGATGAAGGCAGGTATCTGACGGAAGCTGGGGACACAAGAAGGGTGACTGTTTACTCTCCTGTGAAGGCTTCCTGAAGAGTGGTGGCAGGAACTTTGCCCTCTGGGGTGAGAGAGCGGAGCAACGCCACTCCCCCCAACCTCCAGCCCGTTAACACTGACAGACTTCAGTGAGCCACACAGCACTCCCCAGTGGAGACCAGAGCTGCGTAAACCGAGCCCCACCCCTTGGCACCCTACAGGCACATTTCTAATAGGGCAAGTCCCCCCCGAGAATCAGCGCAGCAGGCCCCTCCCCCAGAAGACCAGCACAAAGCCCTCGCTCACACCAAGTGAGAGTGCTGCAAAGCTTCAGCACTAGAGGAAATAGGATCTAGATTCTTTTTTTTTTTTAAGATTTTATTTATTTATTTGACAGAGAGAGACACAGCGAGAGAGGGAACACAAGCAGGGGGAGTGGGAGAGGGAAAAGCAGGCTCCCCGCAGAGCAGGGAGCCCGACGCGGGACCCGATCCCAGGACCCCGGGACCATGACCCGAGCCGAAGGCAGACGCTTAACGACTGAGCCACCCAGGCGCCCTGGATCTAGATTCTTTTTTCTTTTCTTTTTTTTTTTTTTTGGACCTCTTCTTAATATAGCCATTACTTTCAGGAGCAGGAATACAACAGGCTTTCCAACAATCACACAAAAAAACAGTGACCTAGACAAAATGATAAGATGGAGGAATTCACCCCTAAAGAAAGAACAGGAAGGAGTTAACAGTCAGGTATTTAATCAATACAGATATAAGTAAGATGCCTGAACCAGAATTTAAAACAAAAACTATAAGGATATTAGCTGGGCTTGAAAAAAGGATAGAAGACACTAGAGAATCCCTTACTACAGAGATAAAAGAACTAAAAACTAGTAAGGCCAGAATTAAAAATGCTATAATTGAGATACAAACCTGAATGGATGCCATGACAATGAGAATTAATAAAGCAGAGGAACAAATCAGTGTCTAGAAGATAAAATTATCAAAAATAGTGAAGCTGAAAAGAAGAGGGAAAGAAAGGTATCAGATCACAAATGTAGACTTGGGGAACTCAGTGACTACATAAAGTGTAATAACATTCATATCATAGGAGTCCCAGAATAGAAGAGAGAGAAAAAGGGACAGAAGATTTATTTGAGCAAATTATAGCTGAAAACTTCCCTAATCTAGGGAAGAAAACAGACATCAAAATCCAAGAGGCACAGAGAAGTCCCATTAAATTCAACAAAAGCTCACCATCACCAAGACGTATCATAGTCAAATTCACAAAATATGCAGACAAGGAAGGAATCCTGAAAACAGCAAGGGAAAAAAATGCCCTTAACCTACAAGTGGTGAAGACAGATCAGGTTTGCAGCAAATCTGTCCACAGAAACTTGACAGGCCAGAAGAGAGTGGCATGATATATTCAACATGTTGAAAGGGGGAAATATGCAGCCAAGAATACTTTATCTAGCAAGGCTGTCATTCAGAATAGAAGGAGAGATAAAGAGTTTCCCAGACAAACAAAAACTAAAGGAGTTCATGATCACTAAACCAGACCTGCAAGAAATATTAAAGGGGACACCTTAAGTGGGGAAAAAAAGACCAAAGCAACAAAGACTGGAAAGGAACTACACCAGAATATCACCAGAAAAAACAACTTTACAGGTAACAACACAATGGAACAAAATTCATAGCTATCAGTAATACTCTGAATGTAAATGGACTAAATGCTCCCATCAAAAGACAGGGTATCAAAATGGATAAGAAAAACAAACAAGGCCAATCTATATGCTACTTACAGGAGACTCATTTTAGACCTAAAGACAACTGTAGATTGAAAGTGAGGGAATGGAGAACGATTTTTGTTTGTTTCTATATCATTCATTTCTGACCTTTATTCTTTATTATTTCCCTTCTTCTGCTGGCTTTAGGCTTTATTTGATGTTTGTTTTCTAGCTCCCTTAGGTGTAAAGTAAGGTTGTGTATCTGAGACTTTTCTTGTTTCTTGAGGTAGGCCTGGATTGCAATATACTTTCTTCTCAAACTGTTCCAAAAAAGCGAAATGAAAGAAAAACTTACAAATTCATTCTATGAAGCCAGCATTACCTTTATTTCATCTTTTTTAAAAGATTTTATTTATTTACTTGAGAGAGAGAGAGAGAAAGAGCACGAGCACATGAGCAGGGGGAGAGGGAAAACAGACTCTCCGCTGAGCAGGGAGCCTGATGTGGAGCTCGATCCCAGGACTCTGGGATCATGACCTGAGCTGAAGGCAGAGGCTTAACCGACTGAGCCACCCAGGTGCTCCTACCTTTATTTCAAAACCAGACAAAGACCCCACTAAAAAGGAAAATTACAGGTCAACATCCCTGTTGAACATGCAAAAATTCTCAACAAGATACTAGCAAATTGAGTCCAACAGTATATTAAAAGAATTATTCACCACATTCAAGTGGGATTCATTCCTGGGCTGCAGGGATGGTTCAATATTTGCAAATCAATGAACGTGATACATCACACTAATAAAGGAAAGGACAAGAACCATATGATCTTCTCAATAGATGCAGAAAAAGCATTTGACAAAATACAGCATCCATTCTTGGTAAAAACCCCCAACAAAGTAGGCATAGATGAAACACACCTCAGCATCATAAAGGCCATCCATGAAAGACCCATAGCTAATTTCATCTTCAATGGGGAAAGGCTGAGAGGTTCTCCTCTATGGTCAGGAACAAGACAGGAATATCCACTCTCACCATTACTATTTAACATAGTACTGGAAGTCCTAGCCTCAGCAGTCAGACAACAAAAAGAAATAAAAGGCATCCAAATCAGCAAGGAAGAAGTCAGATTTTCACTATTCACAGATGACATTATACTCTATGTAGAAAACCCAAAAGACTCCACCAAAAAATTACTAGAACTGATACACAAATTCAGCAAAGTTGCAGTATACAAAATCAATATACAGAAATCTGTTGCATTTCTATACACCAATAATGAAGCAGCAGAAGAAGAAATCAACGAATCCTTCCCATTTACAATTGCACCAAAAACCGTAAGATACCTCGGAATAAACCTAACCAAAGAGGCAAAGGATCTGTACTCAGAAAGCTATAGAATACTCATGAAAGAAATTGAGGAAGACACAAAGAAATGGAAAAACGTTCCATGCTCATGGATTGGAAGAACAAAATGTTAAAATGTCCCTACTACCCAAAGCAATCTATGCATTTAATGCAATTCCTATCAAAATACCACCAGCAGTTTTTACAGAGCTAGAACAAACAATCCTAAAATCTGCATGGAGCCACAAAAGATGCCAAATAGCCAAAGCAACCTTGAAAAAGAAAAAAAAAAAGCTGGAGGCATCATGATTCCAGGTTTTAAGCTAGATTACAAAGCTATAGTCATCAGGACAGTATGGTACTGGCACAGAAACAGACACATAGATCAGTGGAACAGAATAGAAAACCCAGAAATGGACCCACAACTCTATGGTCAACTAATCTTCAACAAAGCGGGAAAGAATATCCAATGGGAAAAAGACAGTCTCTTCAACAAATGGTGTTGAGAAAACTGGACAGCCACATGCAGAAGAATGAAACTGGACCACTTTCTTACACCATACACAAAAATAAATTCAAAATGGATGAAAGACCTAAATGTGAGACAGGAAACCATCAAAATCCTAGGGGAGAACACAGGCAGCATCCTCTTTGACCTTGGCCACAGCAACTTCTTACTAGACACGTTGCTGGAGGCAATTTTACCATATATATTAACTAACTAGAATTTAAATAAAATCTTGAAATAAAAAAACTATTTACTTTTATAAATAAAGAATAAAACAAATGTCTTGTACACTTAGCTTTAGAAATTTTGACTGGCAAACATTGAGACAAGAACTTAAAATTAAAAATTTACTATTTAAAATTCATTAAATTGAGTAATAATTTCTAATTGATACACTTCATTTTTTTTTAATATTTTATTTATTTATTTAAGAGAGAGAGCAAAAGAGCACAAGCAGGGGGAATAGCAGAGGGAGAGGTAGAAGCAGGCTTCCCGCTGAGCAGGGAGCCCAATGCGGGGCTTGATCCCAGGACCCTGAGATTATGACCTGAGCTGAAGGCAGATGATTAACTGGCTGAGCCACCCAGGTGCCTTGTAGACTTTATTTTTTTTTTTTTTAAAGATTTTATTTATTTATTTGAGAGAGAGCACATGAGAGGGGGGAGGGTCAGAGGGAGAAGCAGACCCCCCGCCGAGCAGGGAACCCGATGCGGGACTCGATCCCGGGACTCCAGGATCATGACCTGAGCCGAAGGCAGTCGCTCAACCAACTGAGCCACCCAGGCGCCCTAGACTTTATTTTTTTAAATGGTTTTAGGTTTACAGAAAAATTGAGCAGATTGTACAAGGAGTTCCCATATTCTCTCTCTCCCACACATTTTTCCCTATTATTAACTTCTTACATTACTGCGGTACATTTGTTACAATTAGAGAACCAATATTGACACGTTATTAATTAAAGTCCATAATTCACATTAGGGTTCACTCTTTGTGTTGTACATTCTATGGGTCTTGATAAATGCATAATGTCATGTATCCACCATTAGAGTGTCACTGGAATAGTTGCACTGCCCTAAAAATCCTCTATTCATCCTTTCCCCCTTATCTGAGCCCCTGGCAACCACTGATCTTTTTACTGTCTTTACAGTTGCTTTTTCCAGCATGCCATATAATTGAAAACATGTGGTATGTAGCCTTCTCGGATTGCCTTCTTTCAAAGTTCCTGTATGTCTTTTTGTGGTTTGACAGCTCATTTCTTTATATTGTTAAAATAACACCCCATTGTACAGATGAAAATGATACACCAATTTGTTTGTTCATTCACCTGTTGAAGGGCATCTTGGGTTGCTTTCCGTTTGGGGCAATTATGAATAAAGCTGCTATAGACATCTGTGTGCAGGTTTTGTGTGGACATAAGTTTTCGACTTATTTAAGTAAACACGAGTGTGATTGCTGGATCATATGGTAACACTGTGTTTAACTTTGTAGGAAATTGCCAAACTGTCTTCTGAGGTGGAAGTAGCAATGCCAAGTGCCATTCACATTCCCAGCCAACAATGAATGAGAGTTCCTACCGCTCCACATCCTTTCAGTGTTTGCTATTATCAGTTTTGGGGATTTTAACCCTTCTAATGTAGCAGTACATCATTGTTGCTTGAATTTGTGATACCCTAGTAATATATGATGTTGAGCACATTCATCAGTGAGGTGTCTGCCCAGATACTTTGCCCCTTTTTTAATTGGATGGTTTTCTTATTGATGAGTTTTAAGAGTTCTTTCTAGGGGCGCCTGGGTGGCTCAGTCGGTTAAACATTCAACTCTTGGTTTCAGCTCAGGTCATGATCTCAGGGTCATGAGATCAAGCCCTGCGTTGGGCTCTGCACTGAGCATGGAGTCTGCTTAAGATTCTCTCTCTCTCTCTTTTTCTCTCCCTCTGCCTTTCCCCCAGCTCACACTCTCTCTGCGGGAAAAAAAAAGTTATTTCTATATTGTGGATAAAAGTCCTTTACTATACATGTGACTTACATACGTTTTCTCCGAATGTATGACTTATCCTTTCATTCTCTTAACAGTGTGTTTTGCAGGGCAGAGGTTTTTTTTATTTTAATAAAGTCCAACTTAAATTTTTCTTTCATTGATCATGCTTTTAATATTGTACCTAAAAAACTCATCACCAAACCCAAGATTTTTTCCTATGTTTTCTTCTAGGCATTTTATAATTTTGCATGTTAACTTTAGGTCTATGATGCATTTTGAGTTACTTTCTGTGAAGAGTGTGAGGTCTGTGTCTAGATTCATTTCGTTTCCATGTGGAAGTCCACTTATTCCAACACCATTCATTCCTCTGTTGTATTGCCTTCACTCCTTTGCCAAAGATCAGTCGACTCTATTTGCATGGGCCTGTTTCTGGGCTCTCTGTTGTGCTCCCCTCACCTGTCAGTCTGTTCTTTCACAAACCACACTGTCTTAATTTCTGTAGCTTTATAGTAAATCTTAAAGTCATGTAGTGTCAATCCTCTCACTTTGTTCTGCTTCTTCAGTATTGTGTTCCCTATTCTGGGTCTTTTGCCTTAAATTTTAGAATCAGTTTGTCAATACCCCCAAAATAATTTGATGGAATTTCTAAACCATTTGAAAGTCAGTTGCAGGCATGATGTTTCTTTATCCCTATTATCATTAATTAATGAATATGTCTTTAAAAAAAGGAACTTCTCTTAAATAACTACAGTACCACTATCAAAATCAAGAAATTAACAATACTATCATCCACTCTAAAGACCTTATTCAGATTTGATCAGTGGTTTCAATAATGTCCTTTAGGACAACAGAAAATCCCATATCATGGGTTATGCTGAGTAGTCGCATCTCTTTAATTTCCTTGAATCTGGAAAAGTCCTCAGTCTTTTCATCTGTGTTTCATGACATTGACCTTTTGACAAGCACGGATGTATTCATTTCCTAAGACTGTTGTAATAAATTACCACAAACTGGGTGGCTTAAACAACCATATGTATTATCCCACAGTTCTGGAGTCTAGAAGTTCAAAATCAAGGTGTCACCAGGGCTTTGCACCCTCTAAAGCTCATGGGGAAGGATCCTTCCTTGCTCACGCCCAACTTCTGGTGGTGGCCACCAGTGCTTTGTGCTCCTTGGCTTGCAGATGCAGCCCTTCACTCTCTGCCTCCTTAGTCACGGACATTCTCCCCTCACATGTCTATGCCCCTGTTTTTCCTCTTCTTATTGTGTTTTTTCTCCTCATCTTAACTACTTACATCTGCAATGACCCCATTTCCAAATAAGGTCACATTCTGAGGGATTAGGATTTCAACGTATCTTTGGGGCGGACACAATTCACACACAAACAGAATATCCCTCTGTTTGGGTTTGCCTGATATTTCCTCAAGATTAAATTCAGGTTGAATACTTTAGGTCAGAATACCATAAAACTGATGAAGAGGAACATCATATTAATATGTCCCATGATTGGTGATGTTAACTTCCTTTCTTTTTTTTTTTTAAGATTTTATTTATTTATTTGAGAGAGAGAGCACAAGCAGGGGGAGCAGCAAAGGGAGAGGGAGAAGCAGACTCCCCACTGAGCAGGGACCCCGATGCGGTGCTCCATCCCAGGACCCTGGGATCATGACCTGAGCCGAAGGCAGATGCTTAACCAACTGAACTACCCAGGTGCCCTGGTGATGTTAACTTTCATCACTCAGTCAAGGTGGTGCGTGTCCAGCCTTTCTACTGCACTTACCGTTTTCCCCTTTGTCATTGATAAGTATCTCATGGGAAGATAACTTTGAGACTATGTAAATCATCTGTTACTCCTCAAACTTTCTCCCACTGGTTTTAGTTTTGGTATCAATTGATGATTCTTGCCAAATGGTGATTTTTCAATTCCATCACTTCTTCTACATTTTCAGTTGGCTTTCTCCTATAAGAAAGAGTTTTCCTTTCTCCCCTATTTGTTTGTGGGTTTATATCAGGATGGACTCCTGGAGGGGCTACAGCAAGAGAGGGATCTGCCCAGGTTCAGGAGGTAATACAAGCTGGCCTGCCCTTGGGCCTTACGACGAACACACCCAGTAACATTAGAAGTGGCTGCTGCAGGGGCCCCTGGGTGGCTCAGATGGTTAAGCGTCTGCCTTGGGCTCAGGCACCTGGATTGTATCCTGAGCCAAAATTTTTCTTTTTCTATAAAGGACATATTTGGGACAATTCACAAAATTTGAATAAAGTCTGTGGGCTAGATAACAGTACTGCATCAATGTTTACTCTCTAATTTTGATCATTGCACCATAGTTATGGAAGAATATGCTTGCTTTTACACCTGAATAAAAGTAAAGAGAGCATCCTGTCTATAACCTACTTCCAAATGGCTCAGGAGAAAAAAGAAATACACACACACACACACGCATGCACACACACTCAGAATGATAAAGCAGATGTGGTAGATACTAGTATTTGTGAAATCTAGATAAAGAGAATATGGAAATTCTTTGTAGTAGTCTTGCTACTTTTCTGTAAGTTCACAATTATTTAAAAATAAATATCTAAAATCCTGCACATTACAGAAATCTTAAGCCACACCAGAAAGTCAAATAAGAAACAATAAATCATTTAAAATCTCACCCTACAGAATTACCCTGTGCTCGAGTCTAGTGGTCATTTTTCTAGCCCTCTGTCTATGCCCACAGTGAGTACAGAGTATTGATCAAAAGAGATCCACTAAAAAAAAAATTGGGGGGGCACACCTGGGTAGCTCAGTCAGTTAAGGGGCTAACTCTCCATCTCAGGGTCGTGAGTTCAAGCCCCGAGTTGGCTCCAAAGCCTACTTAAAAAAAGAGAGAGAGAGAGAGAGATCTATTCAAGACTAGCACCAGGAACAAATTATATGTGATTAGGCTCAAGCTACACAAGCTGCCTTTTTGAAAAGGAAAAAAAAACAAAAACAAAACCGAGAGTTTTAGTTTAATTCCACCCGAATTTAACATAAGAAAAAAATGTTGAAAGAAATACTGAATTTTTGATATATCCTTTTTCACCTTAAGAAATATTAGTTGCAGGCGCCTGGGTGGCTCAGTCGTTGGGCGTCTGCCTTCAGCTCAGGTCATGATCCCGGGGTCCTGGGATCGAGCCCCGCATCGGGCTCCCTGCTCAGTGGGAAGCCTGCTTCTCCCTCTCCCACCCCCCCTTTTTGTGTTCCCTCTCTCGCTATCTCTCTCTCTGTCAAATAAATAAATAAAAATCTTTAAAAAAAAAAAAGAAATATTAGTTGCTATAGGATTCTTTGGGGTCCAGGGTTAAATAAATAAATAAATAAATACAGTGAAAACTGTTGAGAAGTTGGAATATTATGCGTCACTTTTAAATACATGTTTGTTTTATCTAATATCCATTGTCCCTGTACTAGAACACATGTAATTATTAGCACAGCGACACTTTTTTTCTTTCTCTTCTTTCCCTCTTAATACTTTTTTTTGCTCACATCATTTTCACTTTATTGAGGTTTCTAGTATTCCCCTTCCTTTCTGCAACTGTAATTCCTTTTACTATTCAGTCTTAGTCTCCCCATATTTAAATGAACTCTGAGTACTTTTACCACAGCGTTGTTGTTCCTGAGTTCTTTATTTTGTTTAATCTCTCGGTTAAATGGATTTACCTTTAAGGAGTTTTCCAAGAAGGGCGGATGGCTAAGGCATGCTTCACTTCCTGACTTCTCTCATGTTTGACCATGTCTGACAGTCTCTGTTATATTTTACTAAGAACTTGACTAAGGACAATGTTCCTGGGTCACACTTGGTCTCCCTCAGCACTTGGCGGACATGGCTTCATAGTCTCTTGGCTTTGACTGTCGCTGAGAATAAGTTGGGGGCCGACCTAACTCTTCACCTCTCCTGCTTCTTCCTGGACACCTGAATAGTCTCTCTGCATTTTTCAAGTTGTTAAATAAATCAGAACGTAGATATGCTTTGACTGCCATCACGTTTAATCAGTTTTTCCAAGTATGTGATATGCGCTTTTTGCCTGAAAATTCTATTCTTCTTTCACCTCCAGGCAACGTTTTTGGATTCTGTCTCTGAGTGTTCTTTCTGTGCATGTGTTAAGAGTCTCTGCTTCAAAGCCATCATAGGATTGTCTTTGCTCTCCTGTATGTCTGTCATTGTCTCTCTAGTTTTAAAGTCTTTTTCTCTCTTTTCTCTACATTATCTCCAGCCTCTCCACCAAAGTTTGGCTGCCGGTCATGTCTGTTCATAACCATATAGAGTTTATTACATATCTAATAACATTAACTTTTCTTTAGTTCTGCAGGCTCTTCTTCAACCCATTTTGCTGTCTTGGCTTATCATCTCATAGTCTTATTATATTTAATTAATATTCTATATGTTCTTAGAGTGCAAAACACGGAGAATAAGCCCCTTGAGAGTGGTATTTTCTTCTCTACTGGTATCTTTCTAGATCATTTATTTTCAAATTATTTGTTCAACATATATTTGAATACCTACCACTGCAAGAGGGTGTTCTTTGGCGATACTGCAAAGCAGAAGAACTTGCTCTCACGGTGCTCACGTTGTGTGTGCGCTGCGCTTTTGCGTGCCCAAGCTATGTGGCTGTGTGTTTGGGTTTGCGAAGGTGTGTTTATATTACATCTCGTCATTTCCCTGATGGTGAAACCGAACTGCGCTGCCCACGTCCTTCATCTCTCTAATGAAGTGAGATTGAATTTTCCTGGACATTTATTATTTTCCCATTATCTGGAACCAGTTTGAATTCCCTTCAGAGCTTCAGATTAAATTACCCATGTTGATTTTAATCCACTTTTCTGTAGCCTGAAGATAGAATTGCCTGATTAAATGTATGGACTTCAACCTTACAAATGGGAATTCAGTTTGTTGTCATAACAAACTTTTCTTTATAAAGGTAATTTTTTTAAAGGTTATGTTTATTTATTTGACCGAAAGAGAAAGTGTGTTCTTGTGTTCTTTTTTTTTTTTTTTAAAGATTTTTTATTTATTTATTCATGAGAGACAGAGAGAGAGAGAGAGAGAGAGGCAGAGGGAGAAGCAGGCTCCCAAGGAACAGGGAGCCCGATGCGGGACTCGATCCCAGGACCCTGGGATCATGACCTGAGCCGAAGGCAGACGCTTAACCAACTGAGCCACCCAGGTGCCCCTATAAAGGTAATTTTTAATTACAAATTGTATAACTACATTTTCAAAAAGTTAGCAAAGAATATGATCACCTATATATGATTCTATTGGAAAACCATTTTTGTGTTTGTATGTTTTTTGAGTAACTGGATCATTACCTAAAAATGAAAAAGCTGAAGAACCAATAGTACAAGCCATGGTCTCTACAGTCACCTACAAAAACATTCATCATATGACTCTGGAAACTCTTTACTGTTTAGAAGCAAACCACCAAGGTTTTTCTGATAGTTCCACACAAATGAGCAATCCTAAAGGTGTTCTATATCTTAGTTGTATTTCAGGATAAAAATAACCATATGCATGGTTATAATCCATGCACAAGGATGATTTCATTTATGTCCAAACTGGAAATATGGCCTCCATCTTCTCCCTTGTCTTCCTCTCAGTCAAGAATCATGTTAGTTTCTTGGGTGGAATGAAAAGGAATGATGTCAAGTATCAGAACTAAAGTATTTCCTCTCTAGGTTGTCTCCCAAACCCCAGGAGAAGGCAAGAGGGAGGACCTTTAACAAATTCAATAAAAACAAAATTGCCTCAAGCATCCACAAAGAAACTTCTCAAAGGGCATTGCAGATTCTCAGAGGAACCAGGTACAGAATGATAGTACCAACTCGGATTAAAGAACACTTCTGTATTCAAGCAGAATACGTATCTCTGAGTTTCCTGGTAGCCAGGGAAAAAAAGGAAAATAAGATAGGTGTCATATTTTCCTTGCCTTATAAATGTTTTCCAGACCATTGGAAGACTCAAAATTTCTTCCCATTTTTGAACCCTGAAAGGACAGTTTTTACATGGATCTGTACATGTAGGACCACGAACAATGGAATAGACAATATTCTCAGTAATAGTTTTGTTTTTTTTTTAAAGATTTTATTTATTTATTCACGAGAGACAGAGAGAGAGACAGAGGCAGAGGGAGAAGCAGGCTCCCTGCGGAGCAGGGAGCCTGATGTGGGACTCGATCCCAGGACCCTGGGATCATGACCTGAGCCGAAGGCAGACAATTAACCAACTGAGCCACCCAGGTGTCCCATCAGTAATAGTTTTAATAAAAAAACAAGGACAGATCTACTTATAACTATTTCTTCTATGATCCCAGATATGAAGACAACAAAGCAAGATGTTTTTGTTTTTGTTTTTTTAAAGATTTTATTTATTCATTTGAGAGAGAAAATGAGATAGAGAGAGAGAGCATGAGAGGGGGGAGGGTCAGAGGGAGAAGCAGACTCCCCGCCGAGCAGGGAGCCCGATGCGGGACTTGATCCAGGGACTCCAGGATCATGACCTGAGCCGAAGGCAGTCGCTCAACCGACTGAGCCACCCAGGCGCCCAAGCAAGATGTTTTTAAAATCAGTGCCACAAAAGGAACTCCTAAAATTTCTGTCTGGATTCATGAATCCATTGTGCGACTTCCTTAGTGTTCTATTTTCCACTGCTCCTGCCTTTGTACATTTTCTCTGATTCTGTTTCTCTCTTGGGGATGAAAGCATCATCTGTTATGAGCCATTGTCCAACAAGCCATGTTGACAGCCAGAACAGAATGAATAAGCTGTCATCAGAGGCAGGTCCTGGTGAAAGCAGGAAGCAGAAACCATTTTGCCTTTGACAGGCTCCTCTCCATGGCCATTAGATCCCCCCACCCCCTGTGGGTGCTCACTGCCCTCGCGGCTTACAACTGCCCACTATGTCCCACGCAGGCTCACCTCCTCAAATACTGCCACAGCTTTAAGATGACTTTCTCTTTTTATTTCCTATGGAAACCTCCCTTTCCTCAGGGCTGAGGGCAGCATCAAAAGGAAATGATGTATATCATCCAGGTTCAGTCTGAGAAGCAACAATGAGCTCAGGGATAAGGGATTTGGAATTAGACCTTACACAGTGATGGGAGGATCTGGGAAGTGCAGGTTGGAAAGGAGGAGTGAGATTAGACAGTCACCTGAGAAGTAGGTTTGCTGCCAAAGTGGGATGCAAAGGGGAAGCTGATAGAGAAATCTGTAAGGAGCTGTTGCCTGTGTTGGCTGGGGGAGGCCCACAGCAAGGACTGCTGATGAGCCTGGGGCTGCTGTTGGTCCTCAAGGTCAGCACTGGGATAGATGAGCTGGTCTCGGAGTATGGGAGGGCCGGGACAAGCTGGAACCTGCTGGCACCTCTCCGTCTGTCACTTCATTTAACCATGATGACAGTCTAAAGTCATGGCTACGTCTTCTCTTCAGGCTCCCGAATTTTATGCAGGTTCCTCTTTTGGCTAACTCTAACCTGAAACCATACAGAAAAAAAGATTTGGAGGGGCGCCTGGGTGGCTCAGTCGGCTAAGTGTCTGCCTTCAGCTCAGGTCATGGTCCCAGGGTCTTGGGATCGAGCCCCGCATCGGGCTCCCTGGCCCGCTTCTCCCTCTCCCTTTGCCTGCCCCTCCCCCTGCTTGTGCTCTCTCTCTCTGTCGAATAAATAAAATCTTTAAAAAAAAAAAAGATTTGGAAACATTGTTCCCATTTAAGTCGCTTGCTGGTTACATTTCTTAACATTTTTTCCCTTAACCACTCAGTTGCGTAGATGAAGATGCACCCATTTCCCCTGTGGCCTCAAAACCCCCAACCACACCACCATGTAGCCCCTGGAAGGTGCATAGTCCAGACTGAGGAACAGGGCTTTCTCTGGATGCTCAGCTCATCAGCCACTCCCCTGCTACAAATGATCAAAGGCTCCCAGCTGCCCTCAGGACCAAGTCTGAGCTCCCTCACCCAGCATTCAAGGCCTCCCTGGTCTGGGCTCACTCCACTTCTCCTGCCTTGTTTCCTGTCATTCATCATCCACTCCTGCCTGCCGAAGTCTCCTTTCCAGCACACTCTTGTGGGTCCCTGACTCCCCTGTGCGCTCGCTGTTTCCTCATAGTTCCACCTGATGTTCCTTTTCTCTGCTCTACTTCTCTGCCCAACTTACATGCCTGTCACATCCCTGAAGTACCCCCACCACTTCATCTTTGTTGGTTTGTACCATTAGCACCACCTTTCCACTTTGTATTATGTGTTGGTGTTTTGTCTGGCTTCCCAGGTAGCCTGTGAGCTCCGCATGGCACACCGTCAGAAGCCTACCCCAGCCTTTCTCCTCTTCCGACTTGCCGATATAAGACCAGCTATAGCTGGAGGAATCACTATTAGACTAAACCAGTCATGGAGACCCCATTGTCCTTTGCCAGTGAGTGATCTGACGTTGGGCATATGACTCAGTTCTGGTCAGTATAGGATGTATAGAAAAGACACCAGAGAGCTTACTATTCCTCTCTCTCTCTACACCATGTGAGGACACAGGGAGAAGGCAGCCATCTGCCAGCCAGGGAGAGCTCTAACCAGACGCTGAGCCCTGCAAACCTTGATCTTGGACTTCCAGTCTCCAAAACGGTGAGAAAATAAATTTCAGTTGTTTAAGCCACCTCATCTGTACTAATTTGTTATAGCAACTCAAACTGATAATTGATATATACTCAAATAGCTAAGACTTACTGAATGCTTATCATATGCGAGACATTATTCGAAGTATTTCTATTTTTTTTAAGATTTTTATTATTTAGAGAGAGCACGTGCGCATGTAGGGGGAGGGGCAGAGGGAGAGGGAGAGAGAGAATCTCAAGCAGACTCCGCGCTGAGCACACAGCCCAGTGCGGGGCTCAGTCCCATGACTCTGAGATCATGACCTGAGCCAAAATCAAGAGTTGGACACTTAATGACTGAGCCACTCAGGTGCCCTGTTCTAAGTATTTTTAAAGCACCAATTCATTTAATATCCCCAACTTTCCAGAGAAGTAGGTACAAGTACAATCATATCCATCATACAGATAAGGAATCTAAGACCCAGAAAGACTAAGAAACTCACCCCAAATCACAAAGGTGAAAAATGGCAGAGGTGGGATTTGAACCGAGCTTGCCTGACTGCTGAGCTCACACTTAGCCACTATGTTCTACTGCTTCTCAACAGCTGCCCTGGCTAGCTGATTCACCTGAAAATTCTCAAAGGCCAGCACAGCGCCCCACACGTGTTAAAGCATTTGTTAGAAGTGCCAGGCGTCTGCCGTGCTTTGTCAACAGTCATCTAGCTTCACCCTCACGACAAGCTTATCAGCAGGGTGGCCGACTGGCCTGCTTCCCCTGGGCTGAGGGGGCTCCTGAAAGGCAGGACTGTCAGTTTCAAACTGGGGCAAGTTGGTCACCCCTGCCCCCAGGTCAGTTCACAATTGCATTATGACTTTCATGCCCTGGGCACTTTTTCTTTGAAGGGCCCCTCCCACTGTCGTAGATTTCTGTGGGGCCCTCAAGATTCATTTTTCTTAATGGTATGAGAAAAAAATTAAAAACTTTTCTTCAACCCTGAAGGTTCATTTTTTTCTTCTTCCGATTTTAAAAGAAATCAAAGCATCTTAGTGGGGGTTCTAAAAATATGATGTGCCCTCGTTACTGTGCCCACATGCCTCCTGGTCCTGCTGGACGCACTGGCTCGAGGTTATAATCTGTCATGATCCCCATTTCACTGAGATTTTAAGTAATTGCCAAATAATCAAACATCTAGAAAATAATGGAACCAGGACTTGAATTCATACTGTCTCACTCCAGAGCCTATCTTCTTTTTTTTTTTTAAAGATTTTATTTATTTATTCATGGTGGTGGGGGGGGAGGAGCAGCAGTGGCAGAGGGAGAAGCAGGCTCCCCGCGGAGCAGGGAGCCCGATGCGGGACTCGATCCCAGGTCCCTGGGGTCATGAGCTGAGCCGAAGGCAGATGCTTAACCGACTGAGCCACCCAGGCGCCCCCAGAGCCTGTACTCATAACTGCTGTGGCAGTGTTTTCAAACATTTTTGATGGGGACCCACAATAAGAAATAAATTTTGTAACACAATGCCAGACACATACACACACACACACAGAGACACGTACAAATATAGCTGAATCAAAAGTTTCGTGTAACAAATTTACACTTACTATACATCATTCACATTGATATTTTCTTTTCTACTTTTTTTGGTTTTATTTCATTTTTTAAAATGCCAGTTGCAGCCCAACAGAATTCATGAACCCTGTCAATATGTTGGGACCTACAACCAGAGAAACCTTGCACCCCGCTCTAATACCATTTAATAATTTTTTTTTTTTAATGAATGTCCTGGGCATAGGGACAGGATAGGAACATCACTTTTTTTTTTTAAGATTTTATTTATTTATTCATAAGAGACAGAGAGAGAGAGAGGCAGAGGGAGAAGCAGGCTCCCCGCTGAGCAGGGAGCCCGATGCGGGGCTCGATCCCAGGACCCTGGGATCATGACCTGAGCTGAAGGCAGACGCTTAACCATCTGAGCCACCCAGGCGCCCAGGGACATCACTTAATACAAATATTTTGAACCCAAAAACTATCAGTTTGTGGGGCACCTGACTGGCTCAGTCAGTACAGCATGCAACTCTTGATCTTGGGGTCATGAGTTCAAGTCCCAACTTCAGAGTAGAATTTACTTAAAAAAAAAAAATGCAAAGCCTCCTTCCAAATATCTGTACTCTGTACCATCCCGCAGTGCCTACACCGGAAAAGGAATAAATTTTTTTTTATTATGTTATGTTAATCACCATACATCATTAGTTTTTGATGTAGTGCTCCATGATTCATTGTTTGCATATAACACCCAGTGCTCCATGCAGAACGTGCCCTCTTTAATACCCATCACCAGGCCAACCCATCCTCCCACCCCCCTCCCCTCTAGAACCCTCAGTTTGTTTCTCAGAGTCCATCATCTCTCATGGTTCGTCTCCCCCTCCGATTCCCCCCCC
>NC_138369.1:77648424-77655126 GCF_054177405.1 Leptonychotes weddellii
ATTGAGGAGGGCACGTTCTGCATGGAGCACTGGGTGTTGTGCACAAACAATGAATCATGGAACACTTCATCTAGAACTAATGATGTAATGTTTGGGGATTAACATAAGAATAAAAAAAAATAATAAAAAAAAAAGAATGGGACCCTGCTCGGCGGGGTCTGCTTCTCCCTCTCCCTCTGCCTGCCACTCCCCCTGCTTATGCTCTCTCTCTTTCTGTCAAATAAATTAAATCTTAAAAAAAAATAAAAGAATGGCTTAGAATGTGTTGAATGTGATTATGGAGTCAGGGTGGGCTCAGAACCAAAGTGCTTGGGGCGCCTGGGTGGCTCAGTCGTTGGGTGGCTCAGTCGTTAGGCATCTCCCTTCGGCTCAGGTCATGATCCCAGGGTCGGGCGTCAGGCTCCCTGCTCCACCGGAAGCCTGCTTCTCCCTCTCACACTCCCCCTGCTTGTGTTCCCTCTCTCGCTGTGTCTCTCTCTGTCAAATAAGTAAAATCTTAAAAAAAAAAAAAAAAAAAGTTTGCATATCCTTTGACCTAGAAATTCTACTACCAGAAATTTATACAAGGGATGTGCAGGGAGACTTAGCAAAGATTGTTCAGGGCAAGCCTGTAATAAGGAAACATTGCAAACAATATAAGGGTTTGCCTAGAGGGGGTTAGCTAAAGGCAGAATGCTATCTAATCCATGACCTTGCAGTCATTCCAATATTACAGAATTCGTAAGGGCATGGAATGATGTTCGTGACATATTGAGTGGAAAAAAAACAAGCCTGAAGTAGTATATTCAGTAAATCTCAATCCCTATTTTTAAGAAAGGAATTTACACATATAAATATATGCGTGGGAAAAAAGGTCACAGTAGATGTACCAAAATATTAATAGTGAATTACTAATATTACCTGATGGTAACATTAGGAGTAATTTCTATTTTCTTCCTTTTGCTTATATGATTTTTCAAAATTTTCTATAAGTAATTCACATTATTTTAAAGGAAAAAGCTTTAATAACAAGTACTTTTAATTAGGGTTGCCAAATAAAATACACCATGGGACACACTTAATACTAAAAAATCATTGTTTGTCTGAAATTTAAATTTAAGGAGGCATCCTGTATTTTTATTTGCTAAATCTGGCAAGCCTACTTTTCATGCAAAGTAATCAAAGGAAAAGGGGTGCCCGACTGGCTCAGTCAGTAGAGCGTGTGACTCTTGATCTTGGGGTTGTGAATTTGAGCCCTGTGTTGGGTGTAGAGATTACTTAAAAATAAATAAATAAATAAATAAAAGACTTTTTTTTTTAAGTAATCAAAGGAGAGATTGGGGTGCTTGACCCTGATGTGCTGACCCCTTTGAGGACAGGAGAGGAAATGATTGCTCCAAGTCCTTCAAGCCAGGAAATAGGATTTAGCAGAATAAGAAAAGAACAGTTGGAAGCCACATAGTCCTCTGAAATTTGGACTCTGCTACCGGCATCACCATCCCCCGCCCCTCCCCAGCCCCATTCACCCCGTAATCGGTATGTCCTGGGGCAAGTTTCTTGTCTTCCCTGAACCTCAGTAATAATGCCCGTCTTGCAAGGATCAAACGAAAAGTGTGTGACGGCACTTGGTAAATTGCAAAGTGCCAAGCAGCACGTTATAATCATGTTAGTAAACTATACACACAAGGACGTGTTGAACAGGAACAAAACATCTGCCACAGACGACTGCAGAATTGTTCCTTGCAGCAGATTTTTGATGGCTCTCTGAGGTCAAAACAACTCAAGGTTTAGTCACTCGGAGACTGAACCCCTATATTAACATCTATCCAAATTGTTCTTACGATCCTATTTATAGATGCTCTGATCACTGGATATTGTCGGAATACTTTGCCGCAAGTCGGTTGCTAAATTGGTTGGCAAGCAGCGGGCCGCGAGTGGCTCAGAGGAAGCCTGTGTGCTCTCCGAGTTTGGCAGCTCATCACTTCAGGCCCTCACCTTGTCCTCACACACTAGTCTCGGTCACCTTGGAAACTGCCCTATTCTAGATGCAGAGCACAGAACGCGCGGGCTGGCATGGAGTTAATCAGCAGCCGCTTCTCTTCTGGTCCATTACTGAAAAACCATCAGTACCTGTCAAGCCACTTTGGGGAGGGTCCATGGTGGGGTTTCAAGGCTCTTCCCGGGGGAAATTAATGCCAGAGGTTAGGGTTTAGGGGAAAATGGAAAAATAAAATAAGGGAGAAAAAAATTAAGGGAGAAGGAAAGAGGAAAGGAGGGAAGGAAGAAGTAAAAGAAGAAAAGGTCAGAAGGAGGAACATGAGATATTATCCTGTTTTACAGATGAGAAAGCTGAGGCCCAAGCTCACATAACCAGGAAATATCAGAGCTGTATTTCAAATCCAAGGGAAATACAATCCCTGAAGGAGGAAAAAAAAAATCCCTAAGATGATTGAATTTTCCAACGTCCAAAACAGTTCCTGGTGGGAATCAGACACTCCGGAAACAGTGCATCCAAAATGCAACATGTGGCAGGGGACAGAGGAGGGACTCGGTGAGAGGCAGCCCTCTGCGAGCCAGGAAGAGGGCCCTCACCCCAATACTAACCCTGATCTTGGGCTCCCCAGCCTCCAGAACTGTAGGAAATAAATGTCTGCTGTTTAAGCCCACCAGGCTGTGGTGTCTGTTAGAGCAGCCCGAGCTCACAGAGGCTGCACAGTTTTCCATCCCCGTCCTCAGTGTTTGAGGAGCGAATGCCAGTGTGGAGTCCCACCAGCCTCAGCCTCAGTCTTAGCTCTGCCACCGACGTGACCCAGTCACCTCCTCTCACATAACCTCTCTGGCTTTCAATGTCCCTACTGGTAAAATGGGGGTGATCAAGTTGATGAGGATTGCATGGATGACATAGGAAAAGCTCCTAGCACACACTACTCTGTACATGTCAGTGGTTTCATGGTTGTTGCCGAGAGAATCATGAAATCTCAGTGTGGGAAGGGGCCCGATAGGCACAATAAATGATTTTACTTCACGGATTATCACAGCAGGATTCTATATCGTGCGTCCTGCCGGAAGGTCCTCACCACCACTCACTGTGGGGCACAATGGGCCAGAAGCACCCACTGGACATCGGATAGCATTTCCCAAGTGTGTTCTTGGAAAATTGGCTTTCACAGGGTATAAATGAGGATTATGAAGAGGGAAAAAGAATTCTGAAGTTCGGTAACTTTAGGAAACACAGAGTCAAAAACACCAAAGCAGGTTTCTCTCCTGCAGGACTTCTCAGAGCATTGAGCAAGATAGTGCATTTTGAAATCGTTAATGAGGAATGGAGATGGCAACATTACCTCAGCTTCCCTGTCCTGGGAGACCTTTCCCAGCTGGGCAAAGTCTGCATCAGGAAATGAGGCATCTGTCTACACAGTGCAGAAACTGTGTACAAAGTGAACCTTAGCCTTGAATTCTAAGTACTCACCCCAACCACAGCATTGCAAAATTTTCTCCTTTGCCACTTTATCCCAAATGGCAATTTAGAAACTGCAGCCACTGTGGCTCTGCAATCCTCCTTAGCGTCCCCAATCATCCCTGCTGCATGACGCCAATCTCCCAAGTGCAAATTCGGGGTGTTAGATAATCTTCCAAGGCTGAGAGATGAGGGTCACCTTGTCAAGACTGAGGAAGTCCACCCTCCCCCTCCCCATCCTGTAGCAGGTCCTGGACAAAAGTGGGCAGAGCTAGGTTTCCCTTCTCAGCCAGGTTTTTCAACTGCTGAGTTCAGTAAATGTCCAGAGCACTCGCGTTCTAGGGTTCTGCCATTGCCCCTTTGTATGTTAATGCACTTTTTAAAAAATCCATAATAAGTTTAGGGGCCATAACTAAGAGATCTAAGGAATGGTCAGGATCTGAGAGAAACCAAAAGACTTAGTAATTTCCTGAGACACGAGGCAAGGGGTTGGAGACAGGGTTCCAGAAGACCTGCCCTCCATCATTCACATGTAATGCAAATGCAAATAAATTACCCCCTTCTGTTGCACCTTCCAGAACGGTGGATAATTCCATCTCAGATGGTGACCAGATAAAATGACTCTCACTTCACATATAAGCTTACCTTGAGTCTTCTATTCTCAGAGGCACTGAGGAAACTGAGGCCTTTTTCCTGAACTCTTTTAACTGAAATGAAAAAGACGGTCCCAGGATGACCCCAAGACAGGAACAATGGCACCAGTGAGTCTTCATTAAGCACGTACCATGTGACAGATGCATGTGGTCCAACAGCCAGAGAGGAGAGCCAACAGCACGCGAATGCATGCAGCTGGGATTAGTCCTAGCCAGCCCCAGGACCACCACCACCAGCTCCTCCGGACCGTCTGCTCAGCGGGAGTTTGGGAAACTGAGCAATGTCTGCTATGTAAGGAATCCAATCCATCCAACCCTTATCAAGCCAGTCAGAAGGCAGCAGTTGCCAGTGAAGCCTTTGGGGAGATTTGCTCAAGTACGAAGCTGGACGTGGGTCTTGCACCAATACGCTTGAGGGGAGGAGGCACTGGAAGGAGCAAGAAGAAAGGCTAGCTGAACTCTGCGGGTGGGCCAAGGTGGACCTCTGCGTGGGAGGCAGGGGGCCGAGCTGCAGAAACTGTGGGGTGGCACGCATCTCAGGCCCTTGCATGCCCCTGAATCCGCAGTTTGGGGCAGCGGCAAGTGTGTTGAGGAAGAGAAGCAGCCCGCCGTGGCGGGGTAAAAGGTCAGCAGCGTGGCTGGACCCCAACAGGCTGGGTGATCTGACCAGCTCATGCCCCTTTTCTGACCTCAGCTTCCTTGTCAGCAAGAAATGAGATGGTTGTTCCGAATCTGTGGATTGGGATTTTTTTTTCTTGTAATAAAATTCATGTAACATAAAATGTGTTGTTACTGACATTTGGTACATTCCCAGTGTTGTGCAACCATCATCACTCTCTAGTTGCAGGGCATCTTCATCACCCCCAAAAAGCCTGTACCCATGAAGCAGTCACTCCCCAGTACCCCTTCTCTGGGGCCCCTGGCAACCATGAATCTTCTTTCCGCCCCTGTGGACTTGCCTGTTCTGGATATTTCATATAAACGGAATCATGCAATTCTATGGCCTTTTGTGACTGACTTCTGTCACCTAGCACAATATTTGCAAGTTTCATCTGTGTTTGAGCATTTAGCAGCACTTCGTTTCTTTTTAAGGCTAAATAATATTCCATTGTAGAGCTATACTACTTTTATCTACCCATCAGTTGGTGAACATTTGTATGGTTTCCACCTCTTGGCTACTGTGAATAGTCAAACATTCCAATATTTGTGTACAAGAATCAGTATATCTGTTTTGAAATCTTTGGGGTATGTACCCAGGAGTAGAATTGCTGGGTCACATGGTGTTATGGACCAAATGTTTGTGCCTTCACAAAAGAAGTCCTGAGCCCCACAGTGATGGTATTTGGAGGTGAGGCCTGTGGGAGGTAATTGGGTTTAGTTGGGGTCATGAGAGTGGGGCCCCCCGATGGGATTAGTAACATAAAAAGAGGAAGAAATCAGAGCTCCTTCCCGACCCCCAGTGAGGATACTGTGAGAGGCAGCCATCTGTGAGCCAGAAAGAGGGTCCTCACCAAGAACCTAACCCTGATCTCAGACTCCCATCCTCCAGAACAGTGAAAAATAAATGTCTGTTCTTTAAGCCACCCAGTCTATGGTATTTTGTTGTAGAAGCCCAAGCAGCAGACTAAGACATATGGTATTGTGTGTGTGTGTGTGTGTGCGTGTGTGTGTGTGTGTTTAAAGATTTTATTTATTTATTTTATTTTAGAGAGAGAGAGCAATCACATAAGCCCGGAGAGGGGCAGAGGGAGAGGGAGAGAATCTCAAGCAGACTTCCTGCTGACCATGGAGCCCAACATGGGGCTCATTCTCATGATCCTGAGATCATGACCTGAGCTAAAACCAAGAGTTGGATGCTTAACCGACTGAGCCACCCAGGCACCCCTATGGTATTGTATGTTTAAGTTATTGAGGAATCCCAAACTCTTTTCCACAGTGGCTGAACCATTTTCCATTCCCGCCATCCATGTTTGAAAGTTCTGTTTTCTCCCCAACCTTACCAACATGGGGACTCTTTTAAGCAGGAAGGGCATTTAGTAATAAAACTGCTTCTTTTTTTTTTTTTTAAAGATTTTATTTATTTGTTTGTCAGAGAGAGAGAGAATGCAAAAGCATGGGGAGGGACAGAGGGAGAAGCAGGCTCCCCGATGAGCAGGGAGCCCGATGCGGGACTCGATCCCAGGACCCTGGGATCATGACCCGAGCCGAAGGCAGCCGCGTAACCGACTGAGCCACCCAGGTGTCCCAATAAAACTGCTTCTTATAATGAAATCTTTCTCTGAACCTTACTATAAGATAACAGATAAAAGAGAAACCGTTGGGGTGGAGGTGATAGTACCTCTGAGGAACCCCTAGGACTCTAAGAAACAGTGTGAAAACCATTTGCTCCAGATAGGTTTGTTGGATCCTTCCTGGCTTGGAATCCACAGATCCCATCTTGACTTACTTCCCTGCATCCAGGTCCGTGGAGGTTTGGCCTAGAGAGGACTCTCCCCATCTCCACCCCACACTTCTAGGGAAGGCCCGAGGTTACAGTGCTCTTCCAGTTGTGGTATGGGGCCCATCTGTGCAAAAATCATCTGGATCTTGTTAAAATGAAAATTCTGGGGGGGC
>NC_138369.1:77655226-77682403 GCF_054177405.1 Leptonychotes weddellii
TTTGATGTCCCCAAATTTGAGAACCACTGGCCTGGAAGGGGCTGAGAGGTGAGGGATTTGCAGGTAGATGCTTCAGTGGATAAGGCCAAAGAGGAACCATCTTGCTGAACTGTGGTGAGCTTCCTCCCTTGCTCTTTAAGTGAGAGAGAGGCGCTGGATTTTGCTTTGGGATCCAAGTGCCAACTGGGGCTACCCAAAGGTCATACTGGCACCACCTCCTTCCCACAGGACTGGGAAGTTCCAAAGGATAAGGACCCTCTTATGCCCCTCAGAAACTGTGCACAGTGTTTAAGCATTTCCAAGTGCTGTTATTTTTTTTAATGATGGTTATTATGGTTACTTTTTTGAAATTTGAAAATATAGCCGATCAGTCATAAAGCAATGACTATTTATGCAAGTTTTAGCAGCGTTAAGCAATGCCTTCCTTGTGCTGAGAATCAACATTATTTACTTTGGGAATCTTGCCCAGATTTCTGTTAACTCATTCACACATAGCTTCTCCTCCCAGCCTTGTGACTCAGTGAGGTTTTCCCCGGCTGGGCAAGGAAAACTGTTATGTACAGACCCAATCTAGTGCAATGAACTCATCAAGGATCATCAAAAGCCCCCTATTCCAGTTACACCCCCAGAGTAGAAACCCCCTCTTCAGAGAGATCCATTTTGGTTATCCATTGCTATGTAACAAATCTTGCCGAAAATTAGTGACTTAACGCAACAACCATTTTATTAGTCCTCACTGGTCTTTGGATTGACTAAGCTCAACTGAGCAGTTCTGCTCCTTCTGTTGGCTGTTGAGGCTACAGCCATCTGGGGGCTCAACTGGGCTGAAGAATCCAAGCTGGCTCACTCACATGGCTAGGAGCTAATACTGGCTGTCAGCTGGGAGCTTAGCTGGGCCTGCTGGCTGAAATGTCCCATACATGTCCTCCTCACGTGGCTTGGGCTTCCCGCAGTATGGCAGCTGGGCCGCAAGAGGGAGTATCCTAAGATCAAGTGTTCCAAGAGGGACGAAGTGGTTTAAAGCACTGATCTGGGATTCACCCCTAGCTCTAAGACCTTGGATAAATCATTTAATCTCCTAGAACCTAAATTTCCCTATCTACCACATAAACATAATGCCTTTCTCATCAGAATGATTTGAAGACTGAGGGATGCCTGGGTGGCTCAGTGGGTTAAGCATCTGCCTTCTGCTCAGGTCATGATCCCAGGGTCCTGGGATCAAGTCCTGCATCAGGCTCCTTGCTCAGCAGGGGGCCTGCTTCTTCCTCTGTCTCCTGCTCCCCCTGGTTGTGCTTTCTCTCTCTCTCTGACAAATAAATTAATAAAATCTTAAAAAAAAAAAAAAAAAGAGCATGTAGAATGATTTGAAGACTGAGATGGTGTATATAAAGCTCTTCACACAGTGCTCACACAGAGTGAGTTATGATCATGGGCACACCAATACCTAATCCTAGGACATGCTGGATAGTACATGCTGGATCTCTCCACTTTTTCTCCCAGCCTTACCCAGATTCCTCAGTTGCCACCTCTCATTTGAAGAAAAGGGGGAGGTTGCTCTCTTTAATGGGATCCTGTAGGTCTAGATGCAGAAATTAGAAACTATGGGGCGCCTGGGTGGCTCAGTTGGTTAAGCGGCTGCCTTCGGCTCAGGTCATGATCCTGGAGTCCCGGGATCGAGTCCCGCATCGGGCTCCCTGCTGGGCAGGGAGTCTGCTTCTCCCTCTGACCCTCCTCCCTCTCGTGCTCTCTGTCTCTCATTCTCTCTGTCTCAAATAAATAAATAAAATCTTTAAAAAAAAAAAGAAATTAGAAACTATGACATGACTCCTTGCAATTTATCTTAAAAGGAAAAAAATTTTACACGTATTTGAAGATAGCTGTAGGAAACTGTTCCTTGCAACAGTGTGAAGAACATGTTACAATAACATGCTATCAAACTAAATGTCTATCAGTAGGGGGTGAGAAATGATAACATTCATATTCTACTGGATATTATTTGCTCTTAGGGCATCTAACAACCGATCATCCTTCCTCTTAGGGGAAAACTCTAAGATAGGAAATAAACACCGCTGCTGTCTGCTACAGAGGCAAGAGGAAGGCAAATAAGGCCACTCCTGCTCCCTAGAATGCATGTAAGCTGAGTGTCGCCAGCGAAATGCTCTATTTTCAAGATTGCCAAGTGACATGTAGCTAAGTGTCTGGTGGAGCAGAGCTGACCTAGACAGCTCAGCTTGGAACTGTTGTGTGCGAGAGAAACTTTCTTCATTAAGCCACTCTAAATTAGGCTTTTTATGTTATAGCAGCTTAGCTTATACTAGTTATGGTGACTTTAGAACATGGCCACATTCCTTCTGTTGAGAAGAGAGTCTGTGTTCCCTCCTCTCAAATCAGGGCAGGACTGTGACCACTTAGATCAATGGACTATAGTGAAAGAGGACTTCCAAGGCTAGGTCATGAGAGGCCACATAGCCTCCTCCCTGCTTACTAGAACACTAGCTCCTGGAGCACTGAGCCACCCTGTAAGAAGTCAGACTACCCAGAGGCTGCCACACTGTGAGGAAGCCTAAGCCATATACAGAGGCCCTGCATACGGGGTCAGTTGGTAGAGCTCACGGGGCGCCTAGGTGGCTCCATCAGTTGAGTGTCCAACTCTTGATTTTGGCTCATGTCATGATCTCAGGGTTGTGAGCCCACGTTGGGCTCTGTGTTCAGTCAGCTTGAGATTCTCTCTTCCTTTCCCTCTACCCCTCCCCCCACTCTCTCCCAAAATAAATTAACAAATTAAAAAAAAACAAAACGAAAAGCCTTCTACCTCAGCTCAGGGTTCAAGTCATCCCAGCCAAATCTCAAACATGTGAATGAAGAAGCTTCCAGCTGATTCCATTACCCTCTCCCGACAACAGATTTCATCTCTTACTTTGAGTTTTCCCAGCCGAGGTCCCAGACATTGTGACATCATCCCTGCAGTATCCTGTTAGAATTCCTGACCCACAGACTATATGAGCATATCACGATAGCAATTGTTTTATTCCACTAAGTTTTATGAATTGTTACACTGCAATCGCTAATAGAACACTAAACTAACATATGATAGATTCTGTGGGCTATCAACACTCTTTCAAAAAATTCCTCTTTTGCTGATTCAGTTAACCAGACTTGGTTGCTGTCGTTGCAATCAAGAATCTTGATTGGTAGATATACAATGAAACACTCCAAAATGCTTAAACTGATGGAGCTCTGTATTAAGTGTCACAGAATCACAATGTAGTTCTAAGTGAAAATGGCAGGTTCCAAAACAGGTACAGAATAGTTCTATTTTTGTAAACTAAAATTATTTTTGCATAGAATAAATCCTAGGATGCTATGTACTAAAATTATACAGTATTGTGTTTAGGTATTAGAATTACAGGGTTTTTGTGTTCTTTGCTTATCTGTATATTCTAATTTTTAAATAATGAATATCATTACACGGTTACTTGTATAATTTTTTAAATTAAAAAATATTTTTTAAAAATTAAGCCAGCATTATAGATCAAAGAATTTGAGAGTACTTGGCATACCTCTCCACCTTTGAGGATTTTGTACATTGCCCAGTGAGAGACCCAAAAGTACAGTCTTTAGGAAGTATGATAGTCCCTAATAATTCCTCCTCTCCCTATAAACATATGCTGTTTCTCACATCAAGTAGTGTTTGAGGGCGCTTGGCTGGGTCAGTTGGTAGAGCATGCAAGTCTTGATCTCAAAGTCATAGTTCAAACCCCATGTTGGGCACAGACATTACTTTAAAAAAATAGTAGTGTTTAGGGGCGCCTGGGTGGTTCAGTTGGTTAAGCGACTGCCTTCAGCTCAGGTCATGATCCTGGAGGCCCAGGATCGAGTCCTGCATCAGGCCCCCCGCTCAGCGGGGAGTCTGCTTCTCCCTCTGACTCTCCCCCCTCTCATGCTCTCTCTCTCATTCTCTCTCTTGCAAATAAATAAAATCTTAAAAAAAAAAAATAGTAGTGTTTAGTTACACTTTTCTTAAGTCTGGGCTGTGCCTGTGACTGCTTTGGCCAATAGAATACAGCACATTTGAGGATTTCTGATCTCAAGACTTAGGAAGACTGGAAGCTTTTTTTTTTTTTTTTTAATAAAGATTTTATTTATTTGAGAGAGAGAATGAGAGAGAGCAGGGTCAGAGGGAGAAGCAGACTCCCTGCCGAGCAGGGAGCCCAATGCGGGACTTGATCCAGGGACTCCAGGATCATGACCTGAGCCGAAGGCAGTCGCCCAACCAACTGAGCCACCCAGGCGCCTGACTGGTAGCTTTTGTTTCTTCCTCTTACATGCTTGTTCTTGGAATGTTCCCTCTTAGAACCTAGCCCAACCCATGTGGCAGAGAAACAAGACTCTCCAGTTGGCAGCCTCAGCTGAGCTCCTAGCCAACAGCCAACACTAACTGCCAGCCATGTGAGTCATTTGGAATTTCAACACAACCAAGCCCCAGATGACTTCAGCTCTAGCCAACAATATATAGGGCAGAAAAACCACCCAGCTGAGCACTGTTAACCCATAGACTCATGAGAGGTACTAAAATGGTGGTTGTTTTGGGGCACCTGGGTGGCTCAGTCGTTAAGCGTCTGCCTTCGGCTCGGGTCATGATCCCAGGGTCCTGGGATCAAGCCCCGCATCGGGCTCCCTGCTCAGCAGGAAGCCTGCTTCTCCCTCTCCCGCTCCCCCTGTTTGTGTTCCCTCTCTCGCTGTCTCTCTCGCTGTCAAATAAAATAAATAAAATCTTAATAAATAAATTAAATTAAATGGTGGTTGTTTTAAACCACTAAGTTTTGGGATAATGTGGTAGCCAGCCTCCAAGATGGCTCCAATGATCCCCACCTTCTGATATTCACACCCTTGTATAGTCCCTTTGCACACTGTACCAGGGCTGGTCTTGTACATACAGTAGAAGTGATGTGTGGTATGTTACTTCCAAGATTAGATTATAAAAGACCTCATTGCTTCTCTCTTGGTCACTCTCTCAAGTGACTCTTCATGTTGTGGAAAGAAATCTACATAAGATGACCAACTTGTCGCCAGGTTGCCCAGGACTTTCCCGGTTTTAGACTGAGAGTCTCATTCTGAACCCCCTCAGTCCTGAGCAAACCAGGATGGTTGGCCACCCTACACTCATGTGGTAAGGAACTGAGGTCTTTGGACAACAGTGTGCTAGAAACTGAGGCCTCTTGCCCATAGCTGCATGTGGTGTGCCATCTTGGAAACAGATCCTCCAGCCCCAGGCAAGCCTTCCAATGACTACAGCCCCAGCTGACGACTTACAACCTTGTAAAAGACCCTGATCCAGAACTACCCAGTTAAGCTGATCCCAAATTCCTGAGCCCCAGAACTTGTATAAGATAATAAATACTTGTTATTTTAAGATGCTAAATTTGGGGTAATTTGTTAAATACCAATAGGTAATTTATACAGGTGGTCTGTTACACCCAAATAGGTAACAGAAACAGGCATGTTCCTGTTCTCCACCCTGCTGTAAACAGCTGTGATGATCTTTCTGTCTGGGGATTTCCTTTCCTTTCCTGAAAATCAACCTGAGGGAATTTTGCCTCTGGAGTTCCTGAGGGCGCCTGCTTGCTGCTGGGGAAGCTCATTCCAATTCTAATTGTCTTCCAAGCGTTAACAATGAATCTCTTGGGCTCACAAGGTCCTCCCACTTCTCCATTTCCAAATGCTCTCTGAGGCCCTCCTGATTTCCCAGAAGGCCTGAGGTGCTTACCGGACTGCTTAAACAGCCTTCTCTGCTAGAAAGTACTCTTTGATCTCTGACAACATGAATATCTGTGTGCAGAAAACAATGCACGGGGTGTGTGATCTGCAGGGCTTGCAGACGGTTTGTGAGGATCTGGGAGACTTGACCTCAAATCTTTTCCGACCAGGCACCAAAGTATTTGAGATTTCACCTTTTGAATGTGATCAATTCACTTGGAAGGGCCAGTTTATTCACCAGCACCTTCTTCTGGTTGAGCTTTGAAGAGTTCTTCCCTGCCCAGGGTAGCATAAGAGCAGTGGGGAAATTAGTCCAGGGGAGCACAAAAGGCAGGGGGGCCCCCGGAAAGCTGATCTTGGCTCCATTTCCAGTCTCATATGGGGTGACACTGACTCTGTGTGCAGGCAGGCTATGGGCCGCACGCATGCAGGGCGCCCAGCATGCTCGGGCAGGCTGCTCTGTATGCCCGGACAGCAGAGACCCCTGTAAAGTGGGTAAAGATACAAGTAACATGTGCTGAGCTATTGATTTTCTGGAGCTGCCATAGCAAAGTATCACAAACTGCATGGCTTAAAATAACAGAAAACTATCCTCTTATAGTCCTGAAGCCAAAAGTCCAAAATTAAAGTGTCAGCAGGTTTGGTTCCTTCTGGGGCTGTGAGGGAGACTCTATCCCATACCTCTCTTTTAGCTCCTGGTGGTTTGCTGGTAATCTTGGGCATCCGCATCACCCTGATCTCCTGTTCATATGGCGTGCTCCCTGTGTGTCTCTCTCTCTGTGTCCAAATTTCCCATCCTAATTGACCCCATCTTAACCTCATCATATGCAAAGACCCCATTTCCAAATAATATTATATCCACAGGGACTAGGAGTTAGGACTTCAACATCTGTGAGGGAGCACAATTCAAACCATAACACTGAGCATTTAGTAAAAACAGTGAATATCCATGAAATGCCAGGCATTTGGTAGGATAGGCCTTTTATATACATCATTCCTGCTCTTCACAAAGATTTCCTAATTTTATAGCTATAGAAACAGGATCAGAGACACCTGGGTGACTCAGTTGGTTAAGTGTCTGCCTTCGGCTCAGGTGGCGATCCCAGGGTCCTGGGATCGAGTCCTGCATCAGACTCCTTGCTCAGCAGGGAGCCTGCTTCTCCCTCTGCTTGTTCCCTCTCTCTCTCACAAATAAATAAATAAAATCTTTAAAAAACTAAAAAATAAAACAACAGAATATTTAAAATAATAATAATAATAATAAAGAAAGAGGATCAGAAAGATTACAGGGCTTATCCTAACTCACATAGCTAGAAAATGTAGGCTCTGGAATCAGATAGCCTGGCTTCACCACTTAGCTGGGAAGGAGGCCTTGGACAAGTTACTTAACCTCTCTGAACCTCTGTTTCTTCATTTGTAAATAAAGTGAAGATAATAATCGTACCTCCATCCATGCTGAGTTGTTGCAAAAATTTAAAAAGATAATGCACAGAGCCTTACACATAGTAATTCCTGAACTCATGTAACTGTTATGATAAGTAGTGGGGTCAAGATTTAAATCCACATCTCCTTAGCTCTGATACCTTCATTCTCTCCTCTATGATGCAGCACAACCAGGTGCCAGGCACTTCTTCATCCATGATCTCACTGAATCTTCACTGTATTTTATGGATGAGGGAACTGAGATAGAGAGAGGTGAGGTGACCTGACTAAGGTCACCTAGCAGATAAAACTTTCTAATCTAGCTCTGCTGACTCTAATAAATGTTCCACTATGTAACCCCTCATCCCAACGCACAGATACAATGTAGTAGAACACTGTCCTCTATCATGGTTTGCTAATAATCTCCGGACCAAAGGAGTCAGCCAAGATTAAGAGTTCAGTCAGTGGCCCACCCCAAGACCATGGCAGGCAAAGAATTCTGTTTCCATAACAGCTCCTGCCCGTTCAGAAAGCTCAGTCCAGAAGAGATACTATTTTTTCTTGAGAAAGTGCTTTGGAAGGAAGGTCTCTCTCTCTCTCTCTCTCTCTCTCTCTCACACACACACACACACACACACACACAGACACACAGAAAGCTTATACTGGGCCTCACCCCTGGAACAAAGTAACTAACCATTGAAAGGGGATGGGTTATATAAGATTTCTCAGTTAGAAAGCCTGAAAAGTAAGAACCAGCTGCTAGGCCCAATCCAAAATTCCCCGGCAAACGAGGGTAGAGAAGATTCCAAAAGGCAAAAATAAACACCAAAAAACCATGTAAACACCTCAGAGGTAAGCTCCTTCAGATTTCTCTGTCAGGACAGAAAGAGAGACAAAGCAGCCAGGTTCTCTGGCCGGGCCTTTCTCTGATCTTCCTTCCACCACCTCTGCCCCAGTGGCCCTTCCACACCAAGCTCAGCCCTACAAACACCTAAGTAGAGCGGCCTTGGAGTAAGGCCTCTTCTGGCCCATAGACAAGTTGGTTTAGCCTGCACACAGTTTTTGTTAGTTATTAACACTTTCAAAGTGAGACATTTCACATAAGACTTCTTGTGTTTGGCTTCTTTTGGAAAATCAGAAGTTCTGGCCAAGTGGCTCTGTGTCCCTGAGTGGCCACTGTGAGCCAAAGCTGAGTAGTGGCTACCTCCGAGTTGATTATTTTTATACCTATCCCACTTGACTCATTTATCTTCCTTGCCTGACCCCTCTAGGCACGTGAGGTTTTCACTCAGGCCAACTGAGACCTCCCCTCTGCTACCAGATAAAATAGATCTTGCCCTCCCCTGGCATTCAAAAGTCCCTCACAGCATGGCTTACTCAGACTTAGCACCTGTGACTATACTTCATTCCAAATTTATCTACTCCTTCATCTCCAAACAGGTCCTGGATTTTCCCACAATGGTTCTTTGGCTAGGGCTGTTTTATTTCCTCCAAGATGTCTTCCACCCCAGCTCGGCCAGAACTCTTCCACCACACCGTGTAAGGTCATATGAAGATCTTCTCAGAACCTCCCAAACAGATGCAAGCTTTCTTTCATTCAATGCTCAAAAGCACCTTGTCATTTGGAAGTCTTCTCACATTTGCATATTACAATTTCTCTTCCTGTGATTCTTCCCCCCCAGCCAGTCGGTCTGGCTGGGCCCAGCCTTGCAGTCGGCTTCACCACAGCATTAGACCCGTGAATAAGGACGCTATCTTGACCCTCCAGACCAGCCCAGTCGCCACTGATCTAATGCCTCAGTTCATGCCACATGCAGCAGAAGAATTGCCTGGCTAAGACTTGCACACATTTCTGACTTTTGTGACAACTGTGAGAAATAGTAAAAGGGTTGTTGTTTAAGCCACCAAGTTTTAGGCTAGTCTGTTACACAGCAGTGGATAACTGAGACAGTTGGGAAAATAACAAAGTGTTTAATCTTGTTAATTATTTTCTTCAAGTCTTTTTACCAAAAAAAATATGTGTGTGTGTGTGTGTGTGTGTGTGTACATGCACACACAACTTAGAGAAGGGGAAGAGAGCTAGTATTTATTGAGTTCCTTATTTGATTTCTGTCTGGCCATTTTACATGCATTATCTGTAATACTCAAGACAATCCAGCTTATTTTTTTTAAGGTTTTATTTATTTGTCTAAATAAAGTTCAGTAACTAGCAGATGATCACACAGCTCATGAGTGGGGGAAATGGGAATTGAATGCCCAGTCTGGTCTATCCAGCTACAAGATTCAGGTTTTTGTTACCACCTCACCTCCCTATAACACCTCTCTGGGCTCCGACTGTGGTCTCCATTCCACTTAATGTGACACCATATGTGGTCTCTTCATATTGCTGCAAAGCCTTCAGACCTTCCTATTAAATGGCCATATACATATATTTTTTAAAAATTTATTTATTTGAGAGAGAGAGAAAGCAGGGGAGGGGCAGAGGGAAAGGAAGAGAATCTCAAGCAGACTCCCTGCTGAGCGTGGAGCCCGACACGGGGCTCGTTCCCACTACCCTGAGATCATGACCTGAGCTTAAACCAAGAGTCGACACTTAACCGAATGAGGCACCCAGGTGCCCCAGTAAATGGCCACATATTATTCTAGATTTTTTTTTTTTAAAGATTTTATTTATTTATTTGAGACAGAGAGAATGAGAGAGAGCACATGAGAGGGGGGAGGGTCAGAGGGAGAAGCAGACTCCCCGCCGAGCAGGGAGCCCGATGCGGGACTCGATCCCGGGACTCCAGGATCATGACCTGAGCCGAAGGCAGTCGCTTAACCAACTGAGCCACCCAGGCGCCCCTGGCCACATATTATTCTAATTATAGTTTACATACCATTCCCCTCCTGTTGAGCATTTACGTTCCTTCCAGATCTTTTTTGCCATTAAAAGCATTCTGACAGTTGCATCATGCCACAAAGAGTAGGAATTCTAAACGGCGGGGTGAGCCTTTCTTGGGTTTCTTGGGTCTTACCAGGAATCTCATCTACCCGACTTCTCCAGCCATCCTCCTCTCCACACTGACTGCCATAGTGAACCTGAGTATGCAGTTGCCTAAGGAGAGTGTCCTAGGTGGAGCAGAGAAAGAGGAGAAAAAGAATTGCCTTGAAACTCACACCCATTCAGCCCAGATGAGTTAATCACCTTTTATCAAGTTAAGGCAGACCTCATTGATCTTAAATAGCTTTGACAGCTGGAAAAATGAAGATTATGTCAGGATTCTTGTTGATTTTAAAAAGATTACAAATCCTGTTATTTCTAAAGGGCCAGGTAAAAGGTTTTTAAATCCTGTTAAGAATTTTAGCCAATACCCTGAGAGCAGTGGGTAGCCATTAAATGGTTTTAAACAGAGGAGTGATGACCTAATCTGATTTTTATCTGGAAAGAACACCCCGGATGGAGGGCAATGACAGGATTTAGTGATTGAGAGGATGGAGGGTGGAGGTAGGGAGGACTCCAGCACAGCTGGGTGGGTAGAAGGAGAAGCAGGAAGGGAATAATGGGACCAGATGAGCTAGGGGTGTCTGGGGGCAGCATCTGGGCCAGGCTGACTTCTGCCAGGACCAGGGACACAGACCTGGGAGGGAGGGCCCCAAAGGCCAGGAGGGAGAGAGATCTGGAGAGCCACAGCAGGCCCGATAGGAGAAGCGAGGACACGGGGGAAGGCCCTGAGGCCTCAGCAGCCCATGAGGCTGCGAGCCCTTTCCTTCCTAGGAAGGGAGTCCTGAACCACCCCATCTTAAGGGGCTGTTTGAGCTGGTCATCACGTCCCTGGAGGATTTCAGTTCAAAGATTCCCATGGATTTTATACTTAGGGGAAAGCACTACCCCAGATGGAGCCCCAGGAAGAAAATCCCCTTGTTTCTGACCTCCCTTCCTTGCCTACCTGTAGTTTTCTTTTTGCCCTCTTTCTTTTTAAGCCTAAGAGGAGGAGATAAGGTATGTAAAAGTAAATCTATAGAACACGAAACCTATCATCTTTCAACAGAAAGCAAGTATTCACCAAATCTACAGGAGGGCCAGTGGTGCTGCGAGTTTCATGGGGGGGGGGGGAAGCTAGATGGGGCCAGGTAGGCAGGGTCAAGGAAGGAAGTCCAGGAAGGGGCAAGCCTGGGCAGGGGACTCTGGGGACAGCGTTTGCAGACAGAACTGGAACAGAAAGTCCTCGGGGAACCCAGAAGGTTATTAGTCTAGCTACATACTTAGAGTCGGCTTCAACTGAGTCTGGTCAGGCAAGTCCAGGTCATTTTTGTTCCAACTGTCATATTTAAGAGTTAAGAGGAGATTTTTCAGGCTTCACATTTTCTATACCCAGGCAAAGAGGTTCCCTTCCATGTACGGTATCCTGGGAAATGTGAAGGGCCTAGGGATGTGGCAATTGGGTGGGTAGATGGTGATAAACCCTCTTGGAACAACTGCAGATCTGCTGCAATTTGGCGGGTGGAGCAGGGGTAGGTTGGGATCGGAGCTTCTTTGCCATGGGCTGGGGGGGGGGCGGGGGCGGGGGGGGCAGAGGGGAGGAAGAGGCACAGTATCACTAAGAGCCTTTAATTAACTTTGCCATTTTACGGAGAATTTACGAATGGAGTTATTCTTGGTCCAGCTATGCTTGTCAGCAGGTTCAATACATAACATATAATTGTTACATAAATTTACAATTGTTTACAAATACATGACATGATACTTGTTCCTCTGGGGCCAAGACCCACAGATGCCTGTAAGAAGGAGATTTGCCAGCAACAAGGGAGAAAGCCCCAGGCAAGCTCACAAAAATTTTCCAGTTTCTAACCTTTCAGCATTCCTCAGGCTGGGCCTCCTATTGTGTGGAACGGTCCCCTGAGGCTGGTGGGGGGGGGGCTTGTTGAGGGGGGTAGATCACAGAATCACACCATCTAGGATTAACTCCATACAGGAGGTTGGGTCATGGTCATCCAAATGCTTTCTTCTTCTGTGTAATCATCTGACAGGAGGCTTATCAATGACTACCTGAGGAGACCCGTAGCTTCTTCCCTCAGACGCTGGACTGAGGAGTAGTAGGCCAGTAAGTCCAGTTTGTTTGGGCTGAGTGGGAGAGGGACTCCCCAGCTCAAAAGATTGAGTGGAACAGCAGGTAGTAGTGACGTGCTCAGTCTGTCACTAAACAGTGTTCTGTATAGCGGCCATTTTGATCCAGACATCTTGAGGTCACAGACGGTTTAACGTGAGTAAAAACTATATAATCAGATTTAAGAGAAAATGCCAAAATACTAAGTTACTTCATATTTAGTAACTGCAAATATAAAGCATGACACTTTTTTTTTCTGTCACCTAGTGTTCAGTGATTGTCTACTCTGGGGTGGACACTTACTCTGTAGGCACTGAAGACCCAGTAATGAAGAAGAAGCAGGATCAGAGAGGACAGATACAAGGAACAGTCACCAAACACCCCCATAGAACTATGATTCATGATACATGCCTTAGCAGTAACGTGAACACTCTTGATAACAACAATACCTAACATTAATTGGGTTGACAATTCCAGGCACTGAGCTGAGTGGTCCTCTGTTCATTCCCTCCTACAGTCCTCACAACTCCACAGGCAGGTGTGTTCATCCCCCCTTTACAGATGAAAACACCTGAGCTGCAGAGAAGTTACGAGACTTGCTGGGAAGAGGCAGAGCTGCGATTTGAATCCAGGTCAGATTCCAGAAAGCAGGCACTTGACCCTGAAGTAAAGAGCAGGAAGAAGAAATAAAGGACTTGCCTTTGGCATGGAGGAGATCTCTCTGCGCTCCCTGCACCCTCATCCTTTCCCTGCCTTCTTAGCCCAAGTAGGAATGACGATTCCATTGACCTACTGACCTGGTAACCAGGGTCAGAGAATTTCACATCTACTTGTTGGGTCATGAAATAGGACCAGGAATGGAGTCGGAGTCAGGAACAGGATAATCGTGCCTTTCCAACATAATTACATCCTTTGCATTCTATGATCAAAATGATTGCGTCATAAGGTTGTGCTTAGTGCCAGAGCCATCTGACTTGCTCTCAAAGAGGTCACCCAGGGTTGTTTTACTTTGATGAATTTACCAGAGAGCTGAATTTGTTTCACAGCCAAGTCGGTGCTCTGAGGTCCAGCTGCCTGGAGAAGCCTGACTCCCAGCAATCCAACTCATAGGAGGCTGAAGTATATAACCAGATACTCACGTATTCATTCACAGTTGGTGTTAGTCCTTCAGTAAATGAAACGCTCCTCCCTCAACTGGGGCACCCTTTCCCCAGTATCAGCAATCAGAGAGCCAAATCAGCCATCAGCTGGCTGGTTGGTGAGTATATCCCAAGAGTTAGCTGTGGGCAGATTTCTTTTAAGTCAGGGTGGGGCTTAGTGAGTAGGTGCTCATTTTAAAAAATGTTTTACATAAATGAATGAGTGAGTGAATGAATGAAGTTAAACAACAAGCAAATCATGGAAATACCAGGAAGGCATCAAATACCATACCAAACAAAAGGTCTCTGGACCTTTAAAGGTCAGGAGCCAGGCTGCCTACAGAAGTCAGCCGAGGCCCCCCAGAGGAAGTGGCCTGAAGGCATTTGCTCCCCAGTTGGAAAAGGTTGATGGAATAGCTCAGGCCGTAGCACAGTCTGCCTCACAGATGTGAGAGAGGAAGCCACAAACGACAAGAAGCCACAAATGAAAAGTTGCTCCCTATTTCCTGGCAAGCTCTTTGGCCAGCATGAGCTGCATTCCTTTGAGCTGAGCATGTGTGGAATTTTCAGCCTAGGTAGCAGAATGGAACTTGGAACAAATAGCTCAGCAAAAAAGAACCCAGGGACAATGGGCTGGGTCTAGCTGCCCTTTGCCAGCTCTTGAGCTCACAGAATGTTGGCTCCGTGGGCCTTTTTGAGGGAGATAAATGATGTCCTTTGGATTGTACCATTTCAGAGGGCTGAGAGACATTTCCATGTTCAGACAGCACTAAGATCCTTAGAAGATGTGCTGAAATACCTGGGAATGGTCTGAGTCCTTACCACTGTTCAACTTTCCATCTAGCAAGGAAAAGTTAAGGTCTGTTTTGCTTTAAAGATGGGGAAGGTCTAAACATTGGAAGGCAGAGGGGAAGAAACCAGCAAGAGGGAGCTGGAGGATGCTTCAAGGTGAGGGCAGGTGATGATGAGGGGATGATGGCAGGATTCATGGCCCTGTGTAACCCAACCAGAGGAGGGTAGCAGGGGAGATTGAAGAGGAACTGGTGGGAATGTATGCTGTCAGTTTCAAGGCAGAGGATTCAAATAGGAAGGGATCAGCTTTTTGGAGAAAAGAATAACTACAGACAATAACACAACCACAAAGATACGGGTGTCCCTACTGGTCTGACCAGTACATATGATCAAGTTCTGGGAGCATGTCATGAATCACACTGGAAAATGTAGTGGGGAATTTTGTGGTGTCAAACCTCAACCGCTATTCCTTCTCTACATTTTACCAGTCCTTAATTCCTTCAAGACACTGATATAGTGATGGGGACCTAAGAAAAGGGCGGGATGGGGGGGGACTGAATTCCAGTTATTCATATCTGGAATTTCTTGATTATAAGGGAGTTGAAGGCAGGAATGACAAATTACTCAACCTAGAATACGGCACATAACCTTAAATATAGCTAAATAGGTGCTTCATAGATGAGGAAAGGACAAAAGTTAGAAAAGGAGGGAGAGAGGAAGGGAAAGAAAGGAAGAAAATGAAATTTATCAGAGATGTTAAGGGAGGTGGGGTGGGGGCAGTACTTAACTTGGCCTGCATCACAGGAAGATAAATGGTGTCACAGAAGAAAGTTACCTGGGGCCCATCCTGGGTGGCTGGGGGCAGGTTATGTCTGGGGAATTACAACTAAGCTTACTGTTGCCCAAGGCTAGGTCCTTGATTTACTTTGTTGACATATTCTGGACTTAGTTCTTTAATAGTAGTGAAGGTGGTGGAGGGAGGGAAGACAACCTTAAATGGGAAAACTATAAAGGAAAAGACAAAGAAGTCACTCCTTTTACTGGCTGTACTGTGTCTACCCCATGAAGCTACTAACATAGTCTGAGTCATTTCCTCAGTGGCTGCTCTCTCCTTTGTCCTTAGAAGGAGGAAGTTGAAAGTCTAATACTTGACATTAGGCCACCGATTTCAAATGAAAGGATTCCTTTCATTCTCAAGTCCCCAAAAGTACTTAAATGGTAAAACCAGGTTTAACATGGGTATTTTATCCCTATCCCTGTGACACACCATTCTCCTCCTTTTACCAGAAATAAAAGCTAAGGAAAATTGCAGCCATCATCTAGACTCAAGTCAGGGCAGGGAGCACTATTTAAATGTATTAAAAAGTCACGCAACTCGCATCCAGTGAGCCTTAAGCAAAGTGCTGGGCAGCTAACACGTCCTCTTTCCCCACGTATCTTACTAGAGAGAATACCCCCATTTTACATATCAAAAGCTCGAGGATCAGATTTTTTTAGCCTGACCTTGGCAGACATCTAGCAGAGGGTGGAGTTCAGACAAAATTAATCCCCTCCTATGTACCTACTGGCTTATTAAAGATCTTTTCGTAAACAAGACCAAAACTTCAAGCCCACTGCTCCTCTCACTTTCCTAGTACCCATCCCATAAAATGAAAATTAAAAGTTGCCAGACCAGAGGGGGTGAAAGTACAGAGTGCAGCGGAGGAGGAGTAACCATCTTTAACATAGCTAGCTTAACACAGACCCTTTCCGTTTCGCTAAAGTTCAAGCCACAAGGCCACAGTTCGCTCTGGGCGAGCAGACACGCGTGCACCCTACGCATGCGCTCAGAAGGGACCCACCCCCACCCGCCTCTTTCACCGGACCTCTTCAGCCAAGTCACCAATTAGCCCTCTAAATGCCCGCCCCCAAGGCTAAACCCTTGGCCAATCGGGAGGCAGGAGCCATCAGGCCCATCACTTATTTAGCATACACCCTCCTCTCCCCGTCCCAAGGCCCCGCCCCGTCTGAGGCAGGGATTGTCGCCTAAGCGCTTCGTTCTGGCACCTGATTGGCTCCTTTGCCAGCTCCGCCTCCGTCTCCTCCCGCCGCCCTCCCCTTTGCGCTCCCACAGCGGCGGGCGGAGCTAAGTACGCAGGCGCGGGCACCGCCTCTCTCTTCTGGTGGCCCGCCCTCCCTCCTCCCTCTCCCTCCCCTCCCCACCCCCTCTCCCTTCCTCTCCGGGCCTGCGCGCGCGTATCTTCCTGCTGCACGCGCCGGCGCTAGGCAAGCACTGTCGCCGGAGCCTCTGGCCCGCGCGTTCCTTTTCCCCTCCGGCTGCGGAGCAGGCGGGATCCTGTTCCGCGAGCGCGGCAGCAGCGGCAGCCCCGGCGGCCTCGAGCGGCGGTAGCGGCTCGCGATCCCCCCGGCGGACCGTACCACAGCCCGCCAGCACGCGGGGGGAGCCGCCCGCCCCGCCGCACACGCCTCGGCGACCCCGCGGGGCTGAGGCGTTGCCGCGCCCGGGAGCGTGAGCGCAGAGCCGGCCTCGACCCCGAGCTCGGAGCCCCGCGGGCCGCGCCCGCCGCCGGCCCCACCCATCCGGGTCGAGGAGGCTGCGGCCATGGCCGAGACGGAGGAGCGGAGCCTAGACAACTTCTTCGCCAAGAGGGACAAGAAGAAGAAGAAGGAGCGGAGCAGCCGGGCGGCGAGCGCCGCGGGCGCGGCGGGCGGCGCCGGCGGGAGCAGCGGAGCCGCGGGCGCGGCGGGCGGCGGGGCGGGCGTGGGGGCCCGGCCGGGCGACGGCGGGACCGCGGGCGCGGGGGCCGTCGGCCCCGGGGCCGCCACCAAGGCCGTGACTAAGGTGAGGGGCCGGGATTCGGGGCCCGGCCGCGCGCTTGCGCCCATATGCCCGCCCCCGCCGGCCGCCCGCCCGAGGAAGCGTCCGGGAGGGGCCGGCCAGGGGGGGCGGACGGGCGCGGAGGCTGGCCCTGTGACGGGGGCTTCCCACGCCGGGCCGGCGCGCCTCTCCCGGCGGGACCCCCCAGCCCGCTTCCGCCCCGCCCCTCCGCCTCGTGTCGCCGGCCGGGACCGAGACCCAGTCGGCGGGACCCTCGAGGGCAAATGGGTCTGGGTCCGAAGTAGCCGGCCCAGAGCAGCACTTACCGAGTGACGTATTCTCTGAGTAATTTGGTGTTCTGACTTCAGCCCGGCAGTCTGAGCAGAATTTTCTAACAATCGCTTTTGTGGTAGCTTTAATTGGCATGGCTTGGCCTCTAAGCCCGTAACAGAATAAGTCTCATGACAACATTGTGGCAGACATTTAGTTGTGGGGTTACTATTGACTTTTTCATTCGACTTTTCCTGGTTGCTTTTAAAGTAACAGCTCTCTGGAAGGAACCCAGGGGAAGTAAGAGGGTTGGACTGCTGGGCACGTTTGTCCTCCAGCCTAGTCGGCCTCGGGATCAAACAGGGCCTTTGGCCAGAAAACGAGTCTATATTTTAGGTTCCAGACACTTGATCCCCTTTTCATAGTCTGATACTTGCCTTAGTTGTGTTTTAACAAATAGCTTTAATTGATCAAACTGTGTTTTACAGGATGAAGATGAGTGGAAAGAATTTGAGCAAAAAGAGGTTGATTACAGCGGCCTCAGAGTTCAGGCGATGCAAATAAGGTATGGTCTGGTTACAGATGTGTTTAGATAACCCTTAGGATAGGTATTGTATGTTTGGTTTTTCTCTGGCCCCAAAGCCGCATCACAGTGGCCTCATGCTTTAGATATGCGTAGTAGGGCTGTAATGGATTGTGTCTTCCTTCTGTGATGGCAGTCCTTCTATATACTGATCAAATTAGCTGCCAGCTCCAAAATCGTGTGAGAGCTTGCCTACTTATTTGAGACAGCTAAAATGAAATAGGTTTTGTGGCTTCAAAACTTTCACTTTTAACAGTGGTGCATTGAACTTAGGGTTTTTGTTTGTTTCAAAAAATAAGGTGGTTTTCAGATTCTCTCCAATAAGCAAGTTAATATGTATTTTTGTAATTGAAGTATATCTAACAGATACACAGATTTTATTATATGTTCACACAATGAGACCAATCTGTGTAATCAACAGCAAGGTCAAGAAACTGAACGTTACTCCTGCAGAGGAAACCTAAGCCCTTTTAGTCACTGCCTTCACTCCCAAGAATAACCAGTATCCTAACACTGAAGATTTATTCTCCCTAGAATTTTATAGGGATGGCATCAGGTAGTCTAAGCATGTTATTTTTAAAGCTCAAGAAAACGGGCGCCTAGGTGGCTCAGATAAAAGGTTAAGAGTCTGCCTTCGGCTCAGGTCATGGTCTCTAGGTCCTGGGATCGAGCCGTACGTTGGGTTCCCTGCTCTGCGGGAAGTCTGCTTCTCTCTCTCCCCCTGCTTGTGCTCTCTCTTGTCTCTCTCTCAAATGAATAAAATCTTTAAAAAAAAGTTCAAGAAAACAGTAATTTTTAAAAAATTGGGTTGGTTGGTTTAGGGGATTTGAAATTAACGTAAGTTCAATCTGTGATAGTTGGTTTTAGATTCATGTGAATAGATGTCTTATTTTGATGGGCTCATAAAGTAGAAAAAACAGGTGAATATATGGTTCCACCGTTTTTAAGGTTAAAAACTCTTTTATTCCCAGTTTAAAGAAATAAAAGATCTAATGAACTGCCTCCAGTTCGAAGTTTGCAATTTGTGTATACCAGTGACCACGTGGCATGCTTGGCGGAAGTAATTTTCCTTAACAGAATACTGTCTGTTGACTTCTCCAAGTGGTAATATTTATGGCCTTAAGTAAGTTACTCAAATTAAAAAACCAGGGCTAATATTTTTGACATTTGTTGAATACCTCCTGGAGCACCAGGCATTCTGACCTCGTTTCATGAGCTTAACCAGAGTGAAACCTGACTGATTATGGGAGACTTTTTAGGAAATGGGGCTTCTCCGCTCTTGAGGTTCGTTTGTAATGTTAAGTAGAAGTGATTAGACTAAATTTTTTTCCCAACAACTTCTTGAGTTTGTTAGATGTTTCTGGAGAGGTGTAGTGTAGAAAATACCCCTGTGTTCTCCTGGGGCTTGACCTGTGAAAATGAAGGAGGGCACGTGAAGTTCTTAGCCGTCCATCGGGGGTTGTGGCACTGCCTATGTGTGTGGTTCCTGTTTGGCTGTAGAATAAGGCTCTTGGTCAGCCTTTCCTGACCACAGGTTCTTAACTGCAGATTCTGAAGACTTGAGTGACAGGAAAAATAGTGTTTGGTCATGTTGAACTTAGCAAGAGTAGCACTTTCTGAGGGGAAAGATTTCAGATTCACTGAATGCTAGAAATTGATTTTATGATATTATGGAGGATATTTAAACTGCCTGTTTTTCTGTCATTGATTATATATCCCATATCCATATTCAAGGTTATTTTTTCTTTCTTTATGGCTACTCCAGAGATGATGAAACACTTCTTAAATCATTTATATCTTTCACCTTTGCCAGGGGCATAGGTAAATCTCAGCTAGTATGAGTGTTTAAGTTCTGCTTGACCTGAAACTGGACCAGCTTTTATGTTGTGTTTTCATTATTCTTAGCATGTAGTCTTACTCCTGAGTGGTCTGCGACAGGTCTTCCTCTAACCTGCTAACGTTGAAAAACATACCTTCAGGAAGCTGCTTTTGTGGATCCTCAATCACTGTGGAGTCTAGAGTCTGTATTTCCATTGCCTTCACAACTCATTCAATAAAGAGGAATCTAACAGCCTTCAGGAAAGATTTGAGTGTGAGAAGTCATCTGAGGTTTAATAATGACTAAAATTTTCACACTATATACTGAATATCTTTGTAAACTTTGTATTAAATGTTCTTGACAGTGAAACTCGGTAGGGTTAGGGTCCCCAAGGAGAGACACTTTGGTTCATAGGAGTGGAAGTAGGTTACTCACATAAATGTGATGGAGTTGATAATGTCACGAAAACATGGACTTTGGGGAAAGACAAATCTGGGTTTTAGCCTGCTGCTTATGTGTGACCTTGGGCGAGTCACTTTACTTTTGATTGTTCTGATATGCAGAATTGAGACAACTCCTAGGATTGTTGTGAGGATTTTTGAACAGGGTATTTGTAAAATACCCAGTCATTAATATTAATCATCTTCTCTATTTATTGGGTAAATTAGAATAACTTAGTGTTGGCACATTCTGTTATTTAACCATGAGGCACCTGATTTATAGTACCAAGATTTGAGGACAAGGGGTAGTGGAGGTACACTACCTACTACTACTATCATGACTAATGTTAGACTCTGGTGAGTCAATTCACTGTGGACCTAATAGAAAATGACACGTTCGGGTTGGCATTAGTATGACCATACAAACAAAAATCCCTCTCAGGGTGTTAAACGTCGCTTATAGACCTTGAATTACTGTCTTCTATAGCTTGGTCCTACTCTTTTAGGCAGAAGCCTTTAGGAAGGGGCAGAGAAAGGAGTTAGCTTTTCTTTGAGAAGTTGGGGGCAGGTGATTCTTTATGCTTTTCGTCTGTTAACCTTTTTCTACCTATGAGAGAGGCAGCCTTGCTATCTCAGTATGAGACAAGGGAATATGAAAACTTTGGAGGTTGACTTAAAATACCTTGAAATTTTCAGCCTTATAATCTTAAGTTTTTTCATCCAACTTTTTGCTCTGAAAAATTAGAAACCTCAGAAAAGTTGTAAGAACAATTAAAATAAGTACCCATATACTCTTTGCTTAGATCTTTGATCATTTTTGTCACATTTGCTTTATCTTTAGTCAGCTGCAAATAGTGCATATAGCCTTAAAGTTCTTGACACTGGACCTTATAATAGGTTAGAATGCTGGACCTTTATTGAAGATAAGTGCATTTGAAAGGAAATTTTTCAGTAGCAGCAAACATACTGTATTAATGTTCTATCACATTTACCAACTAGCTCAAGATTTTCAGTATCGAGTGTTATAAGGGCTTGTGTCAGATTTTGTGTCTAAATTAATAGATGTATTCAAGGTTGTCATTACATATAGACAAGTTCTTTAGAGAGATGCCACTGGGATAGTGATAAGGGGCCTAACACGAGCTTAGATTGTTGGTTGAGCAGTCTAAATGGGACCTGTAGGCCTCTCTGATCCTTAAAATGGATTTTTGAGGGAAAGAAAGATTTCATTTAATATTTGGAGGTTACTAGATGTTGAGCATTTGTCATGTTTCAAGAATGAATGGACTTCTTGGAGGGGCGCCTGGCTGGTTCAGTAGGTGGAGCCACATCTCAGGGTTGTGTGTTCAAGCCCCACGTTGGGCTTACTTTAAAAAAAAAAAAAAGTTTTTGGAGCCCAGTGGTTTTTTTTTAGGAAGCTTCTTAAGAAATCTAGAACTTTAGGGGCACCTGGGTGGTTCAGTTGGCTAAATGTCTCCCTTGAGCTCAGGTCATGATCCCCAGCCAGAGAACCTGCTACTCCCCCTGCTTCTGCTCTCTGTCAAATAAATGTAATAAATTTCTTTAAAAAAGAAAGAAATCTAGACCTTTAAACCCATTAGGTAGAGCTGGTTAAGTTGTTCCTTGAAGAAATCACTCCAGCATCCAAGCTGGATTCATTGTAGCAAATACTGTGTGACTACAGAGTGCCAGACATCAGGGTTGTAGAAATAACTCCTACTAAACAGATCATTTCAGTGATGGGCAGGATGCTGTGGAACACAGGAGACAGACACTTGGTCTCCCGGGAAGGGATTGAGAAAGAGTCCTTAGAAGAACGCAGTGCCATTTTGAGCTACCAGCATAGCTCATCAGGCCATGTCTATCCATTTTACTGTTTTAACAGTGGTTGGATAATAGGGTCAAACCAATGGAGATGCCTAGCATTCTAGCAGAAACACAAGTCTGGATTTTGTGTTAGCTGCTAAAACCCTAGTGTTGGGGAAGAAGGGTTAGGATGTATAAACTCTCATGTAATGTCCTGTGAGATAAAGAGGTAAGGGTGTTCCATTTTTATTAATAAACTGCTGCAGGATGTGTAATCCCGATCAACCTTACTGAAAGTGAATTTCTCAAAATAGAGAAAATTTCTGTGTCATATGTTGGAGCTCTAAAGAGGATAAAATGAAGAGGCAACATGAAAGAGTATGAGCCAGATCCAGAGACCCAGGGATTGGCTTGCTACTTTATAGCCCTGGGGAAGGGGCTTAAATGTCTGAGTGTCAGTGTCCTCCTGTGTACAGTGGGTCTCCTGCCTGCCTTGGTGTTATTTGTGAGGTTTAACTTTGTGAAGTGGTAGGACAGGGCCTGGCCTTCTAGATACTCAGTAAATATTCCCTTTTCTTAGCTTCATTCCCCTATTCCACCAGCAGTGCCTTACAGACTGTTGCATATTTAAGATTGTATACTTTAAATTGTGATCATGTATTTACAGGTAGCAGTGTAGTTTTTAGAAATGTGAAATTTAGCTGATGATAAGCTATATATTCTGTTTGGGTCAAATACCAAATTTTAGCCTAATCATCTCTTGTGGAAATGATTCTTTGCAACATGTGTCTTATGGCATTTAGAGATTTGACATTTTCTAGAGTGTGTAAATAAGAAAAAGTAATCTGGTTATTTAAATCATTTCTACCCTGCCCTTAGTCCAATGGCCTCTTGGTATCTCTGGGCCTTCATTCCCACTGTTGGATGAAGGGTCTTGACTAGACAGTTTACAATGTTTAGTTTAACTAAAACTTCAGAATCTTAAGAAACCAAAATATTAAGTTGTCTTGTGCCTGTTACTACAGATACACAATCCTTTTAATTAAATCACTCATTTCTTAGTAATAGTTTATAACTTAAAGGGATTTTTAGATTTTGTGTTTTATTAATTCTTCACTTGTCTCTGAGGGTGAAGAGGTAATAAATGTTACAGTAAAGGAACTTTTTTTTTTTTTTAAGATTTTATTTATTTGAGAGAGAGAGAATGAGAGGGAGGAGGGTCAGAGGGAGAAGCTGACTCCCTGCCGAGCAGGGAGCCCGATGTGGGACTCGATCCCGGGACTCCAGGATCATGACCTGAGCCGAAGGCAGTCGCTCAACCAACTGAGCCACCCAGGCGCCCAAAGGAACCTTCTTTTACATGGGACCATCAGTATTCTGTCAGACCAAATAGGGGCTTTTCTTTAATATTTTATTGTGAATTAGAAAAATTATATTTTTTAAGGACATTTGAAAGGAATAACAGCATTAAAAATGTATAAGAATGATCCATAATCTCTTCTGCTTAGAGGTAATCAGTGTTAAAAAATTTTTTGGTTTTCAGTTGTTTGCTTACTACAAGCTGATAATTCCAGAGTTGAAGTATACTGATCACCATATACTAAAGTAATTATTTTAGAGTCCAGTATACATATTTGAACAATAGTGATTCAGCACATTTTGCTGAGTTAACTGTTTCACAATGATAGACCAACTGAAAGCTAGCATACCTTGGGAGTATATATGAGTATAAAAGTCCCATGAAGGTTCTTAAAATCTTTGTTGGGGTCTTACCTCCTTGTCTGGCTGGGATTGGGTTACTGGGACATTACTAACAAGTCTTATGTAACTAGGTAAATAACACCCATGTTTTTACTCATGAACCAAGCAGATTGCATGAAAGTATAATTACATTGGCATCAGTTCTCAGAAGTGGGTGACAAAAAAAAATTCTTTGGAACAGGTGTAATGTTTATTTTTCTCCTAATATAAAGGTGGTATCTGTTTGAAAACTCAGATGGATATTAAAAAGCATGTAATAGTGGGGCACCTGGGTGGTGCAGTTAGTTAAGCATCTGACTCTTGGTTTCAGCTCAGATTGTGAGATTGAACCCCTCGGACTCCACACTCAGCATGGAATCTGCTTAATTACGATTCTCTCTCCCTCTCCTGCCCCTCCCCCCGCCCAAAAAAACCCCATGAAATAACATTTAATAGCACTTACTATGTGCCAGGCACTTTTCTTGGTGCTTTGTGTCTTTTAAAATTTTCAAAATGGAGCTGTTATCCCCATTTTACATAGGAGGAAACTGAGGCATATAAAAGTTAAGTGTCACATTCAAAGTCTCCTGGCTATCAGTGGCAAAACCCAGATGATTTGAACCAGAAAGTCTGGTTTTAGAATCTGCTCGTAACTGTTTGCTGCATGAAGAAAATAAAATCAGGCATTCTAGCACCCAGCTACTTTTTAAAACCATTTTTAAAAATCAAAATGTCCTTCTACTTAATATTAGGTGTATAGATTTTGTTTTAGTAAGCCATTGGGTTAACTGATATGCATATTACTTCCATGTCAGCATAGGCCTGACATTTTAAATGGCTGTACAGGATTCTATTATGTGTTAACAAAAAAGGGAAACCAAAGAGTGGGTTGGCCATATTTTCATTATTTTTTCCTCTTGAATTATAGTCTTAAGTAAAATCATGCTACAAATGCAGACTGAGGAGGAGCTCATTCCTCTCTCCCCTCCCCAGTTGCCACCCTAGGCCTCTAAATTCTGGAATCACCTCTGTTGGTGGGCACTGTCTTTGAAATTTTTCTGTAAGTGTCTTTAAAGGAGACCATTAGTTATTCAAGAAATTGTCTTATAGCTGGCACTTTCCTTGTTCTAATAGAAATGGAAGGAAAGCACCCTGAGATGTCCTTTTACAGAAGCCAAGAGAGGCCATGATGTTCCCAGGCCTCTGTACGTTGTTAAGGTCATGATCACTGATCAGGCATCAAAGGGAGAAAATGTCTAAAAGAGTGAAAGGCCAAGGACAGCTTTAGGCAACAGCCCTATTTTTTCAGTAAGAGAGAAAAGCATGGTCAGAATGGTAAAGGAGGTTGATAGGCTGAAATTCTAGGAAAAACCACCACTGTCATGGAACATAATTTCATGGAAAGGTTGGTAGTCTGTGCCAGAGGCAGCAGCAGCAAGGGCGAATCACGGCCAAAAGGGGGTTAGATTTGACAGGTAACCCTGATTCCTGACTCAAGCCAATTCAAGAATAAAGAAAGAAGAAATTGGCATAAACACTGCAGCCAGTCTTAGGATACCACTGAGGGTATCTTTCACATTTATAATTAACTAATAAAGCCAAAGACTGAGTTTTTGTATTCTCTTCTTTTTTAAATGGGTGACATATCTGGTGATAGGGACCAGTTCTATATATTCCCTGTGTCAAACAGTAGGGACTGGCACTAATAAAGTCTGTAGCACTGATGTCAACACTGAACACAGGCTTGTTTCTTCTATTGGAATGTGATTTCTCGTTTTGTAATATGTACTAAAGGATTAGCAAGTGAAATTATACAACTTTCAAAAAACGTTTGATCACTGAAAATACGCTTACCATGAGTGCCTGTTTGGCCACTGTGGTCCTAGAAAATCCAGGGATTACACTCTTAATCCCTCTCAAGTCCCCTTTTCTCAGGTTAGCCTGGCCTCTCTTCCTCCCTCAGTTGCGTGAGGTTCTTAGCTGGGGTCCTGCTCTTCCTTGGGGCTGCTGTATGTAATCACATAGATTGTCATAAGCCTGGCAGGTCAGTATGGTAAATATTTCTAAATGTTCTTGAGTATGTGAGGTTTGCAAAAAGGAAAGCAGACACTATCAGACCAGGTGGTTTTCTAAACCTTTTGTAGCAATGAAATCCTTTCATATGAAGTCAGGTGGAAGTCCCAGGGTATAACAGATAACATCCCCTATTTCTGTCTCTCTTAAACAAGTGGGGCATTGAGGCTCTGAGAGGGTGAGGTGACTTCTCTTAGGGTCACACAGATCAGCATTGATACAACTTAGGATTTGGACTGACGATTTTCCTGGTGATTCTGTAACTGAATTCACTTACTTGCTTTTCCAATAGTGAAAAGGAAGAAGATGATAATGAGAAAAGAGAAGATCCAGGTGATAACTGGGAAGAAGGTGGAGGAGGTGGTGGTGGTGTAGAAAAGTCTTCAGGTCCCTGGAATAAAACAGCTCCAGTACAAGCACCTCCTGCTGCAGTAATTGGTAACCTTAATATTTCATTTTCATAAAGCTGTCTATGTATAATTTTATATACTGTTGGCATTCAACTAAATGAATGCTTGTGGTAGAATGAGTGGGGTTCCTTTCTGTTCTTGGGAGAGACGTTTGTATATGTCTGTTTAAAGACTTTTATATCCTAAGTAATTTGGAACTTACGATATGTGCTTTTCTGTAGGCTGCTTAACTATATGTAAACTAACTTGTCCAACTTAAATGTTTAATTTGTTTCAATTTTTGACAGTTGGCTAAGGGAAATTGTACCTGTGTTTCCACCTCTGTTTGTGTTTTTTCCCCCCAATCCCCATTTTATTCTGTCTTGAAGCATGAATTCTCAGAAGGGCACATTTTATCACTCCTAAGAGTTGATAAGAAATGGTTCTTGGTGGGGGGTGAAGAAATATCAGATCTTCTAATGGGCTGTTGCCCACCAGAGGGCCGAAGTGTGTGAGCATATATACTGCGTGCACAGTATATATATGGTGTTAACATTTCCTGGTGTGGGGGCATGGTAGTTAGGAAATAGATGTCTAAAATGGCTCCTTAGAATGGAAGTGTTGAGAAAAGTTTGAGAAACATTGTGTTAATATATACGCATTTTTTTTAATGCAGAATAATATAAAGAGTAACAAATCACTCCAAATCTTACTGCCCAGAGAATAAAGATAACTAGTGTGTGTCAACATTCTTGCATCCTTTCTAGCCCTTTGCTTATGCGTATGTATATGTTTTTCCGTTTAACTTTTTTTACTGCATCTGTCACTGATCCTGATGACCTCAGCATTGCTAACCTCAGTGTCCCAAGTCTCGGTCCTCACCCGATCTGCCCCATCAGCAGCGCTTGCCGTAGTTGATCACCCCAGGACACCACAGTCTCCTGCTCCCTCCGTGGTTGGTTCTCAGTCTCCCTGGCTGGGATTTTTTTCTCTCCTGCCTCTGAGAGAGAACCTACCCCAGTGCTCAGCCCCTGCTGCTCCC
>NC_138369.1:77682903-77706467 GCF_054177405.1 Leptonychotes weddellii
CACCAGGCTCCACATGCCAGCAACTCCGAAATTCACATCAGCTCAGATCTCTTCTGACCTCCAGACACGCAGATCTTAACTGCCTAGCCGGCATCTCGATATCCACATATCCCCAACTGAACTCTTCATGTACAGTAGACCCTTGAACAGCATGAGGGTGGGGCCCCGAATCCCAGTGCAGTCAAATCCCCATTTCACTTGACTACTCCCAAACTTAACTACTGAGTGCCTGCTGTGACTAGAAGCCTTACCAGTAACATAAACATACCAATTGACACATATTTTGTACATTTATGCTACTATATTCTTAGAATAAGCAAGAGGGAAAATATTAAAATCATCAAGAAAAAATACGTTTACAGTTTTATACCGTATACCGTATTTGTAAAGAACATCTACATGTAAGTGAAGCCATGCAGTTCAAACCTGTGTCGGGTCAACACAACAGCCTTCGTAATTTCACTGCGATTCTTTCGGTCACTTAGGCCACAAATCTTGGAGTCATCTTTGATAACTTTTTCTTGCTCCAAACCTAAATCTAATTTGTCAGTAAATTTGTTGTCTTTATTTTCAAAATCAGACACTCTGTGTGACTAGTTCTCTCCAGTTCCACTGCTACCAGTGGTTTGAACCGTTAATTTTTATATGGATTAGTGAGGTCACCTCTTCACTGGTCTGCCTGCGTCTGTACATACGCTGTTCCCGAACCTCCAGTGCTGTCCCCTCTGCTCGGAGTAGAAGCTGAAGTTCTCAGGGACCTGCAAGGCCTTGGATGCCTGGCTTGTGATCCCTTCTTCTGACTTGGTGTTTCTTTTAATCTGGACCTCGCTTCCCCTGCTCCTTGAGGATACTAGGCACACTGCTGCTGCAGGCCCTTTGTGCCTGTGTTCTCAGCCTGAATCCGCTCTAAGTAAGCTTTTTCTGCAAAGGGCCAGATAATTAATTTAGGTTTTGAGGGCCGCACGGGAGATGGTTCTAATTACCCGGCCCTGCTGTGACGGCACAGAAGCACCCGTAGACGATACATGCACCCGGTGAGTGTAGCTGCGTTCCAGTAAAACATACACAAAATCCGGAGTCGGGCCAGATTTGGCTGGTTTACCAACTCTAGATGTGTTTGCCTCCTTACGGCTTTCAGGCCTTGTTCGGTTTTCACCTCAGCACTGAGACCCCTACCCATCGTGTGCTCCCTTGACGAACTCTTCCCCCGATCTCATCTTCGGTGTGGCACCAGCCTTTACATGTGTGTGTCTCTTCCCTCAAGCCCAACACTGTCCCGTAGTACTTTCTGCAGTGATGGAATAGCCTCTGTTCGCTGTAGTAGCCGCTAGCCACAGGTGGCTATTGAGTACTTAAAATTCGACTAATATAACTAAGGAACTGAATTCTTGAGTTTATTTCATTTCAGATGGCTGCATGTGGCTAACAGCCTGAATATCCAGTTGTTTGGGGTTTTTTTTTAGATTTATTTATTTATTTAATTGACAGACCGCGTGAAGGGGAACACAAGTAGGGGGAGTGGGCCTGGGAGAAGCAGGCTTCCGGCCGAGCAGGAAGCCCAATGCGGGGCTCGATCCCAGAGCCCCAGGATCATGACCTGAGCCGAAGGTAGTCGCTTAACCAACTGAGCCACCCAGGTGCCCCAGAATATCCAGTTCTTGAAGGCATGTCCTTAACATTTGTATCCCCACTGTGTAGTTTAGAACAGCACCTGACACATAGCAGGTGCTCAGTCACTAATGAATGCGTGTGATATTATAGCTTTCCCACACTTAATTAAAAGCTGTATGAGACAATAAGCCTTTATAATAGTATTCAAATGGCTGCATTATATTGCAGCTGATAAATGAGGGAGTAGGCGTTTATTTGAAATGAAGTTTTTGATAAATGGAAAACACACGTAAAATACTGAATCCATATTGAGAATGGGGAGGAAAAAATGATCTGTAGCGAAAAGCTGGAAGGTTCTGTCCCGAAAATGTTAGCCATCCTGGAAGACATGGGGCTGCTTGGCTGCTTAGTTTTTTTTTTTTTCCTGCTTTACCTGTGTTTATAAAATACGACGAAGAGCCTTAAAATCCATTGATGTAGAAGACAAGGAAATTATTAAAGATATGTAGTAGTTTATTTTTACTAGTCTTTTAGAAGTAAATATATACACAAGCATTTTTGTAAATAAATTCTTTACACATGGCATGTTATGTAACCCACCAACCAGGTAAAGAAGTGATTATCCACATTTACCTATATGTAAACTGAGGGCTGAGATAGTGCTGTTCTGAAAGACAGTCCCTGATGGACTGTCTCCCAGGTGCAGAAGATTCTTCTTCCACTTCCAGTAAGTTGACTTCCAGAAAGAACTCATGTACATAGGTAATCGAAGTTACACATGATAGAGAAGTTAGAAGACTACTCCAGAAAGATAAGAGTATTTTCACTTTCAGACATTTTCTCAGATAACTTTCCTTCAGTTGTCCAGAATCTTCTTGTGTAGGTATTGGGTTTTTTTCCTGTAATTGTCAAGTGATCGGGAATGCGGGACTGGCTTACTAAAATGCCAGGCATTTGAATAGTTTCTCTAAACTGTTACGAAATGTTAGTTACAGAGACCCCAGAACCAGCAATGACTAGCGGTGTGTATAGGCCTCCTGGAGCCAGGTTAACCACAACAAGGAAAACACCACAAGGACCACCAGAAATCTACAGTGATACACAGTTCCCATCCCTGCAGTCCACTGCCAAGCATGTAGAAAGCCGGAAGTAAGTACTCTCAACTCTTGTCTTGTCTGGGAGCCCTGTCCCTTGGCCAGCAAGTGGGATGTAGGAGATAGGAAAACCCACCTGAGGTGGAGGGGAGGGGGTCTCCTTGGTAAAGGCCAGGCTGCAGCTGACAGGCAACTGAAAATTAGGTGGGACTTATGTGCCTGGGAGTGGGAAACGGGGTAAAGACCCTGGAGGGGGGCAGCGGGGAAAGAGCGCCAAAGACATTGTCTACAAAAGTTGCTTTATTCCTGGTTGGTGTTGTTCTGTAGCTATGACATCTATGTAGTTAGATTCTTTGTAAGCACATGTTCCTTATAGCATGGAAACTAGAAATGTAAGAGCAGTATTTTCACTGTATTCCCTGTTGATGTGAATAGATGAAAGATGTTGGCATTTATAAATCTAATATTAAAATAATCTTATTTCAGCAGGTACTTAAAATGAATGCTACCTGGAATTAAATGACCACATATGGCACTTCCACATCCTTTGTAGGGACATGAATTTTTTTTTAAGTAAATAAAATGGGAAGAAATGTAAAGGACATCAGTTGGAAATACTGTTTGCGGGGGCGGGGGGTGGCTTTTAAAGTAAATTCCAGCCTTTTTGCTTCTTTGGGAGCCCAGCTGGCTTGAATTTAAGCCTCCATTGGACTCGCTACTCTGCTCTGTCCTACAGAATAAGGGGGCAGTGATCCCCCACACTCACCTTGCTTTATCTGATCCCCATTCATAAAGTAGACGTGAGGAGAAATCACTGAATAATGAGTAGAACCTGACTTGAAGAAGAAAATTGTTGCCCTTATGTATAAAGAGATGTATTTATTATTTGCTTAAAATAAAAGTAACTCTTAGAAGGAATCAGCGTGTCATCAGATAGCCTTTTGACTTTGCAGTTGTCTTCAAGTTGGTCCCGAAACAGGTTTGCAGTAAATAGTATTCAAATAGATCTGCTGCCACAGAAAATAGGACCATAGAGCTTCAGTATTTGTGTTTTCTGTTCCTTGGAAGCCCGGAAAATGATCTGATGATGATTTTATGGGCAGGTTTCCCCTGCTGTCGAAAGTAGAGCATTCCTATGAAACCCCTCCTGGGGCGCCTGGGTGGCTCAGTTGGTTAAGCGACTGCCTTCGGCTCAGGTCATGATCCTGGAGTCCCAGGATCGAGTCCCGCATCGGGCTCCCTGCTCGGCGGGGAGTCTGCTTCTCCCTCTGACCCTCCTCCCTCTCATGCTCTCTGTCTCTCATTCTCTCTGTCTCAAATAAATAAATAAAATCTTAAAAAAAAAAAAAAAAAACCCTCCTAAGCCAGAAAGGCACAAAGCAAAGAGGGTCCCCCGCTTTCTGAAAGGTTGCATTACACCACTTGACTTTGATAGGAAGACCTATTTTCTTGCGCTAACTGAAAGAAATCGGAAGAGGATTTTCACTGTTACGAAAAAAGCTGTCGCCATACTAACTTCTGTAAAAGCAAGTGGTGTATGCAGACTTCGGGAAAGCAGGATACCTGTTCCAGTTTCCCCTCCTGTTAACTCCCTCAGGATACTTCTCAGGGGCGGCTTTTTTTTTTTGGAGGATCAACAACCTAGTGAAGAAGAAATACTTACTGATTACATTTCTTTTCCCTTAGGGATAAAGAAATGGAGAAGAGCTTTGAAGTAGTAAGACACAAAACTAGAGGTAGGGATGAGGTTTCAAAAAACCAGGCCCTTAAACTTCAGCTAGACAACCAGTATGCTGTGCTTGAAAATCAGAAAAGCAGCCACACACAGTACAATTAAGGAATGGTCTTTGCTAACGCTTCTAAGGTAACTAGGCCGCAGCTAACCACCAGGAACAGCCATTCGTCATCCGACCGCTGCTGGACCCACAGCCGATGCAGACCACTCGGTATAAGTGACCGGCCCTATGGTGCTGGGGAAGCACAGGTGTCACGGCTGCTGTTTGTATATATTGGATTTAGGGGGATTCTCATTGTTCTCTAAGTGCGTGAACTAGATTCAGCGGTGTTCTTTCATTATTACTCTGCAAATACAAAACCAGAAACTGCAGCCAGTGGTCATTTCAAAATGTTTTTATGTTCAGATACTGAGCCTTCGTAAGGGCTGACTACCTCAGGTTTGCTGCACTCGTTGCGGACTTCATGTGGATCACAACTTCTGGACACGAAGGTTACAGCTAGTAAGTGTCGGTGTGAAGGTTGAGACCAGCTCTACTGGATTCCTATCAGAAATCCTGCAGAAAGTCAGCCATCTGGGTTCTGATCTGCTGTACAAGATGAAGATTTAAGTGACCTTAATTAACCTGCCCTGTGCCCCACCCTTAAGGATACTCCGTAGTGGGCTGTGTTAGACTTCTGGAACGTGCCGCTCTCAAAAGAACTCCTGTGTTCAGATAATCTCTGTAGGGTTGTGATTTTATTATTTAAACTTTGAGTTGTATTCTGAGGTAACCACAAATTAAATTCAGCCAAACTTGGGTCCACCAAGTGGGAAAGGGGGTAGGGGAGGGAGTAATCTTATTTCTTTTAGTAATTTTTTATTTGGGTAGTGCTTTTTCTGTGTTCACACATTAAGGCCTTTTTTTTTCTTTCCTTCTTTCTTGACTTGGAATAAGTTCTTTGACAGAGCATATTGCTTGGTTAAATAAGTGACCTGAAATATGCATTAGAATTGTGAAATGTCTTGTGAATTTGCCAATCCCTAGAGTGGAACCAAATAGCCTTTGGTGTCAAGGGCAGTGGATGTGAGGGGCTCTACTTCAGGTGCTGCTAAGCCTCCTCTAATCAGGTCTAAACTGCAGGGGAAAGAGTATGGGTTCTGCTCAGGCCAAGGGATTCACTGACCGGTCCTTATCAATTCAGAGCAACATGAGCAGAACCTTAGCCTAAAACCCACGTAGGTTTTCACGGATCTTGCATGATCTTTGACAAGATTTCCAGATACACTTGTGCCCCAATTTTTCAGGTATTGGACATTCTATAGATGCAGTGATTGTGCCAGTTTAGCTCTGTTACCAACCTTCTGGTATGTCTTTATGTTCATTTGAAGAGTCAGGGGCGAAGACAGGTGATGTAGCACTTCTGTTTTTAATAATTACAGCTTAAACTATCCAGTAATTTTTGGTCCTTAAAGGGACTTCAGGAAGCTACCCAGGATTACTGAAAAGTCCATCTAATGAGATAGTCTGGTAATGTACTAGTTTTGTATCTTTGGTTCAGTAGATATATTTCAAAGTGGTATGTGACCACTTGACGCAGAGTCTGGGTTTCTCTCTAATAAATCCCTTTGCCAAATGCAGGAGTTGCAGACTTGCTACTGGCAAGAGTGAAGCAAGTGAGCGAGTAAAACTATCCTGGTGTGGGGGCATATCTCCTACAGGAGTGCAGTCTTGATGAAAAGTGTCAGTGCAGGAATCGGCTCCTGGGAGGTCACAGTATCTCCTGACAGGACCTGCCCACCACATCTGGGCCAGGATGTTGGCGTTGTTTGAGGTGGCAGGCAGGGTGCCTGCCTTCTGGGGTATTGGGGTGAGCAGCTGAGCCAGCCAAGGAGAGGTTGGATGATTAAACAAGAAACGAGGGATTCTTGGTTAAACTGAAGACTTCATTTGGGAACCAAAAATCTTAACAAATAATCTCTTGGACCTTGAGCCACATATTTCCCCTGAAAAGTATGCATTTTTTTCCAGCAAAATTGCGTTGGGGGTTATGTTACTGAGGAATGAACTGAGATGAATATGTGGAACTTTTATTTAATGGCATACTATACTAGAAATCTGAAGACCTGCAGGAGATTTAAAATTCCAACTCTTGTTATAACTTTTTAAAAGATTGTGAAATTATAAAAATGCACATGAATCAAGTTTTAATATACTGTATGATGGGTGGGTGAGGCTGTCCATTGTACCATTTCTTTCTTTGAATTCTCAGGCATGGTTTGGCAGTGCAAGAACTCTGTAACATTAACAAATTCAATAAAAAGTAAATATATGGATTGTGCAGTCTGATTGTTTTTATTCATTCCCCCCCCATAGTTTTTATTCTTAATCCTTAAAGTATCCTGTTTTTTGAAAATGGCTAATTGATGCCACGCCTCCATCTCTGTAGGAGGATGGTACTCTTCATCTCAGGGGGGTACCTTCTGTTGGAAGAATGCAGAGTACTCTGAATGTTAACAAAACAGCTGGAATGAAGGGGCTGCAAATCTAGGATGAGTATTCTTTAAAGTTAAAAGCATTGAAATGTACTTTTTTTCTTCGTTAGTGTATTAAATTTGTCATAAACCATTGTGATGCTGTTTGATGGCTTTTTTAAAAAAGATTTATTTCTTTTAGAGAGTGCGCACACGTGTGCACCAGTGACAGGAGGGGCGGAGGGAGAGAATCTCAGGCAGATTCCCCACTGAGTGCGGAGCCTAACTCTGGGACTTGATCTCACGACCCTGAGATCATGACCTAAGTGGAAACCAAAAAAAAAAAAAAAAGACACTTAACCAACTAAGCCACCCAGGGGCACCTCTCTTTGATAACATTTTACCCGCAGAACTTCTTTCAGAATTGGAGTCAGTCCTCTCAAACCCTGCCGTTGCTCTATCAGCTCAGTTTATGTGATATTCGCAGTCCTTTGTTGCCATTTCATTTTTTATTTAAGATTTTGAGAGGGAAGGAGAGTGAGCACAGGAGCATGGGGGGGAGGTGCAAAGGGAGAAGCAGGCTCCCCACTGGGCAGGGAGCCTGACTTGGGCTGGATCCCAGGACCCAGAGATCTTGGATCTGAGCCAAAGGCAGACACTTAACTAAGCCACTCAGGCACCCCGCTCTGTTACCATTTCAATAATCTACGCATCTTCCATCAGAAGTTTCCATCTCAAGAAACCACTTTGCACATCCTTAAGAAGCAACTCATCTGTTAGTTTTTATCATGAGATTGCAGCAAGTCAGTCCCATCCTCAGGCTCCACTTCTAGTTCTGCTATTTCCACCACATCAGCACTTATTTCCTCCACTGAAGTCGAACCCCTCCAAGTCATCCATGAGGGTTGAACTTCCAAACTCCTTGTTAATGTTGGTATTTTGACTTTCCCATGAATCACGAAATGTTCTTATAACTAGGATGGTGAATTCTGCCCAGAAGGTTTTCAACCTACTTTTCTCATCCATCGGAAGAATCGCTATCTGTGGCAGTAAGAACCTTACGCAATGTATTTCTTAAATAAGACTTGGAAGTCAAAATCATTCCTTGATCCATGGGCTGCAGAGTGAATGGTGTTAGCAGGCATGAAAATAGTAATTTTGTCCATCTCCATCAGAGTTCTTGGGTGACCAGGTGCGTTGTCAATGGGAAGTAGTATTTTGAAAGGAATCTTTTTCTGAGTAGGTCTCAACAGTAATACTTAAAATATTCAGTAAACCATGTTGCAAATAGATGTGCTGTCCTTCAGGCTTTATTGTTCCATTTATAGAGCACAGGCAGAGTAGACTTAGCATAATTCTTTAGGACCCTAGGATTTTGGAAGGGTCATTGAGCACTGGCTTCAACTTAAAGTGACCATCTGCACTGGCCCCTAATGAGAGTCACCCTGTCACCCTGTCCTTTGAAGCTTGGAAGCCAGGCACTGACTTTTCTCCAGCTATGAAAGTCCTAGATGGAATCTTCTTCCAACATAAGGCTGTTTTGCCTACATTCAAATTTTGTCGTTTCATGTAGCCACCTCCATTCATTATCTTAGCTCGATCTGGATAATTTGCAGCTTCTACATCAGCACTTGCTGCTTCACTTTGCACTTTGATGTTGTGGAGACGGCTTCTTCCCTTTCCCCTAAACCTCATGAACTCTCCTCTTCTGGCTTCAAACTTGTCCTCTGAAGCTTCCTCACCTCTCCCAGACTTCATTGAATTGAAGAGTCAGGGCCTTGCTCTGGACTGAGGCTTTGCCTTAAGGGAATATTGTGGCAGGTTTGATCTTTCCAGAACACTCAAAACTTTCTCCGTATCAGCAATAAGTCTGTTTTGCTTTCTTATCATTTGTGTTGTTCACTGTGGTAGCACTTTTAATTTCCTTCAAGAACTTTTGCTTTACATTCACAACTTGGCTACCTGGTGCAAGAGGCCTACCTTTCGGCCTATCTTGGCTTTTGACACACCTTCCTCACTAAGCTTAATCATTTCTAGCTTTTGACTTAAAGTGAGAGACATGCCACTCTTCTTTCGTTTGAACACGTAGGGTTCTTAATTGCCCTGATTTCAATATTACTTACTGTGTCTTAGGGAATTGGGAGGCCCAAGGAGAAGGGGAGAGATAGGGAAATGGCCATTCGGTGGAATAGCTAGAACACACACCACACATTTATCGGTTAAGCTCAGGTCATGGGCACAGTTTATGGTGCCTCAAAACAATTCTACAATAGTAACATCATCGATCACTGACCACAGATCACCATAGCAAATACAACAATAATGAAAACGTTTGAACTACTGCGAGAATTACCAAAATGTGACACGGAAACATGAAGTGAGCAAATGCTGTTGGAAAAATGACACCAATAGATTTGCTCGATTCAGGGTTGCCACAAACCTGCAATTTGTAAAAAACGCAGTATCTGCAAAGTGCAATAAAGCAAAATGCATAAAACAAGTTATGCTGCTATTTAGAAAGTGGAGACAGAAGTTAGTGGGGGTAATCAGCTAGGCAGGAGAATCAAAGTAGAGAATCATGTAAGCAGATACTCTAATAACTAGACTCAAACTGCAGGTCTGTGATGGTTTTAATTCATCACCCAGCTATGTAACGAGGCATAATGGGGCCTGCAGAACGCAGGCAAGTTATAAATTGCTTCCTGAGCTTGATACAAAGGTAATGAATATTATGAAGGATACATTAATCAAAGAAAAGAAATAACTGCTTTAAATAAGCATTTTTATTATCTAAAAATAAATGAGAGGAATTATGTCCACATCAAGGATTTAGGATATTATATATATATAATATCATTAAGGTAGCCTTTTGACATTGGAGCCAAATGAGACTAGAATTCTAAATGATAACTGGATGTATGTAGTAACAGAAGCTGGGTCAAGCTTCAGTTGTCAACTCATTTCACCTGGGAACACCCTCCTCACAGCTGAACTTTCCAGGGATCCCATGAGAGCATGCAGCAAGAAACTTTTGTAAGGGTGAGTTCCTTTGTCTCCAAATACAAAGGAAAGTAGTGCGTAAGTCCGTAAGTCCAAGGGACACAGCACCCAGTCCCGGAGCTGTCTTAGCTGTTACAAGGCTTGAGCAAATAGCTTTAATACCAGGGAGAAGCCCGGTTAACAACTAAGTAGGAGGCAGTCATTCCCTCACTTAAAGGGGTAGTAGATTTAACAGGGAATAACTTCAAAAGTTTCTTAAAAATACTTAGTGTGATGTTCCACATTTTGCAGTGACATTTCAGGAAACACGGTCTTCTGTTTTTGTCTTCCTTTAGACCCGAGCGGTTTTTTACCCCAAGCTCTGAAGGTTTAAATCTTAAACCAGCAGATTTACCTTTTCGTACCTTGTTAGGACAAAGTGGAAATAATTTTCTATATCCTCTCAACACCAATTGCGTGATTTTACCTTTTCCCCCCGGGAAAACTCAAACTTTGATTTTTAAATCTTTTTTCAACTTTACATACAAAATAAACTTGATTATTTTGAACGTTAGCATATGGAAACACAAAACATTACCTCAGGACAGAGACTGTGTCCTTCCTTTTTAACGCCAAAGTTTAGATAGTATGTCATCCCTAAAAAAGACGGCGGCTGAAGTTTTTATCCTGGATGAGCAACTTTCTCCATAGCAAGGTGACTCTACAGCTGATGTCCCTGGTTCCCAAACTGCTGCATTTTGGCATAGCCTAAAGGTTTTTTAAAAAATACTGATGCCTGACTCCTGTGCGCCCCCACCCCATATGGTGTGACTTGCCCACAGGGAATTTGTTTCTTTTTTTTTTTTTTAATGTTCCCCAGTTAATTCTAATGTGCAGCAAAGTTTGGGACCCACTGGGTTACTTCAAAATAAGAGGCAGATAATCTGTGACTGAGTTGGAAAAGTCACAAGGCTAGAGAAATGGAGAAAATGTTTTCAATTGTATTCTTAGCCCAGAAAGGATGATCATGTTTGTAAATGCATTCTTGGATACTGTGAAATGGGGGCAAATTCATACTGAAATGGGGAGGGGGGGGCTGTAAGCTGAAATATTAAATTCTTTTGGTTTTTATGTATACCTTTTTATAGTTCAGCAATTATCGATATAAATACCATTTTTAAGATTTCCCATCATTTCTTAGAAAATGACCTCACAAATCAACAGGATTACTGTAGCAACTTTGTTTTCCTTCTCTATACAATGATCTTATTCCGTTGGCCTTCTGTCTTGACAGTAAATCTGACTGTTCCAGAATTCACTCCCTGCAATTGTTAATCTGCCCTACCCTGCTTGTGGCTACTTTTAATTTGCTCGTCCATTATGTTGCCCAGTTACAACACCTCTGGGTTTTACGGGTTTCTTTAGAATCATGCAATTCTCTCTGATGACTCTGAAATGAACCATAATTAACTTTGCAAGAGATAAGCATCAGCAACTGCAGAATCCCACAGCTCATCTACTCAGGAATTGGAACCTCAGACGCTTCTACCACCCACACTCTTGGCCTGAAATTCACTTCACTCATCAGCTCCTTCCTTTTAAGGGTCAGATGGGTTGCATTAAGCATCCTTTTTAATGGTGTGTAGGCACAGAGAGGAGTCCTCTTAGGCTTGATTTTGGCTTTAATGTGCTGGCATCATTGCGATTTTCTTCCTGGGTTTCTCTAATTTTGCAGTTCAAATGTATGTCTTTAATTAGAACCTGAATTAAAGTTGGAAATCAGGAACTCCCACCCTCAACAGCACCATGAGAATGGGGGTGGAAGAAGGTTGCCAGCTTCCATTTTATTCCTTTGTTCTTCCCTGACATTCCCTTCTTCCTTCTCTCTCTTTCTTTTAAATCTTAGCTCCATTTGGGAGCCAAGTGTTTAAAAAAAAATCATTAAAGTGTTAAATAGCAAATCATTCATTGGAATTTTAAAAAAGCATTCATACGGTGGGGCACCTGGGTGGCTCAGTCGGTTAAGCACCTGACTCTTGATTTCAGCTCAGGTCATGATCTCAGGGTCATGGGATTGAGCCCTGAGTTGGGCTCCATGCTCAGCGTGGAATCTGCATGGGATTCTCTCTCTCCCTCCTTCCTCCCCTCCCTCTGCTCATGTTCTAAACAAACAAATAAATAAAAAAAAATTTTTTTTTTAAAGTACTCATATAGTATTTAACCGTGAGCCAGGCATGCTTCTAAACAGGAACTAGTGGTGCTCATTTAATCCCTGGCAGTCCCTTGAAGATGAGAAAATAGGTTCTTAGAGGTGAAGTAGCTCGCCTAAATCTCATGGCTAGTAATGAAGGAGCCAGGATTCCGCCCCAGGTGTTTTGGCTCCAGCACGTTCTTAACCATGAGGCTCTGCTTCCACTCCTCCAGCTGGATTTAAGGCTGGAGAAGCGAGGTAGGAAAGAAATGTTTCTTCTGGTTTGACTTGAAAACGCCTTCTGCCGTATTCCCATCCCAAGGTCAGCATGGGTGCCCTAGAGCCTGGCTTCTCCACTGCCTGCCCCTCAGGGCAGCAACATATAGACTGCCCGGTGTGGAGGTGAGTTGTACGTTCCTGTATTTAATTGCTGGGGATGGGATTTGATTTTTCTTAGGATGTTTTATAATGAGGGGCGCCTGAGTGGCTCAGTCGGTTAAGCATCTGCCTTCAGCTCAGGTCATGATCCCAGGGTCCTGGGATCGAGCCCCACATCGGGCTCCTGGCTCAGCGAGGAGCCTGCTTCTCCCTCTCCCTCTGCCTGTCTCCCTGCTCATGCTCTCTCTCTGTATCTGTATCTCTGTGTCTCAAATGAATAAATAAAATCTTAAAAAAAAAAAAAAGGATGTTTTATAATGAAAAATTTCAAATACATGGGTACAGAGAATAGTGTAATAGATGCCATTGACACCATAACCCACCTTCCATGATTATCAATTTGCAGCCACTCTCCTTTCATTTATGAACACCCTCCCCATTCCCTGGATTACTTTTTAAAGCTAAACCCAGACCTGTTTCATCCATAAATATTTCACCTAGGGATAAAGGCTCTTAACTGTAATACCATGACCACACCTAAAAACCTAACGTTTTCTTAATATCAAATATCCAGTGGGTGTTCACATTCTCTCATTTCGCATGGTGCTTTACAGTTGGTTTGTTTGAAACAGAATCCAGGCAAGGATGACCTGTTGCATTCAGTTTTCTAGGCCTCCCAGAATTTCCCCACTTTATTCTTACCGTTCAGTTATTGAAGAAACCTCATCTGGCTTGTAGAATTTTCCACATTCTGGATTTAGCGGGGTTGCTTTCCTAGATTTCCTGTGAGTCGTGTGCCCGTCTTTAATTTATTGCCTCTAGCTTGCAAAGCTGCCCTTCTTTGCCCCGGGTTGTGATTCAGGGGCTCTGGACCCTGTGCGCATCCCTCCTTCGCCAACTGGCTCTGCCAACAGAGGGTGCTGGAGCAACACTGTAGAGTCCGCCAGAGTGAAGGCCTCTCTTCCGGTCTGCAGGGCGGCTAGCAGATCACGGTCCGGGGCCTACCGTGTGCACCTCAGCAGCCCTCGTGGTTCAGCTACGACTCCCGCCCTCCAAGTTTCTCTGCCAAGGTCAGGCTGGGTGCTGCGGTGGCGACCACGTTCTCCGCCCACGGGTTTGAGCCTCACGTTTGAGCAGGACCCCAGCTTTAAGTTTCTAAGTTCCTTGGGTGCTGTTTCTAAGTTCCCTCAGCCGCAGCGGCGGAGTCTGCTGTCTGGGGTTGCTGCTGCTGTACCCCTACATACCCTTTTACCCTTCTAGTAGTTAACCAGGCTTTTTACTAGTTCGTAATTCTTTATATTACATTTTCCCTGTTACATTTACTGGTTTGTTTCCTGGCTGATAAAATGGTACCAGGAATGGTCTCAGGGGAAAAAAACGTTCCAAGTTTGGCTTTGGGGATTGGTTTGCTAGTGCCTTTGGATTCAAGTGAAACGATGAGCTAGCTCCCTGCCCGTGGGAATGGGATGCTCATAATCCATGACCTGCAATGGCATTATGATCCAGCTACTACCTCTGCTGGTGATGAGGCAAGTGCCTTGGGAGCCCCTGAGACTTGGGCTGCACTTGACCTTTACAGCAGTAATGATGTCTGCGAGGACCCAGGAGGGGCTGCTTCTGCACCCACTGGAGTGCCTCTGAGAATAAATGGCAAGCTCAGGTCCTTAAACTCTCAGCTCAAGTCACAGTCCAAGGACCAGAGAGCCTCCAGACCAGACCTACTAGAATCATCTCATGTAGCTGGAGGACTGTTTGATGTTCCTGAAACCAAATGAAATTGTACAGAATGCAGAATTACAACATCAGTTGAATTCACAACCTCATTAAGTGTCTCGTGTGACATTTAGGATATTGAATGGGAAAGATGGTGCATGAAACTTGGAATGACAACATCTGGTTGGACTCAGACCAATCAGAGTCTTAAAACTTCAAGTCTCAGGATGCCTGGCTAGCTCAGTCGGTAGAGTATGCGACTCTTGATCTCAGGGTCATGAGTTAGAACCTCACGTTGGGCATAGAGCTTACTTTAAAAAACTAAACTGGATTTAATAGAACTTAAAAAAAACCTTCAGATATCTCTGAGCTTTCCTTGCCAGTGGACATGGTTTGCCCTCCTGTGCTAGCTGAGAAAGCGAACCTTTTCTTGAAAATCCTGAGATTCCTCACTTTGAGACAGATTGCCTTGCAAAGACATGCTAATTCTCAAGAACTTTTTTGTTACCACTACATCATAGCTAGAGTGAAGAAAAGGAAAGAGCTTTTCCTGACGAAGTCTAGGGAGTAAGTGTGGGAGTGTATTTGAAGGGTTAAAGCCAGGAGAACAGAATGTAACATTAGATGGAGCTGAATTCATTGATAGGGGTGCACTTACTAGAGATTCTGGATTTAAAGTATTAGCTCTTAAGACTAACAGCTTATTTGGTTGGTCACCAAAACTTGGACTCAGTGGTAGCCTGTGTTGTTTGTTTTTGTTTATATTGAGGTATAATTGACATATAACATATTAGTTTCAGGTGTACAACATAATGATTTGATATTTGTATATATTGCAAAATGATCACTACAATAAGTTTAGTTAATGTCTGTTGTCAACATAGTTACAAAAATTTTTTTCTTGTGATGAGGACTTTTAAGATTTATTCTCTTAGCAACTTTCAAATATTCAATACAGAAGTAATGACTACAGTCACCATGCTGTACATTACATCCCCAGGACCTACTTCCAGCTTAAAGCTGGAAGTTTATACCTTTCGACCCCCTTCACTCATTTCTCCTACCCCACCCCTTACTGCTGGTCACCACCTATCTGTTGTCTGTATCTTTGAGTTTGGTTTTTTAATTTTGTTTTTGTTCGTTTGTTTTAGATTTCACACGTAAGTGAGATCATCTGGTATTTGTCTTTCTCTATCAGACTTATTTCACTTAGCATAATGCCCTCAAGGTCCATCCATGTTACAAGTGGTAAAATTTCCTTCTTTTTATATGGGTGAATAATTTTCCTTTGCAGTGTGGGTGTGGGTGTTTGGGTGTATGTATACATCAGTGTCTTTATCCTTTTGTCCATGGATGGACTTTTACTTAGGTTGCTTATTGTAAATAATGCTGCAGTGAACATGGGGATGCAGATATCTTTTCAAGCTACTGTTTTTATTTCCTCTGGATAAATACCCAGAAGTGGAATTGCTGGATCATAGGGTAGTTCTATTTTTAATTTTTTGAGGACCCTCCACACTGTTTTCCATAATGGCTATAACAATTTATATTCCCACCGACAGTGCAGGAAGGTTCCTTTTTCCCCCACCTGCTTGTCAACACTTGTTATTTCTTGTCTTTTTGGTAATAGACTTTCTGACAGAGGTTAAGTGATACCTCCTTGTGGTTTTGATTTTTGTTTCTTTGATGGTTAGTGATGTTGAGCACCTTTTCACATACCTGTGGGCCATCTCTATGCCTTCTTTGGGGAAAATGTCTATTCATCCTCTGCCTGTTTTTTAATTGGATTGATTCTTTTTGCTATTGAGTTGTATGAGTCTTTATGTATTTTGGATATTAACCCCTTCTCAGATATATGATTTACAGGGGGCAACTCTAACCCTCCACACCTGGCAGTTCCTGCCTACACCTTGTACAACCTCCTCAGAACTGTGTGATCCCCAGTGGGCAGGCTGGCCTGGGCCGCAGCAGTGGCTACGGCTGGAACATTTCCTGCTGGGCTCAGCGGGACAGAGTGCATGCTGCTTGGGGCCACAGGCTGATTCCGCCACGACCCTGGGAGCACTGATGATGGGCAGCTCTGAGTCTGGACCTGAGGCCGGCATACGGGGCTCCAGGATGACCAGGAAGCTTCAATCCCAGGGCACCGGGGTGGCTCAGTCAGTTAAGCCTCCGACTCTTGATTTCGGCTCAGGTCATGATCTTAGGGTCATGAGGTTGAGCCCTGCATTGGGCTCTGTGCTGGGCATGGAGCCTGCTTAAGATTCTCCCTCTCCCTCTGCCCCTCCCCTGCTGCTCTCTGTCTCTCTAAAACAAAACAAAACAAACAAACAAAAGCCCCACCTCAACCCTGAGAAGGCAGCCCCCACCCGGCAATGCCCCCCACCCCAGGCTGGCAGTACTAAAGGCCAGGAACCCACATTCCAGCACTGCAGCAAAAGCCCAAGACATGATGGGTTGCACCTTGTAAGGATCCTCCTATAAACAATGAGCATGTTACTGTTCCTCCCCGGAAAGCAAACCATAAACAGCCTGTATTTACCATTCATGTGGATGAAGCAGAAGGAAAAACTCAAAAGAGGTCAGCTGAATCTAAAAAACAGAACATGAAAATGTTCAGGCTTTTAATTCAGCTATTACTTTACCTGGACCAAGAGAACCACTGGTACCTCTTCACTATCCAGTGGATGGTAGTTTTGAGTCACCACACACTATGGACATATCAATTGTATTAGAAGATGAAAAGCCAATGAGTGCCAATGAAGTCCCAGACTACCAGGAGGATGTTCACACATACTTAGGGAAACAGAGGTTAAATGTAAGCCTGCAGTAGGCCACATGAAGAAACAGCCAGACATCACTAAGAGTATAAGGGCTGTCCTTGTGGACTGGTCAGCCGATGTAGAGAAGACTATAAAGTACAGAATGAGACCCTGCATTTGTCTGAGCACTACGTTGATTGGTTCCTTTTCTTAATGTCTGTGTTGAGAGCTCGTGGGCACTGATGCTATGCTGTTAGCCTCAACGTTTGAAGAAATACAGCCCCCAGAAACAGCAGAGTTCCTGGGCATCACTGAAGATACCCATACCAAGAAACAAGTCGCGAGAATGGGACGCTAGTTTTGAAAGTGCTCGCTTTTGACCTAGCTGCACCAACAGCAAATCTGCTTCTTACCCAATACTTTCTGCACCAGCAACCTACCAACTGCAAAGTTGAAAGTTTAGCAATGTTTTGGGGAGAATCAAGTTTGATAGACGCTGCCGCATACCTAAAGTGTGTGCTGTCAGTCATGGCGGGACCGGCTTCTCATCTGGTGCTCTACACAGCGACAGGACAAAGCTGGCCTGGACTTTTAGTTCAAAAGACTGCATATACCTTGGAAAGTCTTCAGCCTTGTCTCATGGAGCTTCGCCAGACCTACCTCAGAGCCCCACAGCATGCACAACAGTCAATAAGAGACAAGTGTAAAAGTAAAAGTATCATGGTGTTTGTCTCCTCAACCCACCAGAGACACTACATGTGTAACAGTGAAAGAGCCTTTGTTTTCTAGGATATAAATCACTCAAAGCACATGGTATACAGTTTTGCTAAGGTTTTAATTTTCTTTAAAGATTTTTATTTAGGAGAGAGCACATGTGCACACGTACACAGGATCGGGGTTGGGGGTGGTGGGGCAGAGGGAGAGGAAGAAGCAGACTCCCCTCAGAGCAGGAAGCCCAACAACAATGTGGGGCTCGAACCCAGGACCCTGGGATCATGACCTGAGCTGAAGGCAGACGTGTAACCGATGACCCAGCCAGGTACCCCTCTAAGGTTTTAATTTTACAATCATTGCTGAATGCAGAAGTTATGGCCAAGCACAAATTATGGTATCTATTACTTTTTAAATGGCTTTAATTTGTATAGATTTTGTACATGTAACTATCTTAGATATTTGGCTAATTTTAAGTGGTTTTGTTGAAGTATTTATGACGCCAGCTGTCAGCACAGTAAGAATAAGAACTGATAAATAGAGTTGGGGAAAAATATATGCTTTACAAATATCTTCTCCCTTTCTTAGGTTGCCTTTTCCTTTTGTTTTGTTGGTGGTGTCCTTTGCTGTACAGAAGCTTTTTGTCTGATGTAGTCCCACTTGTTTATTTTTGCTTTCTTTGTTAAGTCCAAAAACCCCTCACCAAGACCAATGTCAAGATACTTACTGCCTATGTTTTCTTCTAGGAGTTTTATGGTTTCAGATCTTATATTCAAGTCTTTAAATCATTTTCAGTTAATTTTTGTGTGTGGTATAAGATAGTGGCCCTGTTTCATTCTTTTGCCTGTGGCTGCCCAATTTTCGTAACACCATTTATCGAAGAGGTTGTACTTTCCCCATTGTATATTCTTGCCTCCTCTGTCATAAATTAATTGACCGTATATGCATGGATTTATTTCTGGACTCTCTGTTCTGTTCCATTGATCTGTGTATCTGTTTTTATGCCGACACTATACTGTTTGTTAGAGCTTTGTAATAAAGTTGGAGCATGGAAAGGGTGATGCTTCCAGCTTTGTTCTTTTTTGTTTCTTCTTTGGCTAAGCAATCTTGAGAAAGAAGAACAAAGCTGGAAGCATCACAAATCCAGATTTTAAGATGTGCTACAAAGCTGTAGTAATCAAGTAGACATTTGATTACACAGTTCTTCAAAGAAGACCTACAGATGGCCAATAGACACATGAAAAGATGCTCAACATCACTAATCATCAAGGAAGTGCAAATCAAAACCACAAGGGGATAGCACCTCATGCATGTCAGAATAGTATCAAAAAGAAAAGAAATAACAATTGTTGGCAAAGATGTGAGCAAAAGGAACCCTTGTGCACTGTTGGGAATGTAAATTGTTACAGTCATTATGGAAAACAGTATGGAGGTTCCTTAAAAAATTAAAAATAGAAATATCTTATCCAGAGGTGCCTGGCTGGCTCAGTCAGTAGGCATGTTACTTTTTTTTTTTTTTTTTAAGATTTTTATTTATTTGTCAGAGAGAGAGAGCACAAGCAGGGGGAGCAGCAGAGGGAGAGGGAGAAGTAGGCTCCTCACTGAGCAAGGAGCCCGATGTGGGACTCAATCCCAGGACCCTGGGATCATGACCTGAGCCGAAGGCAGATGCTTAACGACTGAGCCACCCAGGCATCCCAGTAGGCATGTTACTCTTGATCTCAGGGTTGTAAGTCTGAGCTCCATGCTGGGTGTAGGGATTACTTAAAAATCTTTCAGAAATATCCAATAATTCGACTATTGCATACTTACTCAAAGAAACGAAAACACTAATTCAAGAAGATATGTGTACCCCATATGTTTATTGCAGTATTATTTACAATAGCCAAGATATGAAAGCAGCCCAAGTCTCCATTAATAGATGAATGGATAAAGAAGATGTGGTGTATACACACACACATACACACACACACACTGAAATATTATATAGCCACAAAAGGATGTGATTTTGCTATTTGTGACAACATGGGGGGATGGACCTAGAGGGTATTATGCTAAGCAAAATAAGTCAGAGAAAGACAAATGCCATATGATTTCACTCATATGTGGAATCTAAAAAAGAAAACAAAAAGCAGAAGCAGACCTATCAATACAGCAAACAAACTGAACGGTTGCCAGGGGAAAGAGGGGAGAAGGCATGAACGCAATGGGAGAGGGAGTGTGAGAGATACAGGCTTCCAACTACATAGTAAGTCACAGGACTAAAGCACAGCATATGGAGGATACTCAGTGATACTGTAAACGCATTGCACAGCGCGCAGCCTCGGATGGCGGATGGCGGCTACACTTGTGAGCTGACCAGAACATATAGAGAAGCTGAATCACTATGTTGCATACTTGAAACTAATGTAACCTTGTGTGTCAACTATACACAAACAAAAGAAAAATTTTTTAAAGATTGCTTTGGCCATTCAGGGTTCTTGTGTTTCTACACAAATTTTAGGATTGTTTGTTCTATTTCTGTGAAAAATGTCATTGGGATTTTGACAGGGATTGCATTGAATCTGTAGATTGCTTTAGGTTTTAACATTTAACAATGTTAATTCTGGCCTTAACAATGTTAATTCTCCCAATCCATGAGCACAGAATATCTTTCCGTTTATTTGTGTCATCTTCAGTTTCTTTCACGGTGTCTTCTAGTTTTCAATACACAGGTCTTTTTTCTCCTTGGTTAAATTTATTCCTAGATATTTCATTCTTTTGATGCAGTTGTAAATGGAATTGTTTCCTTAATTTCTCTGATAGTTCTTTATTGACCTGATAGTGTATAAAAATACGACTGATCTTTGCATATTGATTTTTATGTCCTGCAACTTTACTAAATTCATTTATTAGTTCTAATAGCTTTTTGGTGGAGTCTTTAGGGTTTTCTGTGTGTCGTATGTCATCTGCAAATAGCAACAGTTACTTTTTCTTATCAGTTTGGATGCCTTTAACTTATTTTTCATACACACACACACCCCCCACATTTTCCTTATTCATTCATCTATCTATGGACACTTTGGCTGCTTCCATAATTTGGCTATTGTAAAGTACTGTGATTACTGGATTGTAGGGTAGTTCTGTTTTTAACTTTTTGAAGAACCTCCATACTGTTTTCCACAGTGGCTACACCCAGTTTGCATTCCCACCAACGGTGCACAAAGGTTCTTTTTTCTCCACATCCTTGTCAACACTTGTTTTTTCTTGTGTTTTTTATTTTTATTTTTATTTTTTATTTTATTTATATTAATCTGACAGGTGTGAGGTGAAATCTCATACAGTTTTTTTTTTTCCGTTATAGTTTTGATTTGCATTTCCCTGATGAGTGTTGTTGAGTGTCTTTTCATGTGTCTGTTAGCCATCTGGATGTCTTCTTTGGAAAAGTATCTATTCATGTCTTCTGCCCATTTTTTAACTGGGTTATTTGTTTTTTGGGTGTTGAGTTTGATAAGTTTTCTATATATTTTGGATACTAGCCCTTTATCAGATATGTCATTTGCAAATAAGTTCTCCCATTGAATAGGTTGCTTTTTAGTGTCATTGATTGAATGTGTGCACTGTGCAGTATCTTTTTATTTTGATGTAGTCTGAATAGTTTATTTTCACTTTTTTCTTAAAGATTTTATTTATTTATTTGACAGAGAGAGAGAGATAGCAAGAGAGGGAACACAAGCAGGGGGAGTGGGAGAGGGAGAAGCAGGCTTCCTGCTGACCAGGGAGCCAGATGCGGGGCTCGATCCCAGGACCCTGGGATCATGACCCGAGCCGAAGGCAGACGCTTAACGACTGAGCCACCCAGGCGCCCCACTATAAACTTCCCTCTTAAAACAACTTTTGCTGTATCTCAGAGGTTTTGGACTGTTGTTTTCATTTTCATTTGTTTGCATTTAGTTCTTCTTTGATTTCTTGGTTGATTCATTCATTGTTCAACTGCATGTTATTTAACCTCCATGTATTTATGATCTTTCCAGATTTTTTTCTTGTGGTTGATTTCTAGTTTCACGGCATTTTGGTGAGAAAAGACACATGGTACAGTTTTGATCTTTTTGAATTTGTTGAGGCTTGTTTTGTAACCAAATAGCCTAATATGTGATCTATTCTGGAGAATGTTCCATGTGCACTTGAAAAGAATGTGTATACTGCTGTTTTAGGATGGAATGTTCTGAACATATCTGTTAAACCCATCTGGTCTGGTATGTCATTCAAAACCACTGTTTCCTTGTTGATCTGTTTGGATGATCTGTCCATCAATGTAAGTGGTGTATTAAAGTTCTGACTATTATTATATTTGTTATTAACGGTATTATGTATTTGGGTGCTCTCAAGTTGGGTGTATAAGTATTTACAGTTGTTTTATCTTCTTGTTGGGTTGTCCCCTTTATTATTATTTATTATTATATTATTATGTCCTTCTTTGTCTCTTTTACAGACTTTGTTTTAAAGTCTATTTTGTCTAAGTATTGTTACTTGACTTTTTTTTTTTTAAAGATTTTTTTTTTTAAGATTTTTTTATTTATTTATTTGAGATAGAGAGAGAGAGTGAGCGAGAGAGCAGGAGCAGGGGGAGCAGAGGGAGAAGCAAACTCCCTGCTGAGCAGGGAGTCTGCCATGGGGCTTGATCCCGGGACCCTGGGATCATGACTGAGCCGAAGGCAGACACGTAACCATCTGAGCCACTCAGGCACTCCCTGTATTTGTTACCATTTTGTTACTTGTTTTGTGGTTTTTGTAGTTTTTCTCTGATCCTTCTTTTCCTCTTTCATGGTTTGCTGGGGTTTTTTAGTGATCTATTTGTATTCCTTACTCTTTATTTTTTGCATATCTATTACTGTTTTTTGATTTGTGGTTACCATTAGGTTTATATATAACATCTTCTGCATATAGCAGTCTATATTAAGCTGATGGTCACTTAATTTTGAACTCATTCTTTACTCCTCTCCACATTTTGATACTTGTTATCATATTTTACATCGTTTATTTCGTGCTCCTCTTGAGTGATTTTTATAGGTATACTTAATTTTTTTGCTTTTGTGCTTCCTACTTTTCTTACTGTTACTTACAATTTTTGCTTTCTACTCAGAGTCCCCCTTAACATTTCTTGTAGGGCTCATTTAGTGGTTATGAATTCCTTTAATTTTTGTTTGTCTGGGAAACTCTTTATCTCTCTTTCTATTCTAATGATAGTTTTGCTGGATAGAGGGTTCTTGGCTGCAGAAATGTCCATTTCAGCACTTTGAAAACATCATGGCACTTTCTTCCGTCCTGCAAATTTCTGCTAAAAATCAGCTAATGGCCTTATGGGCTTTCCTTAGTATGTTATTGTCTTTTTTTTCTCTTGCAATCTTTAAAATTCTTTCATTATCACTTTCTTTTTCTTTGCTCAAATATATTTATTTATGATGATTTTATAAGTTTGTCATTAACCCATCTATATATTACTTGTCTCGTAGTACAGAAGTTAGTATTTTTTCTTACTTGTTTGTACTTATGTACTTTTAAAAAATTTTTATTTTATTATGTTAGTCACCATATAGTACATCATTAGTTTTTGATATAGTGTTCCATGATTCATTGTTTTTGTATAACACCCAGTGCTCCATGCAGCACATGCCCTCCTTAATACCCATCCCCCCACCCCCCATCCCCCTCCCCTATAAAACCTTCAGTTTGTTTCTCAGAGTCCATAATCTCTCATGGTTCGTCTCCCCCTCCGATTTCCCCCCCTTCATTTTCCCCTTCCTTCTCCTAATGTCCTCCACGCTATTCCTTATGTTCCACAAATAAGTGAAACCATATGATAATTGACTTTCTCTGCTTGACTTATTTCGTTTAGCATAATCTCCTCCAGTCCCATCCATGTTGATGTAAAAGTTGGATATTCATCCCTTCTGATG
>NC_138369.1:77706967-77742563 GCF_054177405.1 Leptonychotes weddellii
GTTTAAAATCTAATTTGTCTGATATAAGAATTGCTACCCCAGCTTTATTTTGAGGTCCATTGGCATGGAAGATGGATCTCCATCGCTTCACTTTCAGTCTGGATGTACCTTTAGGTTCAAAATGAGTCTATTGTAGACAGCATATGGATGGGTCCTGTCTTTTTATCCAATCTGCAACCCTGTGCCGTTTTATGGGAGCAGTTAGCCTTTCACTTTGGGGGTGATTATTGAAAGGTACGAATTAATTGTCATCATGTTGTCTGTGAGGTCCTTGTTTCTATAGATTGTCCCTGTAAATTTCTGTTGTAGATCACTCTTGGGGTCTTTCTCCTTTTATAGAGCCCCCCCGCCTTAATATTTCTTGCAGGGCCAGCTTAGTGGTTACATATTCTTTCAGTTTCTGCTGGTTTTGGAAGCTCTGCATCTCTCCATCCATTCTAAATGACAGCCTTGCCAGATAAAGTATTCTTGGCTGCATGTTCTTCTCGTTTAGTACCCTGAATATGTCTTGCCAGGCCTTTCTGGCTTGCCAGGTCTCTGTGGGTAGGTCTGACATTATTCTGATGTTCCTCCTTCTGTACGTAAGGAATCTCTTCCCCCTAACTGCCCTTAAGATGATTTCCTTGGTTCTAAGATTTACACGTTTTACTATTACATGCTGGGGTGTTCGTCTTTTTTCTTGATCTTGGGAGGGGTCCTCTCTGCCTCTAGGATGCGAATGTTTGTTTCATTACCCAGATTAGGGAAGTTCTCAGCTGCAATTTGCTCAAATATATCTTCTAGTACTCTCTCTCTCTCCCCACCCCCTCAGGGATCCCAATAATTCTGACATGGAACATTTCATGGCGTCACTTATTTCTCTAATTCTGTTCTCATGGATTTTGAGCTTTTTCTCCCAGGCTTCCTCTTTTTCCTTCTTTTCTATCAATTGGTCTTCTAGATCACTAATTCGTTCTTCTGTCTCATTTACCCTAGCTGTTAGAGTATCTAGATTTAGATTGGATCTCATTGGTAGCATTTTTAAGTTCTGCCAATTCAGCTTTCATTTCTGCTCTTAGAGACTCTATGTTGCCATTAATCGATTTCTCCATTCTAGCTATTGTCTTCATAACTGTTACCCTGAAGTCCATTTCCGACATCTTGGTTATATCTGTATCCATTTGTAAATCTGTGGCAGAAGGTACAGTCTCTGAGTCTTTCCTATTTTGGGAGTTCCTCCTCTTAGTCATTCTGTTGATGGGTGTTTGAGGGAATGTAGAGAGTCCAAATTATTGACCACAACCCAAGCAAGATGCACCTGTTTTCTAGGGACCTTAGGGTTGTCGGCCTCTTGTTCTCCCAGCCTGTCTTCTGGGGGAGGGTCCTGCCGCGCTGTTACTCAGGCAACCCTTTTGGGGCAGAGTTGCCCTGCCCCCTGTTGGTGGGGAGGGATGGGGTCAGTGAAAACCGGTTTTTGGGGGCTTTTGTTCTCTGGCGGCTTTCCCTGGCAGCTTTTCGTGTCTCTTTCAAGAGTCAGAGCAGAAGAGACCGTTTCCAACCCTCTGCCTCAGAGCAGAGAGTTCGCAGTCTATTCTTCAGTGAGCTCTCCAGGTCACAGGATCTCTGTTTCTGTCTGTGCTGCTATAAACTGCAACATTCTGGGTTGTGTGCCCCTCCGCAGTGCTCCCAGTCCTCACCTCCAGGTCAGGGTTCAGGGGCACGTCTCTGCCCTTTGTGCTTCTAAAACCGCTGGCCATCCCCAGTTTGCATGCATGGCCCCGCCGCTCCAGGTTTCAGTCTGGGGGGCTGCTCTAAACTCCTTTCCCTGCTGCTACTGTTCTATGAGTCTGTGCCCTGTCCCCAGCATGAGAGGCTATCGCTCACAGGGGTGTAGGATCCCCATGGCTCCCTCCCCATTCTGTTTATCTTCAGATATGTGCCCGCAGAATCACGGCTCCCTGCTTCATACCTTGAAACCAATTGCCTGCGATATTCTGTTTGTAGAGATCCAGATGTATCTTCTTACATCTCAGGCTGATTTCATGGGTGTTCAGAGTGGTCTGGTAGATAGCCAACTCAATTCAGGGGACTGGTTGGAACAGGGTCCCCTACTCCTCCGCCATCTTTTCCCTTCACCTCTTTTTTTGTTGTTGTTGCCATTTTAATTACTGTTGTGTCTTGGTGTGAACCTCCTTGGGTTGAATTTGTTGGGGGGATCTCTGTGCCTCCTGAATCTGGATCTGTGTTTCCCTTCCCAGATTCAAGAAGTTTGTAGCTCTTATTTTTTCAAATACCTTTTCTGGCCCCCTTTCTCTTCTCCTTCTGGGACCCCTGTAATGGAATATTAGTATATTTTACATTGTCACAGAGTTCCTTTAACTTATCCTCATTTTCTAAATTCTTTTTTCTTTTTGCTGTTTAATTTGGTTGCCTTCTACTACCCTGTCTTCCAGATCATGAATCTGTGCCGCATCCTTTAATCTATTGTTGATTCCCTCTAGTGTATTTTTCATTTTACTTATTGTATTCTTCAGCTCTGATTGGTTCTTTTTAGACTTTTTGTTTCTTTGTTGAAGTTCTCACTGAGTTCATCCACTCTTCTCTCAAGTCTGATGAGCATTTTTATGACCATTACTTTGAAATCTTTATCAGGTAGATTGGTTATCTGGTTTTGTTTTGTTCTCTTTTGAGGTTTTATCTTATTTTTTCATTTGGAACCTATTCCTGTCTCCTCACTTTGTCACTGTGTGTTTGTTTCTGTGTATTAGGTAGGTCAGCTACATTCCTGGTCTTGAAGGTAGTGGCCTTATGTAGAAGGCAGCCTGTGGTACCTCAGGTAACTCAGTCCTCCTTGTCACTAGAACCAGGCGCTCCAGGGTTGCCCATGTGTGGACTGTGTGTGTCCTCCTGTTGTGACTTGGCTGCAACTGCTGTGGACATGCTGGTGGGTAGGGCTGGCTTCCAGAACAGCCTGCTGAGAGGACTTGTGGTAGCTGCTTGTGTGTGCTGTTGGGTGAGGTTAGTCTCCTGTGCAGCAACCTGAGAGTCCTTGCCCCAGTTCTTGCTGATGTGTTTGTGGGCAGGGCTACCTCCCCCTCCCTGCTGGTCCTGGCAAGGGCTGTCTCACATGTGTATTAGGGTAGTAGTCACTCCAGAAGGATGCTGGTCTCACCCAGAGCTGTCAGTTGGCCGTGGCTGGGCAGGAGCTCCTTTGGAGGGGCACTTTGCCAGGGTGAGTGGGATTGGTCTGGCGGGAAATGTTGGGGTGGGGTGAGTGGCACTAGCTAGGTAGATGTAGAGTGTTAGGACTGGCTCCCATCAGCACTGGAGAAGTTAGGTTGAAGGAGGGCAAGAAAAATGGTGTGTACCTGCACTTCCATCTCTGGAGAAAGTTCTTATAGATCTCTGCCCCTTTGGCACACACCTTATGGTCAATCCATCTCCTTCACATATAACCCAGGTGCTTTTAAAACTGCTGCCTCTGTGATGGGTCTTGGAGTGGGTGATATCGTGTGTTTGCCCTTTAAGAGTGGAGTCTCAGTTTCCTATATCCTTCTAAGTCTCCCAGAATTTAGCCCTGCTGATTTTCAAAGCCAGAGATTATGGGGGCTTTTCTTCCCAGTGCAGATGCCCAGGGCAGGCTGTGCTGGATGTGGAGCTTGATCCCCTCATTCCTCAGGGAGGATCTTTGTACCTGTGATAATCCTCCTGTTTGTGGGTCACCATACTGGGAGTTTTGGTTCCTAACCACATCTCTGCCCTCCTACCTTCTTGATTTGGCTTTCTCTGTATGTCTTTAGCTGTGGAAGAGCTGTTCTGCCAGTCTTCGTGTCATTTTCAGAGTTGCACTATATTTAGCTGTAGCCTTGATGTGTCTATGGGAGGAAGTGAGCTCAGGATCCTCTTACTCTGCCATCTTTTCAAGATCCCCCCTTGTAGTCTCTAACTTTTGACACTTATAATGTGGCTTTGTGTGGGTCTCTTTGGGCTCCTCCTATTTGGAACTCTGGGCTTCTGTCTAGATGTCTGTTTCCTCCCCCAGGTCAGAGAAGTTTTCAGCCATTATTTCTTCATATATGTTTTCTAGGCACCCCCCACCCCCATCTCTTATCTCCTTCTGAGAGCTCTGTAAGGCATATATTGATTTTCTTATTGATTCCTCTAAGTCCCTTAAGCTATATTCACTTTTTTAAAAATCTTTTTTCTTTTTGCTACTCTGATTCAATGAGTTCCACTGTCCTGTCTTTGAGCCTACTGATCCTTTCTTTTGCTTCATCTAACCTCCTGTTGAAGCCTTCTATTGTACTATTTTTTTCTTTTTCTTTCTTTCTTTCTTTCTTCTTCTTCTTCTTTTTTTTTTTTTTTAAGAAAGGGAGAGGGTTGGAGAGGAGCAGAGGGAGAGGGAAAGAGGGAATCCTAAGCAGGCTCCACACCCAGTGTAGAGCCAGACACGGGGCTCAATCCCACAATCCTGAGATCATGACCCAAGCAAAATCAAGAGTTGACTCTTAACTGACTGAGCCACCCAGGTGCCCCTCTCTTGTACCTTTTTAGTTATTGTATTCTTCAGGTCTGTGACTTCTGTTTGGTACTTTGTTATATTTTCTCTTTGTTGAAATTTTAACTTTGTTCATTCATTATTTTGAGCTTGGTGGGCATCTTTATGACCATTATTTTGAACTCTTTACAAGGTAAATCCCTTATCTCCATTTCATTATGGTCTTATTCTGAGGTTTTATCTTGTTTTTTCTTTGGGAATGTATTCTTTTTCTTCATTTTCCTTTGTTCTCTGTGTTAGTTTCTATGCATTAGATAACACAGCCACCTCTTTCAGTTTTGAAGGAGTGGTCTTGTGTAGGAGATGATCCTTATTGTTTAACCCTGCCCTAGCTCTTGGGTGTCTCTTGAACCTTTGTGATTGTCCAAGCCGCCTACTTTATTTTCAGTGACTCCTAGTAGTTGAAGTGTGCCAAGACCTATCAGTGTCCCAAAGGGGAGGATCTTGGTCAGCACCTAAATTCAGGCTGATTGGAAGCCAGACGCTCATACAGTAGCTTTTAAAGTATGCAAATATACCGTTTTCAGGGGAATACTGGGAAATGGGCATTTCTGTCTGCTCCCTCTGCACTGAGTCCTGGGATGATAGCCAGTTAAAAGCTTTTTTTTTTTTTTTTTCCCGCTAGTGTCCCATTGAACCTGTGAACAGCAGCCCCACCAGCCACCACAGTCAGGCTATCATGGGATGTATGTTCTGAGTGGCAGCCGTAAATGCTGGAGCACCAGATGTATATACACATTCCTTTCTCAAAGACACCAGTGACCTGGGGTGGGACAGAGGGAGAATGAAAATATGGTGCCCACTGGACCCCCTTCCTGCAAAAGATGGTAGTTGGCCTCCAGATGTGTGTTTAATTGGAAGCCAGCCCCCCAGGCCACAGCTATAAAGAAGCTAATCGGCCTCTCACAGTACGACCGGGGGTGTGTTTCAGGCTTCTGTCTGTGCTGTGCCCTGAGGGTGGTAGCTAAGAACTGTTTCTGGGATTATTGTTAAAGCCCTATGGGACCTGTGAATGTAAGCCCTGCTGGCCACCAGACCCAGGTGGTCAAGCGGTGTCTCCCAGGGAGTAGTTACAAAAACGGGGCACCAGATGTGTGCACGAGCTCCTTTTTAGGAGATACTGGTGACTTGGAGCTAGGCAGAGGGAGAGTGTGAAGACAGTACTGCCCTCTCGAGGTCTCTGGTGAGGACTGTCGTTGGCGCCTACCTTAGATGCATGTTTGATTAGAAGCCAGCCCCTCAGGCCACAGCTATAAAGCTAAGCTAATAGACCTCTCACAGAAAGGCTGGGGGTGTGTTTGTTTGCTGTCCCCATGCTGTGCCCCAGGAGGTAGCTGGTGAAGAACTCTTTCTGCATTTGTTACAATATGGGACCTGTGAATGTAAGCCCTGCTGGCCAGCGGAGCCAGGTGACCAGGGATGTCCTCTGGACAGAAGCCACGCAAACCAGATATGTGCATAAGCTCCTTCCTGGGAGATGCCGGTAACCTGGAGGGGGGCAGGAACAGTGCCCACAGGTCTCTAGATGTGTTAGATTAGAAGCCTGCCCTTCAGGCTGAAGCTTTAAGATAAGCAAGCAGGCCCCCTTCACACGAAGCCTGCGGTTGTGGCTGAGTTTGCATTGGTTGGCTCCGCGCTATGTCCTGGGGGCAATAGCCAGTTAAGAACCGTTTCTGCTTTTGCTACAGTCCCATGGGATCCCCAGATGTAAGCCACTTGTGCCAGGTGACTAAGGGGTGTCCCCTGGGTGGCAGCTGCTGCAAAAACTGGGGCACCAGACATAAAGCAGGGCACCAGATGTGTGCACAAGCTCCCTTCTGGGAGAGAGTGGTGGCTGGGAGTGCGGCAGAGGGAGAGCGCAAGATGGCGCCTGCCAGGCCTCAGACTTCCGAGTATTTAAGTAGGTCCTTCGGGTTTTATTTATTTATTTATTTTTTAAAAGATTTTATTTATCCATTTGAGAGAGGGAGACAGAGAGAGAGAGCACATGAGAGGGGGGAGGGTCAGAGGGAGAAGCAGACTCCCCGCTGAGCAGGGAGCCCGATGCGGGACTCGATCCCGGGACTCCAGGATCATGACCTGAGCCGAAGGCAGTCGCTCAACCAACTGAGCCACCCAGGTGCCCTCCTTCGGGTTTTAAATTGGATGTCTGCCCCTCAGGCTGAAGCTTTAAGATAAGCAACTAGGCCTCTCTCACAAAATGGTCACTTTTTAGTCAGCTTCATCTGCTCTGGGCCCTGGAGTGGATGAGTCCACGTCAGCCCTTTAAGAAGCTGTTTCTCGGATTGCTATAACCATGTGGGTCTCGTGGAAGCAAGCCCCTTTGGCTTTCAAAGCTAGTTGTTTTGGGGGCTCATCTCTGAGGGGCAGGTCTTAAAAGTTGGGGTGCCAGATGGAGGGTTTAAACCCTTCACCCTTTAGGGAGAAGCTCGGGGTCATGAGTTCCCTCCCGATCGTGGGTTGCTGCACCAGAGGTGAGGTTTATGCTGAGGCGTGGAAAAACGGAGCTGGGTGGCTTGCTTTGTTGACAGATCTAGATTAAAGAGTATTTTTAGGACTAGAATGGGAATCAGCACACTATGGCCCATTGCCTATTTGTATGGTTTCAACCTAAGAATGGTTGGGATAGAATGCCACAAAGACCCAGCCCACAAAACTTAAAATGTTTATTACCTGGACTTCTACAGAGAAGTTTGCTAACTCCTGATACAAAGCAATGTGTATTAAAGCACCGCTGGGTGAAATGTGTACCTGTGAAATAGTAGGTTTGGATTATGACAGTGGTTTGTCTTTTTGGGGTGGGAAGTCACAGATCTGAGTTGTAAAACTGAGCTCTGCCCTAAAAATGCACATATACCAGATTGTGCCTATGCCAGTTCCAGCCACGAGGGCCCCCAGGTTAAGAATCTTTGCACTGTAATATTTATTAGCCCTGCTTAAGCTGCCAGAATTAGGGCCCCTGGCCATATGATCTTGCTTAACCTAATTACCTCCTTAAAAGCCCTATCTCCAGGTTGTCACTTTGGGGATTAGGCTTCAACCTCTTAATTTGTACGTGTGTGCAACACAATTCGGTCTGTAATACAGATCCTGCCTCTTTAATCTCTGTGAGGAAGCATGCTTTCTAAAGGTGGTTTGCTCCTGAATCCTGTGTACTACTTCTATGCTAAGGAGTATTTGTTGCATTGACGAATGCTGGCCATCAGACTGACGCACAAGAAAATCCACGGAATATAAGATTCTAACTTAAGTGTCACATTAAAATACTAGAGCATTTCTGAGGAGAAACTAAGAATAATCAAGGAAAGCTTTTGTTCCTTCCTAAATGAGAGAACTTCCTGTTCTTAAAACTACTTTCGTGTAAGGCCTCGCTGGCATTAGGACATCTAGAGTCTGAGAGTAGAATCCAAAGCGGAAATGGCTGACAGATTCTGGAGAATCAGGAGGAGCAGGTGAAATCTGGAGTCTTAAAATTACAAACTATATGTTTAAGAACTGACTGGAAAAACAGTTCATAATCTTGGCAGAAAAGAAAATGGTACATTATGTAATTTTATCTGGGCTAGAGACAAAGAGGATCTAACATTTACTTTAACAGAGCGCTCATGAAGTTGTAGTGACTATTGCAAAGAATCTAAGGGATGAAATTTGGGGAAACTTGCCACAAGCTGCCAGTGAAAAGAGTGGAAAGACTCTACTCACAAAATGGCTCCTGTAAAACCAGGTCGGGGGTTTCTGTTTGGGGAGGGGCATGGTTACACGACAATGCTATCTATTTGGCTGTGTAGGAATTTTTGTCCTGAGCTGTGAATTTAGTTCAAAGCCAAAAACTGAAGGGCCAGGATAACCCCCACTATTACCCTCCATTCAGAGGAAGATCTGATAAAAACTTGAGGGGTTTTGTGTCTAGTTTAAGAACTTCCACCCTTCACCATTTGAGTTTGCCTTTCAAGAGTCATTATGAAATGGGACCATTTACATCAAAATCATAGTTCTGGGTGCCTGGGTGGCTCAGTTGGTTAAGCGACTGCCTTCGGCTCAGGTCATGGTCCTGGAGTCCCGGGATCGGGTCCCGCATCGGGCTCCCTGCTCGGCGGGGGGTCTGCTTCTCTCTCTGACCCTCCCCCCTCTCATGCTCTCTCTCTATCTCATTCTCTCTCTCAAATAAATAAATAAAATCTTAAAAAAAAAAAAAAATCATAGTTCTGATTCTGGTTCTTCCTTTCAGCAAAATGAGGTAGGTAGCTTTACATTTAGAGGACTGTGGTAACACATATAGTATTTGGTGTTTAGGTTTAGATTAATACAGGCTAATGCAATTTTGTAGTTTCAGTAAAAGGGTTTTTTAACCCAGTAATATAATAGCCTCACGAAGTAAGTAACAAACATCAGAAATATAACTAGCAATTAATTTTTGAGTTTTTTTAAAAAGAGTTATTTGAGGGAGGGAGGGGGCTGAGGGAGAGGGACAGGGAATCCAGGCAGACTCCGAGCTGAGCCCGACTTGGGACTTGATCCCATGACCTGAGCCACCTGAGCTGAAACCAAGAGTCGGATGTTCAACCACCTGCACAACTCCGGCGCCCCAGCAATTTTTTTTAAGCTAAATTTTACAAATCATTTATTGCTTCAACAAGAGAATGGACACCAGAATGCTTTGCATTTAAAAACTTATCTGAACTAATATGAGTCCCTTTTATTCTTTATTGTTTTATTTTCCAAGTTTTGGCACCCAAACTTGGCAAACATCATGGAGATCTGTACAGACATGCATATACATATATACACTCACACATATTTAAGTTTAAAGCCTCAGTTCCTCATTAAACCTTGTACTCAGGCTCCTGTTAAAAAGAGGGAAAGGGGTGAGAAGAAGCAGGGAAAACATGAAAAAAATCCCAATTGACAACTTCCTTATTGTTACAAATTAAAGCTGGCATTTTAAGGCAAAATCCATCACCTTACTAAAACTTCCACTAAGCTACAGCCTCAGATATTTCTAAGAAAATAAATAAACAGCCCCCTACACACTTCAATGTGGTTTTATGACAAGCTAGCTGAGGATTTTTGTTGTTGTTTCAGGTAAAACAGTTAATATTTCAGTGATTAAAATTTCAGATGTTAAAAACTAACTACAAGCAAGGTCATCATTATACTCTGCAGCTGAATTCTTCTACAGACACTTGTCTTTAAATTACTATGCAAATCCAAGACAGTAACATTCAGGCTTTATAATTAAAATACTAATGTTTGGTGACTAAAGAGTAAACATGATTAGTTTACTCTAGGTCGTTTGATTTTATTTTTCTCTGTAGGAGCTTTCCTCTTCTGTGATAATCCAGGCCCAGGTTCCTTATTATTCGGAAGAAATGAAATCGCTTCTGGTAGACAGTAATTTTCTACTCGAGGAGGGGATTCCTATAAAAGGGAAAAAAAACATTGTTCATTTTTCCTTGACTGTGCTTTTTAACCAGAAAAAAACTTAAAATTTGTCTTTTAAGGTACGCTACTTAGCACTTATCACATTTAGGGAACAGAACCTGTGTGACAAAAATCTCACCTTTTATCAGAAAAATAAATTTATAGCTCAGGTGGAATGGGGCCAGCTCAGATCTTGATAATGGTTTCATTTGTAAGGTATGGTTAAGAAGTCGTGATATTAGAATAAAACTCTGAAATTAAATATTTATAAATGAAATGATATGATGTCTGGGATTTGGTTCAAAGCAGTCTGTGTAGGGGGGGTGGGGGAGAGGGATGGATGGGGAAATTGACGAAATGAGTTTGGCCATACTGATAACTGGTAACGCTGGAGGATGGGCCACTGGGTCCATTATGCTCTTCTCTTTGTCATACGTTTGAAATTTGCCATAATAGAATGTTTAAAAAAAGATAAAAAAAAAAAAAAGTATGGTTAAGAAGTGACAGTGTCAATTTTTAAATTTTTTTAATCTTTAAACATGTGAGATAGGTGTTTAGTCCTTATTTTACAGATAAGATTAAAAAAAGTTAACATTATATAACTAGCCGGTGTCAAAGCCAAAATTCATACATTGCCTCTAAAACCCTTGCAATTCTCTTCCTCACAACCATATTCCAACCCAAAATGACCTTTCCCTCCTTATTAAAAGTGTGATAAAACTTAATTTTCTAGCAAGATGGCAGACTGGAAAACATGAAAATGAATCACCATAAAATACGGAGTAAGTGCCTTTTGGTTCAACTCTTCTCTGGATGACAACTTCTGACCCAAATATATTAAAAGCAACTACCCCAAGACACTGGAGAGGAAATGAGATCAGGCAAATACCAGAGGGGTTGACACTGGGTAGGGAGTGAATTTCTCTTCATTTTTTTTGTTTTTGTTGTAAGGAGAAGTCTGTATCATGCGGGCTAAGTCGCAACAGAAAACATGCAGTGTTAATGGCGTGAAACCACAGCCACTGGAAAGTGAGGTGGGAAATCCCAGGAAGGAGCAGGGGAAGCCTCAAACTCGGTTATGAAATCGGCCCAAATCTTTGCCCTCTCACCATGGATGTGCAGAGGAGGCTCAAGTATGGCTAAAGCTTTGATCCTGCACTCTCTACAAAGGGTGCCTGTTAAGCAAATAGAATGGCATTCCCCTAAGGAACGTAACAGAATCTAGTTTTTACAACTTAGACGCATTCAAAATTACTCCACATCTGAAGAACATGACCCATTCTCAATCAGAATCCAAAAACCCAATAAAGATCTAAAACTTGTATGTACTGAAAATTACAAAATGTTCATGAAAGACGACTTAATATGCCGTATTCATGGATTGAAAGACTGAACATAGTGAAGATGTCAATTCACTTAAATCGATCTGTAGGTTTAATGTGATTCCTATCAAAATCGTAGCAAGATGTTCTCATAGGCATGTAAGTAAGCTTATTTAAAAACTTAAAAGGTACAGGCCCTAGAAAAGCTGAAATGATCTTGAAAAAGAAAAGAGGAATCACTACCTAATATCAGAGATAAGAAGAAAGATGCTATTGCAGAGGGAAAGACCTAGATCATTAGACCCCCAACATATGCCAAACTGAATTTTGACAAAGGTGCAAAAGCAACTAAGTGGAGGATAGTTCTTTTATGGTGGAGCAATTGGACATTCTCAGTGACCTAAACTTCACACCTTCTATGAAAACCTCACACCTCATATGACATTTATGAAGCACACCAAAGGCATTCACTCTTGACTAGCCATTATGGAACTGCAAATTAAAACCACAATGAGAGATTACTACATACCAACTGAAATGGCTAAAATAAAGTGACAAATGCCAATGAGGATACAGAAAAACTGGATCATTTGTAACAGTGGTAGGAATGAAAAATATGACCACTCTGGAAACACACTCTTAGGAATTTATCCCAATGCAATAAAATCTTATTTTCACATAAAATATGTGCAAAAAAATGTTCATAGCAGCTTTATTCATAATAGCCCCAAAGTAGAAACAACCCAGATGTCCTTCAATAGGCTAATGGTTAAGCTGTAGTAGATCTCAACTGTAATAAAATTACTAATACAAGCAACACCTGAATGATTCTGAAGAGAATTTTGCTAAAAAAAAAAGCCAATCCGAAAAGATTACACACTATATTGATTCCATTTAAGATTTAAAGAAACTGACAACAGATTAGTGGTTGACAGCTGTAAGAGACCGCTGGGAGAAGAGAATGAAGGGAAGGAGGTGGGTGTAGTTAAAAAAAGGCAAAATGAATGATTGCTGTAGTGATAGATTGTTCTGTATCTTGACTGTGGTGGCAGACACATGAAGTAGAAGTGGGGAAATCGGAATAAGCTTGGATTGCATCAGGTCAATATCCTGGCTGTAATATTGTACTATATTGTTGCAAGATGTTATCCACTGGGGGAAACTGTATTATTTCTTACAATTGCATGTAAACCTACGGATTACCTAAAAATAAAAGCAGTCTTGCTCATGACCCAGATGTTGGAAATAGTAGACAATGATACTAAAGCAGCTCTTATCCTTGAAATGAGTGAAATGAAAAAGTAGAAAAATAGAAACTATAAAAAAGAACCAGATTCTAGATATAAAAAAATCTAATATCTAAATAAAAAAATCTCATAGAAGAGCCTTTAGAATGAAAATAACAGGAAAAAAAATCAGTGAAGTAATAAATAGGAATTAGTCAATCAGAAAACACAGAAAAAAGACTGCAACCAAAGTAAATATGGCCTGAGGGACATGAGGGAGGGACCTGTGGGACAATATCAAAAGGTATGAGTGATTAAATTCCCATATAGACAGGAAAGAATGGAGAAGTAATTGTCAAAATTTCTCAAGTGTGGTGAAAGAAATTTACAGATTGAAGAAGCTCTGCAGAAAAAGCAGGATTAATACAAAGAAACTACACCTGTAAATATCATAAATGGTGAAAATCAAAGATGAAACAGTCAGAATAAAAAATGAGACACTGCACTGTATACAGGAGAAGAATTCAAATTACCACTGACTTCTCAGAAATAATGGAGGCCAGCAGAAAGTGGACTCTTTAGTAAAAGAAAAAACACTATCAACCCCAAATCCTATGCCCTACAAAAAGATCCTTCAAGCATAATGGTAAAATAGACACCCTCAAATAGAAGAAAACTAGAATTGGTCCCATCAAACTTGTACTACAAATCAACGTTTTGGGCTGAAGGAAAACTGATACCAGATAGGATAAATATAAGACTATATTTTTCCTTTTAATTTCCTCAAAATACATAGGATTGTTTAAGCAAGTTTTGCTTTGCGGCAGAGCTGTAAGAGACGATGGAAAATATATGACAAGTCTACAGAAAGTTTGCTGGCCCCTGCTTTATGTTGAAGGACCAGACATTAAATATTTCAGGCTGTGTGGGACAGACGGTCTCTCTTGCAATTACTCAGCCCAGTGTTGCACTGCAAAAGCAGAAGAGAGAACCTGTAAATGAGTGAATGGAGCTGTGTTCCAGTAAAACTTTATAACACAGGCAGTGGACAGGGTTTGGCCTGTGGGCTACAGTTTATTGACCCCTGGTTTAAAGGATAGGGGAAGTAAAGGAACCTATATGACTGTAAGATTTCTACATTCTATGTAAAGTGGCACAATATCATTCTAGCTAGACTAGAAAAAAGTTAAGTATATTATAATCCATAGAGCAAAACACACCCTGCCTCCAACAAAAAAAAAAAGGCAAGAAAGAAAGAACACAGGAACAAAGACAAATCGAAAGCTGCAAAAAACCCCCCCCCAAATCCAATCATATCAATAATTACACGATGGACTAAACATTCTAAAGAATAAAAAAGCAAGACCCAACGAGACCCTTTTTAAAAGAAAGCCATTTCAAATATAAAGGAAAATTCCACTTACAATTGCATCAAGAATAAAATACCTAGGGACAAATTTAATCAAGGAGACAAAAGACTTGTACATTGAAAACTAGACAACACTGGGGCGCCTGGGTGGCTCAGTCTTAAGCGTCTACCTTCGGCTCAGGTCATGATCCGGGGGTCCTGGGATCGAGCCTCGCACTGGGCTCCCTGCTCAGTGGGAAGCGTGCTTCTCCCTCTCCTACTCCCCCTGCTTGTGTTCCTGCTCTTGCTATTTCTCTCTCTGTCAAATAAATAAAATCTTAAAAAAAAGAAAACTAGACAACACTGATGAAACAGAAGATGACACAAATAAATGGAAAGATATTCCATGCTCATGGACTGGAAAAATTAACACTATTAAAATGTCCACACTACCCAAAGCAATCTACAGATTCAATGCAATCCCTATCAAAATTCCAATGGCATTTTTTCTAGAAATAGAACTAACAATCCTAAAATTTGTATGGACTCACAAAGATTCCAAATAGCCAAAGCAATCTTTTTCTTTTCTTTTTTAAGAGTTTATTTTTTGACAGACACAGTGAGAGAGGGAGTGGGAAAGGGAGAAGCAGGCTTCCCGCGGAGCAGGGAGCCTGATGCAGGGCTTGATCCCAGGACCCTGGGATCATGACCTGAGCCAAAGGCAGACGCTTAACGACTGAGCCACCCAGGCGCCCCTAGCCAAAGCAATCTTGAGAAAGAAGAACAAAGCTGGAGGCATCATGCTCCCTGATTTTAAACTGTATTACAAAACTATGGTAACCAAACAGTATGGTAATACCACATAAACAGACACATAGATCAAGAGAACAGAACAGAAAACCCAGAAATAAACCCAGGCAGGGGCGCCTGGGTGGCTCAGTTGGTTAAGCAACTGCCTTCGGCTCAGGTCATGATCCTGGAGTCCCAGGATCGAGTCCCGCATCGGGTTCCCTGCTCAGCAGGGAGTCTGCTTCTCCCTCTGACCCTCCACCCTCTCATGCTCTCTATCATTCTCTCTCTCTCAATAAATAAATAAAAATCTTAAAAAAAAAAAACAACAACCCAGGCATACACAATCAATTACAAAGGAGCCAAGAACATACAATAGGAAAAGGACAGTTTCTTCAATAAATGGTGTTAGAAAAACTAGACAGCTACACGCAAAAGACTGAAACAGGACCACTATCTTATAGCATACACAAAAATAAACTCAAAATGGATTAAAGATTTGGATGAAAGACATGAAACTATAAAACTAAAAGAAAACATACGTCACAAGCTCCCTGACATTGGTCTTGGTAAAAATTTTTTGGATTTCACACCAAAATGAAAAGCAACACAAGCAAAAATTAACATGTGGGGAGACATCAAACTAAAAAGCTCATGCATAGCAAAGGACACCATCAGCAAAAGGAAAGGCAACCTAAGAAAGGGAGAAAATATTTGCAAATCATCTATCTGATAGGGGTTAATATCCCAAACCATCTGATTAAAAAATGGGCAGAGATCTGAATAGACATTTTCCCAAAGACACAGATAGTCAACAGGTATACGAAAAGGCGCTCAACGTCACTAATCATCAAAGAAATGCTAATCAAAATCATAACAAGATATTACCTAACACATGTTAGAATAGCTGTTATCAAAAAGACAAGTGTTGATGAGGATATGGAGAAACGAGAACTCTTGTGTACTTTTTTTTTTTTAAAGATTTTATTTATTTATTTGACAGAGAGATAGAGAGAGAACACAAGTAGGCAGAGAAGCAGGAGAGGGAGAAGCAGGCTCCCCGCAGAGCAGGGAGACCGATGCGGGACTCGATCCCAGGACCCTGGGATCATGACCTGAGCCGAAGGCAGCCGCTTAACCGACTGAGCCACCCAGGTGCCCCGAGAACTCTTGTGTACTTTTGTGGGAATGTAAACTGATGCAGCCATTATTTTTTTCCTCAAAAAATTAAAAATATAACTACCTTAAGAGTACACTTAGTTTGATGAGCACTGAGCAACTGTTGAATCATTGTATTGCACACCTGAAACTAATAACACTATGTTAAATACAATCTTAAAAAAAAAAAAAGGAACTACCTTATGATTCAACAGTTCCAACCTCTATGTATTTATCCAAAAGAAATAAAAACATTAATTCAAAAAGATATCTGCTCTCCTATGTTCACTGCAGCATTATTTACAATAGCTAAGATATGAAAACCTGAGTGTCCACTGACAGATGGATAAAGGAAATTCACACACACACACACACACACACACAATGGATTAATCAGCCATAAAAAAATATTTCCGCCAAGGAAACCCTGCCAACTGCAGCAACATGGATGGACCTTGATGGCATGATGCAAAGTGAAATAAGTCAGAAAAAGAAAGACAAATACTAGATGATTTCACTTACAAGTGGAACCTAATATAAAAAACAGGGGTGCCTGGGTGGCTCAGTCAGTTAAGCATCTGCTTTCGGCTCAGGTCATGATCCCAGGATCCTGGGATTGAGTGCTGCATCGGGCTCCCTGCTCAGTAAAGAGCCTGCTTCTCCCTCTTGCACTCCCCCTGCTCGTGCGCTCTCTGTCAAATAAATAAATAAAATCTTAAAAAAATAAAACAACAAAATAAAACAAAAAACAAAACAAAAACCCCAAATGGGACAGATACAAAGAACTGACTGGGGGTTGCTAGATGCAGGGTGTGAGGGCTGGGGGAAATGGGTAAGGGTGAACAAGAGGTACAAACTTACAGTTATAAAATAAGCCCTGAGGATGTAATATACAACATGGTGACTATAGTTGTTAATATTGCATGGTATATTTGAAAGTCGGTAAGAGACACAATCTTGGGAGTTCTTATCATAAGAGAGAAAATCTGTCATTATGTATGGTGATAATTTTGCCTATATAGTCATGAATATATACAACTGTAATGCTGAACATCTGAAATTAATGTCATATGTCATTGTATCTCAAAAAAAAAAAAAAAGGTGGCCAGATTCCTCCTTTAGGCAGACTGGAAGACTCCTCTTTGGATAAACTGAAACAATTCAAGAAGTATATGCAAGTATGAACCCAGAAGACAGTCCCCACTAGACCACCAAGACTATTGCATCCGGATCGAAACTGCCAAGACCCAACTGTGTGCTCAGTACTTCCAATCAGCTTAGACAAAGACCCAAACAAAGAGGAAAATGCAGTTTAGTGGATAGAGAATATACTGAAATAAGTTAAAAAAAAAAAAATCAATAAATCCTCTGAGATCCAGTAGAAGGTATTACATCTATGAAGCAAAAAAGATATTAAAAAATTAAAAGTAAATTCAAAAAACTTTTAAAAAGGTCTTATTAAAAACATGATAGCAAAATGAAGAGCTGATAAAAGGAGAAGACTGAACTGAGGGAACCTCTCAAAAAGTGAAGATTATAAAAATAGTGATGAAATAAGAAAATCCAATATACAAGTAGCAGAAGTACTAGAGAGAACAGAAAGTGGAGGGAAAAAAATCATCATTGAAATAATTCAAGATTTCCCAGAACTGAAAGACACAAGTTACCAAACCAGAAGAGGCCTACCATGTGCAATATAATAAAAAGAGGCTCTCATGATAGCCTATCATTTTGAAATTTCAGAAAACTAGGGACAAAAAGAGCTTCCTACTAGATTAGTTACATATAACAGATTATGAATCAAAATGGCTTTAACTACTCAACAGCAATACTAGAAGCAAGGAGATAAGCAATCAAAAGTCTAAGGAGAAAATAGGTTCCAACCTAGAATTTGATGCCCATCCAAACGATAAAAGAATGCAATCACAGAAAAAAAGAATTTTCACACAAAGAAAATCTCAGTTTATCTCCCATGTGCTTTCTCAAGAAGTTACTATAAGATGATCTTCAACCAAATGAGAGCAAATCAGGATGACATGGGATACAGAAACAGGAGATCCAACAGAGAAGAGAAAGGATGGTGAATGGAGATCCTGGGATGACACCAGTTTGTAGAAGTAGAGGGTGACCATCCAGATTGGAGCAGTATGGCTAAGGACATGTTGAAGGCTGTCACCACCAAGATCCCTGCAGCCACTGCACCCAGCTTTTTAATTAATGCCCACCGCCACCTCCCCACCCCCCCACAGCATTTAACCTGAGGTCAGAACACTGGGGTGGGCCTATCTCAAGAGCCTTACTTGTGCTTGGCTTATCTTGACCATGAACTTGAACATGAAGTCACTACTCTCCCTTCCCTAGTCTACTCCTTTGCCCCCACAGAAGTATTCTGTTTTACCTACTTCTGAGAGCTAGGTAGGAAATAATGAGCTCAGATGTAGAAATACAGAGCAGCCCACTCCCCCCACTGCATTCCTCCAGAAATCTAGTGTCTGACACACAATACAACCCTGAGAAAAGCAGGGAACAAAAAAACTTGAGCTTTTAAAAAAAGTGATTTAGGTGTTTCTAGGAGTTAGTATTGGCTTACCAATTCCAATCAGTACATCCCACTGCTTTATGAAAAAGGTTTTATTGTTTATGTTTTAGCCATTCTTTCTATATATCCTGAGCAACTCCCAAACACAAACAGTAAAAATTACACAGCAGGCTGAGTTTTGGCTTCCCCTTATTTCTATACCATTATGTTTGAAATCCTTTGTAGTAAGACATTTATTATCATGTGTCATACCTTGCTGATTCCTGATGGCAATTTAGGTGTTCTGCCATCAGAAAGATTTTTCTTTGCCCATTCAAATCAAAACTTAGGCTATTTGTGAACAGCAATATTCCAACATTATAAAGGGCACTTTTAAAGCTTTTAGAGGTACCTAGATTTTTATACCTGCTTCATTTAACTCCAAGCTAAATGTTTACATGGTACTCAATATTATAAAAAGTAGAATGAAACTGAATGAAATGAAAGTGAACAACTGGAGCCAAACATTCTATTAATAAACAAGCCAAGGGTTTTGCTGTGTGGTCACATCCCTATATATATAAGCCTATCTCTGGTGATGAGGAGATCAAGGACAAAATCTTACAAACCTGCATCAGATAATCAGCAATGTACTCTGTTTTCAAGCAGTACACATTTTGGGCGGCAGCTTCTGCTATATTAACTCCTGAGTCATCTGGTTTCAGTTTATTGAAGTCAGAAAAGAGATGTGTGGCTTCTTTAAACAAAGGTACAGAATGACCAGGTAGTACCTAAAGAAATAAGAAGCTATCAGTGTCCCAGAGTAATTCAACTGTAAAATCTGTACTTAAGGATTGTCATTTCACAAAGTACCGAAAATTAAGAACTGATCACAGCAATCTTGTTTGGAAAATAATTTGTGTAAAAAATTCTGTAAATTGACTGAATACAAACAAACCTTTGCTCCTCCTGACTGAAGAAGGCGTTTGAATCCTGCTTCTCGGGATTGGTCAACATATAAGATAACTTTCCACCCACTAAATGCCCCCTACAAATGAAAAAATAATCAGTGTTGAAATTATTTGGGAAATAAATGCAAATAATACATTATTTTATCTGTAAATTCAGTTTTATGTCAACAAATAATCTTATAACCTTTACCATCTGCCACAGTGGTAATTGTCTCTGGTCAGAATACTCTGAAAACACATAGCCATGGTGTTTGGCACATAGTAGGTCATCAATAAATACTTGAAGAATGAAGGAAAATGTTTAATGATTAATATGAAAACAAAGCAACTTGACTTTTGTTTAGCCTTTTGTTGTATTTTTTCTTATAATTAATCCAGGGTAGAACTTAATGCACAACTTCTCAAATTAGATGAAGCCCCCATTATATTTCTCTTGAAAATGTTTGCGAATCAGAAATATAAAATATTTCACTAGGGAATAACAACAAGAGCCAGTGGAATTACTCTAAAAGAAGGGAATTAAGGCTAACAAGGGCTTGGACACAGTAGAGAACTCAGAATACATTGCACAAGATTATTTAAAACTTGGGTTTCTAACCTTTATGTGAGCCATGGACCCCTTTGACAGTTCAGTGAAACCTATGGATCTGTTCTCTAAATAATTCTTTTAAAGAAACAGCTTTATTGAAATGTAATTTGTGCCATATTAATAATGTTTTAAAATACTGGTTTTAACATAAAGTGTAAAGGATTACCAAAAAACCCATTTTATTAAAAATAAAATATTTACAAATTTGTGACATAATAGATGTGCTTCTGTATTAATGAATTAAATAAAAGACCTAGTGGTGGCTGGATAGATTATTATAATTTTAAAGTATAAAGACAGATGGTAGCTACACTTGTGGTGAGCATAATGAATAGCTGTCAAATCTGTTACACACTTGAAACTAATGTAACACCGTGCATCAACTATATTTCAATTAAAAAAAGTGAACATAAGCAGTATCTCAAGATACTTGGAATTATAATGCAAAGCAAAGATATCTTATTTCTGTTGGGGTAAAATCACAAGTACTATTAATAGTGTTGTGATTTTTACCTAGACTTCTATAGTAAAAGGAAATGTTTTCAATTGGAGGTTAGTAAAAATAAGGATGTATTCCCTGCCCCATCCAAAGTGTATAAACAGCCTTCCTGAATGTGATCTACAACTCCTTTGGAAGAGTCTGTGGATCCCACATTAAGAACCCCTGAAGGCAGATGCTGAAGAGTCTTTGGAAGAAATACAGTATGGGTCACATTTTACACATATATTTAAATTATTTTTATGCCTTTTTACTTTTAAAAAAAAAAGATTTATGGGGGTGCCTGGGTGGCTCAGTCGTTAGGCATCTGCCTTCGGCTCAGGTCATGATCCCAGCGCCCTGGGATCGAGCCCCGCATCGGGCTCCCTGCTCCGCTGGAAGTCTGCTTCTCCCTCCCACTCCCCCTGCTTGTGTTCCCTCTCTGGCTGTGTCTCTCTCTGTCAAATAAATAAAATCTTTAAAAAATAATAATAAAATAAAAAAAGATTTACGTATTTGAGAGAGAGCATGCGCGCTAGTGTGCACATGCACAGTGAGGGGAGAGGCAGAGGAAGAGGGAGAGAATCTCCAGCAAACTCCTGGCTGAGCGAGGAGTTTGATGGCGGGGCTTGATCTCATCACCCTAAGATCATGACCTGAGTTAAAATCAAGAATTGGATGCCTAACCACCTGAGCCACCCAGGCACCCCATTTACACATATATTTTTAAAAGAGCCATCAACATTATATATATCTTCCTCGCAATCATAATTAAAAGAATTAGGAATTAATATTAAGCCCAATTTAGAATGCCCGAACTAAGTATATCAACAAAGCATAAAAGACAAGAATTATTATTTTGTTAATAAGCACATTCTCTTAAAATTAAAATCTGTAATAGTCATGACACTGAATGCTGTTCATATCACCATATATATGTTAATACCTCAACGATGCCCGATTCTTGTCTTTGCTGGAGTTTTTTCCTCCATCTCATTGCTGCAAGTGCTAGTCTTCGTTGCTGAACATTGATTCCAGTCAAAACATCGAGTATGGAACTACTTCCCCATTCATAGTCTTCTTCCTAGACAATTAGTACAACAAACTTTGGATCTGGTCCTACAATATGTCCTCAAGGAGTCCACGATCACGTAAAAGTTAAAAGCTATACATTCAATTGTTATAAATACAGAGCACTAAATAAGCATCAGTTTATGAGCATAGAGGAAGGAAATGTACATTAATTTGGCTTCATAGGAGGGTCAAATATATCTGGCTTTTAATTAGAAATCAGAAAAATACTGTATACATTCCTAAGAAATACAGATAACTACACCTTAGTAATTGGTAATATATAGATTATTGGGCTTCATCCATTTTAAGATGAACTTCACAGAAGGACATGTTCTCAGTGGAGGTATGTGTTAACACCTTGATTACCTGTCCATAGAAATCAGATCCCTTTCAATCAAGATCGAAAACTTCAAAAACTACATGATAGATATTACTGTGATGGTTAGTTAGGGACCAAAATATTTCAGACAATTTAATATTTAAAAAAAAATGTTCTTTTTTTAAAAGATTTTATTTGTCAGAGGGAGACCGAGCTGAGTGCGAGCATGAGCAGCGGGGAGGGGCTGAGGGAGAAGCAGGCTCCCCACCGAACAAGGAGCCAATGCGGGACTTGATCCCAGTACCCAGGGATCATGACCTGAACCAAAGGCAGATGCTTAACTGACTGAGCCACCCATGCGTCCCCAAACAATTTAATATTTAATGGGCTGGCAGTAAGGATAAAAAGCTTACAATGAGGTAATCCTGAAATTTTCTAATGTTATTCCAAAGAGGGAAAAAAAAAAAGCCCAGATTAAAATTAAATAAAACTCATATAACTGAGAATCTGGGTCTGTGATCTCTAAATTTTTTTGCTCTGTTAATGTGGACCTTGTAAAATTGGTATAATCATTGGTCGTATTTGGTTATTTCAATTATATGAATGGTTAGTGTAAAAACTAGAATCAATTATTAGAACAATTACTTTTAACGAAAAATGATTCTTCATATTAATTTGAATACACACCAGCACGAAGTGTCCAGCAGTCCGGCATGCTTCCAGGTAGGAGCGATGAAGCACCCATTTCCCAGCTGCCACTGAGGCTAAATACTTCTCGTTTCGAAGTGGATGTCCCACAACAATGTGTGTACAATTGGGATCAAAGCACTGTTTCTCTATTACTAATCCACCTAAAGTAGAGAAAAACTGATACGTGATTGGAATTCTTAATTTCTTCCTAGGAAAAACATGTCAACTCTGCATAGAAATTATTTATAAATAAAATGCACCAAATAAACTGAAAAACCTTGACTGACACTTATTTTACTTCACATACGTATATTTTTTAAAAATATTTTTTTACTAACATAATAAAATAAAATAAAAAATATATTTTTTTAAAGATTATTTGACAGCGAGCACAAGCAGGGGGAGCGGCAGGCAGAGGGAGAGGGAGAAGCAGGCTCCCCGCAGAGCAGGGAGCCCAACGCAGGGCTTGATCGCAGGACCCTGGGATCATGACCTGAGCCGAAGTCAGCCACTTAACCCCTATTAACATTTTTATTTTATTTTTATTAAATATTTTATTTATTTGTCAGAGATAGAGACAGAGAGCACAAGCAGCAGGGGCAGCAGAGGGAGAAGCAGACTCCCCGCTGAGCAGGGAGCCTGATGCAGGACTCGACCCCAGGCCTCTGGGATCATGATCTGAGCCGAAGGCAGGTACCCAACCAACTGAGCCACCCAGGCATCCCCCCATAATATTTTTAATGAAAATTTAAAACAGAAAGAAAAATAGTAAAATGAAATCCTATATACTGATTCTTAAATTATCAAAATTTTGCCACCCTTATTTCAGTCTACCCCTTTTGGGCTTAACTATTTTAAAGTAAGTTCCAGGGCACCTGGGTGGCTCGGTTGTTGGGTGTCTGCCTTCGGCTCAGGTCATGATCTCAAGGTCCTGGGATCGAGCCCCGTATCAGGCTCTCTGCTCCGCAGGAAGCCTGCTTCTCCCTCTCCTACTCCCCCTGCTTGTGTTCCTTCTCTCACTGTCTCTCTCTCTTTTAAGATAAAATCTTAAAAAAAAAATAAAGTTCCAGACATCCTGTTACTCTACCCCTATCCATTCAGTATGCATCTCTAAAATACATGGTAATTTTTTTATACAGCCCTAATGCTATTATCAGATCTAATATAATTAACAAAAATTCTTTGCTATTTCAATACTAAATTCCTATTCAAACTTTCCTGTTTGTCTGCACTTGGTTTGTTACAATTAAAATATAAAAACAGAATATAAATAGAGGCCATATACTACTGTTGGTATATTTCTTAAGTCTCAACTACTTTTGCAATTTCCAAGCATTGAATATGGGTAATCAAGGAGATGGAAGTCAAAAAGGGGCTCCTATAGACTAAAAGCAGAAGAAAATTTTTTGAGTGGAAATAAGGTCAGCAGCCCAACAACGCAGAAGCTTGGAAGGAAAACACACACGCTAGGGAAACAGAGATGAAGCAGCAGGTGGAAGCTGAACCCTCTTCTCAGATACAGCGGTACGATGCCTGACTTTGAGGAAAGAAGGCATAAATTTATGTAAAGCATGGCTTTACTGATTGATTTTTGATTTATACTTTAGAAGTTAACTTGATTATGGGTTAGAAAGAGTTGTATTCAAGACTTTGTAAGAATTCAATGACACATACGAACTCTACTCATGCTTTACAGATGACTAAGAGAGGCAACTGTTTGAGCACATAGTATACACAGAGTAATATCAAGTAATACACAAGTAATATCAATATCTGACTGCTGGAAGTGCTCCAGATTATTAACTCATTTAATCCTCACAACTCTATGAAGGTAGATCACTATTATTATCTGCAATCTACCCATGATGACACAAGTACACAGTAACTCACCCAGGATCAGAGTGACAAAAGAACAAGAAGGTGAAAATTCCCTATTATACTGGGATCGAATTCTATTTAACAGATTTATTCTGTAATCCAGACAACATAATAGACTATTTATGTGAATCAGTTGGCCACAGTTGCTTCATTTATAAAATGAAGGATCTCTTTGCATTCTACTATCAAAACCTTTCTGCTCAGACTCCGTTCCAGCACAATCTGTCCTCATCTGCCTCTCTTCGCTGTCTTCTTCTAGACAATTCTCTGCTAGTTGATACTACTCCTGTCCAGAGTTTACAGAGATGGAACAAAATATAGGAGACAGACACATGAAGCAGCTTCTTCTGTTCTGAAAGCTCTAGGTAAAGTTGAACGATTTTGATTTATAACTCTATCTAATTTATTGGGTGACCAGGAAACAGTGTTCCACATTGAGTCCAGTTTCCAAGAAACATAGCTTCTCAACTGTATGACTGTATTTGACAGAAATCTTTAAGAAAAAAAAAATCATAGTTTTCCACATTCTTAAAAGGACAGCACTAAGTTACATTTAACCTTTTCTTGACTCAGGGCCGTCATTAAAAACAACCGTTATTTAAGGTTTCCTCTATATGAAGCTGTCAGACTGAGTTCTCTTCCTATACTTTCCATCTATAGAGCTACTTTGTCCAATACAGTAGCCACTAGCCACACGTGGCTATCAGACACCTGAAACACAGCCAGACCAAATTGAGATGTGCTAGAAGTGCAAAATATACCTGAGATTTCAAAAACTTAGTAAGGAAAAAAAAAAAGGGTAAAATCTCATTTTTTATATTAATTACATGTTGAATATAATATTTTGTGTATAGGTTAAATAAAATATATGTTTTATTAATTTCACTCGATTTTTTTTTTCCTTTTTAAAATGTGGCTACTACTAAGTTTAAAATTAAACATGTGGCTTTCGCTATCTTTCTATTGGACAGTACTGCTTAGAGCACCAGGTTACCTGTCTAGTATGCTGCTTCCAGAATGATGTCAGGTGGAGAGTCTGATAATAATGGAATAAGAATGTTACATAAGAAGGAGCTCCTGTCTGGGTATTACTGTGCCTTCAACTTCACAAAAATGCAGTTTTATTTTAAGTCTATAACTTCAATGAGTTCATCAGTGAACAAAAGCCCAAGGCAGCACAAGAGATTCTTAAATCATTTTAATGGTTGGTTTCAATTTAAATCTTTAAATGTTTAAATCCTATGACCCAGTGACTTTAGATTTAGACCTATATAAAGTCAAAGTTCTAATGCTGAGGCAATACATACTGCCTAAGACAAGTTACCCATCTTTTAAGTAGGGTTCACACCCAAACTCATGAACCCAAGATCAAGAATTGCATGTTCTACCACCTGAGCCAGCCAGGTGCCCCACCCATCTTTTTTCTCTCAATTTGTACATCTTACAAATGATATCAACTACACTGACTTCCAAGGAAGGTTACATTTTTAACTTAAAATACTTGTACCTAGTTTTTCAATCAGATGACAATAATCAATACGTTCTTGAGGATTCAGAGATGACAACTGAAATATATACTGTTTTTTTAAGTCTTCATGTGTTTCCTCTATTGTTATAATCTGAAATGGAAGAGTTTTATTTTAGAAAAAATTAACAGTAAAAAGGCTATCAATCAGGTAAATGGTTTTAAGTGACATTTTTAGTCTTTTGACTTATCAAATACAGAAATAATAGCATGCAAAGAAATGCAGTTTCAACATTTGTGAACTCTTGGTAGTGGTATCAGCATATTCTTAATGCAGCGTAACAGTAATATCAAAAAGGTGTATCATCACACTAAGGATAAACTAACCTTTTCTCTAGGGTGTGGAGCCACTGGTGGGTTGGCTAGGGGGAAGGCAATACTGGGGGCTTGAGGTGTAGGGATCAGGTGGCTGTCTTTTACCGGTGTTTCCAGTTCTTCAGAGATCGGGTGTTTTGGGGCTTCAGTCACACACATGTTTTCGGGATCACAGACAGCTGAGGGCAATAAAATGCTGCAGTGTTATGTTATCCAAATATGACTAAGAAAAAATTCAGGCAAATATTCTCATCTGTCTTAACCAAGATGAAATTAAACACAAATTCTGCAATGTAAAAAGTACATGCAAAAGAGACAGCCTATTTCTAGAGCTTATAAATAAATGCAATTAATTAGCTTTTTAAAAAGGCAAATGGTGTTATCTGTGGGCTTCTCCCAACCTTTTCTTTATATACCAAGCTTTCATCAGTAAAATGTAACCTAAATTTGTAAAATGAAAGCAATGTTACACTTGGAGAAAATCTACCTAGTGCAGAAACATAATCATGTGATATGAGAAAATGGGGGAAAAAGATGACCAAAGATGAAAGACAGGAATCATTCTGTCTTCAAGGTAAAGCCCAAGGGGAAAAAACCAGAAGAATTCAGAAAGGAACACATACAAATCCAAAGAACAAATGTAGGTACCTACTGGGTGGAATTTAGAAGACTTAGATGAAAACTAGATGACTAGGAAGAAAACAAACATTAATGATACAAATGTACAAAGGAGGAGAATGACAGGAAGAATAATAGTGAAAACTAAGTCTGGAAAAAACTGCCCAAGCCTCCATTTCCAAATTTAAGAATCAAAATATATTTTTCAATTTTACTGATAAGTTACCTCAATTTTAATTTTTTCTCTTTCATTTAGACCAAAATCAGAAATATCTAGTAAGTTTTTTGTTTGCATGTGTAATTCAGAGAACCGCAATGTGCTTATCTATTTTTAAGAAGTCAACATGTACTTAATGCAAACAAATGAATAGATTTCTTTTCATTACCCTGTTTAGCAATTTCTGAATCATGTAAAGGCTCCTGGGAAGGAGAATCCTCCAATTTTTTAATGTCAACCTGAAGCTCAGAATACTGTGTGGGACAACTAGGCCACTGCAGATTGCTGGCAAGCCTTGCTCTCTCCTCCCTGGCTGTCGGGTCATCCCAAATGATCTGTTCATTCTGGGAGGGCTCTGTGTTGACATCAGGTACTATTTGACGCGACTGCCTAAGGAATAAAAGTGACAATTTTAATAAACAGATAACTATAACAAAACCTACACTCATAAATTCCGTAAGTTAGATTGCAATTTTGAGGCTCACCTTTATATGCCCACCATCTAGCAAAGAGAAAGCTACCTCAAAATATTGAGTAAATGCACTTTGGGACATTTTTTTCTTTTTAAAGTATTTCTTCCAGAAACTTACAAAATATTTTAGTTAGAAAAGAAAACATCTATTTTGATTAAATGTCCATTTATTTAAAACTTCAAAAGGGAAAGTTTACTGTCAAGAAATTATTTTAAAATTCTAAAATGATTGCTATATTTAAAAATGGAATTTCTCTTAATTATACAGGCTTAGGGAAGCATGGTAAAGTTTAGAAAACTTTGCTTACGAGTACTTGTATTTTTATCACTTGAAATAATAAGAACTATAATTAGTACTATAAAAGGGTACTATAAAAGGTGCCTTAAAAGAAGGTCCCTTTGGCTCTTGGTAACCAAACCTCCCAGAGTCTAAGATAGACCAGCCATATACTGAACTAGAGTGAAGTGTGTTTTATGTCATAATTTTAACAATTCCACTAGAGTAAATATAATTCCAACTATTTTCCTTCTATGTATATATATATATATATATATAAGTGGAATCTTAACAAATATATTTTACCAAAGCTCATGGTACCCCCAGAGTTCATTTGCCTCAAATACAAGGAAGGCAGCCTTTTATTCTGAGTTTATTTATCTACTCTGACTTGGCACAAGATTTAGGCTCTCTGTAATGACAACACATGATCTGAAGTATATTAAACAAAAAGCCACTTTCACTCAGCATGCAGATATAGAATTGGCCTCATGAAATATATAGGTAGCTTAAGACAGATGCATAGTTCTATCAATCAATTCAAGATACAAGTCCCCTAACACTCGTCATACAATTGGAGATTCTTCTATCAGGAAAAAGATGAAGTTATACTACTGAACTTCAATCATATCACACTGAGATCTGTAATCACCTTTCCTAGAAGATAAATTTGTAAAGAGAATACAAAATACATGTAGTTTTAATAAGAAATAACTAATTTAGAACTAATATTTACACTAACATGACAAAACAGAGAGAATTACCCATTGAATCCATTTCAAATGAGGCAAACTGGATCTTAAAATCATTTTCTTCTCAGGGGAGGTTACAAAAAATATTAATCACACCACAATGTCAAAGCAGTTGCTTGGTATGGAATAAAGCTTTGTCTGCTTCCTACCCCAAAGTAAGAATTCTAGAACTGCTTGGAACAAGGGACGGAAGGAGAAAAAGCCAGGGAGGAAGGAAAAGCTAGCCAGTAAAAGGCCACATAACCAGTATATAATATATATAGTTTGGGCTAAATAAAGCCCAGTAGTATAACCCTTTTCCTGGTCCTGATATTCTAATCTTTTTCTTTACTGATTGCCACACCCCCACCCCAGAAAAGGTGCAAAATTAGGCTTAACTTGTGGAACTGAGCCAGCAGGAAGCTAAAGAATGAGCTACCCCTCTCTCAAGTCACCGAGTCACTCCTTTCTGCCATCAGTGACGGGTACATACCTCAGTGCCTCCAGGACTCTACTTCGCCCACTGCGGGCAGAGCGAGTGCTATCAGGGGTTGAAGAAGCACTGTTACAACCACTTCTTGAAAGGGAAGCCCTCTGTCCTTGGGGTTTCACTATTGATGTTGCAGACATTATTTCCTGCAGCTGCTTTTGAAAGTTTTCTCTCATCTCCAAGGTCTGTGTCAGAGCTTGAAAACACACAAAAATACACCAATTAAGTTTCTCTTTTTTTAAGTTTCTCTTTTTTATCGCATCTCATTCACATTAACTGTTTTGTCTAGATCTGGCTGAACACAAATTTATTAACTTGACATTTACTGAATACTTACAACAGGCTATAGTAATGTACTAAGACTAGGAATACTCAGAACATAAAGGCAGTCCTTACCAGGACGACTGTGTATGAAAAAAATCAAGAAGCTCTACTAAGACACACTGCTAAGACCTGGTGATTATCCCTTTTGTAGAGCCCCCTGCCTGCTTCTGACCCTCTCCTGTGTTATGTACCACACTCTGAGGTACATTACAGAAATTAACATATGTGATTTTCCCCTATGGTCCTTGAAAACAGACCACAATATATTTATTTTTGGTTTCCTTGTAGATTAAACGCAATGGTACTAAATAAACATTTTTGGAATGAACTGAGTGGGACTAACTAAATAGGTAAGTCATAAGGAAAGCTCCAGTAAGTAGGGTAAAATAAGTAAGGAAAATAGAAAATATTAATTCATTAAAAATAGGACATATATAGATACAAATTTATTCACTGCAGCACTCTTTGTAATAGCAAGAAATCAGAAATAACCTGGATGCCCATAAAAGGGACTGACTAAATGGCCATTCATACAATTGTGAAAAGAAAATTCAAAATGAAGCACCGCTAAGAGAGTCACTCAAAACAGTCAAAGGACGCTGAGAAAGTAGGACCTACGCACAGTCTCCTGTTTCAATTCCCAGAACACCATGAACTGTTAACTGCTGTCAACTGTGACTTGTCAATTGCCAACTCCAGCACCTCCTAGAACATATCCTTCTATTTTGGACTGAAAAAGAGATATGACCTGTTAGCCAAATAATAATCTTGTATCAGTTTAAACTCTGACAGCATCAGGGGCACCTGGGTAGCTCGGCTGGTTAAGCGTCTGCCTTCAGCGCAGGTCATGATCCCAGGGTCCTGGGATGGAGCCCCACATCTGGCTCCCTACTCAGTGGGGAGCCTGCTTCTCCCTCGCCCTCTGCCCTTCCTCTGGCTTGTGCTCTCTCTCAAATAAATAAAATGTTTAAAAAAAAATAAACTCTGACAACACCAATCATATTTCTTTCAAAACAAGTTATATAACCTTGTGGGGTTTTTGCCTATATAAGCCTGTACTCCCTGCTTGCAATAAGGAGTTTCAGTGGACTATATCACCCGCAATCCTGAAAACCCCAAATAATAGCTTTTGGTTGCTTTACAGCCTCTTCTTCTTGGTCAACACAATGAATACTATACAGTCGGAAAAGAAAAAGAAAAAGACCAAAGAAGCTCATGTACCAATATGAAACACTGCACAAGTTGAACTATTAAGCAAAAAGATAAAGATCAAATTATAAAACAGCATATATAGTATGTCCACCCTTTATACATTTTTTTAAAAGTACAGGAGAATATATGTATTTATGATTGATTGTGTATGCATAAAGCTCTAGGACACCTAAGAAACTAAAAACATTAGAAGAGTGGGAGAAACTCTTCATGCATCCTTCCATACCTTTAAACCATGTGCATATGTCAAAATATATTATACATATACTAAAGCTTTTTGAAAGTTTCTGGAATGAACTGAACCAAAGAACAAATTTTTACAAAACCATCAATTCCACCTACCTTTCACAAAATAGGGCTGTATCACACTACCTCTGTAAAATACCTAGTTCCACAGATTTCACAAGTTTCACACTTATAAATCACTAAAGCTCTGCATATTATTACTTAATGACTGGCATGGAACTTCAATTCAATCCTCAAATATATGCTTTATAGCGACACAGAAAACAACTTTGTCTTTCCGAGCAAAGGAAGCATTCTGTATGAAAGATATATGTTTGTAAACAAAATTTTTTTGTTATTTAAAATATTTTACCTCCTTTAGAGTCATTCCTTTCATCTCCATTTGATTTTGCTGATTCTTTGTTACTGGTGGTTATACTGTCTATATCGTTTTCTTCTATAGGCAAATGATTTGGCTATTCAAGGAAAAAAGTTACAATTTCTTAAACCAAGTCACTGCATAAAGTTTCACAGCACTGTATGATTATACATTCAGCTTAAGGAGGAGGTAAATGTGTTATCCATATTATCTACCTCATCATCCTTTGTTGTTGAATCCGCTGAGAGTAGTCGACTATTAGAGAGTCTGCCATCTTGCACTGTACTGATATCCAAGCTCATTTTGGGATTGTAAGTATGTGGATAAAGAGATTCAGGAAGATGTTTATACTCTTGCGCACACTGCAATATAATGGCATGCTTTAAAACAGGACTGAAAAACATCTTAGTGAGTAAATTACGTTAAGTAGAATAAGGACAACCAATAGGTTATGTCCTAAGACAGCAGAAGTTTACAGAATTAAAATTTTGAAAAGTAGGTGACACTGAAACATACCATCATACAAATGACAAAATTGTTCTCACTAATTTTAATGTCATGTACACTGAAGAATAAGATCTAATTCATTCCTATGCTTTTGCCAAGGTATCATTCATACTCCTGGGAATACCCAGAAAGAAAACAGTTCTGAACTGCATTGGCATGCTAAATTAATTCTCCTTAAATTACTATAATATTATCTTTCACATCATCTTTAATTAGGGAAAAGAATCAGAGAAATTGGAAAGAGTACCCATTAAAGACTTAAGTATTTAGGGACTGATCTTAAGTTTTTAATGCTAAAGAAATGAAATGTGCACTGTTAACTAAGGTTATCAAACTTGTTTACGTACATGGAAACTGGTTTGTGTCCTGAAACAATGTTTGTATACATTCTCATTTAACAGAGAGGGAAGGAAAAAAAGTATTGCTTACTTCTAAAAGCCAGTGTTCTGAAACAATGTGTACTCCTCTTTCTTTTACAGATTTATACTCTCGGTTAGTGTCATTTGGTCGGCCTTGATAAATGAAATGAGTCACCGTTTCATCAAAACTCCATCTGAAACAACCAAATTTTAAAAAACAAATAACTAAGAGAAATATCTGAGTTTAAGATGATCATTACTCTCTACGAACAGAATATATTCACCTTCACCCAACTTTCACTATCTAGAGTAATCATGGACATTAAATGACAGGCTCCATTTTTTTTTTTTTTTTGGTCAAATTTTACATATATCTCTCTAGGTATGTAAGTTCAGAGAGAGATCTGGAGGGTAATCTTTAAAAATATTACTTGCTTCTTTATACTTTTTTGAATTGTTTAAATTTTCTTTTTTTACAATGAGTATCACTTTATAGTAACAATAAAGGTATTTTAAAAATCAATCAAATAGGCAAAGCACCATGAGAGACGATGGACTCTGAAAAACAAACTGAGGGTTCTAGAGGGGAGGGGGGTGGGAGGATGGGTTACCTGGTGATGGGTATTGAGGAGGGCACATTCTGTATGGAGCACTGGGTGTTATGCACAAACAATGAATCATGGAACACTATATCTAAAACTAATGATGTAATGTATGGGGATTAACATAAGAATAAAAAAAATCAATCAAATAGGCAAAGCATCCAATCTGTCCTCCAGTTATTGGCAGTTACTAGTCATTGTACATTTGCTCTGTGTGCCATAATAAACTATGTACTTTACACATCTCACCTATTCCTCTCAACAATCCTAACACACTGATATTATTATATCTACTTTACAGATAAGGAAACTGAAGGTTAAGTAACATGTTTAAGGATATTCAGTAAGTGGTAGAGCCAGTTTTGACTTCAAAACCCATACTCTTAATGAGTACATTAGCCTACAATCTCTTGATTCTTCCCATGGAATAGTTTCTTGACCTAGGAAAATAATTTAAAAATTGTAAAATATATACTATCCTTCTTAAAATCAAGTAAAAACCAAAGAGAAAGTAAAAATTTTATTTCTGAATATAATCACCAAAATAAATAGGTTTCTCATTATGGACGCTTAACATACTTTCCATTTCCTAAATAAGAAATAACTCTACTTTCTAAATATCCAAGTTAAACAAATTAAGAAGGCCTATCTCCCTCTAAGTTATATTATAAACATCTCTATTTTCTACTCTATTGTCTGTGTTTCCTTCAAAATAATAGTAAAGAACACCTTGCCTAATTTGTTAGTCTAATAGTTGTTTCTACTTCTGCTGTTAGGGAAAACAATAGAAACTTAAATAAATTATAATTAAAAAAATAAGAGGAACATTTCTGCCCGATTCATCTTGCTCATGCCTCACTGCAATAATATGGAAAATGTGAGTTTCAGTCCTCCGAGACCCTTTAACGACAGACTGTCAATGATCCTCAAAGGTTTAGATCAGGAATTAGCAAATTTTTTCTTACAAGGCTAGATAATAAATTTTTTAGGCTTTGCAGGGCAAAAAGTTGTAAATGTAAAAAGTTAAAACTACTCAACTCTTGCCTTGCATGAAAGCAGCCATAGATAATATGTAAACTAACAGGCATGGCTGTGTTCCAATAAAACCTCACTTACAAAAACAGATGGCTGATCCTCTGGCCTAGATCAGTGCTTTCAGCAAAATTGTTACTTTACAAGCTATTTTGTAAATTTGTGGGAGTGATTTTGGTTGTTATAATAATGTGTTTATATGATGAGGGGTGGTACTAGCATTTAGTAAGGTGAAGGGATGCTAGAAATTCTGAGGAAGAGTTATACATACAATTATCCCATATCTTGCATGATTTTCTAATGTCCTGACACAAATTCAGAGGTTAAAAAAAAGTTTGTTTATAATTAGATGAGTCTGAGGCCTGTTTTACTTATAAACACAAATGAGTTTTTTTTTTCCAGTTTAAATATACACTAATGTATCAAACATCCAACTACTAAGCAACTGATGGAAGACTATACTTTGCTTAATTTGTAACTTTGCCAGATTGTGAACAACTCTTGGTAAAGTCCTGTTACTGACAGAAACGCTGCTCCTGGTATCTGAGTCCCTATATCTGTTTCAGCCTTGTGGCTGCAGCATTTTAAGTGATTTTACATATGTATGTAAACATATGAATACTCTGTTTTCTTCCAGTGTCATCAGGCACAGGCATTTACATACTAAAATTCTATGATTATGTGCCTTCTGATGACTTTCATTTTTTAAAATGATAAAAGTAGTTAAGTTATGGGGCGCCTAGGTGGCTCAGTTGGTTAAGTGTCTGACTCCTGATCTCAGCTCAGGTCTTAATCTCAGAGTAATGAGTTCAAGCCATGTACTGGGCTCCACATTGGGCGTGGCACCTAATTAAAAAAAAAAAGGTAGTTGTTATATTTGTGAAATCCTTTTAGAAGAGGTAATGCTATGACATGCTGAAGAGATCTGGCCTAGATGTTTAACTGTAGGAAGTGGGAGGCAGTATCAGATATCTCTTCAGGATGTTCAGGTTCTAGCTTATGGATGGGAATAAGTGGGACAGTTTCATTTGAGAACAGATAACCCTATGAACATATAAATATTGTAACCTCTACATATTAGAGACTTCACCAAGTCTGAGAAATCCCTTTCAGAAATATTTTGCTTTAAAAAAGATTTTATTTATTTATTTGAGAGAGAGAGCACATGAGAGGGGGGAGGGTCGGGAGGGTAAGAGGGAGAAGCAGACTCCCTGCCGAGCAGGGAGCCCGATGCAGGACTCGATCCAGGGACTCCAGGATCATGACTTGAGCCGAAGGCAGTAGCTTAACCAACTGAGCCACCCAGGCGCCCCAGAAATAGACTTTTTTTAAAGATTTATTTATTTAGAGAGTGAGTAAGTGTGTGCACGAGTTGGGAGTGGGGATGGAGGGACAGAGGGAGAGGGAGATAAAGTCTTAAGCAGACTCCTTGCTGAGTGCAGAGCCCGACGCAGGGCTCAATCTCATGACCCTGATATCACAATCTGAGCCAAAACCAAGAGATGGACACTTAACTGACTACACCACCCAGGCGCCCCAAGGAATAGATTTAAGCAAACTTTTAATCAGTTAAATCTTATTTAGGAATTTCAGCAACAGAATCTATTTTTTACACTGAGAGGACTGGCATTTTAAGTCTTATTAAAATTCAAGTTCTATAGGTTCTTTTTATGTCTTACATCAAGTCCACATGCAAAGAGAATATACAATAAAGCACTCAACTTTGACAAATATATACACCCTCACAGGACTCTTGTGAGAATGAAATGAGATAAAGCTTGGCTCTTACTAAGAGCTCAGCAACTGGTAAAAGGTAATATAAATATAATAATATGTAATCATACAGTAGATATATTAATATACAAAACAGGTAATACAAATATTAGTTCTAACAAGTAAGAAAGCTTTTCTTTTCTACAACAGATACATTAAACACATTAAGATGCTTATAACTATCTCAGATACATTTTATTTTTTTTCTCTTTTTTTTATT
>NC_138369.1:77742663-77748321 GCF_054177405.1 Leptonychotes weddellii
AAACATATAATGTATTATCTACTTCAGAGGTACAGATCTGTGATTCAACAGTCTTGCACACTTCACAGTGCTCACCATAGCACATACCCTCCCCAATGTCTATCACCCAGCCACCCCATCCCTCCCATCCCCCACCACTCCAGCAACCCTGTTTGTTTCCTGAGATTAAGAATTCCTTATATCAGTGAGGTCACAGGATACATGTCTTTCTCTGATTGACTTATTTCGCTCAGCATAATACCCTCCAGTTCCATTCACGTCGTTGCAAATGGCAAGATTTCATTCTTTTTGATGGATGCATTCAGATACATTTTATTTTTATTCTCCTGATCTAATTTATCAGATAGAAAGCTGACCAAAGTAACACTTACCAAAGGTGAAGATAAAGCCAAACGTATTTCTCAAACTGTCTGTTACTTATAGAACCAATCATTATGCTATCTACAAATGGTTGAATACAAGTGATTAAGAAACCTAGCACCGCCGACAGTGGAGTACAATGGACTCAAGATTGGCTGGCATGGATAAGGCTCTCTCAATCCCTGGCACACATGCCATCTATGCTAGAGGCTGTCTCTAGTGTGGCTGTCAGGTGGAGGGCAGATCTGATAATCTATGCCTCTAAAGTAGGGAAAATGAATAGAAATTAAATCATCCTACAAAAAAGACCATTTGATTCCTGGAGGGCTGCAGCACTGCTCACAGAAGGGCTCTACTCTGAAACTCACTAAGGTACAAATCACACCTCATATCTCATGAGTGAATGTGCTATGAATCTTTTATTGAATGTATTAGGCATTCTTCTTGTACTCATAATTCATGGAACCCAAGTTTCTAAGTTTCTAGAATAGTGAGTGGCACAAAATAGGTTCTCAAATATTGGTTGCACATACCCTAAAAAATACACATATCAATGTGAACTGATAATGGGAGTAGGTATTTTTCAAGGATGTAGTAAATGAAAAATCAACTGGAGATACTGCAGACAATATGACATGCTAAAAGGCAAAATAAATGTTCCTTTGTGGATGCTCACAATAGCTTTAGGTTTTCCTATATGTGTAGATAATATCAGTACCAAAACAGAAAGATGTGTCAACTACCTGTAATCTGCTCCTAGAGAGGCTGCAATCCCATTCAGTTCACCCTGCTTCTTACTGAGTTTCTTACTCACACATACCACTACCTTGTGAAGTGGCTTGGGGGCTTCTTCCTGTCCATAGGAAAGAAAAGAAACAGATCAACTATTATTGTTTGAAATATTTTATCTACAACTTGCTTTTAATAAGAGATCTAATTCTACCTTCTCCGATTGGGCACCCTTCAGCTGAGGGCTGGCAGACAGAGCAACAGCATTTCGAGAGCTATTTGCCAAAGCAAGTTTCAAGTTTCTGACAATGACTTCTGAAAGTGGCGTACTCAGTTTCCTTTTCTGCTGGCTAGGACCTCCTGGAGTTTCCAAGGCTGCAAGCGCATCCTATATGTATGTCAGGGGAGAGAGAAAGGGGGAGAAAGAAAAGTAGGAGGAAGAGGATTGAAAAGGACAGAAGGGAAGAAGAGGGGACAGAAGGGAAAAGGAAGGTAAACAGTACAGGGAAAGAGAAAAAGGAGAGGTAAGAGAGAAGAGAGATAATCCTCAAAATTAATTGGATTACAGCTTTAGCCTCCTCCAGTTTTCCTCCAAACAACAAAAAGAATGAAATATTATCTGCATCTGAACATAATAAAGAAAAAAAAACTTCATACTGTCCAGCAAATGGGTTTGAAGAGACTAACATGCTTACATTTTCAGCTGTGCTCACCATATTTGGCTGAACCTTAGAGTGGGAAGTGCAGTTAAAATTAAGGACACCAAAAAGCAAAATAAACAAACAATAAACACGGAAGGAAACAAGCAAGGATGGATATAAGCAAGATCTGAACTGTAAGGTTAGTAAGTCGACTGAACTGAGAATTGTGAAAAATCCTCAAATGGACAAAATACATTCCTGTTCCCAAGCCATCCACAGTTCCTTCATGAGAAGGGATCACTGTTATTCAGGACACTGCTGCTCATTTTCTTTTCCATCTGTATAGTATTCCATGCACACAGCTGACTGTATTTACCACTGCTCAACTGATGAATATTTAGATTAACAATCTTTTGCAAGTATAATGATGCAACCAACAACCTTGTACACACACCATTTTGCACACCTAAGAGTAAAGGGAAACATTTAAGCAAAACTTATGTAACAATGTTGACATTCTCACGAGCAAAGCATTAGAGTGTTTCCCAACATGTTTGATAGCACAGTGGGTAATGAGATTTTTCTTTTTTGCCCGTCTGATAGGTTAAAAAAATTTAACTGTATGCTTTAATTTCCCACCCTTTTATACTAAACGAGATTAAATATCTTTATGCATGTATAATACTTCTATTTTTTTTGTGACAGCTATCTCTTCCTAACTTTTGTCCATTTTTTCCCCAGTTTTTTTTTTTTAAGATTTTATTTATTTATTTATTTAGAGAGTGAGAGTGCAGGGGGAGGGGCAGAGGGAGAATCTCAAGCAGACTACGAGCTGAGCACAAGCCAGACGCAGGGCTCGATCCCACAACCCTGAGATCATGACCTGAGCTGAAATCCAGAGTCAGATGCTTAACAGACTGAGCCACCCAGCCATCCTGCTTTGTCTTTTTTTTTATTCACTTGCCTGAATATATTTGTATGAGTTTGTATGTATACATATCCATTGAGATATACATGCATTTGTTTCCAATTTGTTGTCAAATTTTTGCCATGGAGAATTTTTAAATACTTTTATTGCACATTTATAAAATCTAGGGCTGAATGTGGAGAATTTTTTAATGCTGTCAGATTCATATGACCCTTTTATTTCTTTTGAGGTATATGTTATAGTTAGGAAGGTCTTCCTTGGGTGCCTGGGTGGCTCAGTTGGTTAAGCGTCTGACCTCAGCTCAGATCATGATCCCAGGGTCCTGGGATCGAGCCCCACATCTGGCTCCTGGCTCAGCAGGGAGCCTGCTTCTCCCCCTGCTTGTGCTCTCTCTGTCAAATAAATAAATAAAATCTTAAAAAAAAAAGAAAGGCCTTCCTAATGCTGGGATTATTGAAAAACAAACTTACTCTTTCATGGCCTGTTCTATAATTTTTATGCCTTCATTTCTTGTATTTAAATATCTAATCCTCTGAAATTTATTCTGATGTAAGGGGTGAGTTTTCTTCCCGTTTTCTCAGATGGTTACCCAGTTGCCTGATTTGAATGCCACCTTTATCATATAATACATTCTCCTATCTATGAGGTGTAATCCTGTGTATTAATAGGAGTACTCATGTGATGACACACTGCTTCAATTACTGCAACTTCATACAACGCTCGAATAACTAGTAGGGAGGGCTACTGCCTACCCTCAATTACCCTTTTCAGATTTTTTTTTTTAAGATTTTATTTATTTGAGAGAGAGGGAGGGAGAGAGAGAGAGAGAGCTGGGGGAGAGGGAGTAGCAGACTCCCCGCCAAGCAGGAAGCCCAATGTGGGGATCGATCCCAGGACCCTGGGATCACGACCCGAGCCAAAGGCAGATGCTTAACCGACTAAGCCACCCAGGCGTCCCTCTTTTCAGATTTTTAATACTATTTTTGCTTGCATTTCTAATAGGATTTATATTACCTTTACAGATCTTTACAATGTTTAACCTTCTTTGTGAGAATATGGTAAGACTTTCTATTTGCTAAAGTTTTTCTAAGATTTCTGTATAGCATTTAAAAGGATTCTTCAACCAAAAAAGAAATCAACCTCCCATATCACATCTACCTGATTTCTGCGCCTGTGCCATTAACATTGCTTCCTCTCTGGTATTTCCCTCCACTTAAGCACTAGATCCCAACCTCTCTCACAACTCAAGGGATGTGGCTTCAGCAATTCTCCCCTCTTGTCTACATCAACTAGATCTCTACTAGATTGGCCATACTGGCATACAGTTATTTTTTTCTTTTTTTCGTTCTTTTTTTTTTTTAAGATTTTATGTATTTATTTGGCAGAGAGAGAGAGAGATCACAAGCAGGGCGAGTGCACTGGGAGAGGGAGAAGCAGGCTCCCCGCTGAGCAAGGGAGCCTGACGTGGGCCTGAAGGCAGGACCACAGGATCATGACCTGAGCCGAAGGCACTGAGCCACCCAGGCTCCCCTACAGTTATTTGTCCTATCTTGAAAATAAAACAACCCCCTTTTGACTCTACTATGCCCTACAGCAACCACCCCATTTCTTGGTTCCCCTTTACAGGTAAGATTCCTCAAACGCACTGTTTATATTCAATGTCTATAAACTTCTCACATTCCCATATGAATCTATACTGGCTTCCACTTCCACCATGTCATCAAAACCCTTTCTGTTAAGATCACCAGTGACCTCCATAATGCTAAATCCAGTGGTCAATTTTCTGTTCTGACCTTTCTTGACTTTCAGCAGCATCTGACACAATTAACTATTCTTCCTGAAATATTTTCTTATGTGGCCTCTAAGACAATCTCTAGGCTTTCTCTTCCCTCACTGGTGGCTCCTTCTCAGTCTCTCCTGCTGGTTCCTCCTCTAAATGTGAATCCCTCAGAGTGTTCCTTGGACATTTTTCTTCTCTTGCTCACTTGGCATCTATTCTCATACGGCTTTAAATATTACCTACAAACTCGAATCCCCAAATTTCTTTCTCTAGCCCAGATCATTACCCAAACTTCAAGCTATGTATGTAACTACCTATTTGACAACAGTACTTGGATATCTAACAGGCATCTCAAACTTTATGTGTCAAAAATACAAACTCTTGATCTGAGGCCCTGATCCCAACCTGTTCCATTCAACTCAGTTGATTGGCAGCTCACTTCTTCTAATCTCTCAGACCAAAAATTTGGAGAAGGATTCAAATTCCAAACATTTAAACACCTGCCATGTACTAGGGAAAACTGATGGAGAACAATCATTATCTAGACATACCCTTGTAAAATTATTAAATTTTAAAGATATTCTAAAGAAAACTCCACATGGCCTGCAGGCAAAAAAGATAAAATTAACTTACAAAACAACATAGTTAGATTGGCATCAGAATTTTCAAAAACAATATATACAAAGAAAAGCAGCAGTGGATTAGCATTTTCAGGAAACTCAAGAAACAAAAAATGCAAATCAGGAACAATACATCCAAACAATCTGTCAAAGAATCAAGGTCTTGGTAAAGGTTTTGAATGTGCAGAACTCAGGAAATATTGTATACATGTGTCCTTCCCAAGTATTCTAGAGGATGCACTTCATCCTACCAACAGATGACAGGGAAACTTCACGAAGGAATGACAGTGAGCATTTCACATATTTGACTATAGAGTTAAGACTCAACAAGGGTGAGGTCCATGAGTTAAAAATATATATATATTTTATTTTCTGACAAAGTAGATAAATGTAATTAAAAACAGTGGAAGAGAGAAAATGGAGAAACAGAATAAGATTACTGACTGCAACAGAAGCAGCAGGGGTCAAAACATCATTTACAACTGACAAAAGGTTAAGTAAGAAGGGGGTTTAAGGGCACCATAAGAATAAAACTAACAAACCCTTGGGCGCCTGGGTGGCTCAGTTGGTTAAGCAACTGCCTTCGGCTCAGGTCATGAT
>NC_138369.1:77748421-77756515 GCF_054177405.1 Leptonychotes weddellii
GAATAAATAAATCTTTAAAAAAAAAAAAAAAACAACAGGGGCGCCTGGGTGGCTCAGTTGCTTAAGCGACTGCCTTCGGCTCAGGTCATGATCCTGGAGTCCCGGGATCGAGTCCCGCATCGGGCTCCCTGCTCGGCGGGGAGTCAGCTTCTCCCTCTGGCCCTCCCCGCTCTCATGCTCTATCTCATTCTCTCTCTCAAATAAATAAATAAAATCTTTAAAAAAAAAACAAACACAAAAAACTAACAAACCCTTTCCTAAATAAGGAAAAAAACAAAAACAAAAACAGATACCTGAAGAAACACGTAACATACACACATAGATAAACATAAAGTAATTACAATATATGACAGAATTGAGACCAAATATAAATTATATTAAATGTGAATGTGCTTAGGTCGCCTGGTTGAAAGAAAAAGATTTTTTAAATGGCTCATAAAGCAAAACTCAATTCTATGCTCAATTCTACCTTTAAAATACAGCAATCCCCAAAGGCTAAAATGAAGGAATGCACAGGATTATAAGGCAAATGAAAATCACAAGATAGTACGAATTGAAATCCTGATACCAAGGTAGACTTCAAGCCAAAAAGTATTAAATGAGAAAAAGAACATATTACAAGCTACATTAATAGTTATATCTATGCACTAATTAACATAGCAAACCACACGAGATGCAAGAAACAGAAACACACCATATTAGGAAACTTGAAAACACCGCTTAGTATGAGTTCAATGAACAAAAAATAGGAAAGGATATAAAAGATCTAAACAACATAATCAGTAAGTCATATCGTGTCTGTGTGTGTGTGTATAGCAAAGACTATCCATGTTGGAGAATGTATCTTCTCATAAAATGTTCTCAAAAATCAAGTAGTGTTCTCAAAAACTGATCATGTATCAGGGCACAAAGATCAGTAAGTTCTATGAAGTAGAAATATTACAAACAACACTCTAATCACAATGTAATAAAACAAGAAATTAAAAACAAAACAAAGTCTTTCCATCTGGAAAGTAATGAAAATTCTATTTCTGAATAAAGGGTATATGAGCATTCATTCTAATATTTTTATTTTGCAACTTTTTGTAAGTCAGAAATTATTTCCAAGTGACAAGTAAAAAAAAAAAAAAAAACCCAAACCAAAAACCAAAAACCAAAACCCCAACTTATAATTCCTTGTTGGCAAGGATGGGGGACACAGGGTGCTCAACACATTACTAGTAGGAGTATAAACTGGTACAACCACTTTGATAGTTTGTTAGTCTCTACTAAAGTTGAAATATGACCCAGAAATTTCACTTTTAGGTGTATACCAAAAAGAAATGCATGCACACATATTTCAAAAGACATGCACAAGAATGTCTACATGATTTGTAAGAGCAAAAATCTAGTAGCCATCTAAATGCTCACCAACAGTAGACTGGATACGTAAATTGTGGTATACCCATTTAATGGAATATTATGCAGCAATGAAATCAATGAACTAAAGTTACAGGAACAAGGACATAGCTTTCAAACAGAGGCTGAACAAAAAGAAGACTCAAGAAGAATATATATTATAATTCCACATTTAAAAGTAAAAAAAAAAACAAGCGTAACAAAGCTAGCGTTAGAAGTCAGGAGTGTCACCTCTGGGAGGAAGGAGGAAACAGTGATGAGGAGAGGCATGAGGAAGGCTCTATGGCACTGGCAATGATCTCTTTCTGAATATGTAGAGTGGCCTTCCAGATGTTAACTTTAACATTTAGCAGCACATTTGTTGTACTTTTCTGATGTATGTCAATTAAAAATTAAATAGGAGATTTTTAAAATATGAGGCCTAACGTGTTCAATTTTGTGATTATTTCATGGGCCCTTCTGTTTTCAGAGTAAAAAATCCAATGTACCATATTACATCAATTTGAAGAACCACTGATTGTAAGATGAAGTACCATTTTGTATATTACCAAAAAGAAAAAAAAAAGGCCCCCAAAACCAGCCCCCCAAAAAGAAAGGAAAAAAAAAGAAAAAAGAAAAACCCTCCTAAGTAAACTATGATTCTAAATGATAAAACTTTTAAATATGTTTTGTGCCTTCACTGAGACTATTTCAGAACCATCAGCTTTCTGCAAGGTATCTAAAGAAGAATGGTGTCAATGACTGGGAATATTTCTATTTTTCTTGCCTACTAGTATCATTTCATCTACTATTCAAAGAGTCTGTGAGCTAAGAGAACTTAGAGATCATCTAGATATACTCCATGATTTTACAGATGGAGATAATGGGGCCCAAAGAGGTTGACCTGCCTTAAAAGACAGCAAGAAGCAGGGCGCCTGGGTGGCTCAGGTGGTTAAGCGACTGCCTTCGGCTCAGGTCATGATCCTGGAGTCCCTGGATCGAGTCCCGCATCGGGCTCCCTGCTCGGCAGGGAGTCTGCTTCTCCCTCTGACCCTCCCCCCTCTCATGTGCTCTCTCATTCTCTCTCTGTCAAATAAATAAATAAAATCTTAAAAAAAAAAAAAAAAAAAGCAAGAAGCAAAGCAGAAGCCTGATTCTAGATCTGTTCTCAAACCAGTGATTTTTCTCTATTTCTTAAGGCATAATGATCAGTGTTAATGATAGTACCAAATGTTACTTTTTCGAGCAAAGGTTTTGCTTGGTGAAAACTATCCGAAGTATCAATTTATATTTATTTTCTGAAGATGAACAATCTGTAAATTTTATAAACCTACTCCTAAACACATCAGTAAAAATTATTAGAATGTTGCTTTATGTTTTTTTAAGTAGGCTCCATGTCCAGCATGGAGCCCAACACTGGGCTTGAACTCCAGACCCTGAGATCAAGCCCTGAGCCGAGATCAAGAGTCAGACACTTAACCGACTGAGCCACCCAGGTGCCCAGAATGTTGCTTCTTAATACCCTATCAGCAGAACTCCAATAGATGATTAGTACAGTAATTGTGCAAAGGCTCATGGATAAAAAATCATAAACAATGATTTCAATAGCCATTTGAAAGGCCAACAGCTACTAATGGAATAGTGAAGAAAATCATTTTTGGGGAATAAGAGGAAACCATTTTTGACAAATAAGCTCTTGATCTGTGAATGAATTTCTCAGAAAAGGAGCCATCCTCCAGTGCTCAGGAGATCAAACAAAGATGCAGACAACCCATCTTTTCAAGGGAAATGACTGCAAAATAAGGTGATTATAATAGGACACATTCTTGGAGAGAAAGCACTGAGTGTACTGCTAGAATCAAAATATAAGTAGCAATGGGTTTATATCGTAGTTTATAAAATTATTTCATCACACCATTTCATTGATCCTTAAAATAATCTGAGTTTTCAGAGCAAGTGATATCCTCTTTGTACAAAAGAAAAAGCCTGTGCTTGGATATGTTAAATGATCTGTCTAGAGTCATAGTGTTCGTGATCTAGGACTTGAACCCAGTTCTGATTTCACACCATTTTACCTCCAGCTGTTATCTCAACCCTAAGTATATGATGGAACACAATAATATGAATCTACCTGCCAATATCTCTGGAAAACTTACTACCACAAACTGTAGAGGTGATGCAGAATTTGGAGCTTTAACTTTAATATACTATGAATTGTTATTGTTAACTCCAGGACCATTTTCTATAAACCCTACCTTCACATCAAAGGAAGGCTTGAAGAGTTTGTCCTTGGACAGAAATTTTGATGGTGTATCCAGATGTAAGGAGGGCTCCTTCTGAAGTGGCTGTCCCACTGGTGGGGAGACTGAAACCTGTCTGGTGTGTTGTGAGATCACAGCATGGAAAGCTTTACTCTGAAAGCGGTTCATATCTAAAGGTGTAACAGCTGTTTTCCTGTGAGTTTCCAGGTGTGCAACAGGATGCTCCGGAGTATCTGGATTTAGATTCACCCTGTTTGTTATTTCAGCTTCCAAACTTTGTTCTAGAGATTTAAAATGAAAAGAAACAAATGTGAGCCACTAAGGTCATCTTTTATCTCTAAAGAGGCATACACAAAGTGATACTTTTATATCATACTGTTAGTTTCATGTGAATTCTCAAGTACACTTTAAATCACAAAGTTATACACTTACTTTCCAAGAAACAAACCAAATGATGTATTAAAATACATGTTGAGTTAGACAAAGCATATCAACTGAAACAATTAATGAAATCAGACTTCCTATTTCATATTGTAGCTTGAAATATTTTTAATAAACCTCACGATTTGCCAAATATTATATAAGTGTCATCTTAGTCAACAGCAGTTAAAAAAAAAACAACCCAATTACATGTACTATGAGTTAACAACTACAGTGAAGTTTTTAAAAAGTTCTTAGTGAAATTTTAACATGACCTAAATGTCACTTTGCCTCAGTTGTAAAATTTCCAGTCTGTTTGGGTAAGCAATAATGGCTCTGAGAGCTGTTCCCAAGCTACTGACTTGTCCCTTAAGTTTGCCTAGGGATGCCATCATCTTAGAAGAGGGGGTACTGTGTCCTCCCACCAGCCTTTTTTGAACATTTAACAAAAACACTTAATAGATGGCTATGCCATGCCAGGTCCAATGCTAGACAATGGAAATACATAACACCCAAAACATGCAAATTCTTTGCCCTTTCAGAGCCTGTAACTGAGTAGGGAGATGTGAAAGCAAACTAGAATTACACCACTGGGATCAAAGGTTTAAAGGGGATAATGCAGGGAGTTTCGGCAAGACAAAGGCTATAATTGATGGGTCAAGGAAGGCTTCCTAGAGTAAGTGATATCCAAACTGAGAACTGAAAGATAAGGACAAAGAGGCAAGCATGAGGTGGGCTAGAGAAAAGACACAGAAGTCCAAAGATGAGAGGAAGAGAGAACACATAATTGACATGGTATGTCCGTGTGAGCCACAGAAGGAACAATAAACAGGATCCTAGCCCACATCTTAAGACTTCAAACACTGAGACCCCAGGATGCTTCTAGATTATTTTGTATCTTCCAGCTTTCAGACAGTGCCTGCAGTAGAGAACAGGTACAAATTAAGTATCTGTGCTTTGAACACGTTTATTTTGCCACCCAACAAGGAATGCTCAACAGTGGTGCACGACACTCAATGTGAAAAGCAGAAATCAGTGAACTTTTCTAAAAACAAGCTTTGACACATTCATATTCCAGAAACCATAAAATTGTAAAAATACATATAAAAGAACAAAATAAAAGTATTAACCTTCTTTAGTTGACTTTTCAATCAGAAAATGGCTTTCATTTGCTCTCTTTCCCATTCTAGCAGTCTCCAACAACCAAGATATGGTGACTGCTGGTAAATTCCACTTCTTGGCAGCTTCATATTTAGATCCACCTGGTTCTTTCAGTACAAGATGCGTACTGGCAAACATGCCTTTCTTTGCATTGGATTTGCGAACAAAGAATTCCTGAACACTGAAAATTATATTTAAATAAAAGCAAATGGTCATATACACAACTAGTGAGCAAGCTAAGAAGGAAATTTCTAATACAGCTGTTGTTAGAGTTCTACATATAATACTCGCTGATAAAAAGTTGATGTTTCGAATCCTCTTACAAATGCTTACTCAAAGATAAAAATGTATTGCTACAGTAAAACTTTTTATAAAAACATAAGCAAATTAAATAGACTTTCAAGAACTAACCAGGAAAATTACCTCCTTAATTAGTCATCACCTACCCACCTTGGCCCTTCTTCCCAAAAGGAGGCATGGAATAGCCAGGGAGCACAGAAAGGGTATGAATAACACACTGTATCTTTCTAGCCCACTATGTCTTCCCAAAGCATTTTCAGACATAATCTCATTTGATACCCTTAATATTTGTGAAATAGCACTATTTTACAAAATATTGTTTTTTGGTTTTTTTTTAAGAGTTTATTTATTTGTCAGAGAGAGAGAGAGACATGTGCACGTCTGTGCGCACAAATGGGGGAGCGGCAGGCCCAGGAGGCAGAAGGAGAAGCAGACTCCCCAAAGAACAGAGAGCCCGATGCGGGGCTCAATCCCAGGACCACAAGATCATGACCTGAGCCCAAGGCAGACGCTTAAGTGACTGAGCCACCCAGGTGTCCCTTTTACAATTGTAAAGATACAACCTGGGAAAAGATACAATTAAGTGACTTGTTCAAAATCACAGAATATTTATTAAACACAGAGAACATGGGAACAGAAAAGAGAAGTCCACCATTTGACATATAAACAGAATTTTTTTTTTTAAACAGCTTCTGGGTTTTATGCTCTAGTTCCCACTTTTAAGATTCTTTAAATCTCCCACATTTTTCCTAGCACTTTCATGGTTTCATTTTTCACATTTAACTCACAGATCCATTTGGTACTTATTTTGGTATGAGATGTGGCTCTAACTTTATTGAATCCTATTTACTGAATAAGCCATCTCTCTTCTTCAGTGCCTTGGAATATCACTTTGTTTTTTTTTTTTAATAAAGATTTTATTTATTTATTTGAGAGAGAGAGAGCATGAGCGGGGGGGAGGGGGAGAGGGAGAGGCAGATTCCCCACTGAGCAGGGAGCCCCATGTGGGGCTTGATCCCAGGACCCTGAGATTATGACCTGAGCTGAAGGGAGATGCTTAACTGACTGATTCACCACCCAAGGCACCCCAGAATATCACTTTTATCATACACTAAATTCCTGTTTGTATTTGGTCTATTTCTAGACTTTCTGCTCGTTCACTGAACTTTCTGCAACTTATTAAAGCCACACTATTATTTAGTGAGGTTTTACAAAGTATATTTAAATAACTATTCTATTTCGGAATTTTCATGACTTTCCTGCTTGCTAACCTTTTCTTACGAATTCAAGAATTTAGTTTGCTTATTGCCCTCCTTAAAAAATTTGGATGGCATTTTAACTGGGATGTTTAATTTATACATTAATGTAGGGGACTGAACAACAGAAACTTCTTTATAATCTTCTTTCCAAGAACATGGATATCTTTTCTATTGTTCCCTTAATAGCATTTTATAAGCTTCTGTAGCTCTTCCAAGTTTCATGTTAAACCTGTTGGTAAGTATTTTATCTCTCATTGCAAACTTAGTTTTCATTAGCTTTTCTAACTGGTTGTATGAAGGTCAATGATTTCTGTATATTAATTGGCCACTTTATTGATATTTATTAACAGCCACTTCACTAAATTTTTCTCCAAGCACTGCTTTAGTTTAACCCCTGGAACTTGGGTGTCATACTTTTGCTATTGTTACTTTCTAGATTTTCTGCAACTTTAGTTTTTTTCAAAAAGCTTTTTATTGTTTAGTATAATTCAAATACAGAAGACAGCGAAAAAGGAAATACAAAATTTAGTGAATTATTATTAAGTGAAAACCCTTGTATCTACTACCTACATCAGATGACAGAATCTTGCCAGCCACTCCAGAACCTCTCCAATGTGTCCCTTGCCCAATTACAACCCCTCCATACCTCCCCTCTTAGTAGTAGCCACTATTTGGATATTTGTGGCAATCACTTCCTTACCTTTCTTTAGTTTTATCACGTAGCGCATTTTTAAAAACTACAGGTTTTGTTTTTTTTTTTGTCTTTTAGCTTATAGGCTCCGTCCTCTTTCCCTTTCCCCTTAATACATATTTGTTGAAGACACTGTATTATTTATAACAAAGTTATCTCAGAGTCTGGATTTTGCTAACTGCATTTCTGTGCTATAGTTTAACATGTTATTCTATTTCTTTTTTTTTTTTTTATTTGGCTGGGTACAGTATACTTTATTGATGGTACATGACAAGGTAGGGCTCCCCAAGCCCCTCCCCTTCTTCAGGGGGTCTGGGATGGAAATGGTGGAGGTCGGGAGATTCTCAGTGTTTTGGGGGATAAGTTGGGGCAGGGACTCCCCAGCAGCTGAGGGCCTCTCTCTTCCTCTTGCTCTCGCTGGGGCTGGTGGTCCAGGGGGCTCTTACTCCTTGGAGGCCATGTAGACCATAAGGTCCACTACCCGGTTGCTGTAGCCAAATTCATTGTCATACCAGGAAATGAGCTTGACAAAGTGGTCGTTGAGAGCAATGCCAGCCCCGGCATCGAAGGTGGAGGAGTGGGTGTCACTGTTAAAGTCGCAGGAGACAACCTGGTCCTCAGTGTA
>NC_138369.1:77757015-77775242 GCF_054177405.1 Leptonychotes weddellii
AAAGAGAAATTAAGAAAACAATCCTATTTACAATTGCACCCAAAATAATAAGATACCTAGGAATATACCTAACCAAAAAGGTGAAAGACCTGTACTCTGAAAACTATAAAACACTGATTACAGAAATTGAAGATGACACCAAGAAATGGAAAGACATTCCATGCTCATGGATTGGAAGAACAAATACTGTTAAAATGTCTGCACCGCCCAAAGCAATCTACACATTTAATGCAATCCCTATCAAAATACCAACAGCATTTTTCACAGAACTAGAACAAACAATCCTAAAATTTGTATGGAACCACAAAAGACCCCCAGTAGCCAAAGCATCTTGAGAAAGAAAAGCAAAGCTGGAGGCACCACAATTCCAGACTTCAAGTTACTTTACAGAGCTGTAGTAATCAAAACAGTATGGTACTGGCACAAAAACAGACACATAGATCAGAATAGCGAACCCAGAAATAAAGCATTAACTATATGGTCAATTCATCTTTGACAAAGCAGGAAAGAATATGCAATGGGAAAAGGACAGTCTCTTTAACAAAAGGTGTTGGGAAAACTGGACAGCACTATGCAAAAGAATGAAACTGGACCACTTCCTTACACCATACACAAAAAGGATAAAAGACCCAAATTTGAGACCTGAAAACATAAAAATCCTAGAAGAGAACACAGGCAGTAACCTCTTTAACACAGGCCACAGCAACTTTTTTCTCGATAGGTCTTTGGAGGCAAGGGAAACAAAAGCAAAAATAAACTATTGGGACTACATCAAAATTAAAAGCTTCTGCACAGTGAAGGAAACACTAAACAAAACTAAAAGGCAACCTATGGAATGGGAGGAGATATTTGCAAATCATATATCTGATGAAGGGCAAAAAAAAAAAAAAAAACCTGATTCAAAGGGATACATGCACCCCTATGTTTATAGCAGCATTATTTACAATAACCAAGATACAGAAGCAGCCCAAGTATTTAATGACTGATAAATGGATAAAGAAGATGTGGTGTATGTGTACACACACACACACACACACACACATACACACACACAGAGGAATATTATTGAGCCATAAGAAAGGATGAAATCTTGCCATTTGCAATGACATGGATGGAGGTAGAGAGTATAATGCTAAGCAAAATAAATCAGAGAAAGACAAATACCAAATGATTTCACTCATATGTGGAATTTAAGAAAGAAATAGGAAAAGGGAAAAAAAAATAAGAGAGACAAAGCAAGAAACAGACTCTTAATTACAGAGAACAATCTAATGGTTACCAGAGGGGATGGGGGAGCAGGAATGGGTTCAATAGGTGATGTGGATTAAGGAGTGCACTTGCCATGATAAGCACCAGGTGATGTATGGAATTGTTCAATCCCTATATTGTACACATGAAACTAATACAGCACTGTATGTTAACTAACTGGAATTAAAGTAAAAACATAAAAAAAAAAGAAATACTGGAAATTCCCTTCTAGAAATGTGGTAGCTAGACATCTGAAACCCTCTCACTATCATGTACTTGAAAATATAGGATAAAATACTAAAAGCATCAGTACAAATACATAGCTGAATTTGCAGGAAAGCATGGGAGATCCTCAAGGACTGAAAATGGAAGTAGTAGTAATGAATGCAGAGCATTAAGTGGTCACTAAAACTAATGGTTACCCTGAATCTGAATCTATTTTGGCAGAAACTTAGACCCTCAGAATTTAAGGACATCACATGGAGGGAAACAGAGTCAAGTCTTTGGTCTCACACAAATTAGAGGTGGGGCAGAGTATAGCCCGAGGAAACAAACCCAGAAACCCTAAAGGGAAATAAATATCTTTAGTTACAATACAGTCCCAAATCAACCAAACAATAACAAAAACCGACCCTGTAAAGGAAATAACAAGTACATCTGACTTTGGCTTTGGGTCAAGGGGGAAAAACATCTCTCCTGAGAATTTGTCATCATAAGCTGGTCCTCAAAGTAGGTTAGGGTACAAATTTATACTAGCCTGATGGTCCAAAAAACATCCAGCCAATAAACTGAGAAGTGTCTGGAGTTGGAAAATTCCTAGACTTCTGGCAGATTTAAACATGAACCGTTTCTAAAGAAACAAACCCTCATCTCAAGCTTCACCTCAAGTTTCTTAGACTTCGCACAGTCCTAATAAGAATGAGTTTACAATATCAGAAAAGCATGAAGAATCTAGGCACCATTAACAATAAAGAGAATTACCCCTCCCCTCCATTCAGATGTAGCAGTATGTTTAATGTGTTTCAAGAAATAAGTAAAAAGACATGAATACAGAATAACAGATTATTAAGAGAACTAGAACTTCTAGGAATTGAAAAAATAATTACTGAAATAAAAAACTTTTTTTTTTTTTTTGAAATAAAAAACTTAATGGATGGGTTAACCACAGTAGGCCACAGCTGAACAGAGAAACAGTGATGTGGAGGGAAATCCTGAAGAAATTACACATAATAAATCACAGAAAAGACAAAAAGATGAAATTAGAAGGGCAGGTTAAGTGTTCCACACAAAGAGCTAATGGGAATTAGAGAATATAGAGTGGGAAAGCAGCAATATTCAAAGGTAACAGATGAAATTTTTTTAGAATGAAAAAAAAAACCAAAACCCCTCACTAATCCTTAGATTCAGAAAGCACAATGAATTCCAAGTAGGACAAGTACATGGTAAAACTCTAGGACATCAGCATTAAAAAGGAGATATTAAAAACAGCAAGAAAAAAAGATTTCCTACAAAAGAATAACGATTACACTGAATGACTTCTTATCCAGCAGCCATGGAAACAGGACAATGAAATAACATCTCTGGGAGCTCAAAGTAACTGTCTAGGATTATATTCCTAGCATAACTGTTTTTTAAGAACAAGGGCAAAAAATAAAGACATTAACAGAAACTGAAGGAATTTCTAAAGGATATATTTTATAGGAGGAAAGAAAATGATCCCAGAAGAGAGTTCTCAGATACAACAAAGAATGTGAAGCAAAGAAATTGCTAAACATGATGGTAAATCAAAACAAGTATGGATCATGTAAAACAGTAAGTGTCTAACTGTCTGATTAAAAAAGAGAATGACAATATTAGCCCAAATCACATAAATTGAGTATATTAGTGTATGTAGGGGGTGTGATCAGCAGTGCTGTTGAAGATAGTGTTATAAAGTTGTGTTATTCAAGATTAAGATAAAAGTTCTGATTAACTTTAGATTTCAAGTTATGATGCCCATTCAAGTTCCAAGTAATCACTGGAAATATAAATAGATGTAACTTCCACATCAGTAGAGGGAAGACAGGAAGTTGGGAGGCTGGGGTGAGAGGGGACAAGCTCAAGCTATCCAAAAGGAAGCAAAAATGTTAAACAAGGAAGCACAGAAAAACGGGACAAACAGCACAAATTAAGATGGTATAAAATAACAAGTAACAATAAATGTAAATTGACCAAATTTGCATTTTAAAGAAAAAGTCATACCAGATAAATACCATATCACATGAGGCAGGGACAGTTCTATTAATATCAGACAAACAGATTTTAAGGAAAAAAAAAAAATTAGGAAAATGAGGATCATCATGTAATAAAACATCAAACTATATTAAAAAACTAAATTTGGGGCACCTGGGTGGCTCAGTTGGTTAAGCGACTGCCTCCGGCTCAGGTCATGATCCTGGAGTCCCGGGATCGAGTCCCACATCGGGCTCCCTGCTCTGCAGGGAGTCTGCTTCTCCCTCTGACCCTCCCCCCTCTCATGTGCTCTCTCTCTCTCATTCTCGCTCTCAAATAAATAAATAAAATCTTTAAAAAAAAAAAGATAAAAAACTAAATTTGACAGAACTACATTGAGAAACTGTCAAAGCCACCATTATAGTGGAGGAGTTTAACACATCTGTGTCATTAATCCATACAGAGTAGACCAAACTTGGCATCATGTACATGTAAAGAAACCTCCAAGCAATCACAGAGACATGGGTAAGTAAGAACAATCTCAGCAGTACTGTTTGCACTGGCAAAAAAAGAGACACAATAAAAATGTCTACAGGTGGGAAAACAGATAAACTGTGGTATATTCGACCAGTTACTTGGATTAAATTATCTCTCATGGTTGGAGGAGAGCAGCAAAAGAGTACATACCATATGTCATCTATATAAGCTAAAATATACACAAAATGAGAGTATCTATATTGCATATAGATATATATACATGTAAACTATAAGGAAAATGGAGACTCACAGGGGGCTTTTGGTATAGTGGAATATTCTATTTTTTTAATACCTATGTAGTAGTATATGGTTATTCATCACATTATTCTTGACATCTTTTTCAATGTATTAAATATTTCACAAAAACTTTTTCTTAAATAAGAAATTCTGCTCACAACTCTTCACTGGCAAATTTCCTTCCCACACTGAGAAGACTACATACAGAGGCTGTGGTACACAGTGCAGCACTGTATGCATTAAAGAGCACAATAACCAAGTAAGAGGTAATTATAAGGTTAAAATAAAAGTTCATGCTGTTACATGGGCACCTGGGTGGCTCAGATGGTTAAGTGTCTGCCTTCGGCTCAGGTCATGATCTCAGGGTCCTGGGATTGAGCCCCTCGTTGGGCTCCCTGCTCAGCACGGAGTCTGCCTTTCCTTCTCCCTTTGTCCCCCCACCTCATGTGCTCACTCTAATGAATAAATAATATCTTTAAAAAAATTAAAAAAAAAAAGTTCATGCTGTTACAAACTCACACTAACAAACTGATGCTGGTATATAAAACAGATCAAAGAGGAGCCAGTGAGTTGAAGAGAGATGAGAGGGTCAAAGGGTTCAGCATCCCCTGGCCTTGCCTACTTAGAAAAAGTAACAAACATAAAACACTAAGGGAAGGAAAAGGTTTAACTTAAAATCTAGAAAACCTGGCAGAAATCACATGTGTATGTATTCTGCTACTAAAACATTTCTTAATGACTGTAAATACTAATCAACTATTTCTTACCTACTGTTGGGTTATTATTTACATACTGAGAGAGCAGATCTTCGTCAGCTTGTTCATGCTTTTCATCAGAAGCCAAGTCTTTCTTAGAGAAGCTGTTGTTCTTTTTTAAAAGAGCTGTTTTACTTTCAGGTTGATCTGAAACTGGAATTTCCACTGGCTGGTAGTTAGCATGGATATATGGCTCTTCAGGAAGCATATAACCTTTACTAAAACACTCTAGCAACCATTTTGCTCCCACTACATGAGGCCTACAAAAATAGTACATAATTATATATTAGTTTAAACCATAAAGACCAACATCCCACTTGCCATGCAGTTTCCATAATTGCATGGATATGCAATTTTAAGAAAAATCATTACAGAGTAAAAATTGCTTTAAATTAAAAACCGACAAAACCTGTGGGCCGATTTATCCCAAAACTGCTTCAATTCATCATCATAATCTCCCACAATAACATGAGTTACATCTTCATTGAGCTGATTAAAACGAACTCCACCTCCACTGTTAATAAGCCTTCTCAGTTTATCTAGCTTTCTGCCACTAAAACCGCAAAGATAGATCTGCAACGAAAGAAAATACTTACTTTAGATTAATGCATTTAAGATGGTTTGTTTCTCAACAGAAACACATTAAAAATACATATCTAAGTGCATTGTGTGTAAATAAGACAGCTCTGTGTACATTTAAAATATATTAAGAATCGAGTATATTCTGAAACTTTTTTTTTTTTTTAACAATTCGACATTTTTTTTAAAAAGATTTTTTAAATTCATTTGAGAGAGAGCGGGAATGAGTGAGAGCAGGAGCTGGGGAGAGGATCAGAGGGACAGGGAGAAGCAGACACCTCACTGAGCAAGGAGCCCAACATGGGGCTCAATCCCAGGACCCTGGGATCATGACCTGAGCCGAAGGCAGATGCTTACCTCACTGAGCCACCCAGGCGCCCCAATAATTCTGAAATTTTTATTTTTTATTACTTCTTCACAGTCCCATAGCATTATTATCCACAGTAGACACCTGGTAAGTACTGTGAGGCTTTAATAAAATAGAAGCTAGAATTCAGTTATCTTCCTGATACTAGGGCATAGCAATGTCTAAAATGCAGGTAGCTTCTTAAATTATAAAGATTTAATTACCTGTAAATTTAAATTATAGAAACAAACTGGAGTTTATATATCTGAATTCAGAAAACTTGGGTTTAAATTTTGGTTCAGAGGCCAATAATTAACTACATGACCATGATAAGTTACTTAGGTTCTTTAAACCAATTTTCTTAACTATAAATTGAGATACCTTTTACACAGTTGATTACACAAAAAAATTTAAGTCGAGCTGAAGACACTGCTTTGAGGATAATACATGTGCAATAATTTATTTTTAACTATCAGTATGTATGTATTTAAACTAATTTAATAAATATAAAAAGCCTTCTCATCTGTATTTTACATTTAAAAAAAATTTCTTAAGAATGGCAAATCTAGGGATGCCTGGGTGGTTCAGTTGGTTAAGTGTCTGCCTTCGGCTCAGGTCATGATCCGAGTCCTGGGATCGAATCCCACGTCGGGCTCCTTGCTTGGCAGGGAAACTGCTTCTCCCTCTGCCTGCCACTCCCCCTGCTTGTGCGTGCTCTCTCTGTCTGGCAAATAAATAAATAAAATCTTAAAAAAAAAAGAATGGCAAATCTATTTCTAACTGCATTTATATCCCAAACTAAATAACCTCTATTATTAGAAGATACTGTAACAAAAATCAGGAATCATAAATAACTAAAAGTCAGGGGCAACTAGATGGTATACTTGGTTAGGCGTCTAACTCTTGGTTTTGTCTCAGGTCATGATCTCAGGGTACTGAGACTGAGCTCCATGTTGGGCTCCGTGCACAGCACAGAGTCTGCTTGAGATCCTTTCTCCTTCCCCCTCTGCCCCTCCCTCTTGTGCTGTCTCTCTCCCCCTCTAAAATAAATAAATCTTAAAAAAACAACTAAAAGTCATATCCATAATTAGTAGAGTCTAGGATGAAAGATTATATAAGACACTTTCTGTTCTGCCAATAAATTGATGTTTTATCAACTAATATATAGCCTATTCACTTTAAAAGTAGAAATATATTAAATAAGTATTCAGCTCTAGGAGATCTATAGCATATGATGTTTCCATCAAGGCACTTATAAGATAGTTTATTCATACACTAAAAAAAATTAAGTAGCCTAAGAGACATTAAACAAAGTCTCTTAGGTCTAATGGTTAGGAACATAGGATTTGGAGTAGATGGCTGTCTACTTAATGTCTGTGTGAATCTGAACAAGAATTTTAATCCGCTAAGCCTCAGCCTCAGGGTAATAACCATTTTAGAGTTATCTGTGGGAATTAAATGAGAGTATATACAACATATTAACAATATATGTGAATTGATTACCACAGTCTAGGGTATTAGAAACACTTAAAAAATGACAGTTAATGACAGACGTGGCCTAATGTTTGCATCTGCTTAGCTAGAGTGAAGGGTTTATATGGATAAGGAACAAGCCCAACTCTGAGGGGTCTTCAAAGTCAGGCTAGGAAGTACTAATGTACATTATCACTGCAGGTATTACATAATAAAGACATACCCGACAACCATCTAATAAATCTTCAGGTGCTTGAAATGCACTGACATCCAGATTTTCTAGATTTTCAAGTGTAGGCTCCACTTTACTATTAAGAACTGAATTACACATCGATTCATTTATGCAACTTGCACTGATGTTGGAAATATGGCTGACATCTGAAAGAGTACGACCTACATATCAAACAAAGATGTAGAAATTTATGGAGATAAAATTGTGATTACCTATTTTCCTACAGATTAATTTTTCTTATACACTAAGTGCTGTGGATAATTTCCAAAGTAAGCTTCAAATGTTTTTACTGAAATCTTGGTGGCCAGTTTTGAGAAGGGAAAATGAAACTAAGGTTCCTATTTTATTCAAATAAAAACATACTTAATACATTTTAATAGTGGCTAGCTTCCATTTAAAATATGAAGTTGCTGGCTGTAGGGTCCAGGAAAGAAAAAAGTGTAACATCTGCTAAATTGCCAACAAGGCACCTACAAAATAGAAATGGTTTTCAATTTTATATGAATACAGATGGTCTATAGTAATTGTAGCAAACTAATAAAAATGTATTACATTTGCCCACCAGTCAAGCTTGGAAAAATTCTTTTAAGTCTCTATTAGTACTCTCGATTTCTTTAATCATCTTTTGCAGTAAATCAACGTATGAAAGAAAATATACATCCGTTATAAAAAGAAATATCTAGACTTCTGGACTGATCTTCATACAATTTAGTTATTACACAATTATGCCTGGAAACATAGCAAGAAAGGATGAATTCCCTACTATATCTCACCGATCCTATTTACAAATCAATTCTCACAAAGAAAATGGTGTTAAAAATGACTGTTTACTCTAATCCCACTGAAACTTACTGTCAACTGTGTTGATCTGGCCAGTAGGAGTTGAAGTATCAGGCACAGTCTTTGTTTCTGGTCTAGGCTCTGTCTTGTATATGGATTCATCCTGACAAAAACCTTTGTCAACACTGTCAAAAAACCACTGTGTGGTCACACAGTGTACATTCCATCTCTTGGCACATTCGTATTTTTGACCTATCATGTTCATTAAGAAATAGAAATGTAAACCATTAAAATCTATCTCTGCAGAAATATTTGAAGTATGATAGGTTATGGGAAAAAACTCACCTAAACAAAATTAAAGTTACCAGTAACTATTCTTACACAAACTATGCTATATAGTATATGCAAGGGGGTTTATCTCTTAAAATTGTGGAATTTATGTGGGGTAACTGAAATATTAGACTTGGTTTGAGTATAGCCTCCAATGCTTAATTCCTTTAAACCAGTTTCTTAATCTGTAACATGGGAATAACTCACAGAATTATGTGGCTTTAGTAAGACTGCATAAAACAACTGTGAAGATTGTAAATGTCTGCAATATAAAAAATACCAGCTTTGAACAGACTACTCTAATGTCAATAGGATTTGACCTGAAGTCCAAATAGACAGGCATATTATAAGAAATATATCTTTTTATTGCCTTAAAACAACTTTTAACACAATGTATTTAGAACCAGTGTCATAGAGAAACTGAGTCAATACATAGTAAACAATAACATGAAAAGGATTTCTTTGGACATTCTTGAGAGCTAAGAGATGAACTGCCTTCAGATTCAGAAATTCAATAGCAGTTACTAACTCTACTCAAAATTATAATATCATAATTGGCCATATGCAAAGTTCTGACTTAAGAACAGAACTAATTAATTTTAGAAGGTTTTTTTTCCCTAATTTTGTTATCTTGGTAGCTTAATAAAACACAGTATAAGGAAATAACAAAAACATTAACAAAATTCTTCTCTCATCAGTTTGTATATATTTTAAGGGTATTGGTAAAGAAAAAAAAAAATCTTCCAAAACAGGTATAAAGGTTACAAGACACCAAAATTAAACATAATTTTAAGGAATTCTTCTTATTGGTAATGTATTTTTCTTTTAACTGCCTCATTTCTGCAAGATGTATCTTCAAGTTACAACTTCTAGTTCATCCAATAAAGCTGATTCATTCAATTAAAAACTAAGTCAAGCTTTTAAAATTTATCATTAGAAAGAAATGTAATTTAGCTACATCTATTAGACTTTTTGTTATTCATCCAAATTTCTTGTTTCGTAAGTATTTGGTAACTAAGTAAGAAACCTTTTCTTTAAATAAATAAATAAATAAAAATAAAAATCAAACAATAAAAACCACTGGAAATTGAAAAAAAATTTTTTCTATGATCTGGATAAACCTGGATAGTCATGTAATTTTTCTACAGATTATGAACCAAACTATCTTTGTAAGAATTTAGGGGGAAAAAAATACCAGATTTATTAACACATCAGAAGCAAAAGCTATTCTGTAAAGATCTTAAAATGTTAAATACTAGAGAAAATTGTGCATTTTTTCCATTTGGGAAACATAGTTTTACCTTTTGGTTCTTGCACAATGAGGTGTGTACATTCATTCATTTTCAGTTGTCCCATGTATTGACCTCCATGCTTAATTGTGAGTTGCTGAACTGCCTTCCTGTCTAAGCTACACAAGCCAGTCACACAGATAATGCAACCAAGAAAAATAGGACACTTGAAGTCTTCCATGTTTACATCAGTATACCTAGCTATTTTTCTGGGGAAAATAAGTAACAAGGAAAAAATTAACATATTAATATACCAGAAGGTTTAAAATTCACCAGAAGAATAATGACAAACAACAGAAATCACTAATGCTTTCCTCATTTTTTAGAAAAGGGGCACTGACACTCAAAATTACACTAACTGCTCATCTAGTTCATCCATGTCACTAGTAAAAGGTAGTATTTCAGATAGAGTTTCTCAAATAAAACTGTTTTAAGGGTTAACTCTTTGAGTTCATGCTGGTCAAAGTGGTATATTTTCCAAAATTTTAAGTGTGAATTTACTTAAAAACTCAAATGGTTGCCTATTAGAAAAATGGACTTTCTATCCTTCCATTATACTATATAAATAATAAGCAATGATTTTTGGCAGAATACCAACAAAAATATCATCATTGTTTTTCCATGTAAGACAGATGTGCTAGGAATGAAGGTACCAACGTGGAGACAGGTTTAGGATGTGCCGGTGTTGATAGGAAGACTGGAAAAATGCCCATTTCTAAGGTCCACCAGGGCAGGGATGCTATCCTGATTTGCTCAGTATGCATGTCTAATGCCTACCTCAGGCCAGGTTCATAAAATGAACTTGATTAACATTTACTGAATGACCACATCTTAGTTAATGGCTGACATGTTTACATTCAACTTTACATAGACACCTTTGAGAGGGAATAGGACTATCAAAATGGTTAATTTACTCTCCATCTTAGCACAGTAGTGGAAGGATAATGCAACTTAAGAGCTACAGTTGCCTCAGTGATCTTCTCAACTATTTTACAAGAATTTACCAACGAAAGCAATTTCTACTGTCAAAGCATTTCTTACCTTGTAGCTAATATTAAATCAATAGCCTAATCTACCTATCAACTTATACCTTGATAAGAGCTTGCAGATTGTGCTTATTCTCAGTGAAGAGTAATAACCCCATCTTTTGTCCCTGAATAACAAATCCCAAGAGGACAACATAAAACCTCCCCTGTAATAACCCACAATATGCCATGATTGAACGTATCATTTTTTTTCAAGTCTAGAAAACACATAAATGTCTTTCTTACTTCTCTTGTGACTTTTCCCAAAGTGTTTTAATCCAAGAAGGAAGCAAAATAGGTTTCTTTAGGTTTGCAGCAACTAAATATTTTTTGCTGCCAACTTCTCCTGCAATAAGGTGAGTTACTGATATATTAAGGTCTCTATATACACGTCCACCCATCATTTGTACATATTTATGAACTTCTTCCTGTAAACCCAAAAGAAAAAACATCAATACTAAAGCAAACAATATCTCTTCCATTTTTTAATACAAAAACTCAAATATCTTTTGTTGTTGTTAGCTTGAAGGCACAAATGTTTCTCACTACTATAAAGTTAAATAATTGCTTTTTGGATAAAATATGAATTATAAATAAATTTAAAAATAATTACTTTCATATATTATTTCTTATAGTTGTTTCAACTCCATAAGTTTATTAACCTGTTGTTTCTAGAATATACTTTAATATACTGTGCATATATATTTAAAAATATAAATTGTATACATTATATATAAAAATATGTTTTATCTCTTAGAAAGCATCATTGAAGCATTTCTTGCCTTGTAGCAAATGTTAAATCCACAGCCCATTCTACCTATCAACATTTTTTAAAATAATTTTTTTTAAAGATTTTATTAGAGAGCGAGCGAGAGAGGGAGCGTGGGCACAAGTGGGGGGAGAGGGAGAAGAAAACTCCCTGCTGAGCTCAGAGCCCAACGACCCCAGGACACTGAGATCATGACCTGAGCTGAAGGCAGAAGCTTAACCAACTGAGCCACCCAGGCACCCCATCAACATTTTTCTTAAAAAGATTAACCATCTATATTGGAAAAATGTGACTAAAACTCTTAACTCATCAATTGCATAGGGGAAAAAGGGGAGTTTTCTTTCAAGTAATCAGTTCTCAATAAAATAGATTCCATTATATTCATTAAAACAGAAAAGATATATATTGGTGTATACAAACTTTAAGTCATGAACAAGTACAAGGTCTTTCAAAGTGTCTCCTATGCAGTGAAAGATTAAGTGTGGAGGTAAATATATTGATCATCATATTCCTCTCAGCACCTACCCTTTTATCTTTTTCCAGGCTTGTACAAGATACAGTTACATCAGACATAACCATATTATAAACTGGATGTTCAGCTCTTGGGACGCATCGCTGGTGGTGCAAACAAAATATGACTACTTGAGGGCCAACAATTCTGCAGCCAAGCTACAAAAAAGGGGAGAAGGTTTAGTATGTAGGAAAAGACTTCCTGCTTATAAAATTACATTTTGTAATATTTAGCAATTCTTTTTTTTTAAGATTTTATTTATTTATTTGACAGAGAAAGAGAGGGGGGGAGAGAGAGAGCACAAGCAGGGAGAGCGGCAGGCAGAGGGGGGAGGGAGAAGCAGGCTCCCCACTGAGCAAGGATCCCAATGTGGGGCTCGATCCCAGCACCCTGGGATCATGACCTGAGCCAAAGGTAGACACTTAATCGACTGAGCCAGCCAGGCGCCTCAATATTTATCAATTCTTTACAGAAGCTGATGACCACTGCAGAAAAATCACTAAATTGTTATAAGAAAAAATAAGGACCGTTATATAATTTCTCAGACACTACTCATTAACACACATGCAAATCAAACAATGCAGTCTATCAAAAGAAATAAGCTTCAAGAGCCACATTCAGTCACAACTGCCACCAAATTTTAATATCTGAAACAAACACAGTCTTAATGATAGGGTATAGGAATAACAGTCTTATGCTCTAATTGGGAAAATCCATATATACTTTTTAAATGAAGTATCCAGCCAACCAAGCAGTTTAAAAGTTTAAGAGACTAATTAACCCCTTCTAAAATATCTATTCTTCACACAAACACACAAAAATCCTAGGCAGTTTCTACATTTGTTTTAAATACTTTGTCTTCAACTCAATGTCTTTCCAAGTAAGTATTTCTCAAAGATATTATGGGTTATTAAAAAATATGACCTTTTACTTTCATTGATAGCTGAGTTAAGAAAAGTTGACAGCTCAACATCAGCACATTCAGGCCAGATCTAGAAAGCATATGGTTGCCAAAGTCACCAAGGCATGACTGATTTAAAGATTTACATGGTAAAAAATTGTTATCTTTTTGTTCAGTCATAGGAAAATTTGAGTTTTTAATGCTATTGATTCTATCTGACAAGGAGTGTTATTTCCAAAAGGAGGGTAAGACCAACAATGCTTTTGGCAAAGGTGGGCACAGACCTTCCATAAATTGTGCAGATACTGCATCTACCTATTCTTCTATGTTTTCTTCTCCTTCAAACAAGAATCACTTCTTTGTAATCTGGATGGAATTACAGCCAGTTTACTTTTATTTCAATGCTTCTCTTGTCCAGACACCAAAAAAGTAATGAGTCAGTAGACTCTGGAATCAACAAAAAGAAATAAGATGGCTCATTGGTATATTAGCAACACTCATCCCCAAAATGCTTCCTTTAGGCATATAATGTTTCAGACCCTCTCTACAAGGTACAGGTATGAAAATTCTGCGTGCAAGAGCACATAGGAAAGACAATAAATAACCAAGCATTATGTTGAGATGTTTTCCAACTCTCTACTGAAACTCCTGCAATCAAACTGAGTTTAAGTATGGTAGAACTCTGTCACTAAAATGTTTCATTACTATACCATTCACTTAAGCTAAGTGAAGTTAAATCTCCTGAAATATAAAAATTACATATAACAAAAGCCTGGCGTAACATGACTAGCCTTTAAAAATATAATTCTGGTCTCCCAAAACCAAAAGATTCCTCTATATTAATAATCTGTAAAATACTTCATGGTCAGTAAAGAACTTATGTCCACTAAAGCAAAAACAAACAAAAATCAGACTACAGAAGGAACACATGAAAAGTTAGCAAACCTTTTTGAGGTGATCAAAGACAACGCCACTAAATGGGTCACAGATATAAAGTGACCTATCATTTTCCTTTATCTTCAATGCTTCTTCTTCTGTAATAATCTGAAGATATTCTTCTGATTGGAACTCTTTTATTGACTGAAAGAAAAAAAATGAAAGAATGCACCTGAAATTTTTCACCTGTAATTAAGTCCTGTGAACTCTATCTTCAAAAATCCATCCCAATCCAATCTTTTCCCCCATTGAAAGCTACCATGATCTCTCACCCAGACCTCCGCAGAAGTCCACAAAGTGGTTCCTTTTCCTTTCCTTGCCCTAAATCTATTCTCCCTGTAGCAACTAGTAATCTCTTTAATGATACAAACCAGGTCATGAGTCTGGCCCCTGCCTATCTCCCCACTCTTACCTTCTACCTCTCATCTCCCCTGCTTACTATTCTCTAGCCACTCCTACTTTCTTGGTAGGCCTGGAACAAGCCAAGCATGAACTCATTAGAGGATCTGCTCTTGTTCCCACTATGTGAAATATTCTCCCAGTCTTTACCTGACTTGATCCCTCACTTCAATCAGATGTGCTCAAATGAAAAGGAAAAAGTCAGAGTCCTTACCACGGCCCTTAAGGCCCTTTACATGTCCTCTTTGTTCTTACTCTCTAAAGCACCCATTAATGTTCTTCCCCCATCCCTTGTTCACTATACTAATGTATAGCCACACTAATGTTGGATAGGCACTCCAAATACTTTCTCAGGGGTCTGTGTATGGCTGTTCTGTCTGAAAGCTTCTTCCCCAGACATCCACATGGCTAACCATCTCACCTCCTTCAAGTGTACTCAATTATCTTCTCCATAAAGCCTTCACCAATCACACTCTACTTAAGACTGTAAACTTCCCTTCTCCCCCAACAAACACCCTCTAGAACTCCTTAACCTATTTTGCTCTTTTCTCTTCCCATAGCACATAGCACCCTACAACATATTATAGTTTACTCATTTATCCTGTCTGATTTAGGTCTAGGTCCTCCTGCTAAAATAGAATGTAAGCTCTGAGAAAGTATGGATCTTTGCCTGCTGTGCTCACTGATGGATCCCAAGTACTATAACAGTGCTTAATAGGTCATGACACTCAGTAATTATTTGCTGAATGAACTTTAAAGAAAAACCCGCTACAACAGTGCTTCTTAAACTTTAATATACACAGGAATTACACTGAGGATCTTGTTAAAATGCAGATTCTAACTGGTCAGTCTGAGTTGGGCCCAAGGTTCTGCATTTCCAACTCTACTGATGGGGTCTGTAAGTAGCAAGGATCTACGACACCCCCACATCTTCCCACATTACACTGTACACAGTGAAACATACTGTGTATTACCAAAAAATGAAGTGTAACCAGAAATTTGAGACTCAAATTTCTTCAACATACAAAGGTCTACTCTGGTTAGTAGACATAGAAAGCAATGTAATTTCCAAGAATAGCAAGTCTGCTACTTTCAATAAAAATGTCATAATAGGACGTCTGGGTGGCTCAGTCAGTTAAGTGTCTGCCTTTTGCTCTGGTCATGATCTCAGGGTCCTGGGATTGAGCCCCACATCAGGCTCTCTGCTCTGTGGGGAGCCTGCTTCTCCCTCTGCCTGCCACTCCCCCTGCTCCAGACACTTTTTTGGTGTCTGGACAAGAGAAGCATTGAAATAAAAGTAAACTGGCTGTAATTTCATCCAGATTACAAAGAAGTGATTCTTGTTTGAAGGAGAAGAAAACATAGAAGAATAGGTAGATGCAGTATCTGCACAATTTATGGAAGGTCTGTGCCCACCTTTGCCAAAAGCATTGTTGGTCTTACCCTCCTTTTGGAAATAACACTCCTTGTCAGATAGAATCAATAGCATTAAAAACTCAAATTTTCCTATGACTGAACAAAAAGATAACAATTTTTTACCGTGTAAATCTTTAAAGATTTTATTTACTTATTTATTTATTTGGCAGAGAGAAACACAGCGAGAGAGGGAACACAAGCAGGGGGAGTGGGAGAGGGAGAAGCAGGCTTCCTGCTGAGCAGGGAGTCCGATGCGGGGCTCGATCCCAGGACGCTGGGATCATGACCTGAGCCGAAGGCAGACGCTTAACGACTGAACCACCCAGGCGCCCCTACTGTGTAAATCTTTAAATCAGTCATGCCTTGGTGACTTTGGCAACCTCTCTCTCCTATCACTCTCTGTCAAATAAATAAAATCTTAAAGTAATAGATTTCATGTTCCCTGAAATACATAATCATATATTTACATCAATCCAAAAATATGTAACATCTATATTAATGTACACTACAATAAAACTAGTATAAAAATAAATTATTAAAACATAAAAAGTCCAACAAATCATAAACACTAAAAACAAGAAAATGAATTCACAGCATCAAACAAGGCATTTTCAACTATTCTTACCTCAAGAGCTTTAAAAAAACATTCGGAGTTGTCTGAAGACTTTAAAAACTTCACAAGAAACGGTTCTTTGTCATTTCTGGACATTTTTGAACTGTCAAAATAAAAGAACCATTAACAAGGACAAAAGCACATCATGTATGAAGTTAAATGTTAAAAGCAGATATTTTTCCGTGCAGACAACAATGCCCAAAGATAGACATTCTGGCCTTGCCCGTGAATTCGTTCATTAGTTTCTAAGAAACTCTGGAATGTGGGCAAAGTCAAGGAAAAAGATGACAACACCAATCCTTGCAAATCAGAGAACGAAATTAATGTCTCTAAACTGACTACGTTCAGGGCCTTTGTTAGGAGGCTCTAGACCCCTAAGCCAATGGGCATTCAATTGCACTTAGTTTAAGGATACACATAATGAAACTGTCCAGGGCCCTTGACGTTTGTTCACCCCTCAGTAAACGGACTTCAGAAATGGAAGCCGGTTAGCAAGGTCACGCCCCCAGAGGCCGAAAGCTCTTGCTTGCCAGCGGCCACAGAAAGGCCAGGCTCTCGGTCCAACCGCAGCCACGTCCTCTCCGGCGTCAAAGTCCCACCTGCCGGTCCGAGGGCCGGTTACACGGGCGGGAAACAAGGGCCCCGAAGGCCAGCGGAGGTGTCGCGGCCCCCCAACTGGGGTGGGGAGGGAGCTGGGTCCTCTCTCCATGTCTCGCTCACCTCGGTGGAGCCTGGGGGGGTCTTTGGGAGGCGACTGGAGGGGCGCGCGGCCTGCAGGACCGTGGCTGGGGTCGGGCGCCAGCCCGGCGCACACCCGCCGCAGTCGGCGGCGCCCCCGACCCGAAGCAAACGCCGAACCCGGAAATTGCCGAGGCGGCGAACCGACTTTCGCGCCAACCGCGAGGACGCGCCCGCCTCTTCCTGCGGAAGTGACGCCATCCGCAGCGGCGGGAGGAGGACCGAGATGTCAAAGGTGGTGCTGGTGGCGGTGGGAGAGGCGTTATTGCCAGCTGGCTTAGGGGTTACCGGGGTTTAGGGCTTTGAAGTGGGTGCCTTGGCTCCGCTGAGAGTTGGCCAAGTGCTGACGGCCCAGGGGATGGGGCAGCAGGCCAGGAGTACCTTAGAGGAGATCCTAACACATCGAAAAATAAAGCCCCCGGGGAAAATTAGGTTTCCTCCATCAGTATTTCACACCTACCATATGCCAGGCAGTGCGTGAGAAACCATATATTATTGCCCCAAACAACTCTATGAGGAAATAGTAGTATTTCTGTTTTACAGATATGAAAACGGAGGCTTCGATAAGTTAAATGATGTGAGGTCACACTTTAAATGGTAGAATTAGAACTACATCGAAGTCTTTTTGAACCCACAGACAGGGTCCTTTTCCCTCCAATGTAGCAGGAATGTGAGCACCACCTACCACAGCCAAATGGTCTGAGGGAAGAAAGATGTCAGGATGACTTGAATCACATAGCCAATGCAAGAGATCTTTGTCAAGATCTTTAGTGGTCTCTGCCCCTCTTCAAAGGGCATCTCATTTTCTTTCTCTGTAACTCCCTGAATGCTGGGGAGATTCTGGGGTGGAACCTAATATTCAAATGGCAAAGTTCAGGGAGAGAGGAGTTAAATGGGCCTGC
>NC_138369.1:77775742-77817452 GCF_054177405.1 Leptonychotes weddellii
GGACCGGCTGCATCAGCATCAACTAGGAATTTGTTGGAAATGAAAATTCTTGGGCCTAATCTCAGACCTGCCGAGTCAGGAATTCTGCATGTGGGTCCTGGCGTTCTATTTTAATAAGCCCTCCAGCTGATTCTGATGCACATAGAAGTTTGCCTGAACAGCATCTCCGAGGAAAGGTTGAAAGTGGTGATATGGGTTGTGGTCCATGAAGGTTTTGGTGAAAATGGGGAATGGCTGTGATTTCCCCCGCAGGCAGTTGCCTCAGAAGATGGGGTTCAGAATTAACTTTCCCTTCACTTCTCTGGCATTTAGGGTCACCTTCTTGTTTCTTTGGCACTTCTGTCATCTACAGTCAGACACTCCAGACTCTGCTTGGAGTAGGATTAAAGGGAACTTGATATTTAACTGTTTGTAGAATGAAATAACACAAGAAACAAATATGACAAAATAGTTACTTTTAAAATATGGATGGAGGGAATATGAGTATTTCTTGTTATATTTTGTTACATAGATAAGATTTCTGAAAATTAAAAAATGAACTAAAAGTATGTATTTTTTTTTAAGACTTTATTTATTTGACAGAGAGAGACACAGCGAGAGAGGGAATACAAGCAGGGGGAGTGGGAGAGGGAGAAGTAGGCTTTCCGCGGAGCAGGGAGCCCGATGCGGGGCTCGATCCCAAGACCCGGGGATCATGACCTGAGCCAAAGGCAGACGCTTAACGCCTGAGCCACCCAGGCGCCCCTAAAAGTATGTATTTTTTTGATAGGGTTTTATATTTAAGTTTCTAGTGCTGTAAATGGATAAATGTAGGGATTATAACTTAAAAATGAGATTAGTGGGACACCTGAGTGGCTTAGTCTGTTAAGCATCTGCCTTCAGCTCAGGTCATGATCCCACTGGGATCTAGCCCTGCATTGGGCTCTTTGCTCAGCGGGGAGCCTGCTTCTCCCCCTGCCTGCCACTCCCCCTGCTTGTACTTTCTCTCTCTCTGATAAATAAATAAAATATTTTTTAAAAATGAGATTAGTAAATGATCTTTATTGCTGCAGAAATCATCTTTGCAATGGCAAAACATTTGTTTAAATTGTATTAGGTAACCTACAAAGTAAAGCATAGCATATTGAGTCTACCGAGGTGCAGGGAAAAGGAAATAAAATGGAATGTTAGTGGCACATGTTGCTACTGGCTGCATTTAATTAGGTACTATAAGAAAGAGACAAACTCAGAGAAGAATTGGCTTGTTTGTATGCAAAAAATAAAAGGGTTTTGCAAGGTTAGAAAGGCTGCTTATATCCAGGCCCTAAAAACAAGAGATAAACCTGAGAGGGGTTTTGCACAACAAATGTCCATTACAACCTATCCATGTGGGAAAGATCTAGTTGAGAATATGGTTGTTCCACCCAAGCTGGATAGGCACCATTAACAGAGAGAGAGAGAGAGAGAGCTGTGTGGCCAAGATAACAATCAGCTTAAAAATTAGTCTAGGGGAGAACTGTGTGTGTGGCTACTACTGTAGGGAGAGCTCTGCCATGACTTCCTGGCAAGCTTGCACATATGCGTATAGGGAAGGGTTTGGAATTGCAGCATATTTGATGGTGCCTCATCCAAACACCTTGTGATCCTGCTGGAACATGAGAGGATGGGAGGGCTCTAAGGAGCTGCTAGCTCAGAGGCCACCTCCCACTTGCCTTCCTGCCTCCCTGAGTAGGCTGTGATTAGTTTCCCATGCCTCCCAGATTCCGATGATGTATGGGGCTTTCTGCCCCATCCCCTCAGAACAGAACTACTTGGCTGCTGTCTAGATTTGGCTCCTTGGTGGTGGGATTCCCCACAACTCAGGTTACGGTCCTCAGCCCTTTTGTTCCAGTGTCATCCCTTTTGGTGTATGGGACAGGGACCTGGGGAGCTGGCCCCTTTGGCTTATTCTTTTTTACTATCTGTGAAAGTAACAAATGATCTAAAATTGTCTCATGTATCTTCACCAGGCTAATCAGTCAGGCCTTCCCCTTGCCCGGTGTGCGAGGTTGATGACTAACACATGAAACTGATTGGAAGCAAATAGACGTGAAGGATACTAAGGTTTTGAGATAACTGTTTTGTGAAGGCAGCCAGAAATCTGACGCAATCAAACTTTGACACAGTCTTCAAGCTTGCACAATAGGAAATGGGTGAAAAGTCATACAGCCCACAAGGAGAACAAACTCCTCAATACCCAATCCAGATGTAGCTAGAGAAGATAATGGAGAAGGAAGACCCTCCCGGAACGAGATGCCAAAGACCTTGGAGTGTAATGAACCAAAAATCTACTTTCAGAGAGCAGAATCTGAATCTAATCAGGCAGAGGAACCACCTAATACCTGCCTGGTAGGACTTCAAAGTTGATACTGACTAGCAACAGCTATGGGTCTCTACTCCTCCCCTTTATGAAAGGGAGTTTTATTATAGTTGTTCTGTTCCTGCTCCACCATTGCATATCAGGTATGTGAATGGGCAGGGGCGAGGAGGGGGAAGCAATTTGTCTTTTTAGTCCATATGTCACCAGACCATAGAGTAGATTCTGACAAAAACTATAGCAGACCTTTAGTGTTCCAGACATATCCCTTCAATGCTTAAGCACACTGGCAAACTTCCAATTGCCCGCATCTGTCTTTCTTTGCATAAAGGCATTCTCTGATGTCAGGAGTCTGAATTACCACCTACACAGTAGGCTAGAGGGCGAGATTATGACCCATGACTGACAGGTGTACACAGACTCTTGTTTGCAAGCTTCTTGATTGGGATTCTCTACCCTGGTTCCCAGAGGTAACTGACTTGTTAGTAGGTGCTTTGGATGCTTTCTTTTCCCTGTCCCACTTTCTCATCCTCTTACCTGTGTTTCTTTACTTACCAAATAAGACACTTGAAAAGTCTTAAGAGTCTGTTTTCTGGGGGAACTCAAACTGAGACAAAAGTTGCAAGAAGTGTGTTTCCCTTTCATAGTGTGTGTTGTTGCTGGGAAGTTGTCTGGTGAGGGATTGCAATTCCCATCCTCTTTGCATCTAGGTGAGGTCATGTGACTGAGTTATGGCCAACAGAATATAGGTAGAAGTGGTCCACGAGAACCTCTTGTACTGTCTTCCACACTTCCTTACTCTGGATGTCAACACACAGGGCAATCTTGCAAGCCCCGTGTTGAAAATGGCAGAGCCACTCTCAGTCTTGATCTCTGAATGACTGACCAGAGCTGTTCAGGTGAACTCTCCACCCCTGCCCCTCTAACAAATCCCCACCACTGCTGCCAATTGGGCTTTATTCTTTTATGTTAAGTCACTGAGATTTAGAGCTTCATTTTTTATGGCAACTGGTACCAACCTAATCAATCTAAACTTGGCAAGGTTTCAGCAAATGTGTGGCCACTTCAAAAATTGTCTTTATTACCACAAAGGCCCTTGGAAAGAAGAAAGAGTAAAATTGCTCCAGAGACAAATGCCAGAGGCCACATGGGGAAGAGCATGGACTATGGAGGTGGGCTGCCTGGTTTGAATGCTGGCTCTGATGGGCACTATTGTCTGACCTTGGGCAAGTTACTTAAACTCTCTGTGCTTCACTTTCTTCCTCTATGAAATAGGGATAATAATAGCATCTACTCATAGGGTTACTATAAATTAATATTTGAAAAGCACTTATTTCAGTGCCTGGTACACAGTTAATGATAAATTTACAAATTCCTAATTTTCCAAAGGCCATCATGAAGTCTTTAAATTGTTTCCCACAATATAATTTCCTAACCTTCTGCTCTGCTATTGTGAGAGGTTGTGCCAAAGCAACAGAGATGGCTTTAGCACTTTGGATGTTCTTCCTTTGCAATATGACTTTGTTCCTGTACATAGGACATTTTCAGAGTTCGCTCCACTCGAGGCCAGACGGCACCTCTGCCCTATTGGATTCAGGCCATGTTAGCTTTAGGTAGATCATTAACCTTAGGAGAAATGTTCATCTCTTGACCCTATTTGGTTTTTGTCCACAGGCCTGTAGAGAAGATTGCTTACCCCACTTTAGAGACAACCATTTATGTGCATTTATTCATCTGTTTGATACTTTTCTTGAGCCCTATATAATACCAGGCACTATTTTCTTTCTTTCTTTTTTTTTTTTTTTAAGATTTTACTTATTTGAGAGAGAGTGTGTGTACGAGCAGGGGGAGGGGCAGATGGACAAGCAGACTCCCCACTGGGTGAGGAGCCTGAAACGGGGCTCGATCCCAGGACCCTAAGATCATGACCTGAGCCGAAGGCAGATGCTTAATTGACTGAGCCACCGGGCGCCCTACCAGACACTATTTTCCAACATTAGGATTAGTATGTTGAACCACAAAAATGTGATATCTTCTCTTATAAACCCTATCTCCTTTCAAAGGTATGAATAAATGAAGGAAGAGCTGGAGCAGTTATAAATGAGCACAATAACCTATAAAACTCATTAATCCAGTAGTAATATACTAGAGTCTTAAAAATAAATATTAAAAATTAGTAGCTAACATAGTCCTCACTTGTGCCTCTTTCATGAAGAAGTAGCTTATGCAGGAATTGTGATCTTGTTGAGTACATCTGGAAGATGTGAATAAAGCACCATAAAACATATATCTAAGAGCATTAGAGACTTAGAAGAGTCAAATTTCTAGAAAAGGGAAACAACCACATTTCCTCGGGGGAGTTCGCCACTTCTGGGCAGAATGCAAGAGGTATCTGGATTTGCCTGGACAAAAGGCCACTGCTGGCAGAATTTATGGCAGTCTCAGGGCTGGAGAATCAGAAATAGAGGCAAGCTCCCAATGGGAAGGGAGGTACAGAGAGCTAAGTCTGACAAATGACCAGTTCTCCCCTTAAGATATTTGGCACAAGTTGAAGCTCCATGGAACGGGAGGCAAAGAAGACAATCCCAAACCTTAGTGTGGGCCCAAAGAATACACCAGGTTGTTAGCTTCCTATTGCTGCTGTAACTATTGCCACAAATTTGGCTTAAAAGTGGCTTAAAACAACACATATTTATTATCTGACGGTTCTGTAGGTCAGAAGTCTGAAGTGAGTCTCACTGGGCTAAACCCAAGGTGTCAGCTGGGGTGTGCTTCTTTCTGAAGGCTCCACAGGAGAATCCATTTTCTTGCCTTTTCCTGCCTGTAGAGCTGCCGACATTTCTTGGCTCATGGCCCCATCCCCTTCCATATTCAAAGCCAGTGATGGCAGAGTCTTTCTTACATTGCATCACTCAGACATTAACTCTTCCCTTCCCTCTTCCACATTGAAAGGACCTTGTGATTAACTTGTCTCACCCAGCTAGACAATCCAGGATAATCACTTTATTTTGAAGTTGCCTGATTAGCAATTTTAATTCTATCTACAACTTTAATCTTCCTTGCCATGTAACATAACATATTCATACTTTATGGGGTTAGGACATGGATATCTTAGGGGGGCCATTTTTCTGCCTACTGTACCAGGCTTTCAAGTGGAAGCCATGGAAGCCTACCAAAACTACAACGTTGTCTTGATTCAGCCCAACCTCGATTGGTTGAAAGTGATCAGTCTCCATTCTATCTTCTTAGCAGGATAAAGGAGTGAACACACTTTGGAAATGATGGTGTATCATCTGGAGCCTCTGAAAAAACTTATAAACATGTCTAGTTGTTCCAGCAAAAATTAAAAGGCATGCCAAGAGAACTAGATGTCCAGAAATTAACGGAAAAGCAACAATATAAATACATCTACAAATAACCCAGATATTGTAGTTAGCAGACAGAAATAGACCTTTAAAAACTATGATCAATATGGCCAAGGAAATAGAGAAAAATGTGATTACAACAGAGGAAAAGACGGTGAAAATAGTGGAAAAGATGGAGAATTTCATTGGAAAACTGGAATCTGTGAAGAAGAAATCAGGTGGAAATTCTAGAAGTGAAAGAGGCAGGCAGTTATTACACTATAGATGCAAGAAAAAGCATCCTTGTGCTTTCTATCTGTCTAATTGGAGCAGTCAAGATTGCATGGCAGAATACAGAAATTACAAAAATACAGAAAGAGAACTCTTGCAACTTGGAAATAATCTTGTAAATGGCAAAAAGATTCTTTTACTCCAAAAAACAATCTATGTGATTTTACATGAAAAGGCAATAATTGGTGGCAATTTCTCAATAAATGGATTTAACAGTACAATAGATACACAGAAGAGGAGATCACTAAACTGGAAGGCAGGTCAGTATAAAGTATCCAACGGAAGCACAGTGAGAAAAAAAAGAATGGAAATATAGAGAAAAAGCAGTTTTAAAATGTTACTACATATATATTTACAGAAGTATAAAAGTGGAATCAACAGAGAACAGGCAAGAGGAATATTTAAATAAACAATGAGAATTTTCCAAAAACGATGAAAAACAGCCCACAGCTAGGGTAAAATCATAATTAGGCATACCATAGTCAAACCAAAGAGCATAAAGAAGATAAGGAGTCTATTTTAAAAGCAGCCAGAGAAAAAAGACATGTTACCTTTAAAGGAACAGCAGTTGACTTCTCAACAGAAATTATGCATAAAAGAAAACAGTAAAGTGACATTATTAAATTTGTGGAAGAAAATAACAGAGTTAAACATACTTGGTGGGAAAAAAGTCCTATAAAACTGTTAGTTAAAAACATTTAAAACCCTGAAAAAATTCAGTGTCAGGGATTTTACTAAGGGAAAGAAATTATTTGGACAGAATAAAAATGATCCCAAATGGAAACACAGAAATTGAGGATGGAGTGAAGAGCAACGAAGAGAGTAAATATGTGCTTAAATATAAATAAATATTGACTTAATATTTATAAATATAGACATTGATTTTATGACATTCGAAATGATAAATGTAATTAAAAGTTCGTAACAATAACACAACAAAAGGGAGTAAATGAACTTAAATGTTATAAAGTTCTTAGCATTAGCAAGGAAGTTACAGAAGTAATAATGTTCCTTACACTATAATAAGCATTGTAATCTTTTGGGTACTCACAAAAGAATAGGAAAAGAATATGTAACTAACAAGTGAATAGAGAGTAAAAGATGGAGTAATTTAAAAATTGATTACTCTAGGGGAGCCTGGGTGGCTCAGTCAGTTAAGCGTCTGCCTTAGGTTCAGGCCAAGATCTCAGGGTCCTGGAATGGAGCCTCAAGTCAGGCTCCCTGCTCAGTGGGGAGTCTACTTCTCCCTCTCCCCCTGTCCCAGAGGCCCCCCACCCCAGCTCCTGCTCTCTCTGTCTCTCTCTTTCAAATAAGATCTTCAAACAAATTGATTAAAAGAAGAAGAGAAGAGAGAAAAGGGAACATAAAACAGGTTAGCCAAATAGAAAACAAATAGTAAGGTGGTAGATAACACCTGAATATATCAGTAATTACATTAAATACCAACAAATTATATATGACAATTACTAAGATTGTCAGATGGAATTTTAAAAATATTTGCTGTTTATAGAAAACACTTTAAATATAAGGACACAACACTGAACACAAAAGGATTAAAATATATACCATGCATACAATAGCCAAAAGAAAGCCAGTGTAACTAAAACAAACAACAACAACAAAGAAAGCTAGTGTAACTAAACCAATATTAAACAAGACTTTAAGGCAGAAACATTACTAGCGATATAAAGAGGCTTTTCATAAGGATCACAATTATAAAGGGACTAATCCACCAGGAAGGTATCACAATCCCAAATAGATATGCACTCAAAAATACAGTTTTAAAGTATATAAAGCAAAAGTTGAGAGAATTAAAAGAATAAATAGACAAATCCACAATCATAGTAGGGAATTTTAACACACCTTTCTCTAGTGCTAATAGAAAAATCAGGTAAAAAAATCAAACAGGAAACAGCAATACAATTTTCTTATATATACACACATATGTATGTATTTTATTTATATGTAATATACATTATATATAAATGTTTGTGTTATATATACAAATACCCAACAACTATAGGATACTCATTATTTTAAAACGCACACTAAACAGCAAAAAGTGACTGTATGGGGGACCACCAAACAATCTTCAACACATTGCAAAAGACAACTCATTCAGAGCGTGTTTTCTTACCATAATGGAACTACACTAGACATAAACAGCAAAAGATAGGGGCACCTGGGTGGCTCAGATGGTTGGGCGTCTGCCTTCGGCTCGGGTCATGGTCCCCGGGTCCTGGGATCGAGCCCCACATCGGGCTCCCTGCTTGGCGGGAGGCCTGCTTCTCCCTCTCCCACTCCCCCTGCTTGTGTTCCCTCTCTCGCTGTGTCTCTCTCTGTCAAATAAGTAAATAAAATCTTTAAAAAAAAATAAAAATTAAAAAAAAAATAAAAAAAAACAGCAAAAGATAGCTTGGAAATGACAAACACTGGAAATCAAGCAATACACTTCTAAATAAATTATGAGTCCAGTAGGAAACCACAATGAAAATTAGAATATATGTTGAATTAGAATATATATTTTAAAAATATTTGGATAATCAGAAAGATATATCAAGAAAAAGAGTAAGCATTCTTTTTTATAGGGAAATTTGTAGCCTTAAATGCATATATTAGAGTGGAAGAGTGTGAAAATCAATGATTTTAACTTCCTTTTATAAAAACTGGAAAAAGAAGAAAACCAAAAGAAAGTTAAAAGAATGGAAATTAATGAAATAATAAATGAATTTACAATGGAGAAAATCAACAAAGCCAAAAGTTGGCTCTTTATGAAGATTAATGAAGTAGATACAACCCTGGCAGTAAGAATCAAGAAAAAGGAGAAAACATGAATTACCAATATCAGCAATGAAAACAAGGATTGTAGCAAAAATCCCCCCACATTAAAATGTATAAGAGCTTTCAGGTTGGTGAATGCACCCATGTATTGCTCTCCAGTTCCTCAAGGACAGAAGTTCCTGTGCTTGAAACCCTTCCAGACCTCACCTATAGTCTCTTCATCTGGCTGTTTATCTGTACCGTTTATAATATTTTTTGTAATAAACTGGTAAACATAAAGATAATATTGAGAAAAACTTTACATCAGTAAGTTTGAAATTTAGATGAAATGGACAAATTTTTTGGAAAACAAAATTACCAATACTTGAAAAAACTTGAAGAATCAGAAAATCTGAACATTTTTCTAGCCACTAAAGAAATTTAATCTGGAATTGAGAACCATTTCACTAATAAAACTCTAGACATGAGTGGCTTCACTGGTGGACTGTTCCAAAGATTTAAGAAGAAAATAACATTACTCTTATATAACATATTCCAAAGAATGAGAACAGTGACATTTCCCAATTTATTTTATGAGTTAACATAGCCTTAAAACCAAACATATGGGGATATTAAAATAGGGTAAAATTGAAGAACAATTTCTCTCATGAAAAAAGATGAGATGGATGCGAAATATCCTAAACAAAGTGTTGGAAATTCAAGTTCAGCTGTATATTAAAAGCATTATACATAAGAACCAAGTGGGGATTATTCCGGGAATGTAATAGTGGATTAACATTTAAAAGTCAGAGTAGTTCGCCACATCAACAGAAAAAGGAGGAGAAATCATATGATTATCTCCATAGGTACAGAAAAAACTTGATAAAAATTCAGCATTCATTCATGATTTAAAGAAAAAAATAGGCAAGCCAGGAAGGGAGCTTCTCTAATATAATAAATAACATCTAAAACGAAACAAAACACCAGCAAACATTTTACCCAATGGTGAATTATTGAAAACTTTCCTCCTCTATCACACCTGGTATGTAGTGATGTACTGGAAGTTCTAGTCAGTGCAGTAAATCAAGAAAAAGAAATAAAATTATAAGACTTGAAAAAGAAGAAACAAAAACATTATTCACAAAGGCAAAAGGATGTACACAGAAAATCCAAAAAACTTATTATAATTAATAAAATAATTTAGTAAGGTCATTGGATTCAAGGTCAATATACAAAAACCAATTATTTTTTCATATACCAGCAACAACCAAATGGGAAATGAACTAAAATCATGACCCCATTTATAATAGCACCAAAACCAGTTGATATATAGGAACAAATCTAGTGAGGATGTTCAAGGCCTCTAAACCGAATACTACAAAATAGTATCAAGAGAAGAGCTAGTAAAGAAGGCCTAAATAATTGCAGGGATATACATATTCATGAATTGCAAGGGTTAATATTGTGGAGATGTCAAATCCCTCCAAATTGATCTGTATTTTTGTATAGTTCCAGTCAAGCGTCTGCAGGTATTTTTTTTTTTTCTGGAAATGGACATGTCAATTCTAAAATTCACATGGGACTGCAAAATCAAACAGTAACAACAAACAAACCCAATTCCATCTTGAAGGGAAAAAAACCAAGGACTTACATTATGAGATATCAAGACTTACAATAAAGCTATAGAAATTGAAACAGTGAGATATAAATGGAAGGATTGATATACGATCAGTAAAACAGAATGGAGAGTCCTGAAACACATATATAATTGCCTGATTTTTTTTTAAAGATTTTATTATATTTTCCTGATTTTTAACAAAGTTCTGTACTAAAGTACAGTGAGGGAATGGTGCTGGGTCCATTGGTGTCCCACTAATATCATTTTAAAGTTATAATCCCTACATTTATCCATTACGGCACTAGAAACTTAAATATAAAACCCTATCACTCGGGCGCCTGGGTGGCTCAGTTGGTTAAGTGACTGCCTTCGGCTCAGGTCATGATCCTGGAGCCCCTGGATCGAGTCCCGCATCGGGCTCCCTGCTTGGCAGGGAGTCTGCTTCTCCCTCTGACCCTCCTCCCTCTCACGCTCTCTGTCTCTCATTCTCTCTGTCTCAAATAAATAAATAAAATCTTTAAAAAAAAAAAAAAACCCATCACTCAAAAAATACATAGTTTTAGTTTTTTTTTAATTTTCAGAAATCTTATCTATGTAACAAAATATAACAAGAAATACTCATATTCCCTCCATCCATATTTTAAAAGTAACTATTTTGTCATATTTGTTTCTTGTGTTATTTCATTCTACAAACAGTTAAATATCAAGTTCCTTTTAATCCTACTCCAAGCAGAGTCTGGAGTGTCTGACTGTAGATGACAGAAGTGCCAAAGAAACAAGAAGGTGACCCTAAATGCCAGAGAAGTGAAGGGAAAGTTAATTCTGAACCCTATCTTCTGAGGCACTGTTTTCTGTCTAGCTTGTCTAAACATAATATTCATGAGCATCAACTGTGCTATTTCATATACATTCTGAGGCAGAGATATTGCAGGTTTGGTTCCATACCACCACAATAAATATCACAGTGAAGAGATTCAAATGAATTTTTGGTTTCCCAGAGCATATAAAATATGTTTACAGTATTCTGTAGTCTATTAAGCATGCAATGGCATTAGGTCTGTCAAAATGTACATACCTTAATTAAAAACACTTTATTGCTAAAAAATACTATCCGTCATCTGTGCTTTCAGTGAGTCATAATCACTGATCCCAGATGACTGTAACAAATGATAATAATGAAAAAGTTTGAAATATTGTGGGAATTACCAGGATGAGACACAGAGACACATTGCAAGCAAATGCTGTTAAAAAAAATGGCACCCACTGACTTGTTTGATGTAGGGTTACCACAAACCTTCCATTTGTGAAATATGACACACAGTGTCTGTGAAACACAATAAAGCAAAGTGCAATAAAATGAGGCATGCCTTTATTATAATTCTCATTGCTCTGCGGTATTCCAATAGTGAACATATCATTGAGTATTGATGGAAATTTGGGTTTTTTTTTTTTCAATTTAAGGCTATTATGAGGTAATACTGCTGTAAAAATTCTTGTATATGTCTGTTGGTGAACGTGTGTATGCATTTCTGTTGATACAGGGTACACCTATATTCTGCTTTAATAACTGCCAGTTTTTTACGTGGTTGTACAATTTCCACTTTCCTACATCCAACAGTGTATGAAAGTTCCAGTTTCCCCATATCCTTGTTAATACTTGGTTTGGGATGAAATACAAATTTATAAATTTAAATCTTATTTAAAGTTTAGCTATTCTGGAGTACATGATGAAGTTCATTATAGTTTTAATATTAATTACCCTGATTAATAATAAAACTGAATACTTTTTCATGTTTATTGGCAAATTAGGTAACTTCTTTTGTGATGTGCCCATTTTTCTATTGGATTTTTTGCTTTTTTTATTGAGTTGTAGGAGTATTTTATATATTATAGCTAAGAGACTTTGTTGGATGTATTTCAAATATTTTCTCCCATTTTGTGGCTTGCCTTTCACTCTCAATGGTGTCTTTTGGTAAACAGAAATTTTAAATATTTCTGAGTGCAATTTTAACATATTCCTTTATGTTTAGCACTTTTTGTATACTGTTTAAAAAATCTTTGCCTGTACCAAGTTCATGAAAATGTTCTGTTTCCTTCTGAAAGCTTCATAGATTTTACCCCTCACATTTAGATCTAGAACCCACCTGGAAATGATTTTTTTTAATACATAGATTTATTTTTCCAGTCAGGTTAAAGATAAATTAGGTAAAAAGAAGCAGATGACTTCTCTTATTGTGACTTTTTTTTTTTTGCCCCAAATATTCACTCATTAGGTCTTTTTGAATTTTATTTTTTATTTTTTAAAAGATTTTATTTATTTGTTAGAGAGAGAGAGAGAGCACAAGCAGGGGGAGCTGCAGGCAGAGGGAGAAGCAGGCTCCCCACTGAGCAAGGAGCTGGATGCGTGACTTGATCCCAGGACTCCGGGAGGCAGACCCTTAACAACTGAGCCACCCAGGGACCCAGGTCTCCTTGAATTTAACAAATGATTTATAAGCCCTTTAATTTGTGCTATATAACTATAGTTATAAACTAAATAACTTGGTGAGATAGCATAATGTCATAGAAGACAAAGCTAAGTCACCTGGCCTAGATTTTTTTGGAATTGATGTTTGTGAAGGGTGTGAGATAGGAGCCTCTATTCATTTTTTCTTTCATGTATATATCCAATGGACCCAGCACCATTTCCCCAGGTGGAGCTCACAGACTTCAGGAGGACTGGGCTGCAGGCTGCAGGCTGCAGGACCAAGCAGAAGCAGCCCTCTGGGGCTCAGCGTTTCACCTGACCTTAGTCTTCAGCAGAGGGTTGCAGGGAACTGTGTCTTTTGGACTGGGGGGTGGGGGGGCTTCCGGGAGGGACCTGGAGTGGGCAGCGGAGATGCCTTCGAAGAAGAGTCTGAGGATCCCCGAAAATTGTGTTCAAAACATCGTGTGTACGTGTGCACATGCTCTCCTGAGGGAAGAGTCGCTAGGTTTCATCCTGTGGACTGCCCCCCATTCCCCTGAAGTCTGTGTTTTCCAAACATCTAAGAGCTGCTTGGCTGGATGAGGGCCCACGGGTCAGTCAACTTAGGTTCTAGTAACTAACCTGGGAGCCCGGCCGATCACTTGCCTCCAGCCTATTTCTCTGAGAACGCGGTCAGTCCAGCGGGCTCCGAGGTTGCTTCCGCTCGCACCTCCCGCGGGCCGACCCCTATCCCGCGAGCAGAGAGGTGCAGCCTCGCAGCTCCGGGAGCTGGGCAGAATGGGTGGCCGCGGGTCGGCGGGAGCGTGGCTCGCAGCTTGTCGTCCTCTAACCCTGTGGAGGGCCGGGGCTGCCGGCGAGCGGCCCCTGGGAGGGGTCGGGGGTGTAGCGAGGGTGATCTGCCCAAAAGGCTAACCCTTCGGAGTAGGCGGATCCGCGCCCCCCCCCCCAAACCCACACCCCCGGGCACGTGAAGCCTGCTCAGGCGCCCGGAGCCGCGACTTAGTGTCGCGTACCTGCAGCGGACTATGAGGCTCGCCATCTGCGCCCTGCTGTGTGCAGGGACCCTGGGTGAGTGCGCACTGGGAGCCGGGTGGGCCCTTGCTCTCTAAGACCCGGACTGGGTGCCAGCCGAGGGTCAGTCGTAGAGGGACACTGCACAGCCTGGATCTGAGGGGTCCGGAAGCAGCCCAGTGCCTGGCTGGTCTCAAAGTGCTTCTGCCCGTGGTGCATACAGGCTTCTGACAAACTTTTGTAGCCTAGGGCTGGGGGCCGTGTCCGGCTTACTGGCCTCATGTTGTACAGCTGGATGAGCTAAGGATGGTTTTTACATCTTTAAATGGTTGAAAGAAGATAAAAAGAATTAATAGATTTGACACATGTAAATTATAGGAATTTAAAATTTCAGTGTCTATAAATAAAATTTTATTAGAACACAATCATCAGGTAAGTATTGTCTGGGGTTGCTCTCCGGCTTCAAAGACAGAATTGAGTAGTTGCTACAGAAACCATATAGCCCACAAAGCCTAAAATACTTACTCACTAGCCTATTACTGAAAAGATTTATGACACCTGGCCTGGACCCTGTTGCTCCCGTTCACAGCCAAGGAAACAGGATCAGAGGAGAGAAGGGATTTTCTCCAGGGCTCATGGATCTGTGTTAGTAAATGGGAGAAGGGCTTAATGTCAGGTATGCTTGACCCGTCAGGTATCTAATCAGAAGGGTTTTTCCTGCTTTGAACTGTACAACCTCTCCCATCCTTATCACACAACAAGGAGATAGAGGAACGTGTGGGAAAAGCAATCATCCTAGAATAGGATCCACCTGCCACTCATTTCTGTGTACTCTGGGCCATCCCTGGACCTCTCTGAACTGGTTTCCTCATTAGGTAGGAATTGCTTTTTTATAACCATCACTGCGAAAGTGGAATGAGATAATGTACCTAGACAGAGCTAGACACAGGTGAGTATCACTGGTAAAAATCCTGCGCATAAATGTAGGGGGCCCCTTCCTGTGTTGGACAGAGGGGGCCCAGGGCTCTCGGCTGGGTAACTGTAAGGAAGGTGGGTAATGGTACACCGTTAATGAGCTCACGCAAGTGAACACCTCCCCTCACCCCCCCAACCCCGGCCCCATGACTCAACAACTGTTGGTTCTTTCTAGCCCTGGTTCTGCCTGGCCTCAGGCTGTCTTAAATAACTTCCAGAGGGGTAAGGTTTCTTACCTGAGGAGAGAGGTAACCTGGGGACAGCAGAGGGAGGACAAGGCAGGAAGGGCAAGGAGTGCCATGGTGGGCCTCCCTGGCCTACTACTGCCGCATGGGGCCACCCAGCGAGCTCTGCTGGGGCTGGGGAAAGCTGGAAAGGTAGTGTACAGCCGTGTTCCACCTACAGCCACCAGGAAATCCAGAGTGAAACCCCCTGGTTGCTCCCCAGTTCCTCCTGGATAGGATATGTGTTGTTTTTTCTTCCTCTATCTCCTCTCCTGGCAATGTCAGGCGCTGACCGAAAGCTCATTTCCCAATCGGCTCTATATTTACAAACCAGAGGCAAGAGCGGCCTACCTCCCCCCATCCCCACCCCCCACAGTCCTTCCCACTGGGCACTGGATATGGATCAGGCTGGAGTCTAGGATGTGCTTTCTTCAAAGCTCAGTGTTCTCTTCTGACAAAAGCTCTTCTGATAGCAAATGACAGAAAGGCAACCAAAGGAGTTTAAAATTAAAAAGATCAGAAGGGAGAGGGTTGTTATTAGTAGACCTTGCCAGAGCCAAGAACCAAAGGTTCAGAACAGCCTGTACGTCCACTTTGGCCTGTACCTCCTACCTCAGCCTCTCTGGAGCTTAAGAGGTTTCTCCACACAGTGAGCATGTGGCCACCAGCAGCTGTTCCTTCCTAGGATCAATCTGAAATATCCACAGTGGGCTCTGATTGTCGTTTCTTGAAATTGTCACATGACAGGCATGGAGTGTTATTGAATTGGCCTAGGCTAGCTGGCTTGCAGTCTCTCTCCTTCTTTTTTAAAATAATTTTTACTGAAGGATAATTTACATATAATAAAACGCACTCATTTTAAGTATACATGTAGTTCAATGGATTTTGGTAACTACACCTACCCATGTAACTACCACCACGATCAAGGTATAGAACTTGTCCATCGCTCCCAAATTGTTCTCTTCCCCGTCATTCCCACTTTCTGCCATTATAGGTAAGTTTCGCTGTTTCACATAAATGGAATCATCCAGTACATAGTCTGTTGTGACTGGCTTCACTCAGCACAATTGTTTAGCGATTCATCCACATTGCGTGCATCAAAGTTCATTTCTTTTTATTGATTAGTCGTATTCCATTGTATGGCTTTACCACAGTTTGTGTACCTCTTCACTTGTTGATGAACTTGTAGCTTGTCTCCAGTTTGGGGATATTATGAGTAAGGCTGCTTATGAACGTTAGTGTACAAGTCTTCGGGTAGACATAGGTTTTCATTTCTTTCTTTCTTTCTTTTTTTAAAGATTTTACTTATTTGTTTGTCAGAGAGAGGGAGAACACAGCAAGGGGAGCGGCAAGTAGAGAGAGAAGCAGGCTCCCCGCTGAGCAGGGAGCCCGATTCGGGGCTCCATCCCAGGGCCCTGGGATCATGACCTGAGCCAAAGGCAGACGCTTAACGACTGAGCCACCGAGGCGCCCCAGGTTTTCATTTCTTTTGGGCAAGTTTCTAGGAGTAAAATTCTGGGTCATATTTAACTAGTTAAGAAAATGCCAAACTTTTTTTGAGTAGTTGTACCATTTTACATTGCTGCCAGCAATGTAGGAGAATTTCAGTTCCTCCGCATCCCAGCAACACTTGGTATTGTCAGTCTTTTCACATTAACCACTTCTGTTGTGGTATTTCACTATGGTTTTACTTTGCATTTCATTGATGAACAATGATGTTGAACATCTTTCTATGTTCTTACTGGCCACTCGTATATCTTCGTTTATGAATTATGTGTTCAAATCTTGTCCCATTTTTAAATTCAGTTATTTGACTTATTATTGAGTTAAAAAGCCCTTTGTATATTCTGGATACAAGTCCTTGGTCACATAGATGTATTGCAATTATTTTTTCCAAGTTTGTGGCTTAGCTTCTTTTCATTTTCTGAATGCTATCTTATGAAGAGCAAATGTTTTACATTTTGACCAAGTTCACTTACCAAATTTTTATGTTTCGGTTATTACGTTCTGTGTCCTCTCTAAAAATATAATTGGCTGCCCCTAAAGTTGCAATATTTTGTTTTATTTTAGAAGTTTTATAACTTCAACTTTTCTATTCTAGACTAGGATACATTTGTAGTTTTTGTGTATGGTTGAAGTAAAGGTTGAGATTCATTTTTCTCACATGAATATCCAGTTATTCCAGGACTTGTTTTTGTTTTTAAGATTTATTTATTTATTTGACAGAGAGAGCACAAGCAGGGGGAGCGGCAGGCAGAGGGAGAAGCAGGCTCCCCACTGAGCAGGGAGCCCAATGCGGGACTGGATTCCAGGACCCTGGGATCATGACCTGAGCCGAAAGTAGACACTTAACTGAGCCACCCAAGTGTCCCCAGGACTTGTTTTTGAAAAGGATATTCTTTCTCCACTGAATTAACTTAGCAGCTTTGTTAAAAATCTACTGACCCTATAAATGTGGGTTACTTTCTAGACTCTCTGTTCTGTTGTATTAAGCTGTATGTCTCTCCTTGTGTCAATATCACACTGTCTTGATTACAGTAGCTTTATAATAAGTCCAGACATTAGGTAGAATGAGCCCTCCAACTCTATGGTACTACTTCAGGCTTGGTTTGGCCATTTAGATACTTTGTGTATGCATATACATTTTTGAATTAGCTTATCAATTACTATAGAAAGCAAGTTTAGTCTTGAAATATTGTTGTGATTTCATTTAATTTATAGATAATTTTGAGAAGTGTTAACCTCAAAAAAACAGTAAGTTATTTTACCAGCAAAAATGTTTTTTTTTGGGAATAGCAGAAGATCATATTTCAGGGTATGCAAGCTATGGCAAAACCATAGGCAAGACTAGAGAACAAAAGACAGGAGATGCTTTTTTTTTTTTCCCTTTTTTTAAGAGAAAGAAAGGGGGGAGTTGGGAGGGGCTATTAAAAAAAGTTCGGGGCGCCTGGGTGGCTCAGTCGTTAAGCGTCTGCCTTAGGCTCAGGTCATGATCCCAGGGTCCTGGGATCGAGCCCCACATCGGGCTCCCTGCTCTGCAGGAAGCCTGCTTCTCCCTCTCCCACTCCCCATGCTTGTGTTCCCTCTCTCGCTGTGTCTCTCTCTGTCCAATAAATAAATGAAATCTTAAAAAAAAAAATCCATTGGCATAAACTGGGAATTCTAAGTGTAGTTGGTTTTCATTGATCGAGTTGTGACAGTCTCGCATTAGCTGGGCTGTTGCCAGGCAAAGAGAAAATCTCTTCTTCCTGCTGGGGTAGTAACAGTCTCCCATTAGCTGGGCTGTTGCCAGGCAAAGAGAAAATCTCTTCTTCCTGCTGGGGTAGTAAAGTATAGGCTTCTTCCTGTTAGGAATGCAGGGTACCTCTCTTCCTGTCGGGGTTTACAATTGACCAGGAGTGGTAGGGTGTGAGAACTTCCGCTTCTGGCCTTCCTGCTTTATTTTATTTTATTTCATTTTATTATTTTTAAAAGATTTTATTTATTTTAGAGAGAGAGAGTGGGGGAAAGGGGCAGAGGGAGAGGGACAAGCAGACTCCCTGCTGAGCATGGAGCCCTATGAGGGGCTTGATCTCAGGGCCCTGAAATCATGACCCTGAGCCAAAATCAAGAGTCAGACGCTTGATAGACTGAGCCACCCAGGCACCCCAGTTAGCAGGTTACTTTTATTTTAGCACCTTGATGATATTATTCCATTGTCTATGACTTGTGTGGATTCTGACAAAAAGCCTGTGATATTTATTATCTTTGTTCCTCTATACTTAATTTGTCTCTTTTCCCTGTTTGCTCTAGAACTATGAGTTTATAGTTTTCATAATATTTGGAAAAATTCTGGGCAAATATTTCTTCACATATTTTTTCATGCCCCTTTCCCCCTTTTTCCCTAGGACTGCAGTTACATATATGTTAGATCACTGAGGCTCTTTTTATTCATTTTTCAAACTCTTTTTTTTCCCCTCTCTGAGCTTCATTTTAGAGAGTTTCTAATAATGTCGTTCAAATTTTATTTATTTATTTGTACAATATAGGATTGAACAACTCCATACATCACCTGGTGCTCATCACCACAAGTACACTCCTTAATCCCCATTACCTATTTCACCCATCCCCCCATCCCTCTCCTCTCTGGTAACCAGCAGATTGTTCTCTACAATTAAGAGTCTGTTTCTTGCTTTGTGTCTCTCTCTCTCATTTTTTCCCCTTCGCCTGTTTGTTTTCTTCCTTAAGTTCCACATTTGAGTGAAATCATATGGTATTTGTCTTTCTCTGATTCATTTTGCTTAGCTTTATACTGTAGCTCCATCCATGTCCTTGCAAATGGCAAGATTTCATTTTTTAAGAGTTCATTCTTTTTTATGGCTGAATAATATTCCTCTATCTATCTATCTCATCTTCTTTATTCATTCATCAATCAATGGACACTTGGGCTGCTTCCATATCTTGACTATTGTAAATAATGCTGCTATAAATATAGGGGTGCATGTATCCCTTTGAATTAGTGTTCTTGTATTGTTTGGGTAGATACCCAGTAATGTGATTGCTGGATTGTAGGGTGGTTCTATTTTTAACTTTTTTCAGGAACCTCCATATTGTTTTCCTCAGTGGCTGCACCAGTTTGCATTCCTACCAACACTGCGCGTGTCCTTTTTACTCCACATCCTCGCCAACATTTGTTGTTTCTTGTGTTTTTGATTTTAGCCCTTCTGGCAGGTGTGAGGTGATATTTCCTTGTAGTTTTGATTTGCATTTCCCTGCTGATGAGTGATGTTGAGCATCTTTTCACGTGTTTGTTGGCCATCTGGATGTCTTCTTTGGAGAAATGTCTGTTCATGTCTTCTGCCCCTTTTTTTAAAAAAGATTTTATTTATTTATTTGACAGAGAGAGAGAGAGGGAGAACACAAGCAGGGGGAGCAAGAAAGGGAGAAGCAAGCTCCTCAGTGAACAGGGAGCCTGAAGCAGGACTCGATACCAGGACCCTGGGATCACGACCCGAGCCAAAGACAGATGCTTGACCAACTGAGCCACCCAGGCGCCCCTTCTGCCAATTTTTAATTGGATTATTTGGTTTTGAGGTATAGAGGTGTATAAGTTCTTTATATTTTTTGGATACTAACCCTTTATCAGATATATCATTTGCAAAATTCTCCTTCCATTCCATAGGTTGCCTTTTAATTTTGTTGATTGTTTCCTTCTCTGTGCAGAAGCTTTTTATTTTGATAGTCTCAGTAGTGTATTTTTGCTTTTGTTTCCCTTGCCTCAGAAGACATATCTAGAATGGCTGATGTCAAAGTAGTTACTGCTTGTGTTCTCTTCTCGGATTTTTATGGTTTCAGGTCTCATGTTTAGGTCTTTAATCCATTTTGAAATTATGTTTGTGTATGGTGTAAGAAGGTGCTCCAGTTTCATTCTTTTGCATGTTGCTGTCCCGTTTTCCCAACACCATTTGTTAAAGAGAGTGTCTTTTTCCCGTTGGATATTCTTTCCTGCTTTGTCAAGGATTAATTGGCCATATAATTATGGGTTATTTCTAGGTTTTCTATTCTGTTCCATTGATCTATGTGTCTGTTTTTGTGCCAGTACCATATTATTTTGATTACTGCAACTTTGTAATATAACTTGAAGTCCAGAATTGTGATGCCTCCAGTTCTGCTTTTCTTTCTCAAGATGCTTTGGCTACTGGGGATCTTTTGTGGTTCCATACAAATTTTAGGATTGTTTGTTTTAGTTCTGTGAAAAATACTGTTGGTATTTTGATAGGGATTGCATTAAATGTGTAGATTGCTTTGGGCAGTGCAGACATTTTAACAGTATTTGTTCTTCCAATCCATGAGTGTTGATGTCTTTCCATTTCTTTGTGTCATCTTCAGTTTCTGTAATCAGTGTTTTATAGTTTTCAGAGTACAGGTCTTTCACCTTTTTGGTTAGGTATATTCCTAGGTATCTTATTATTTTGGGTGCAATTGTAAATGGGATTGTTTTCCTAATTTCTCTTTCTGCTGCTTCATTATTGGTGTATAGAAATGCAGCAGATTTCTGTACATTGATTTTATATCCTATGACTTTACTGAATTTGTTTACCAGTTCTAGCAGTTTTTTTAGCAGAAGCTTTAGGGTTTTCTATATATAGTATCATGTCATCTGCAAATAGTGACAGTTTTACTTCTTCCTTACCAACTTCAAAGACTTATATTTCTTTTTGCTGTCTGATTGCTGTGGCTAAGACTTCCAGTACTATGTTGAATAAAAGTCATGAGAGTGGACATCCTGGTCTTGTTCCTGACCTTAGTGAAAAAGCTGTTTTTCCCCATTAAGGATGATGTTAGCTATGGGTTTTTCATAAATGGCCTTTATTATGTTGAAGTATGTTCCCTCTAAACCTACTTTGTTGAGGTTTTTTTTTTTTTTCTTAAGATTTTTATTTATTTATGTGTCAGAGAGAGAGAGAAGGAATACAAGCAGGGGGAATGGCAGGCAGAGGGAGAAACAGGCTCCCTGCTGAGCAAGGAGCCCAATGCAGGACTCGGTCCCAGGACCCTGGGATCATGACCTGAGCTGAAGGTAGATGCTTAACTGACTGAGCCACCCAAGTGTCCTGTTGAAGTTTTTTTTTTTTTTTTTTTAATGAATGGATGTTGTACTTTGTCAAATGCTTTTTCTGTATCTATTGAAATGATCATATAGTTTTTATCTTTTCTCTTGTTGATATGATGTATCATCTCGTGTAGATTGATTTGCAAGTATTGAACCACCTTTGCAACCCAGGAATAAATCCCACTTGATCGTGGTGAATGGTTTTTTTTAATGTATTGTTGAATTCAGTTTGCTAGTATTTTATTGGGAACTTTTGCATGTATGTTCATTAGGGATTGGCCTGTACTCTTTTTTTGTGTGTGTGGTGTCTATCTGGTTTTGGTATCAGGGTAATGCTGGCCTCATAGAATGACTTTGGAAGTTTTCCTTCCTTTTCTATTTTTTGGAATAGTTTCAGAAGAATAGGTAGTATTTCTTCTTTAACTGTTTGGTAGAATTCACCTGTGAAGCCATCTGGTCCTGGACTTTTGTTTGTTGGGAGTTTTTGGTTTTTTTTTAAGATTTTATTTATTTGACAGAGAGAGCTATAGCGAGAGAGGGAACTCAAGCAGAAAGAGTGGGAGAGGGAGAAGCAGGCTTCCCGCTGAGCAGGGAGCCTGATGCGGGGCTCAATCCCAGGACCCTGAGATCATGACCTGAGCTGAAGGCAGACGCTTAATGACTGAGCCACCCAGGCGCCCCTTGTTGGGAGTTTTTTGATCATGGATTCAATTTCTTTGCTGGTTATCAGTCTGTTCAAATTTTCTATTTCCTCCTATTTCAGTTTTGGTAGTTATCCATTTCTAGGAATTTATCCATTTCTTCTAGGTTGTCCAATTTGTTGATATATAGTTTTTCTTTTCTTTTCTTTTTTTTTTTTAGATTTCATTTATTTGAGAGAGCACAAGCAGGGGGAGTGGCAGGTAGAGCAGGCAGAGGGAGGAGCAGGCTCCCCTCTGAGCAAGGAGCCAGATGCGGGACTCGATCCCAGGACCCCCGGGATCATGACCCAAGCCGAAGGCAGTTGCCTAACTGACTGAGCCACCCAGGCATCCCATAGTTTTTCGTAATATTCTCTTATGGTTGTATTTCTGTGGTGTTGGTTGTCATTTTTCTCTCTCATCTGTGATTTTATTTGCTTGAGTCCTTTCTCTTTTTTTCATGATAAGTCTGGTTAGAGGTTTATGAATTTTTAAAAATTTTTTCCCCAAAGAACTAGCTCCTGGTTTTATTGATCTGTTCTTTTTTTTTAGTTTTTACATCATTTATTTCTGCTCTAATCTTTATTATTTCATTCCTTCTGCTAGTTTTTGGTTTTGTTTGTTGTTCTTTTTCTAGCTCCTTTAGGTGTAAGTTTCGGTTGTTTATTTGAGATTTTTTCTTTCTTGAGGTAGGCCTGTATAGCAATATATCAACTTCCCTCTTATAACCACTTTTGCTGCATCCCAGAGGTTTTGGACTGTTGTGTTTTCATTTTCACTTGTTTCCATGTACTTTTTGATTTCTTCTTTTATTTCCTGGTTGACCCATTCATTGTTTAGTAGTATGCTTTAACTTTATGTATTTGTGGTCTTTTCAGTTTTTTTCCTGTGGCTGATTTCTAGTTTCATAGCATTTTGGTCAGAAAAGACACGTGGTATGACTTCGATCTTCTTGAATTTGTTGAGTTGTTTTGTTTTGTGAGCTAATATGTGATCTATCCTGGAGAATGTTCCATGTGCACTTGAAAAGAATGTGTATTCTTCTGGTTTAGGATGGAATGTTCTGATTATATCTACTAAGTCCTTCTGGTTTAGTGTGTCCTTTAAAGCCACTGTTTCCTTGTTGATGTTCTGTTTGAATGATCTTTCCATCAATGTAAGGGGGTGTTAAAGTCCCCTACTATGATTATATTATCTATTCATTCTTTCATGTTTGTTATTAACTGTTCTATGTATCTGGATGCTTCTGTATTGGGTGCATTAATATATATAATTGTTATATGCTCTTTTGGATTGTTCCCATTATTATTACATAGTGTCCTTTTTGTCTCTTGTTACAGCTGTGTTTCAAAGTCTATTTTGTCCCTTGTAACTGTTGCTACTCTGGCTTTCTTTTGCCCATTGTCCACTATTTTAAAACTCTTTTTTATATGTTTTTTCCACATTTTTTTTTTAAGTTGTCTAAAGTACTAGGGCAAGTCCCATATCAGTTACTCTTTCATAGGCGGAAGCAGAAGTCCATCCTGCCTTTGGTTTTTTTGTTTTGTGTTGTATATTTCTTTTTTCTTTTTTGCTTTTGGTTAGTTCTGTGTTTTAATACTGTGTTTCTGACACGACTTTCACTTTTCCCTTACAATACAAACTTCATTCACCCTGTTTTACACTCACACTTAAAAAAGAAGTTAGAAGTGCAGAAACTAGTTTTAGTCATTTGGACATAAGCACAGTGGTGACTGAAAATATAGACTTTCAAAAAGACTTTCCCCCAAAGTGCATACCTTTGAAAGAGAAAAAAACTGTAGTTGGATACAGTAGCTCTTTGTATAACTTAAAAAACTGTAGCTGGATACAGTAGCTCTTTGTATAACTTAACCAGCTTACAAAGCTATTTTCATTTATAGAGTTGTATTGTCTGTACTGTTACCAGTTATTTCTAAGCACAAAATGTTTTAGCAATCTATATTAGCAAGCAGAGTAAACATGCTTTGAAAGGCTCCAAATGCAAATGTAAGCTAATACTCCAAACGTTTCTATTCTGCACAAGGGCACATGGCCTCTAGAGTTCCATTCCCTAGCTTGCTCTCCCTTCCCTGGGCTTATACTATGGAAGACTTTTTCAGATAGGGTTGAGGGGCTCCATTTGTCATTCTGTCTTTCGTATGGGATTCTGCCTAAGGTAATTTGGCATCTCCTGTCCCATTTCTGTTGATATTTCCTACTTACAGTGGAAAGGCAGTACAGATTTTGGAGTCAGACAGACTTGGGTAATTCAAATATACTGGACTTCATCAAAAACAAGGACCTGCTACTGTTGTAACTTTCATCCTCTAGATTTTATTTAAAATAACTTTTGGCTCAAATACTACAGATTTGTAAAGAGCATTTTGCCTTTGTAATATTCTCTATGCTTATTACTATAGCTTAAAATGCCAGTGAAATAAACATGCAGTGATTTTAATGCCCCGGCAATTAGTGCCATGTAAGGTTAGAGTATCCAATGTCAAAAGAAAGACTAAATCGGTAGGCTCAAGATTCCTTCCTATAGGTTTCTTTTATCATTTTTCCTGAGGTGACATTCACTAACATCAAATCAATTATTTAAAAGTGTACAATTCAGTGGCATTTAGTTATTCACAGTGTTGTGCGACTACCATCTCTGTCTAATTCCAAAATAGTCTCATCATTCCAAAAGAAAATCCTGTACCCATTAAGCAGTCAGTACCCATTCCCTTCTCCCCCAGCCCCTGGCAACCACCAATTTGTTTTCTGTCTCTATAGATTTACCTACTCTAGATATTTCATGTAAGTGGAATCATATAATGTGTAGCCTTTTATATCTGGCTTCTTTCCTTTAACATATTATTTTTGAGGTTCATCAATGTGTAGCATATAGCAGTACTTCATTGTTTTTATGGTAGAATAATATTTCATGGTTTGGATACACCATATTTTGTTTATCCATTCATCCATTGATGTACATTTGGGTTGTTTCTGCCTTTTTTGACCATTGTGAATAGTGCTGCTATGAATATTTGTGTATGTGTATTTGAGTACCCATTTCCAATTCTTTGGGTTATATACTGAGGAGTGGGATTTCTGGGTCATATGATAATTCTGTGTTTGACTTTTGGGGGATGCTTTTGGCTTTTTTTTTCCAAGGGGAAAGACACAATCAAAGAAATGGGAGTTGAGAATTCATGTGAGCCATGCAGCCAACCCAATTTTTGTCTATCCTACTCAGCCAACCCTTTACCTTTCACCTCTTCTACCAGCAAAGAAAGATGAGTGCTGTGGGTCCCTTACACCTCTGGCCTCTGTCCCCTAGGGCTGTGTTTGGCTGTCCCTGGGAAAACTGTGAGGTGGTGCACCATCTCAGATCATGAGGCCAGTAAGTGCTCCAGTTTCAGTGACAATATGAAAAGAGTCCTTCCAGTGGATGGTCCTCACATCACCTGTGTGAAGAGAACCTCTCACCTCGAATGTATCAAGGCCATTATGGTAAGTTGCAGCTGCCTACAGGAGAGTGGAAGAAAATCTATACTTCCTTTTTCTGGGGCTTGTTATTGTTTATTGCTTCAGAACAACTTTCTTCCCACAGGAACTAGACAATGCTTTAGACGAGAAAGAAATAAGCTGAAGACCTGAAAGTACAGGGACTGTGTGTAGAGAAAAATATAGGTGCTCAACATTCATTAATAGTAAAAACAGTAATAGTAATTAAATGACTAATAAAGAAGGATTCAGTAAAAATGCCTGCCATAAAGCAAAGCCAGAATTGCACTGGAAATCCATAAAGAGTCAGAAATAAACAAGAAGCTATAGTGTTACCGTTATTACTTAACATTGTTTTTGGAATTTCCCAGTAATGCAATAAGATACAAAATGCATATGATATAGAAAGACACAAATAAAATATCAATATTTTCAGATGATCGCATGCCTGGAATGTACAATGGGGTCAAGAAAAATATTACTATAATTATTTATTAATGAATAAATTAGTTTGGCAAAAGATAAACATATCACAATGTCATTGTTGTGTTTCAATGGTCATTAGTTGGGGGAAAGTTGCCCAAAATTGTGACTTATTTTCATTTAAAACAATATTCTGTAATTCTATTATATTATAATATATTCTATAATATAGTAGAAAAACATTTCAGGAAAAAAATCATAGGAGAGATCTGCAAGATTGTTATAATACAAAAGTCTAGAACAAATGAACAATATTTATTAATGAATTAAAACATATGCCATATTCCTAAATGGGAAGACTAAATTATCATATACTTGCATATTTTCCCAAAGAATAAGTTTAATATAATTTTCATCAAAATACAGTCTTTTTAAAAAGAATCAATTGAATAATTATAAAATCCTAAGAAAAAGCACATGGATGAGAATATAAATAGTATTATGAAAAAGAAAATTAGCAAGGGAGTGGCTGAGGCCTACCTGAAACTATAAAATATAAAAATAGCAGTGTTACAGAGATCAGGGTCCTAGTGTAGATGTAAGAGACCTGGAAGAGAACAAAATTCACACATTTAGTTACATACATTCATCCATCTACTTGTCTATGTGATATGATACAGATGTCAACTATGATCGATATCCAACATCAGGGCACTAGGGCCCTAGGTTTAATAAATTTAGGTAAGATACATGTAGATTTACATAGATATGTATGATAAGGCAAACTTTCTAAACAAATGGCTGAGAAAAGATTCTTTAGTTGGACAACTGGGTAACTATTTAGCAAAAAAAACAAGTGAAATGTTTAATCCATATACCAAAACAAGCTTTCAGTTTGACTCAATTTGACTAATATAGATAGACATCACAAGATAAATTGCAGAGGTAGATAAATTTGGAAATGAAAAATTATAAATCTCTGACAAAAAATTTTTTAAAGCCTTAAGCATCTAAAAATATATTCACCTCAGCTATGACAAAACACCATAGTGCAAAAACTAGATAAAGATGGCATTTAAATTTATAAGAAATGCTTAAGAATATCAAGCTATACACAAACCATTCACAGAAAAGAAATTGTAACTAATAAATAATATAAACCGTAAAGGAAAAGTGTTCATCCTTTTTAATAATCAAATGCAAATAAATGCAAATAAAGCCATTTCTTAAAGTAACAGTTTATACCTAGAAATGTAATAATATCTCTTAAATGATAGCATTTCTTTCTGGTAGGTTTCTGTGACATTAGGATACATTGCTATTGGCATTATAAATGATAAATTATGTCATTTCTGGAAAACAATTTGGAAATATTCAGTAAGAGTCATAAATATGCACACAAACTTATTTATTTATTTTTCTCTAATTCATGGAGAATGATTTGTTACAAGAATTTGACCTTACACAATCATGGGAGCAGGTTAAACTTCTCTATAACAGTACTGTCTTTGCATCTGCTCTTGGAGCTTGAGGAGGAGGCTGCCAGGAAGGGAAGATGTATGTAAAGTGGGGGAAGAGCAAGAACAATCTAGAACCTCAGTCTCGACCTGGAGCCCATGGGTGTGAACTGAAACCCATGTCTGTAATTGCTTCTGACCTTGATGGTGTTCCCTAGGCCCAGTGGCCTTCTTGTCCTTTTACCTTTATACTAACTCCTTCCTTTTCTCAAATTAATTTAAGGTGGGTTCTGATACACGCAACCAACAGAGTATTAATTATATATAATACATACATATGTAAATACATAAGTGTGAATACATGTGTAATAAAAAGATGGGATGGGGAAAAAGGAGGCAAGTATATAGAAATGCAACACTAAATTCAGAAAAAGCCTAGTTACTTCAAATGTCAATTAATAAATGAATTTAAAAAATGATTTCCATGGTGGGTTGAGAAATGATCCAATCTCATTTCTGAGAAGAGGCTGGGAGGTTGCTGCTTCTCACAAGAAGGAAGGAATGCTGGGCTGACTGACATACTTGAAGAGGGAATCCAGATGTGTGAGTGCAAACCATGACTTCTTATGGATAGAAATATTTGACAATTCACTCATTCACTTATCCAGCAAATGTTTATTGAACACTTACCTGTAGAAGGTGCTTCTCTGGGTACAGTAGGAACCTTAGAAGGAAATACACACACACACACACACACACACACACACACGTGTCCCCACCTTGGTGGAGCTTACATTCCAAAGAGGAAGGCAAGCTGTAAACAATGAAAGTTTGTCAGGTGGTTGATAAGCGCTAAGGAAAAAACAAAGCCGGATCCAGCATTCATGCATGAAGTTTTAAGATACAGTTGTAGAGAGCCTCGATGAGAAGGTGACCTTTGAGCAAACACTGGGGAGGGAAAGAGGTCTGACCCATGCAAGTATCTATGGGTCAAACATCCCTGGCAGAGGGCTAGGTTAGGGGCTCCGTTCATGGTCTGGTCTCTTTCAGGCAAACGAAGCAGATGCTGTGACCCTCGAAGCAGGTTTTGTGCTTGAAGCGAGCCTGCCCCCCTTCAACCTGAAGCCTGTCGTGGCAGAATTCCATGGATCAAAAATTGGTGCGTTCTCCCTGGGGCCCCAGGTCTCTGATTTGACACTGCAGCCATCAGGGAGAAGTCAGGGTCTCTGTCAACATTGCACCTGAAGGAAACAGAATTGCTGGAGCTCTTTGGATCGAAGGAGGCTGTCATCCACACTGCCCCACAAGGGCTGGAATATTGACTCTCCCTGGGAAGCTGTGAACTGTGTGCATCTAGGTGGAAGTACCGTTGGTGCTGCTAGATAAGAGGGGGGCAGGGCTGTCTGGGGTCCATTGCCTACCCAGTGGGGCTGCACCATTGGAAGGCCCATCTCTGGAGACACACAGACCTGGACAGGCTCTTCCCTGTGCTGAGTCCCCTGCAGGTGCTACATGGGTCTGTGAATGCCATGAAGAGAGGTTTGCAGGGGGCGGGGGGGGGGGTGAAGAATAAGGCTTTGCCTCCTCTCCATACTTGTCCGTTAGTGTCATCAGTGTGTGTGTGAGCACAGCCCACCTCAATCAGACTCCAACTTGCAGAGCCCTGGGAAAATCCTGGGGTCTCCCCTGCATCTGTCCTCTCAGGCCTTCACCATTGTGTCTGGGCTGCAGACGGAGAAGCAGAGAAGGGAGAAAAGCCTTTGGAGAGACAGAGTAACATCACAATGACTGGGAGCTGAAGATCTCCCTGAGAAAGCCCTGTAGGCCCTGTAATAGCTGGTGGCCCCCACCCCCATGTCTCTACTGGCTTGGAGGGGCTGGCAGAAAGACACTAGTGTTTATTGCCTTGAAAAGCCCCCCCCCCCCCCCGTTAATCAAAGGCTTTTTTCTTTTCCTTTTCTACCTGTTCACCAGGGAATGGTGGAGATCCTAGGATTCCCTAAAGTTGGCCGTTGCGCACACTCTGGAAGATGAGCTAGTGACAATGTGGTATCTTCCTTTAGCCCTTCTTTCTCTCTGCTCCTTTGCAGATCCACACACCTCCCATTATGCTGTGGCTGTGGTGGAGAAGGGCAGCGACTTCCAGCTGAAACAGCTCCAAGGCAAGAGGTCCTGCCACACGGGCCTAGGATGGTCGGCTGGGTGGTACATCCCCATCCAGATACTTTTTCCTTCTGACTCTGTTAAAGAAGGTAAGCTGGCTAAGGCTGGGTGCCCTCAGGCAGGGCTCCTACTCCAGTCGCCCACAGGGATTGTAGTGGGGCCATACAGTCACTATCAGGCGTATCAGTTTCATGAACTGCAAGATGGGGTGAGGACAACCTGCTTCAAATGTGGTTAGCTGGGTTTGCTGCAGCAGCAACACCTGGGAACTGGCAGCTGAGTCTTCTCTCAGCAAAGGTACCTTGGTCTCTGAGCTCCCGACAGCCCCATACTCATTGTAACCCCGGTGGTTTGGCTTGACAGGGAAGGTCGCTTAGGCTCACGACAAACAGGAACTCCCTCTGGCTTCCCAGGAAGGCTCACTAGGGATTATAGCCATACCACCAGCAGTCAGGCCTTTGTGCCTGGGGTAAGGGCTTGGGATGGGGGCAAGAAGGGAGGAGTGGCCTGGAGCCATGATTTTTGTGTGTGTGTACTTCTTGTTCAGTTATGATGAGCCAAGCGAGCCTAGGGAGCCCCTTTAGCCCTTGGGAGATGATGGCCAACTCTTTCTGTGCTTTTGAGGCCTGCCGACTCTGCAGCATTCATGTTTTGCCTGTAATAGGGACAGGGGGCTGCTGGGGTCAGATGGAGTGCTATAGCCTGGGCCACAGCTCTGACTCTGTGTGCCCTTTCTTGGGGCCTCCCTCGCCTCAATGTCAGACACTGCTGGATGTCTGTGTGAAAGCTTGTGAGGTGGCTGTTGGCACACCCCCTTACCCACCACCGGGCAAGTTATCCCAACCCCCTCCCATGGATTCCTGGAAGAGAAATCCCCACAAACTACCACAGCCCCTGGACCCAAAGGGGAGAGGAGTGGGTGGGACCATGTCCTGAGGTAAGGAAGGATGGTCGGAGGTCCCGCAGTGTCTGGGGTGCTGCCTGCCGCACTTAGAGCCTCCGTGGTGGGTTAACAAGGTGAGTGGTCCTGGGGTTGCAGCTTGGTTCCGTGTAGGTCAGCCGCCCTCGTGTCTCGAGTGGGCAAGCTAGGAAGCATCTGGTGGGCTGGAGCCCCAGGCTCACACATTAGTGTGATACCTGAACACACGGGGACCCCGGGCCATCCACTTCCTCAGCCACGGGCACTGTCGGCCACCTCTGCTCATCTGCTTCCTCAGGATGGTCCTGGGAAGTGTGTGCAGCCTCACGGGCTCTCACATAGGGCCACTCACTCCCACACATGTGCACCCTGGAGGCCCCCAGCCGGTTCATGCCCTGAGGTCCCTATGTCTGTGTTAAGCAGCCACAGCAGAAATGGCCCAGTTCTTCTCCGGCAGCTGTGTACCCTGTGCGAACAGGGAGGTGTTCCCCAAGCTGTGTCAACTGTGTGCAGGGAAAGGGACAAACAAATGTGCCTGCTCCTTCCAGGAACCATACTTCGGCTACACAGGCGCCTTCAAGTGAGTGGGGACACCCCCCCAACCCCCCACTCCTCCTCACTCTGATGGCAGGGAGTGGACAGGGCCTGCCCAGACCACCCAGGCTGTCAGTGTGAAACCCAGGGTCCTGAGTGCCTCCCGTGGCCTGCCCTCACTCCTAACCATCCTGAGGAACAGTCTTCTGTGCGGGAGCCCCTCTTCTCTCCCTACAGCCTAGGGTCTGTATGTTGCCCTCCTGGACCAAGGAGGGCTGAAGGGACAAAACCTATCTGGGACTCTGGGATTCACAGACACAGGCTTGAGCTTCCAGCTGGGCCAAAGGCCAGGACCTCCCCAGCTTGCTTCTTTCTCCCTGAGCATCTCCCTGTGTCGTGAACATGTGCCTGCCTCTCTCCACCTCCCTCTCAGCCCCCTGCAGGCACCTCTCCATGTCTGTAAGAGACAAGGCTACTGCTCAAAACCAGAACAAAACTGTCCAGGAATCCAAGGCTATCCTAAGTTTTTATCCTCTGTATTAGGCTTTATTAAAACAAACAAACAAACAAACAAAAAAACCCAAAACCCAGTCACTTTAGGTTGCCTTTGAAGGGGAAGGTGAGGGTCCTGCCCTCACATCATCCCTCCCTACAGTTACCTGGGTTGTGATTTACAGAGCTCCTGCCTGCTTCAGACCCAGGTTGGCTGTGGGAGTACAAAGGCCCCTCAGATAGGGCCATGGCCTCTGAGGACACACTGAAGCCTGGGCAACTGTGGGCAAATCCCTGTGAGCCAGTGGTCAGGGCAGAGCCTCAGAGGGGTTGCATGGGGCAGGGGTGAGCTCAAATCATGGGGATTGGCCTGACGCCTGCTGTCCTGTTCCTCAGGTGTCTGCAGGATGGTGTAGGGGATGTGGCCTTCGTGAGGCATATGACAGTGTTTGGTAAGTGCTGGATGGAGGAAGAATCACATGAACCATACTGGCCAGGGCAACTGGTTCCTGCCTGACGGTTTCCTTACATCTAGAGATGGGTGATGACAAGACTGTTAATGAAATGGGAGAGTTTCTGAACTACTAGTCTCCTCAAATAACATACTACATCCACTAATGGCAAGATTTAAAAAAAAAAAAAAGGAGACCTTCTGTACAAAAACCATTTCTGTTATTCGTACTTTTAGTGTTCAATTTGTTCAGTCTGTAAATCTACTAAACAAATTTTCTGAACATTTAAAGAGTATTTACCAATTAATAAAATGAGGCAAGTTTTAATAATTCAATTCTCTTAGCCACATTTCAAATGTAATCACACTCTCCTGAATGCTTCATTGTAAATGGTTCCTAAATCCTATAAATACCTTAAACAAACAAATTATAATGATTTCAGAACTTATTAGCACATCTTCAATTAGATGTGTTGCAAAAGCATTATTACTGTGGACAAAAATATATTTCTTTTTTAAAAACCTTTCAAGAGTTTTGGCCAATTTATCAGAAAGAAAGAAAAAAACAACATAAATCTCAGACAAGTTGAAGTTACAGAATTTGGGTTTTGTTTTGTAACCAATTAAATTTCTATCAGATACAGAATACACTTGTATCACTCAAGATGTTTAAACCAAATGTATATTCAGTATGCTAGGTTCATTTTTGAGATAAATGTCTGCTACCTCAAGGGAAATTTAAAGTCATCACTTTTTTTTTTTTTTAATGGGCCTTAGTTCCTTACAACCTAGTGTCTTTTTCTAGCATGAAATAGGAGCTCGGTGTCCTTTGTTCCCTTGTTCAGCCATTCACAATTCACTCTTCCTTCATTATTACACACTGACCTGGTTTGTTAGCATTTTGGCAATCGAGGACTATCTTATTATCAGTACATTTAATTAGTGGGGTCATCTAGGGGTTTCGTCTCCCAGAATCAAGTTGTTCCAGATCCTTGTCCTTGTTGTTTCTTCCGGTCGCTCCAGTGAGTGTGGTTATGTTGCCAGTGGGCAGCATCTTCTAACACTCACCCTGACGTGTTTGAAAACATCTTCACTTTCTGAAAACACCAGGTTGTCCCAGAACGTCCTGGTTTATTTTTGCTGAAAGTCACTTGTCCGCTAATATATAAGATCACTCACTGCCTTCTAAGTAGCAGTTTATGACTACCCACCAGGCTTTTGGGGTGCAAACGAGTGTTGGTGGGGAGCTACTTCCACCACTGGACCCCTGAGTGACTGATGTCGAAAAGTTCTTTCTTTCTGAAGCTAGGAAATCATATTGATTCTTTTAATTTAAATCTGACATTACTAAATCATTTAAATTTTTTCTTTCAATATAAAGATTTAAAGAGTATTTTCTCTACAACATACATAACTAAACTTGTAACCATTCACAAGAACTCTAATTGTACTCCTTCTCTTTCAGTATGAGAATATATGAACCCCACAAACCTCTATGAGTTTGCTAGGGCTGCGATAACAAAATACCACAAACTGGGTGCCTGAAGCAACAGCAATTTGTCTCACAGTTCAAGAGGCTAGAAGTTCAAGATCAAGGTGTCGGTAGGGTTGGTTCCTTCTGGAGGTTCCTTGCTTCTCCCCTGGTTTCTGGTGGTTTGCCGGCCATCTTTAGTATCTGTTGGCTTGTAGTCACATCACCTCACTCTACCTCTTTCCCTTCACATGGCATTCTCCCTGTGTGTGTGTGTGTCCTTTGTATCAGGACACCAGTCATACTGGATTAGGGGCCCACACTACTCTAGTATGACCTCATCTTAGTTAATGACATCTGCAATGACTCTTTTCCAAGTAAGGCAACATTCTGAGGTACTGGGGATTCAGATTTCAACATGGGAATTTTGGGGGGACACAATTCAACCCAGAATACCTTTGAATACCTAGACCAGGGGAACCAAAGAGCCTGTTTTCCTCACAAGGTTTTCTGGTCTTTGTACCTATAGAGTACGCTGACTGGGCCTCTAGGCCTCCTTCAACTCTTCCCCCAGCTTTCCCCAGCAAGCTCTGCCTCCAGGCGGGTAGTGCCACTGTAAGAGGGGGACCCGGGCTGTCCTAACATGGCGATGCATCAGCCTCACACTGGCTGACAAGTCACTTTCAGTCTCTGAGTCTAAGTCTCCTCATCTCTAGAATGGGATCAACCTATTACTGGCCTCCCCTGGTTGGTATGAGGATTAAATGAAACAGAGCATGGAGAGCCTTCGGGACAATCTTTGCTGTGCTGTGAATGCTCAGAAAATATCATCATCCATATCAGCAGAGTTACAGATATGTGGGGATACCTGGAAGGGACCTGGGCAAGCGTGCCTCCCCAACCTCGTGTCTATCTGCAGTAGGAACCAGTCATTTTGCCTCCTGAGGCCTCGGGTTCCTCATAGGTATAAAATGTATTTGGAAAAGATTCTCTTTCAGTCTCTTTGGGTTGTTAAAAAAATTATTAAAGGAGACAAATTAGGTGATACAAACAAACTTGAACATTTCACGAAGTGGACAGTCTCGTTTTGGAGAACTGCAAAATGGGGCAGAAGGCAGGGAGCTTCTATAGGACAAAGAAGAGGAAGAGACAAACACAAAGTATCTGATTGGCTGGGGCCACACAGTCAACCTTGTCTGGGGTGAGAGGCCCAGAGTTGGCTTTGTGTTTGGGGACTGGCTGACTGAATATACTTTGCTTCTGGTCAAGTGGAGCATTTATAAGAACACAAAAGTCATCTAGATTTTGGCTTGCTTAAGTGGCACCTGGGCAGGAGCAGGGCCTAGAAAGTTATTACAACAAGGTCAAAGAGTCTGTGATTCAGGGAGCAGCAGGGACCACAGTTCATGGTTCTGCCTGCAGTCGGCTCATCTGGGCTTTCCTCCTGCAGAGAACCTGGCAAACAGGACTGACCGTGACCGGTATGAGTTGCTCTGCCTGGACAACAGCCGGATGCCTGTGGATAAATACAGGGAGTGCAACCTGGGCCTTTTCCCTTCTCATGCCGTCGTGGCTCGAAACGTGGGGGGCAAAGACGACTTGATCTGGGAGGTTCTCAACCAGGCCCAGGTATTCCCACCCTCCATCCTCACTTCCTGCTTTATGTGTGTATGGAGGGGTCCCTGCTTAGATTTGGGGCATTTTCTTACATTCCCTTCTAGCCACTCTGAAAGTTCTTTTGGGTATCAGACAGGAACCATGTCATACATCATCTGCTTCACTGAGAAACCACTCAGTCTGTGTGTTATAGACAGCAGAGGCCATGAACCCCTCACTTGGCGTCATCGACTCCATGGACCAAAGACTCCATAGAAGTGCCTCATTGCTCCATTTTTTTTTCTTTTCAGTTCTAAAGGGGTCCTCAGGATGTGGGGTAGATGCCCCTCCTCCATGGAGTGTTCCCCTATTATCTTACTGGCGTGTGATCCTGCCCTCCTCACTTCCCTCAGTGGCAGGTTCCCTGGCCACGAGCATATCTCTGTCTGGTGTTGGTGGCGGCCTCTCCTGGCCAGCTGTCATTCATTCCCTGTCCCTTCTCTATTAGTGCTCTCTGCTCAGCACTGGGGATTCAGAGATGAAGTGGACAGGGACTTGCCCTTGAGTTGCTTCCAGATGTGTGGGGGACATGATGAGTACACATACAAATTATCACCAGATGAAATGGTCCAACCTTGGGCACATGGATTGTGTACTTTGTAGAGGACAGGAACTGAGTTGCAGGGTATATCTAGGAAGATTCTTGAGCCCTGGGAAGAAAGCTGTGCGTACCCCTAGGAAGGCGGGTATTTGCCAGGGAGGGCAGCAGGTGACATTTCACGTAGAGCCACCACAAAAGCAAAAAGCAGACAGACATTGGAAAGAACTTGGGGATAGGTGCCATAGTCAGGAATGGCTTTGGGCCAGTTAGTGGGAGTTGTAGACAAAGGGCCCTTCCATTTTTTGGAGGCCAGAAAGTTCCCAGCTGGTCCTTCAGTGGTAGGCCTGAGGTCAGAGAGGAGCCCAGGGCTCCTGACCTCCAGGCTCAGTGGCAGATGTTGGACCACCAGCCGTTCTGGGATGAAGGCCACCAGAGCTACTTGGGACAGTCGGCTGGCCAGGAGTGAGGCAGACTTCACTGCCTGCCCTGTGGGAATATGCCACTGGAGAAGGGCAGCTGCCTGGCACGTGGCAACCATACCTCTTGGTGTGGAACTCGGGGAACCGCCCCTGGCTGTTTCCGTGAAGCTGCTTATGGCCAACTAGCTGGGATTTGGGTAAAGCATTGCTGGAGAGAGGCAGGAGAACCCTGGGAACCACAGGGGTTTTGGTGGGCTGGGTGCTTTGTCTTAGCTCTCGGGTGTTCATATTTTCTCTCTTCCAGTTTTCCTTGTCTGGTTTTGGGTTTGTTTTCCCTTTCCCTTGCTACGCCAGCTTCCCTCCTTCTCTGTTTCTTTTATCCTTTGAACAGGAACATTTTGGAAAAGACAAGTCGACAGAATTCCAGCTCTTTGCCTCTCCTCATGGGAAGGACTTGCTGTTTACAGATGATACCGATGGGTTTTTAAGAGTCCCTCCTAAGATGGACGCCAAGCTATACGTGGGATACGAATATTTTGCTGCCTTTCAGCATCAGAGGATAGGTGTGTAAAGTCCTGGGAGGAAAGTAGAGCAGGAAAGCCAGAGAGGCTTTCCCAGTGCCTGCAAGCGTCACCTCACCCAAACTTCACTGGCCCATGGAGCCCAAGGGAGCTACCAGCTGCACTGGGTTAGTGAGAGGATTTTCTGCTGAGCTGGAGAAAAGGCCTGAACTATGAGATCACAAAAGGTTTTTGAAGATCTTCAGATTACAGTCAGCTTGAAGTAATGATGGTTCTTGCTCCTGTGTATTAACCAGGGTCACCCCACCCAGTGGCAGGTCTATATGACAGGGAAAAATAGCCCATCCCAAACTGAAGTGGGGACATGTCCTCTGCCACTACCAGGAGTGAAACTAGAATTTCAGAGGGTATTAATCCAACCCTTGCCTTCCTCTAGATCCCTATGGTTCATTTCTTCTTTCCTTTTGTTTTCATTTAGTCAACCAATAGTTAATGAGCATCCACAAAAGTCACTGTGTTAGATGTGGGCATACTGTGGTGATCAGACATTGGGTGAGGGGGAGAGCAATCAGGCTCACCCAAAGGAGAACACATGACTACCAACTGGGGAATGCTACTGTTGGGAGAACCCAGTCCTGTCAGAGCAAACTCTGGAAGGTCCTGACCTTCTGGTGCTCAGAAAGTGTTCCCCTCAGGAGGATATACTCAAGGAGGTGAGGTCAGGAGGGTGGGGAACTGCTCTGCCTTCACTACTCTTTCTGAGTACCGAGCTCCCCATTTCTCCTGGAGGGTGATAGACAGGAATGAGCAGTGATATGGGCATGAGACATATCCACTCTGCTGCTGTCAGTGAGGGCCCCATTGGACAGCCATTCTGTAGCCAGTGGCACTAAGCTCCCAGACACATCTTCGGACTTCTTTTGGATGCCTGGCTTTTCTCCACCTGTCCTAGGTGTGGAAGACACCCAGAGGGTGCTGTGGTGTGCAGTGGGCCACCATGAGAGGGTCAAGTGTGATGAGTGGAGTGTCCTAAGCGGTGGTGCCTTACAGTGCACCATAGAGGAGACCACTGAGGACTGCATCGCCACCATCGCAGTAAGGAGGGCCCCACCTCCACAGCTGGGCTTGGACACCCAGACATGTGGCCTCTCTGCCCTCTTCCCATGTCTTCCTGTTGGCCATGAGGCTAAAATGCACCCACCCTCCAAAACCCCACCCAACTCTACTGAATGTGCCCCTGTAGCTCAGGCTGGCCCGAGACCCAGACTCCTTAGGTCAGCTCTGGAGTCCTGGGAGCTCTGAGTATTGTCCTGCCCAGGAGATGCAGGAAGGGGGGTGACATCCCAGGGGGTGGTCAGGGCCCCTGTGGATTGTGAAAGCAAATCAACCTCAGTCCTTGAGTTGTAAATATAATTTTTTTTCTGGTGATAAAAATATTATATGCTGGAAGTGAAATGAAAGATAAGATCATTCACAACTTTCTAACTCAGAGATCATTACCACATAATTTCTGAGTTATGAAGTTGTGTCATTAACTTTCCATTTCTCTATGAGCAGATAATATTTTTGTGATTAGAAAAATAAATTTACAATAAAAGACTAAAAAATTGACAAACTCAGGAGACACACATTCTTCTTTAATAAGATCTTTATTTTTTTTTTTAAGATTTTATTTATTTATTTGACAGAGAGAGACACAGCGAGAGAGGGAATACAAACAGGGGGAGTGGGAGAGGGAGGAGCAGGCTTCCCACCGAGCAGGGATCCCGACGTGGGGCTCGATCCCAGGACCCTGGGATCATGACCTGAGCCGAAGACAGATGCTTAACGACTGAGCCACCCAGGCGCCCCTAAGATCTTTATTTTGATAAACCTTCCTGGGGCTAACCCATACACTAAGATCTTGCAATTTATACAGTCTCCTAAATGTGTCAGTTTTAAGGATTAGATGAATTTGAGTGCTCAGGACATTGCCTAGCATATAGTATGTAGTCAGTAAATGTTATCTATTGTTGTTATTTAAAGTCAGCACAGTAGGTGCACTTTCTTAGGTAATGGAATATTCATTTAAAATGTTTTTAATGGCTGCACAATATTCCACCAATATTTCTGCCTCAATTTATTGAACTGATTTCTCAATGTCTACATTTGAATTATTTCCAAATCCTTTGCTATTGTAGATAATATGGGATTGAAGATTTTTGTTCTATAACCTCAATATTTCTGGGTATATCTTTAATAATAATAATAGCTAATATTTTGGAAGTTACTTACTATGTGCCAAACATGTTTATGAGCTCTTAACTTGCATTAACTCATTTATTTATTTATTTTAAAGATTTTATTTCTTTATTGTCAGAGAGAGCGCACAAGCAGGGGGAGCGGCAGGCAGAGGGAGAGGGAGAAGCAGACTCCCCGCTGAGCAAGGAGCCCGATGTGGGACTTGATCCCAGGCCCCTGGGATCATGACTTGAGCCAAACGCAGATCCTTAACCTATTGAGCCACCCAGGCGTCCTGCATTAACTCCTTTAATCCTCACAAAGAGCCTATGAACCCATTTTATGGATGAAAAAGAATGTGTATAGAATAGTTTTTAGGTATGTGTTCTTCAGAATAGTCTGATTCAGGAGGCCCTGTGGTATACTGGTTATGAGCAGAAGCTAAGGAATTAAACTGTTTAAGTTTTAGTTTTAGTGAGCATCTATTGGAGAAATTCTTTAACTTGCCTCTGCTTTACTTCACTAATGTATAAAAGGGGGAAGAATTATAGTACCTACCTTATTGGATTTTGTGAGGAATACATGAGGTAATCACTGTAAGATGTTTAGAAAGGGCCTGGCACATAGTAAAGGCTTGGTAAGTTTTTGTTTGTATAGTTGCTACTGTTTTAAGATAGATTTCTAGAAGGACAGTTAATGGGTCAAAAGCCAAGAGTGAGTATGTATCTGTTTGTTTTTATCTCAATGATCTTATCTATCACTGTAAGTATACATTTTTTGCTCTGTTGTTGGAAAATTTCATTGATTAAAATAAGTTAATTATTAATGAATTATTTAATTAGAGAAATTGTTTATTGCAAGTCTTTGTTGTGCCAGGGCTCTGAGTATAGTGCTAATGGGATTATGGGAACAGAATTGAACTCCACCATACAGAAGAAGAAATTCCATAGAAACATAGTAAATACAGGGGCGCCTCGGTGGCTCAGTTGGTTGAATGTCCAGCTCTTGGTTTTGGCTCAGGTTCTGATCTCGGGGTGGTGAAATTGAGCTCCATGTTGATCTCCGCGCTCAGCTTGAGAATGTGCTTGAGATCTCCCCCCCTTCCACACGCCCCACCTCCCGCTCCTCCCCATTTGTACTCTCTTTCTCTCAAATAGATAAATAAATAAAATCTTTAAAAAAAAAGAAACATAGTAAATACAACCCCTGAGTCTGGCCATGTAGATTGTTGAGTGACAATGGGTCACAAAGAAAACGTGGTGAGGGCATGTCCAGTACTCAAGATGGGTCTAATGAGAGGTCAGAGATGCCAGGGAGCAGGATCTGGGTTGGGCACTTATTCCTGGGTCAACATGTCCAGTTTTCTAAACCCTGTGGTGAAATGGCAGAAGTTTTGGGTGATCCATGATTTGATGAATCAAAAGGACATGTGACATAAAGCCAATGAGAGATACCTCTGAGAGTCAGTGAGACAGGAAATGGCCTCACTGTTGTGCTACTGATTTATTTCTTAACTTCAGAAAGGAGAGGCTGATGCCATGACTTTGGATGGAGGCTTCATCTACACAGCGGGCCAGTGCGGTCTGGTGCCTGTCCTGGCAGAGAACTACAGTAAGTGGAAGGGGTGCCTGTCAGTGTTTTATTTTCTCTGGGCCGTGGACATAGAAAGAAGGAGAAATGATCCAGTTCATTGTTGAGATAATAATTAACTACGGGTAGTGTAAGAGGCTAGCAGATAGTATCCTCCTTCTCCAGAGTCAGAGCCAATGAAGATACGGACACAGGAGTTAGCCAGAAAGAGATGAAAAGAGGTATTTATTACTGAAAGGGTGATATTGGAGGCCATGGTACAGAGCTGGCTTCAAGGCTTGCCAAATTGCCCTGGAGTTAGAGTTACCCACTAGTTCAGGAGAACAGGTCTGTCGGCTTACCCTATGGCTGAGGGTCCAGGAGAATGCATATTGTCATAGAGCTTCATCGAAAAGATCTAAACTACCCTCTCCCCACTCTCTTCAATAAAGAAAGGAGGGGCTGAGCCACATGTGCCTCACTCAATACTTTTGCTAAATTTACTAGTCCGAAATTAACTCACCCCAGCTGCCCTCGAAGGTTGAGTGGTGAGGCTACAAGGTCATGTTCTTCAGTGGGGATCCTTTCACATAAAAAAATAAAGCTGGGGAAAAGGGGATTTCACCAATATAATTTATTAAGCACCTCATCTGCTAGGCAGTGAGCAAGAAACCATACATTATCCTTCAAAACAAAACAGCTCTGTGAAGTAAATAATGGTAGCTCTGTTTTACTGATATAAAAACTAAAGCTTGGAGAAGTTAAATGAGGTGTCCAAGGTAGAATGAAGACTGTATCCAGGTTTTTCTGACTCCATGGACTGGTTTTTTTCCCCTCCAACATGGCAAGAATATAATGATTGCCTACCACAGTCCAGAGCTCTGAGGGGAAGAAAGATGTCAGGATGACTTGAATCACATAGCCAATGCAAGAGATCTTTGTCAAGATCTTTAGTGGTCTCTGCCCCTCTTCAAAGGGCATCTCATTTTCTTTCTCTGTAACTCCCTGAATGCTGGGGAGATTCTGGGGTGGAACCTAATATTCAAATGGCAAAGTTCAGGGAGAGAGGAGTTAAATGGGCCTGC
>NC_138369.1:77817952-77910916 GCF_054177405.1 Leptonychotes weddellii
TTTTTTTTTTAATTTTCACTATTTCCCTATTTTTTATCTCATTTTCTGTTCTATTTTTTTAAGACTTCATTTATTTGAGAGAGAGAGAGCATGCCAGAGAGAGAGCACGAGCAGGGTGTAGGGGCAGGCAGAGGGAGAAGCTGAGCAGGGAGCCCGATGTGGGACTTGATCCTAGGACCCTGGGATCATGACCTGAGCTGAAGGCAGTCACTTAACTGACTGAGTCACCCAGGTGCTGTCATTTTTTGTTCTTGCCCTTATTTCCTTTCTGCTACTTACTTTTCATTTAATTTGCTTCTTTTCTTAGATGCTTACGGTACAAGTTTAGATCAGTTATTTAGAAGAGTCTTCTTTTTTTTTTTTAAGATTTTTATTTATTTATTTGACAGAGAGACACAGCAAGAGAGGGAACACAAGCAGGGGGAGAGGAAGAGGGAGAGGCAGGCTTTCCGCCAAGCAGGGAGCCCGATGAGGGGCTCGATCCCAGGACCCCAGGATCATGACCTGAGCCGAAGGCAGATGCTTAACAACTGAGCCACCCAGTCACCCTGGGAATTTATAATTTTAAATGTCTATATTAGAAAAGAAGACTCTTGGGGCGCCTGGGTAGTAATACTTCTTAAGCCTATGTCATTGGATATTAATATGATTACTACATCTTTCTTGTGAATGGTGTGTGCTTGGTAATATTGTTTTTCATTCTTTTACTTTAATCCATCTGTTTATATTAAGGATGGTTTCTTAGAAAGAGCACATGGTTGGGTCTTTATTCTTTCATTTGGTGTGATAATCTCTACCCTTTGAAAGGATGTGTTTAGTTCATTTATATATAATGTAATTATTAATATTTGTTTTCTATCTGTTTCCTCTGTTCTTTGTCTCTTGCTTCCTCTTTTCTGCCTTCTATTGGCTTGAGTGTTTTTTAGTATTACATTTTATCTTCTCTATTGGCTTTTTGGCTATTTTTTATTTTTTAATGTCTTCTCCAAAGTTTACAATACTTATCTTTAGCTTAAAACTAGTGTCAGATAATGCTATACCAGGATACAAAGTTAATATACAGAAATCTGTTGCATTTCTCTACACCAGAAATAAAGTAGCAGAAAGGGAAATTAAGAAAACAATAATATTTACATTTTTACCCCCAAATAATAAAATACCTAGGAATAAACTTAACTAAGGAGTTGAAAGACCTGTACTCTGAAAACTACAAAACAACTTGAAGATGACACAAACAAATGGGAAGATAGTCCATGCTCCTGGATTGGAAGAACCAATATTGTTAAAATGTCCATACTATCCAAAGCTATCTATAGATTAATGCAATCCCCATAAAAATATCAGTGACATTTTTCACAGACTAGAACAAATAATACTAAAATTTGTATGGAACCACAAAAGACCCTGATAGCCAAAGCAATCTTGAGAAAGAAGAACAAGGCTGGTGGTATCACAATTCCAGACTTCAAGCTCTATTACAAAGCTGTAATAATCAAAACAGTATGACACAGGCACAAAAATAGATACATAGACCAACAGATCAGAATAGAAAAAAAAACGACGAAAGAGGCAAGAACATACAATGTGGAAAAGACAGCCTCTTCAACAAATGGTGTTGGGAAAAATGGACAGCTACAAGCAAAATAATGAAACTGGACTGTTTTCTTACAGCATATGCAAAATAAGTTAAAAATAGATTAAAGACTTAAATGTGAAACCTGAAATCTTAAAACTCCTAGAAGAAAACATAGGCAGTAATTTCTTTGACATTGGCTATAGAAACATTTTTCTAGATATGTCTCCTCAGGCAAAAGAAACAAAAGCAAAATTAAATTATTGGGACTACACAAAAATAAAAGGCTTTTGCACGGCAAAGGAAACCATCAACAAAACAAAATAATCCAACACCCAAAAAACCCCAAGTAATCCAATTAAAAATGGGCAGAAGACATGAATAGAAAAATTTCCAAAGAACATACAAATGACCAACAGACACATGAAAAGATGCTCAACATCACTAATCATCAGGTAAATGCAAATCAAAACCACAGTGAGGTATCACTTTACACCTGTCCAAATGGCTAAAATTAAAAAGACAAGAAATAACAAGTGTTGGTGAGGATGTGGAGAAAAGGGAACCCTCATCTACTGTTTATGGGAATGCAAATTGTTACAGTCACTGTGGAAAATAGTATGGAGGTTCCTCAAAAAATTAAAATAGAATTACCATATGATCTAGTAATTCTACTATTGGGTATTTACCCAAAGAAAATGAAAATGCTAATTTGAAAGGATACATGCAACCTTATGTTTATTGCAGCATTATTTGCAATGCCAAGATATGGAAGCAACCCAAGTGTTAATCGATAGATGAATGGATAAGAAAGAATGGTATGTGCATGTGTATAATGGAATATTATTCAGCCCTGGAAAAGAATGAGATGTTGCCATTTGCAACAACATGGATTGACCTAGAGGGTATAATGCTGAGTAAAATAAGTCAATTAAAGAAAGACAAACACCATATGATTTAACTCATATGCGGATTTTAGAAACAATGAATAAATGAACAAACAAAGAAGAAAAAAGAGACAAAAATACCAGACTCTTAAATATAGAAAATAAACCAGTGGTTGCCAGAGAGTATGTGGGTGGGGGAAGGGGTGAAATAGATAAAGAGGATTAAGAGTACACTTACCCTGATGAGCACTGAGTCACGTATAGAATTGTTGAATCATTATATTATACACCCAAAACTAATATAACACTGTATGTTAATTATACTTCAATAAAAAATAAATTTAAAATAATGTTATATCACTTTGTGTATAATGTAAGATCCTATAATCTTATAGTTCCACTTTCATCAGTGATTTCTGGATAAACTTTTCTTTTTAAAGATTTTATTTATTTATTTGAGAGAGAGAGAGAATGAGAGAGAGAGAGCATGAGAGGGGGAGGGTCAGAGGGAGAAGAAGACTCCCCGCCAAGCAGGGAGCCTGATGTGGGACTCGATCCCAGGACTCCAGGATCATGACCTGAGCCGAAGGCAGTCACTTAACCAACTGAGCCACCCAGGCACCCAATTTCTGGATAAACTTTAACAAGCAGGTCTTCAAGGTAAAAAAAAAAAAAGGCCCTGATTTGTATCATTTACCAATTTCATGAAGTAAATACTTTTACCATGGATGATTTCAAGCTACCAAAGTGATGTCAATGAATTCAGAGTTTAGAAGAGATACATACAATCAACTTTTACAAACCAGTATAAGCTGACTGCACTACCCCACTAATTTCCCTTTTATTTGTGTATTCTTGCTATCATATATTTTACCTCTGCATACATTAAAAACTTGACAATAATTTTATTTTTATATCATCAATTATCTTTTAATGAAATTTTTAAATTATAAAAAGAAATATTTTTTTTAAAAAACTTTATTTATTTATTTGACAGGGAGACAGAGAGAGCAGGAACACAAGCAGTGGAGTGGGAGAGGGAGAAGTGGGCTTCCTGCCGAGTAGGGAGCCCGATACGGGGTTCGACCCCAGGACAATGGGATCATGACCTGAGCTGAAGGCAGATGCTTAACGACTGAGCCACCCAGGCGCCCCAATAAAAAGAAATCTTTACTATCTACCCACATCTTTATTGTTTCCAGCTCTCTTCATACCTTTGTGTAGATTGCAGATTTTAGCTATTTTGTAGGCAAATCTATCTGGCAAACTTTCATTGTCTGTAGACATGTTATCTTTTCTTGTACTAACTTTGTATGGTACTTTCTGTTCAACTCTAGGTGAAATTTGCTTCCCTGGACTTTTAGAATAAGGCTATTTTTCGGAAAGTTTTTCTTACTTCACAAAGCTCCCTCTTCTGTCATTTTGTGCATTATTTAAAAACACAGTAGCGGGCGCCTGGGTGGCTCAGCTGGTTAAGCAACTGCCTTCAGCTCATCATGATCCCAGGGTCCTGGAATCGAGTTCCACATCGGGCTCCCGGCTCAGCGGGGAGCCTGCTTCTCCCTCTGACCCTCTCCCCTCTCATGCTGTTTCTCTCCCGCTCACTCTCAAATAAATAAATAAATAAATAAATAAATAAATAAATAAATAAATAAAATCTTAAAAAAAACCAACACAGTAGCTTACTTTCTAGGGTTTCTTGGTTTCATTCCCTTCTCTACTTTGGTCTAGACCTTGTTTGTTCCTTCATCCTTGTTACCCCTTTTCAGTGCAATTTTTATTCCACTTCTAGATCTATATTGCTCCAGATCCTTTGGTCCTTCTTGGGAAAGGTATTTTCACATCTACTCCTAGGTCATCTCCCTGCCGGCTACCCCCAGGAAGCCAGCTGCATGTTCATCTTTTATGTTGGTGCTTCCAGAAAGACTCCTAGAGTTTCACCTGCTACAAAGTCCTCAGGTGCTCTTGCCCAAAGCCTCAGAGACTTTTGGCTCTGAAGGGCTTGAATTTCTGCTGCCAATTTTCCCCATCAGGAGAGCCAAACCTGTGAGTAATCTTCAGTGGCATATCCAGGCAGGAGCCCAAAGATCCTGGTCCAACAGAGACCTTTCACTGGCACTGACGAAGAGTTGTCACAGACCCTACACCTACTTTCTCTGAATTTTAAAAACTTGGAAAGAAGACCAGAGCAGATAAATAATGTTTCACATTTCAACATATTCAAGATACCACTGGACCTGTTTCAGATGTAATAAAATCCTGGGACTCTAACCTTAGTAACACACACACACACACACACACACACACACACACACTACTTGACCTACAATTTTTGTGTATTTATAGCTCCAGTCCAGTGATTTTTCTGTGACCTCACACCATTTTCCTCTGGGGTGAAGGAGTGAGGATGGAGGCTAGTTAACCTGTTTTCAGGCAGATTCTACCCTATGGGGCTAATAAGTCTTACTAAATTATACATATAGATAACTTGTACATATTTGTGTATAAGGCCTATTTGTGGGAACATTTAGAACAATTAAAAGGGTAAAATCATTCAGTTGTAGAATCCAGCAATTGATACCAATTGTCTACAGATCTGTATAGGCCAGAGGTTTACTTTGGAACAGCTGAGAAACCCAGTGGACTTTGCTCTTCTCTTCCCATGGAGAGCAGGGACATCAAACAGTGGCGTTTGCAGTGGGGCAGCAGAGGGATCAGTGATCTGTTTGTTTTGCCCCACGAGTACTAGACTATGCTCAGCGTAACCAGCCACTTTTCATGGGTCCACCTGAAGATCTCAGGACTGGGTTTCTCCTGGTGAAAAACCAATGGGAAATGAAATACCTAAATAACCTTGGAAGAAATTATGAATGACCCTCCAGGACAGTGAGTTACAGGATGATGAGGATAGCTCAGGATGTCAAGTGCAAAATAGGTTCTAGCTTTGCCTGCCCTGCTGAGCACCCCACCTATTGCGTCCTCTGGCTGGGCCTCAGTTTTTCTCTCTGTAAAATGAAGTCAACGTATTAAATGGTCTCACAGGGTATGTTTTGCCGAAGGGCCCATCAGCAATAGACACAGCCATTAAAAAATTATGTGGGGTCACTTCATTAAGTCACTGAACATGTTAGTACTTAGTCCATACTAACTGTTTTGTAATAGTCATTGCCATCTACTGGCAGGGCCAGCACTTTAATAGCATTGAGTAATCTTCAAAATGGCCCTAGAAGATACGTATTCATATTCTTTTTTTTTAAAAAAGCATTTTAATTTATTTATTTGTCAAAGAGAGAGAGCACAAGGGGGGGCAGCAGGCAGAGGGAGAAGCAGGCTCCCTGCTGAGCAAGGGCCCCAACGCAGGACTCGATCCCAAGACCACGGGATCATGACCTGAGCCGAAGACAGACACTTAACTGACTGAGCCACCCAGGCATCCCTCATATTGTTATTACTAATGAGAAAACAAACATAAGTAACTTGTCCAACATCATGTAAGTTCTAAGTGGTCTATAATTTAAACCCAGGAATCTCTGACTCCAATTTCATACCCATTTTATTCCACAGATGGAACATGATAGTACTTAGTACCTGCCCTCAAGAATGGACAGGTGAATAAAAGGAGCACACAGCATTATTTTGTCTGTATACCAGTTTTATAGACAAAATAATGCTGCCAGGCTCTGCCTGGCATATTATCTATGATCCACTGTCTAGGATCTAGGGGTCAGCATGCTTGTAGGATTCCCTGATGTGATGTGACCTGAGGGGCTGGGCTGACAGTGCTGTGTACACAGGACTTAAAGGGGAAAGATATTGGTCATGACACAAATAACAATAAGAAGGAGAATAATGTGCTGGGTACTGTACTAGGTGATTTACTTTAATTGCTAATTTAGTTCTCATAATAAGCCTATGAGGTAGGTATTATTATTCTCATTTTCTAGATGGGAAACTGAGGCACTGAGAGTTAAGTAACTTGCCTAATTCACTGAATAACTGCAAGTCTTATTCTATACAAGTGAATGTATAAAGTAAATGACCAAACCACACTAGCTTTGGTGGTGTTCCCGGTCAGGGAGAACCAGGGCCATGTTCTTTTCTTGGCCTAATCTTTGCAGTTGTGATCATTTCTCATGCTTATTTCTATCACCATCTAATGCTACTTTTACCACCACTACATTCCTGCTTTGCACTGGGTAGATGATTTCCAAATACAAATATGGAAATAAACTCCACTTCTGGGAACAGATTCTTATACCTGAGATCCTTCCCTTATTCTAAAATCCAGACTCCTTGACATTCTGGTGTCCTGGCCCAATTTATACCATGCTCTCAAAATTACCCACCCTTTCTACCTCCTCCCTAGTATCCCACTTTGTGGTCAGGAAGAAGCCGATTGTCAGAGAGGCCCCTGGAATGGGGACTGAAGCAGCTTCTGTAATATGTTACCTGTTTCACAATTTTGCCTGAAACCAGCCCTGCCATGGAGCTCTAAACTATGCCCCTGGCCCTGACCTCTAACCCTGTTCCCATCTTTCCCAAGCCTGTCCAGGTGTCCGGCAAATGGCATGCTAGAGAAGACTAGCTTTCCCTTAATGCCTACCTTTGACCAGTGACTTTTGTTCCTTTACACATGAAAGTTTCCAGAGTCTACTCAGCTCCAGGGTCAGTGGCCTCTGCACCTGTTGGCCTAGAGGTCAGGTATGGCTGGGTTAGGTTGAACATTATACTGACAAGGAAAGGGTTTTCTTAGGAAGTTCTTTTGCTTGCAGAATGGATATCCCTAGATTTTGAAATGAGGACAGTCTGCAGTCTTTCCCAGTATATTATAGAAGAATGACTGAATTGAGAAAAAGAAGCCCAGAGCTTTGTAACATTGAAGGATGCTGACCACCTTTGCTCAGTTACTCCTCAGTCTGCACAACATCCTAGTATCTGCCCTTCACAGTATACCATATGACTGTGAAGACAGACAAAAAGGCTCCTCTTTTACTCTTCCTTTTTCCTACCTTTCTCTCTTTCCTTCCTTTTTTGTTCTTTTCTTCAGTTCAAAAAATATATATTTGTTCTCCACCCTTTCTTGTCCTTGAGGCGGCCATGGGCCATGGAGCCTGACAGTCTGGGGCAAAGAGGCAGCTGGAGGTCAGAAGATTGATTATGTACAGAGGAAGTGTGCAAAGAGTTAAAAATATTGAGAATATTGGGATCCAGGTTTCTCTCTGTCAGAGAAGGAAGTTGCAAGTATGGAGAGGAAGAAAACTAGAAGATTTTTTGTGGTGTTCAATTGGAATTGGAGGAATTAGTATGAACTCATAGTTGAAGAGAGAGAGAGAGAAAGAGGGAAATAGCTGTAGATGTGTTACGTTTTGTGTGTGTGTGTGTGTGTGTGTGTGTGTGTGTGTGTATTCCTAGCTGTCTGTTGAAAGATCTTAGTATCAATTTCTTTCCAAAGCAGTTACCACATCCATCTCCCAGATTTTGGTTCCTAAGTACCATTCTATACTAAAAGGATAAAGTTTCCTAGAGAAATGAGATTCCATAAACAGAGATTCCAGAGCTGGTGTGGAAACTACAAGATAGGCCTGGATGTCTTATTCTGCCAGAAAGTGAAGTGCTTAAAAAATAATGGGGCTTGTGAAATATATACAGGAACAAGCTTGAAGGGCCATCCAGTGGCCAAATTTACAACAATTTGAACATAAAAATAAATAAGGAGGAAAATTCTGGGAAGACGGCAGAGTAGGAAGCACCAGGAATCTGTCTCTCCACTCAGACAACAATTACACTGGTAATATCTGTTTGATGTAGCTACTTTGGAATTATGGAGGCTACTGAAGGCTTCCAACATCTAGGAGAAGACTTGGAAGGAAGATAAATTGCCATTAATTTCAGTTCTTACCTTGGCTACCCACCCCCTTCTTCCCACCCTGCATCAGGCAGCTTTGCATATATTTCAAGAGAACCCTGCACACAGCTGTGGGAGCCAGGGTGGGCAACAAGGATCCTGTCATGCAAATATCAGGGATCTGTATTATGGTCACTGATTGTTGCTTCTAAACATGGAGGTGCAGATACAGAACAGGGAAACCTTTGTTATTGTACCTCCCTTCATTGTTGCAAGTCTTTCCTCCTTCAAGTGACTTCCAGAGAATTTGAAAGGCTAACACCTTTTTCCCCTTTCATATTTCTCTTTTTCTCCCTCTTGAGAGCCATACATTTAAGATTAGGGCATCCAAAAGCAATGATATGTTCCAGAGAAATTAGAAAGTTACACCACAAACCCAGGGAAAGAAGTAGGATCAAAAAGACCTTAGGTTTTCACTTACATCAGACCCTTGGTACAGAAACAGCCTACAGAAATTAAAAAAAAAAAACAAAAATCTGGAAACACTGGGGAAGAAGGAGAATTTTATTTCCAGAGTAACTACATTATTAGATTCAAATTTCCAGTTTTCAACAAGAGAATCACAAGGCATACCATGAAACAGGAAAGTATAGCCTATTCAAAGGAAAAAATAAACCAACAGAAACTATCCTTGAAAAGGACCTGATGATGGATCTACTACACAAAAACTTTAAAACAACTGTCCTAAAAATGTTCAAGGAACTAAAAGATGTGGAGAAAGTCAAGAAAACAATATATAAACAAAGTGGAGATATCAATAAAAAGACAGAAAACTTAAATGAAAAAGAAATTCTGAAGCTAAAAAATATATGATAACTGAAGTAAAAATTCACTAGAGGGATTCAAAGACATATTTGAATGGGCAGAAGAAAGAATCAGTAAACTGAAAGACAGGACAATTGAAGTTATAGAGTCTGAGGAACAGAAAGAAAAAGTTGGAAGAAAAGTGAACAGAGCCTAAGGGACCTGTGGGACATCAAATGCAGAACAATATATGCATTGTGGAAGTCACAGAAGGAAAGAAGAAAGGAGTAGAAAAAGTATTTGAAGAAATAATGGCAAAAACGTCCCAAATTTGATGAAATACATAAATATAAATATCCAAGAAGCTCAATGAACACCAAGTAGGGACCCCTACCAAGACATATAATAACCAAACTGTTAAAGGCCAAAGATTAAAAGAGAATCTTGACCACAGCAAGAGATAAGTGACTTATCACATATAAGGGTCTTTGATAAGATTAATAGCACATTCATCTTCAAAAACTTTGTAGACCAGAAAGCAGTGAGCTGGTATATTTAAAGTGCTAAAAGAAAAAAAAAAAACCTGTCAACCAAGAATCCTATATCCAAAGCAAAACTGTTCTTCAAAAATAAGGGAGAAATTAAGACGTTCCCAGATAAACAAAAACTGGGGAAATTTGTTACTACTAGACATACAAGAAATGCTAAAAAGAGTGCTGCAGGTTGAGACCCAAGGACACTAGATGATAATGTGAAATCTTTGTGTACTTTTCTACAAAGATTTTATTTACTTAAGAGAGAGAGAAAGAGAGAGATCACGAGCAGGAAGGAGGGGTAGAGAGAGAAGCAGACTCCCCACTGACCAGGAAGCCCCATGCGGGACTCAATTCCAGGACCCTGGGATCATGACCTGAGCTGAAGGCAGCTGCTTAACCGACTGAGCCACCCAGGCACCCGATAACGTGAAATCTTATGCTGAAATAAAGATCACAGTAAAGGAAAATAAATGGGCTATTATAAAAGTTAGTATTGTAACAATGATTTGTAACTTTACATTTTGTTTTATATATATATATATGAAACTAATGCATTAAAAACCAATTATTTGTTTTTATTTTATTTTATTTAAAGATCCATTTATTTATTTTAGAGAGAAAGAGTGCATGCACACGAGTGGGGGGAGGGGCAGAGGGACAGAGAATCTTTAAGCAGACTCCTTGCTGAGTGCAGAGCCTAACGCAGGCTCAATCCCAGGACCCTGAGATCTTGACCTGAGCCAAAATCAAGAGCCAGCTGCTTATCTGACTGAGTCTACCCAGGTGCCCCCATTTGTTTTTAGACACACGATGTATAAAGATGTAATTTTATGACATCAACAACTGAAAGGGGTGAACAACAAAGCTTAAATTAGCAGTTTTTATATGCTATTGAAGTTAAGATTATGTAAATTCAAACAAGTGTTAAAACCTTAGAATGTTAAATGTAATCTCCATGGTAACTATAAGGAAAATAGATATAGAATATATCCAAAAGGAAATGAGAAGGGAATTGAAATGTTTCACTACCAAAAAAAAAAAAAAAATCTACACACAAATGAAGATAGTAATGCAGGAAAGGAGGAATAAAAAAGCTACAAGGCATATAGTAAACAAATATGATGACAGAAGTAAGTCCCTCCTTATCACTGTAATTACTTTAAATGCAAATGAATTAAACTCTTCAGTCAAAAAAAAAACAACAACACAGAACTTAGCAGAATGGTAAAAACACACTATCCAATTATACACAGGACAAGAGACTTACTTTGATCCAAAGATACAAACAGATTGAAAATTAAAGGATGGAAAGATATTCCAAAAGAGAACAGTGTTGGCTATAATATCAGGTAAAATATATTTTAAATCAAAAAAGTTCATGTGAGGCAAAGAAGGACATTATATATTAATAAAAAGCTCAATACTGCAAGAATATATAACAATTATAAACATTTATACACCTAATAACAGACCATCAAAATATATGAAGTAAAAATTGATGGAATTGAAGGGAGAAATAGACAGTTCTTTTTTTAATTTTGTATTTAATTTTTATTTATTTTTATTTTTTTAAAGATTTTATTTATTTATTTGAGAGAGAGAGAGTGAGAAAGAGCATGAGAGGGGAGAGGGTCAGAGGAAGAAGCAGACTTGCCACTGAGCAGGGAGCCCAATGTGGGACTCGATCCTGGGACTCCAGGATCACGACTTGAGCTGAAGGCAGTTGCTTAACCAACTGAGTCACCCCGGTGCCCTTATTTTTATTTTTTAAAAGATTTATTTACTTATTTGAAAAAGAGTGAGGGGAGGGGCAGAGAGAGAGGGAGAATGAATCCTCAAGCAGACTCCTTACTGAGCATGCAGCCTGATGCAAGGTTCAATCCCAAGACCTCAAGATCATGACCTGAGCTGAAATCCCGAGTCAGCCCCCCAGGTGCACCAGAAATAGTTCTATAATAATAGCTGGAGACGTCAATACCACACTCTCAATAATGGACAGAATAACCAGGCAGAAAGTAAGTGTGGAAATAGAGGACTTGAACAACTCATTAAACCAAAGGGACATGTACAGAACACTCTACCCAATAACAACAGAATACAAATTTTTCTCAAGTGTGCATGGGACATTTTCCAGGACAGACCAGGACAAGCCATACATTAGGTCTCAATAGATTTTAAAAGATAGATATGATACCAGGATTCTTCTCTGACCATAATAGGATGAAGTTAGAAACCAATAGCAAAAGGAAAACTGGAAAATTCACGAATCTGTGGAAGTTAAACAATACATTGTTAAACAACCAATGGGTCAAAGAAAAAAATTCAAGTGAAATTGGAAAATACTTAGATATGAATGAAATGAAAACATAACACAACTTATGGGACACAGCAAAAGCAGTCCTAAGGGGGAAATTTATAGCTATAAACACATTTAAAAAGAGGAAAAGATCTCAAATCAACAGCCTAGTTTCACAACTTAAGGAACTAGAAAAAATAATAAACTAAACTCAGCTGGTAAAAGGAGGGAAATACTGAAGACTATGGTAGAAATGAATGAAATAGAGACTAGAATAGAAAAACTAGAGAAAAATCAGTGAACCCTAAAGTTGATTCTTTGAAAAGATCCACAAAATTGCAAACCTTTAGTTTGGCTGACTGAGAAAAACAGAAAGAAGGCTCAAATTACTAAAATCAGAAAATGAAAGCAGGGACATTAGTGATTTTACAGAAATAAAAATTATGAGATTACTATGAATAATAGCATGTCAACAAATCAGATAATCTAGATGAGATGGACAAATTCCAAGAAACACAAAGCCTATCAAGACTATATCATGAAGCAATAGAACATCTGAATAGACTTTTATTTAGTAAGGAGATTGAGTCAGTATTTAAAAATCTCCCAACATTAAAAGCCCTGGATCTGATGTCTTGACTGGTGAATTCTACCAAACATTTAAAGAACCAACACCAATCCTTCTTAAACTTTTCCAAAAAATTTAAAAGGAAAGAACACTTTCTAACTTATTCTGAGGCTTATTATATGATATTATACTTATTCTATGATACTAAAACCAGACAAGGGCTCTGCAGGAAAAGAAAACTATAGACTAATATCCCTATGAACATTGATTCAGAAATCCTCAACAAAATACTAGCAAACTGAATTCAGCAGCATATTATATACCATGACCAAGTGGGATTTATTTCTGAAATGCAAAGATGGTTCTACATATGAAAACCAATTAATATAATACACATTAACAGAATGGAGGAAAAACCCCACATGATGCATAAAAGGCATTTGATAAAATCCAACAATCTTTCATGACAAAAAATCACTCAAACTAGGAGTGGAAGGGAACTACCTCAACATAGCAAAAGCCATATATGAAAAACCCAACGCAGAAATCATATTCAATGGTGAGAGACTGAAAGCTTTTCCTCTATGATTAGGAACAAGGCAAGGAAGTTCACTTTCACCTCTTCTGTTCAACACAATACTGGAAGTTCCATCAAGAGCAATTAGGCAAGAAATAAAAATAAAGGCATCCAAATTGGAAAAAGTAAAATTATCTCTGCTGGCAGATAGTATGATCTTACATCTAGAAAACCTTAATGATTCTCCCAAAAAATTTTTGTTAGAACTAATTAGCAAATTCAACAAAATAGTAGGATACAAAATCAACAAACAAAAATCAGTTTTTCTTCTATATACTAACAGTGAACAATCCAAAAAGGAATTTAAGAAAAACAATTCCATTCATGATAGTATCACAAAGATGCTTAGGAATTATCTTAACCAAAGAGGAAAGACTTGTACAATGAAAACTACAAAATATTGCTGAAAGAAATTAAAGAAGACATAAATAAATGTGAAGATACACCATGTTTATGTAATAGAAGACTTAATATTGTTGTGATGTAGATACTACCCCAAACAATCTACAGATTAAATGCTATCAAAATCCTAACAACTTTTTTTTTCATAAATAGAAAAAAAAATCCTAAAATTCATATGGAATCTCAAGTGATCCTGAATAGTTAAAATCTCTTGACAGAACAAAGGTGGAGGAATCATACTTCCTGATTTCAAGACTTACCATATGTTACAGATATCGAAAGTATGGTACTGGCATGAAGACAGACACATAGACCAATGGAATAGAATAGAGAGCCCAGAAATAAACACTTGCATATATGGTTAAATTATTTTCCACAAGAGGTCTAAGAGTTAAAAAGATAGTCTTTTCAACAAATTGGGCCGGGAAAACTGGATATAAATACATAAAAGAATGAAGTTGGATTCTCACTCAATATCATATACAAAAATTAAAAATTATTTAAAGACCTAAACTTAAGGCCTAAAATTAAAAAAAAAAAAAAAAAGAATCTTAGAAGAAAACATAGGGCAGGAGCTTTAGGACATTGGATTTGTCAGTGATTTCTTGGATATGACATCAAGACACAGGCAACAAAAGCAAAAATAGACAAATTGAACTTAATGAGAATTAAAACTTTTGTGCAACAAAAGACACTATGAGCAGAGTGAAAGGCAACACACAGAGTGTGAAAACATATTTGCATATCAGGTAACTGATAAGCCGTTAATATCCAAAATGTATAGAGAACTCCCAAAACTCAACAACAGAAAAACAAACAACCAATTCAAAAGTGGGCAAAGGACTTTTCTTCCTGAAAAGAAATTATACAAATGGTCAATAGGCACATGAAAAGATGTTCAATATCACTAATCATTAGGGAAATGCAAATCAAATCTATAACAAGATACTATCTCATACCCACTAGGATGGCTACTATTAAAAAAAAATACCTGGAAAGTAGTAAATGTTGGTGAGGATGTGGAGAAATTAGAATCCTGTGCACCATTTGTGGGAATATAAAATGGTACAGCTACTATAGAAAACAGTATGGGGATTCCTCAAAAAATTAAACATAGAATTACCATATCATCAATGGTGTTGGGAAAACTGGACAGCAACATGCAAAAGAATGAAACTGGAACACTTTCTTACACCATACAAAAAAATAAATTCCAAATGGATTAAAGACCAAAATGTGAGACTTGAAACTATAAAAATCCTAAAAGAGAACACAGGTAGTAACTACTTTGACATCAGCCATAGCAACTTCTTTCTAGATATGTCTTCTGAGATAAGGGAAACAAGGAAAAATAAGCTATTGGGGCTACATCAAAATAAAAAGCTTCTACACAGAGAAGGAAACAATCAACAAAACTAAAAGGCAACTTACGGAATGGGAGAAGATACTTGCAAATGGCATATCTGATAAAGGGTTAGTATCCATAATACATAAAGAGCTTATAAAACTCAACACCCCAAAAACAAATAATCCAGTTTAAAAATGGGCAGAAGACATGAATAGACATTTCTCCAAAGAAGTCATTCAGATGGCCAACAGACACATGAAAAGATGCTCAACATCACTCATGATCAGGGAAATACAAATCAAAACTGCAATGAGATATCCTCTCACACCTGTCAGAATGGCTAAAATAAAAAACAAGAAACAACAGGTGTTGGCGAGGATGTGGAGATAGGGGAATCCCCTTGCACTGTTGGTAGAATGCAAACTGCTGCAGCCATACAAAACAGTATGGAGGTTCCTCAAAAAGTTAAAAATAAAACTATCCTATGATCCAGGAATTGCACTACTAGGTATTGACCCAAGGAATACAAAAATACTAATTCAAAGGGATACAGCACCCTCATGTTTATAGCAGCATTATCTACAATAGCCAAAGTATGGAAACAGCCCAAGTGTCCGTTGACTGATCAACGGATAAAGAAGGTGTGGTGTATATATACAATGGAATATTACTCAACCATTAAAAAGAATGAAATCTTGCCATTTGCAACAACATGAATGGAGCTAGAGAGTATAATGCTAAGCGAAATAAGTCAGTCAGAGGAAGACAAATACCATATGATCTCACTCATATGTAGAATTTAAGAAACAAAACAAATGAGCAAAGGGGGGAAAAAGAGAGAGAGGCAAACCAAGAAACAGACTCTCAACTACAGAGAACAAACTGATGGTTACCAGAATGGAGGTGGGGGGTGGGGATGGGTGAAATAGGTGATGGGGATTAAAGAGGGCACTTGTGATGAGCACCGGGCAACCTATGGAAGTGTTGAATCACTATATTGTACACCTGAAACTAACATAATACTGTATGTTAACTAAACTGGAATTTAAATAAGAACTTAAAAAAAAAGAATTACCATATGATCCAGAAATTCCACTTCTGAGTATATACTCAAAAGAATTGAAAGCAAGGTCTTGAAGTGATATTTATACACCCATGTTTATAGACATATTATTTGCAATAACTAAAATGTGGAAGCAACCCAAGTGTTCACTGATAGATGAATAAATAAATAAATAGGGTAAATACATAGAATGGAACATTATTCAGCCTTATAAAAGAAGGAAATTATTGACATATGCTACAACATGTATGAACTGTGGGCATTATGGTAAATAAAGCAAGCTAATCACAAATAGACAAATATTGTATGATTCCACTTAAATGAGGCACTTAGAGTGGTCAAAATCATAGAAACAGGAAATAATGTGATGGTTACCAGGGGCTAGGGGTAGACGGAAATGAGGACTTTTTGTTTACTGGGTATAAAGTTTCAGTTTTTCAAGATAAAAGGAGGTCTGGAAATGGATAGTCACAGTCACACAACAATATGAATGAACTGTACACTTAAAAATGGTTAATATGATAAATTTTATGTAATGTGTATTTTACCACAATAAAAAATTGAAAAAAAAATGACAGTAAAGGATTATAACTCACTGAGAAAGATGGAACCCCTGAGTCCATGCTGATAAAAACAAATAAGGGGCGCCTGGGTGGCTCAGTCGTTAAGCCTCTGCCTTCAGCTCAGGTCATGATCCCGGGGTCCTGGGTTCGAGCCCCGCATCGGGCTCCCTGCTCAGCGGGGAGCCTGCTTCTCCCTCTCCCTCTGCTGTTCCCCCTGCTTGTGTTTCCTCTCTCGTTGTGTCTCTCTCTGTCAAACAAATAAATAAAATCTTTAAAAAAAAAAACAAATAAAAGGAAATAAACAAATAATTGGAGAACAGGAAGCATTTGTTTACTTTAGAATGCCAATTGATTAATGTACAAAGAATGATATAATCAGAAAATCACTATTTGGCGATCAATATAGTAATACTTGATCTAGGCAAGAAACATCAATGGATGCTAAAACTAGTCAGTGTATGTCTAATGAGGAATAAAATATTAAATAGTCTCAACATATCTTCCCACAAACTACTCATTAATTAAGAGGGAAATTTAGAGTGTAGAAATCTGTCAGACACCACCTTAACCAAGCAAACAAAGTTAACAGAATTGATGATGAGACAAATCACTTTTGTGTTTCTTCTAATGCAATAACCTGAGAAGAAAATGAGTTTTATTTTTTCCTTTTCAATTCTTGTACATAGTATATCTTTTTTGTACTTGACTGAATTGGCAAGGTCCACAAGTAAAATGTTGAATAGAAGTGATAATAGTAGAACTTTTTCTTGATCTCAAAGGGAAAGCTTTCATTCACCATTCCACCACTGAGTATGATGATTTCATATATATATGTATGAATCATATATATATTATATATATATAAAACATTTCTTTTATGTATTCATATATATTACATATACACGCAATCAGATTAAACATGTTTCCCAGGATAAGTTTGCTAAGAGGTTTTAAAAGAATGGTTGCTGAATTTTACCAAATGCTGTTCCTGTACTGACTGATATGATCATATAATTTTTCTCTTTTATTCTGTTAATGTGATCAATTACACTGATTGATTTTTCAAAAGATAACTTGCATTCCTGGAATAAATCCAACTTGCTAATGATTTAGTATCCTTTTTAGATATTGCTGGGTTCAATTTGCTAATATTTTGCTTGGGATTTTTGCATCTATGCTCATAAAAGTTATTTTTTAAAATATTTCTCATGATATCCTTGATGTTTTTGGCTTTCAAACTATACTTACTGGCCTCAAAAACTAGTCAGGGAGTACTCCTTCTTTTTCTATTACCTGGAAAATATGTGTAAGATTGTTATAATTCTTAAATGTTTGGTAGAATTCACTGGTGAAGCTGTCTGGCCCTGGACTATTTGTGAAAATGATATTTTTATGGACTCCTCTGGGAAAAGAATGGAAGCCTGAGAATCTTCCCTTGTCCAGGGATTTCTGAGGGGATTGAGATAGAGAGAGCTGGGGGTGTGTGGCATTTCAACGGCCTGACATTTTTCTAAAAGGACAGTGCCCTTTGTTCTCACCTCTCTCACCACACTCTTCCTGAGCAGTAGGTCTGTGGGGTAGTGGGTCGATGAGCATCAATTCTCAGGCTACCTGATCCCACCTTCCCGAAGACCCAGACTCAGATCTTTCAGAGGAGAAGCCTTGGTGTTGGGCAGAAAGTAATGAGGGGAAGGGTGAGAGGGACTGGTTCAACCAGACAGAAGTTCTTTGTTTGCTCTGTTTCTTTGCAAATGAGGCAACATTTGGAAACAACAAATATTGGTTCAGAGAGCCAATGCATTCCTGCCCATCCCTTCAGGTCAGCAACCCACCCCTCACCCCCTGCACGTACACACAAGTTCAGCTCTTTCTACAAGAGACCCAATCCCACTGAAATTAAAGAGTTTTATTCAGTTTATGGTGGACGATTTGGGTTATGACTTGGCTTGGTCATGGAAGCTCTCTTCATTCCCCTCTGCCCCTCTTATCTCCTTCCTTCCTTTCTTCCCTTCATTGCTCCCTTCCATTTCTGGATAAAGAAAGAGAAGATGAATATCCAGAAGGCAGCTGTAGTCTAGAGAAGGCTGGGACTTAGGAGATTTGAGTTCAGGTCCCAGAGCTCTATGAAGGAGGATGTGTCATTTTAGTGTAGTGTCCACATCTGAAAATTGGGGAACTGATCTCATCTCTCAAGGTAGTTGGTCAAGATCACAAAAATCTTACCTCAGAATAGTGCTTGGCACATGGAAGGACTGAAAATGTGATACTTTCCTTCCATCTGAGCATAATAAATTGGTGCATGCCTGAGGTTCTGCAGTTGGGGCACTCAGCCCACTCCCAGATGGGCAAACCTCTCTGCAAACTGAAATGTGGGGTGGTGTGTCTGTGAAGAAATGTCAGGGCTGGGAGTGCCCTGTTTGTCCCTCTCCGTGTGATCCCAGATGAGTCCCTTGGTCTCTGTATGTCCCTATTTCCTGGGAGAGGCAGTGTCCCTGGTGGATGGGTACATGCACTCTGGAACCAGACTGCTTGATTTTGCATCTGACTCAGCAGTTGATTTTGGAAAAGTTATTAATCCTTCAAGGCCTCAGTTGCCTTATCTCATCTTTAAAATGGGGCTTCTAGTACACTGGCCAGAAGGTGCTCCCTCTGAGGGGCTCAAGCTTGGTTGTGGGCCTGTCCCTGAAGGAGCTGCCTCAAGAAAGGCTCACTAACCCGTTGTATGAGAGTAAATGCAGTAGGGGCCCAGCCTCAAGAAGGGCTCACTAACCCCTCTGGTATGAGAGTAAATGCAGTAGGGGCGCAGGGGCGAGAATCATGGTCCATCTGCTTTCCATGGCCTCCACGGAGCTTCCCTGAGTTTGTGGGTTATTCAACATTGGGCAACTCTCCCTCCTACTTCTGGGCAGACCCTGCAAGCTCACTGCATGGCCTAAGGAGGCATCAGCTGAGTGCAGTCTCCTGTGACGACTCCTCCCAGCCAGCCCTTCCCCTCACTTTCTCCCTCCATCTTCATCTCTGTACCTCAAGGTCTCCCACAGGAAGCCAGACCACTCCCTAATATGCCTGCTGCAGGGGGATGTAGGAATATGCCCTTCCTGCCATGATTCTGGGTTTCCCATGGCTTAAGCAGGAGGGCCCATGAGGGGCAGGGACCGAAGGAGGGCAGCAGCAGTTACTCTTCCTCAATGGTGAGGCAGGCTGTCTAGGCTTGTCTTATGTCTCTACTGTAAACAGAAAGTCCCCGCTATAGCTATGCTCTCTAAAGTGGGATGTGTGTAACCGCTTGTATATGAGACAGTCTACTGGGGTATGGGAGAAGATAACCTAACTTCCAGTTATATTTATTCTTAATGTGAAAGATTAACAAACGAATATTCACTACTATTTTGAATGAGGATTGGCACTGTCTCCCACTGGTCTATAGGCCAGACAGACACAGGTCTTGTAGAGCCTCTAAAGTGTCTGAGGGAAGATGGGGGAACACCTTAAAAGGGGAGGAGTGGGAAAGGGGGTAATGGATGGTTGCGACTCTCTGACCTGTCCTTTGTTCTTGGCTTTTGTGGTTCCACATTTTGTGGTTTTCTTGTGCCCAGGAAATTGGATGTACAGATTAGGTGATGTGGTATAACTCACCAAACCTCATAAAATGCACAAGTGCCTTAAAAACATTTCTGCAAAGAAACTAGAATTAGAATATGATTCTGATATCACAAACACAAGTGAACAAAAATAAAATGACAATACTGACATCTTAGAAGGACTGGTATAGATTAGTTAGTGTAGATAGAGCCCAAAACCACAATCATCTGATCAGACTGGATAAGTAACTTTTCGAGAAACCTAAAATTATTTTGATGACTTTCTGGACTATTGACTTACATCTACTATCAGGACCCTTGCCCTTTCCCTAAGTGTATTATTTTGCCTTGAGATATTACTCAGTGTATATAAGGCAGAATAAACAAAGGAACATTTTTTTTTTAAATTTATTTGACAGAGAGAGACAGCCAGAGAGGGAACACAAGCAGGGGGAGTGGGAGAGGGAGAAGCAGGCTTCCCACAGAGCAGGGAGCCCGATGCGGGGCTCAATCCCAGGACCCTGGGATCATGACCTGAGCCGAAGGCAGACGCTTAATGACTGAGCCACCCAGGCGCCCCAACAAAGGAACATTTAAAAAAGAATGTTTCATCTTTGTTTTATTGCTTTATAAATTTATATTCCTCACATGGCTGAAATGCACACAATATATTAGTTTAAAAAATACATACACAGAATGTACAACCTCACTATTTTTCCTAATAAGGATGTGTAATCAAAGCCAGTTGGAAACCACTTAGCTGGAGGGAGACAGGGATGACCCAGGCATTGAGACCAGGCTACATCCTCCCCTGGGCCCCTTGCTTTGTGCTGGTGTATCACTTTGTTCTGAGTCTCTAGACTCTTCGTTGCATTCTTGGGTAGCTTCTTGTGGGAGATAATTTGTCTCCCCTGTGAATCTGTCCCTAGGCCAAGGTGTCCAGCAGGCTGCATGGAGGAAAGGAATGTTTTTAATCCAGGAGTTTTAGTTTAGTGGGGCATATAGAGAGAGAGCAATTCCTCAGTTAGGAGGGCCTTTGAGAGCCCAGGAGCAGGGTTTCTGGGGACACCTGGGAACAAGTGAAGGGTGTTGAACTTGTCTTTGATTTGAGGCCAGCTGTATTCTTCTCTGACACCCTCTCTCAGGAGGGTCTTTGCCTATCATTCTGCATTTCTACTCTGGATCTAGGGTAGCTCCTTCCCTCTTTTATCTGTGAAATGAATACATAGGACTGGTGCAGGACCAGCTCTGGCATCCTGCGATTCAGGAGCAGAGCCACGGGCCCCAACCCCCGCCCCTACCCGCTGCAGCCCTGCTCCTGGCACAGAGAGAGCACGCATTAACAAAGGGTTGATTTTTCTTTAATTCCCTTACAATCAGCATTTTTGTGCTGGAAACCATCCGTGGGTCTTTCCAGAGCTCAGGAAATGAGGTGATCGGCCTGGCGAAGGAATGAAGGGGGAGGGATGAGGGGTGATTGGGCAAGCGGGCTGCGCAAACACAGGAGGTCAAAGATTCTGCTTGGCCCGCTGAGCCGAAGATAAAGGGGCACCGGACGTGGGAAGACGGCGCAGAAGCCCACAGGTCTGTGTTCCCGGCTCCTAGACACAGACCCAGGAAGATGAGTCTCGCTGTCCGCGCCCTGCTGGCCTGCGCGGTCCTGGGTGAGTGCCGGCGCGGGCAACGTCCGCAGAGTAGCCAGCCCGGTGGCTCTTTGCACCCTCCACTCGGCCGCACAGGCTCCTGGGTTCCACTCTTGGGCTGGAAGCCAGGAGCACTTCCTTCGCTCTTCCCCGCCGCATCCCTGCACCTGGTTCAGCTTAGGTTCAGCTCTGCGCCTGCGCGCAGCTGCTGGTCCTGGTAGTGCCTCTGCCCCCTTTCGTGCCCTCCATGCTTCCTTGCTTCCTCTCCTTGCTCTCCTCCTCCTTGTCCAGTAAATCTTGTAGTATTAGAATACAGTAAGAGCACTTCCATCATAGTTTATCAGATCCCTTCTATGAGGCCTCCTGAGTTGAGTCTGAACTGCTAAGCATGGCATTCAAGGCCTCCCAGATCTGACCGCGCCCCCACCCTTGGCAGTCTGATGTCCCATGGGTGCCATTGGCGCTGAAGATGTCCTGCTAAGAAGCAGGGCTGCTGAGAGGTTCAAAGCATATTTGAATCCAGGCTTCTTGGGTCCTCACCGGTGAGAGGGCTGGGGCTGGGAGGGTCAGGCGAGGGTAAATGAGGCCATGGATCCAGGCACCAGTGGAGTGGAGTTCGTTGCACAAGTCCGTGCTGTGGGGCCTGTGAACTGGATGGCCTCTACCACACCCATCACCTCCTGAGATTGTCTGGCTCCCTTTGTCCTTTAACTTTTGCCTGCCTCTCCTGGTGCATTTGTTATACCTTTGGAGACTTGTGTTTAGATATTTGTCTCTCCTGGAAAAGTTTACCCTTGGGAGTTGGCCCTGTATTACTTGCCTTTGCCCCTGGCCCCCTCCCACCCTCAAAGCACCTCATAGGGCTGTGCAAGGTAAATGCAGGACTCAGGACAAATTCCTGCCCATGAGACCTCAGGAGGGGCAGTTTAGGAAGGGTCTGCCACTGAATCCTGATGCTTCCCATGACTTCTCATGGGCAGATGTGGGATAAAGGGTGGTTTGGGCACTGATTTCCCTGTGGCTCCTCCTTATGCATCCTGGAGAACTGTTGCTCTTTCCCTTTCCTGCTTTGTGCTTTGTGGATATTCATCAGCTTCCCTGAGTCAGCCCTGTGCTGTTATCCACAAAAAGTGGAGATGACAGAGGTCTTTGGGAGCAGTGCAACCACATGATTTTAATAGCTACAGACATGGCTGGTTTTAGTTTCTCCTAATGGCAGCCCAGAAGACTGATGAAAATTGAGGGAGGGGTCATTGGAAACAGAAGAACCACTGAATATGTGGAGTTCTAGTTATTCCTGGAACAGAGGATGATAGATGAGTATCACAGGCAAATTCATTATTTCATCAATCATTTATCCCTACCTACTGGCCAAGCAGATGGAAAATAACTCAGAATGTCATCTTCTTTTATTCTCTGGGCAGAGACAAAAGTCTGGAGACCTGGTTTCTAGGCCAGTATTGGCCACTAACAGGCTGGGTGACCTTAGGTGAAGCATCACTCTCTGAGCCTAGTTCCATCATCTTTAAAAGATGGTAATTCCTACCTTGCTAGCTTCCCCAAGTTGTCATATCAATCCAATGCCTTCAAGAGGCTGAAAAGGTCTGGTCACACTGATGAGGCTTATGTCCCTTGGCAGTCCCATGATGGTGAGATAAGGAGGCAGGGAAAACAGAGAAAAGCAGATTATTGTGGTCTCCACTTGAGAGCTGATGATCAAGCCAGCATCCCTCTGGCTAGCACAGGGTGGCTAGCATAGGGTGGTTAGCAGGTGACTAGGAGGCCATTAGGGTTCCATTCTCTTGTCCCCAGCCTCAGAAGGCAACAGAATCTGTGCTCTGTGGTGTTAATGGGAGGAGTGGGAGGAGGGCAGGATGGAGGGGATGGAGACTTCGAGAGGGTGTTCTGTCTCTCCCACTAGCACAACCTCTGGCCTCTTTCTCCTAGGGCTGTGTCTGGCTGTCTCCCCTGAGAAAACTGTGAGATGGTGCACTGTCTCAAATCATGAGGCCAGTAAGTGTTCCAGTTTCATGGAAAATATGAAAACTGTCCTTGAAAATGGTCCTTTTGTCAGCTGTGTGAAGAAAAGCTCCTACCTTGAGTGCATCAAGGCCATTTCGGTAAGTCACTGTTGCCTAAAAGAGAGTGGAATAAAATCCATACTTTCTCTTCTGTCATTTTGGAACAACTCTTTACTCACAGGTAGGAGGCTGGTGTGGAACAGTCAACCCCCAGTGCTAATAAAAGCACTTCAGAAAGGGAAATTGGAGTGGTTATCTTTAAGGAGTCTTAAAATCCAACACACTCTGAAAAGGAGACTATTTTGAGGCACGAAGTTCTCTGAATTCAGGGAAAAAACAAGAATGTTTACTATCAAAATTTCCATATGACATTGTTTTGGAAATTCTTGGTACATCACGGGAACTAGATGAATCATGCTCACAGGGAAGAGGAATACAGTGCCAACTGCAGATGTTTGCTGATCTCTTTGTTTTCTAGATTTTCTAAAAACACTTCACTCCTTCACTGTTGTCCCTGCACATCTGAATGTGGGTTAGACCCTGTGCTGAGCAATGGGTCTGCAGCAGTGAATTTCCTCCTTACTCTTGAGGAGCTTATAGTCTAGTCAGGAGAGAAGAAAAACATGCAAACAAATAAATTGTAAATTTCAAATTGTGTGATGTACAACGAAGGGAAAGAGTAGAATGCTCTGACAGAGACTTTCAGAAGAAACTTGCTTTGGCCTGGGTGTCAGGCACAATCTCCCTGACAGGGAAGCAATGAAACTAAGACCCCAAGGATGAGCATGGATAAGCCTGCCAGGTGCCATTGGTGGAATACGCCAGGCAGTGAAGAACAGTTTGTGCAAAGGGCCTGAGACAGCAGAGCTGGGCTTTCTGAAGTTGCTGTAGGGAAGTCAGGGTGACAGGAGTAGAGCAAGCAGGAGACTGGAAAAAGTAATGAGGTGGGAGAGGTAGACTTTGCCAGATGGAGCATGATTGAAGGAATCAGTCATTTGGTAAAAACAACTGGCTTGTGTTTTTAAATTGGATCTCAGTTATGATCATGCTTTAAATTATAACCCTTGAATTATGACATTTGTTCAGTTTTAGTCCATGCATGCCCCTTTTTATTTTTAAATGTCGATAATATGAAATAATACTATTCATGAACCTAACACAGGTTCTCAAAACTTCATCAGTACCAATAGCTTACTTCTAGGGCTGTTGTGTGGCAGCACTGGATTTTATGGGAATGGCACCCATGTAGTGTGGTGTAACCCACAACTACTGATGTGTTTCTCCATCCTGAGCAAACTGAATCCTACAACTTTCTTGCCTTTTATTTTAGTTTTAAGATGTATATAGGTATGCATGAACGACTGCACGGTTTTGATTCGTAAAAAGTTTCATAAACATGGCATTACTATGTGTTGTCTTCTCCTTGTTTTTCCCTCCTCAATATTATGCTAATTCATCCACATCATTGAATATAGCCATTGTTCATTCATTTTCAGAGCTCTACAATAGTCCATTATGTTAGTATAACACAATTTATTTTTTCTTTTCTGGTCATCAGGCATTTGGGCTATTTCCAGCTTTTTGTTATTCTAATCAGGGCTTGACAAATATTTTTATACAAATCTCCTAGGACAAAAATATTAATAGTTTTTCTTGAATATATATATGTAGGAGCAGACTTGCTGTGCCAAGGGATATGTATTTGCCTTTTAAGACAATGCCAAATATGTTCGATTTTTAAAAAAATTAATGAATTAACATATAGTGTATTATTAGTTTCAGAGGTAAAGTTTAGTGATTCATCAGTTGCATATAACACCCACTGCTCATTATATCAAGTGCCCTCCTTAATGCGCATCACCCAGTTACCCCATTCTCCACTCCCCTCCCCTCCAGCACCCTGTTTGTTTCCTATAGTTAGGAGTCTCTTATGGTTTTTCTCCCTCTCCGATTCCATCTGATTTTATTCTTCCTTCCTTTTCTCTATGATCCTGTATTGTTTCTTAACTTCCACATATGAGTGAAATCATATGATAATTGTCTTTCTCTGATTGACTTATTTTGTTTAGCATAATACCCTCTAATTCCATTCATGTCTTTGCAAATGGCAAGATTTCTTTTTTTATGGCTGAATAATATTCCATTGTATATATATACACCACATCTTCTTTATCCATTCATCTGTTGAAGGACATCTCAGCTTTTCTATATTTTGGCTAATGTGGACATTGCTGCTATAAACATTGGGGTGCAGGTACCCCTTTGGATCACTATGTTTGTATCCTTTAGGTAAATACCTAGTAGTGCAATTGCTGGGTTATAGGGTAGCTCTATTTTTAACTTTTTGAGGAACCTCCATACTGTTTTCCAGAATGGCTATACCAGCTTGTATTTCCACCAGCAGTGTTTGATTTTTAAGTCAATTCAATGTGGTTCTTTTTTTTTTTAATTTACCCATGTAGTTACCTTTATTTCCTTAAAAATTTTTTTTAATTTAAATCCAATTAAATTAACTTATACTATATTGTTAGTTTCAGGGATAGAATTTAGTGACTCATCAGTTGCATATAACACCCAGTGCTCATTACATCAAGAGCCTTCCTTAATACCCATCACCCAGTTACCCCATCCCTCCACCCACCTCCCCTCCAGCAACCCTCAGTTTGTTCCCTATAGTTAAGAGTCTCTTATGATTTGTCTCCCTCTCTGTTTTCCTCTTATTTTATTTTTCCTTCCCTTCCCCTATATTCATCTGTTTTGTTTCTTAAATTCCACATATGAGTGATATCATATGGTATTTGTCTTTCTCTGACTGACTTATTATGCTTAGCATAATGCCCACTAGTTCCATCCATGTCATGGAAAATGGCAAGATTTCATTCTTTTTGATGGCTGAGTAATATTCCATTATATATTCACACACCCCACATCTTCTTTATCCATTCATGTCGAGGGACATCTGGGCTCTCTCCTCTTTTTTTGGGGGGGAGTGTAGTTGACAATGTGATTATTTCAATTTCTACTCCTACCACCAGCATATGAGAGAATAATCCATATCATTCTGGGTGAATTCGGTATTTTATCATTAAGAAATTATCTGGCAGTGCTTTTTGACTAAACTCTATTTTTCTGATATTAACATACTACACCAACTTTCTTTGCTTAGTAGTCTTCTCCTGTGCCTTTTTTCATTCCTTTATTTTCAATATTCTGTGTGCTTCTGCTTTAGGTGCATCTTTTGAAAACTGTTGCTGGATCTTATTAATGCAATCTGACAATCATATTTATTTTATGTGAAATCTCATTTATTTTATTATTATTACTGGTAAATTTGGACTTATTTCTGCCATATTACTTTTTGATTTCTTTTAGTCCAGGCTTCCCCTGTTTTCTGATTTTTAAAAATTGAGTTTGCACATGTGTTTGTTCATTTGCATTGTTTTCCCTTTATTCCACTTTCCCTCCTACTGGTAATGAATTTAAAAACTTTATTTATATTCCTTAATGAGTTCCTTAAATTTTTACTACATACTTTTAGCTTACCAATATATTACAGTAAAATAATCCTGGTCCTCCTTCCCAAACAATAAAAGGACTCTGGGAAACAGTAGCTCAGACTTCCCTCTTCCCTGTTTAAATATTACCATTTAATATTTTATGTCTATCTTTTTTTTTTTTTAAAGATTTTATTTATTTGACAGAGAGAGCACAAGCAGAGGGAGAGAAAGGGGGAAGCAGGCTCCCCGCTGAGCAAGGAGCCCAACACAGGACTTGATCCCAGGACCCTGGGATCATGACCTGGGCTAAAGGCAGCCACTTAACCAACTGAGCCACCCAGGTGTCCCTTATGTCTATCTTTTTTAAAACACTCAATGTAAATACTTCATGTATTTGTAGACACTATATATAAACATATGTGTGTGTGTTTGTGTGTCTGTGTGTGTACACACACCCAAAAATTTAGAAAGAGAGACTTAGAAGAAAGAGAACACTTAGATTTATCTACATTTTTGTCATTTAGTCTGTTTCCCATTCCTTCTCATTTTTCACACTATCCTTCTGGGATATGTTTCCTTCTTGAAATATGTTCTTTTGGTGATCCTTTCAAGCCAATCTCTTGGTGTTAAACTCTCTCAGGTGCTTGCTTGTTTTCTCTGCAAATGCTTTAATCTCTGGAATGATAATTTTGCTGAATGTATAATTCTAGTTTGACATTTTTACCCTGTTTTAAAATATTATTCCACTCTCTCCTGACTTCCACTGTAGTTGTGGAGAAGTCTGGTATTATCCTGTTATTCCTTCAATCATCTCTGAATAATTTTGAGGTTTCATTTCCTTGGTCTGTGACATTCTATAGATTCACTATGATATTTGCAGTTGCGAAAATCTTGGTACCTATCCTGCTTAGGGTATATCAGGTCTGTGGAATTATGTTTTTCATCAATTCTAAAAATCTGGAGCCATTATCTCTTTAAATACTGGCTTTTTTTCAGTTCCTCCATTTTTTTTTTTTTTTAATTCTAGGATTCCAAGATAACACATATTAGGTCTTCTTTAATCTAACTTTTTAATCCTTCTTTCACAATTTCCACCATCTATACCTCCTTTTGGCAGCATCCAGGATACATTTTTCAGATATAGCTTCCAGTTCACTAATTCTTACTTTAAACATGTCAATCAACTTATTGCCCATTCATCATTTTTTTATTTCAACAGTTATATTTTTTGTTTCTAGAAGCACCAGTTCAAATAATTTTTCTTTTTATTTCTGATAATTTCCTTTTCTATGCTTTATCTCTGATTGCAGCCTTCAATATGTATAGAAAAGTAAATACCTCATAGGCAGCTCTTCTCAACTTTGCATCAGACAGCTTCAACCTCCTTTGAGGGCCCAAGTCTGTTGTTCCTGTTGATGCTTGTGCATTGTGGCTTATATTCTTCTGAGTGTGTTTATCTGCATCTGGGAGGTCATACTTGATTTTAATCCTCCTCCTCCTTGCTGGTTCAGGTTCCCCTTGGAATCCTTGCTGCTCTAGTGGATCCCATGAGTTAGGCCTTGGCTCCTTGGTTCCTTTTCCTCTGAGGCTCCAGTGATTCCTGATCAGCATCCTGGTGTCTTGGCCACAAAGCCCCAATCTCATTGCTCTGCGGAAATTTGTTTGTTTGCTTATTTATTTTTGTTCTGTGGTGTGCGGGGTGGGTGGGGAGAGGCCAGAGGTTATACTTACCTTTTCTGATACCAAGGAGACCACAAAGGTTGTTTCATATTTGGTGTTTAGTTGTGGAATAGAGCTGTCCTTCACCAATGTGAATGTATCTAATGGCACTGAAATGTGTACTTAAAAAAAGGTTAAACAGTAAATTTTATCTTATGTATATTACAATAAAACAAAAAACAATCCCAACCCTTAAAAGTTGCTCCAAGATTAACTAACTAAATAACCAGCAAGTAACCGTAATGGAAGAAATGAACCCAGACGACCTGATTTTAAATCCCAGCTCCATGACTTACTAGCTATGTAGCCTGGAGAAGTGACAAACTTTCTGTGTCTTTGTTTTTTCATCTGTAAAATGGAGCTGAGTTGAACAGTGGTGACCTGTGACATATCTGAGTAGTCCATTAAACAAATAATGAGCCATAATGGAAATAATAATCAGCATCTAACCCTTAGTTCATAGTATAAACAAGAGGTAAAGCCCAAAGAAAGTACCAAATCCTTGAACAAGACTCTTGTAGTTATGGGGTCCCAGGACAGGAAGGAAAAGTACAAAGTACTGAATCAGAGTGGAGACAAGTGTCTTTAAGACTCCCCTCCCCCATAAGGAGGGCTTCACAAAGTGCCTGAAGAAGACCTCAGCAGAAGGCCCAAGATGAAGAGGTTACCAAACGAAAGCAACTGGGTTCTCAATATAAATATGTGTAAGAGCATGGTTGCAACTTCCTTCAGTGTCTGTTATGCTTGGGCAGTGTACCCAGTCTAGGGTTGGGAGGGCAACTTTCCCCCATGAGGTCTGCCATGTAAAGCTTCTCTAATTCATGTTGATCTTGAAAGATCACACATAGGTTTCTGGGCCAAGAACCAGACTCTTCACCAGGGGAAAGAGAAACATAATTCATTCCTTTCTCTATGTGGGAGGAATAGGAATATGGTGGCCAAATCCCCTCACCAGGGAGGTGGAGTCAACTGAAGCTCTTGGTGTGGTGTGGTGTGGTTTGGCCAAGGTGAGTGTTCTTTTGGCCCCAGGTCCAAGAAGACCTGCCAGTCACCTTCACTTGCCTGGGTATAGGTGGACCTTCCTCAGAAGTAAGGACTTCATCAGGGTCTGGTCTGTTTCCTTTCAGTCAAATGAAGCAGATGCTGTGACACTGGATGCAGGCTTGGTGTTTGAGGCTGGCCTGACTCCCTACAACCTAAAGCCTGTAGTGGCAGAGTTCTATGGGACAGAAGAGGGTAAGTTCTTCCTGGGGACGCAGGAAAGAGTTTGTGGCTCTTGTTCTCTCCTGGTAGATGCTGAGTTTGTCTTGCCCAGGCAGGTAATGGAGATTAAATACTGATGAGCATTCTCTATTGGGTGTCAGTGGGGAATGAGAGGCCTTATCAGCTGCCATAGGCACAAGTCAAGGCCTCTGGGGCTTTGGGATGGTTGAGGACTGGGGCTCTCGACACTGACCTTCTGGGCTAGGAAATGTGCTTCCTGGAGAAACAGAGAAGACTGTGTGCAACCTGACCTTAACCAGTAGGGTTTAGAGCTACATAGAGGAGCCCTCCAAAAACCATAGGTGCCATACACAGGGGAGAGGCCACACTAGAGTACATACTTGGAGCCCCAGCAGCCTTGCATTTCCTCTGAGAGCAACCAACTGTCCCTGGGCCTGTGTCAGTGAACAGGATATACTTAGAATGAATGTGGTCTCTGTGTTACAACTCCAAGTTCTTGGTGGGTTTGAGTTGGTAGGTGTAGGCAGACACCCTGCAGGGCCATGGTAGGCCTGTGTTTGCTTGGACTATTATTGCAAATGTTCTCTCTGCAGTCCTTTCTTCCCCCTGCTAGTCTAGGCAGGTATTCCTGATCTCTCTCTCTTTGTGACCCAACCAACATATATGTGCCCTGTGGATTCCCTTTCTCTACTCAGGAGTCCAGTAGTGATGAGCAGTGTTTCCCTGTGGCCCAGGTTGAGGGTCTTTCACACTGTCTCTTGGCAGATAAAAAAACCTACTATTATGCTGTGGCTGTGGTGAAGAAGAGTAGTGACTTCAAACTGAATGAGCTCAAAGGCAAGAAGTCCTGCCACACGGGCCTTGGCAGGTCTGCTGGGTGGAACATCCCCATGGGCTTACTTTATTGGAACCTGCCTGAGCCACGTGAATCTCTTCAGAGGGGTAAGTAGGCAAGAGGGTGAGTGCTATCAGGCAGGCCTACACAGGCCACACTGGGGTCACTCAGACATGATCAGGTGATCATGTGTGATGAGTCTAGGGGGTGGAGGTAGGAGGTACACCAGCTTTAAACTGATCAGTTCTGCCACACCAGCAGCCCTTGGGAGATGTCAGCTGAGTTTTTTCTTCTCTGAGCTCCTAACACCCACCCAAAGGCTATCCTGAGGAGTGGCGGTGGGGGAAGGCCATCAAGCCCAACAGAAGGCTTCAGTCAGGGCCAAGTTTTCTGGGCCCTACTGATCACTTTCCTGGGGTTCTTTCCGGTCTGTGGCTGATGTGTTTCCCATTCTGCTGGAGCTTTTCTGGTGGCTATCTGCTGCCCATGAACTTGGCCTGTACCTCTCTATGTGGGTCTCCCATCTCTCAGATATGACCCCCAGAGGAGACCTCTCTCTGAGCTGTTCCAGTCTGATAGCAACCTGAGACAGGCCTAGGTCAATGGCAGGCACAGGCCTGGTTCTTGGGGAGGGGGGTGGGAGGACAAAGGTTAACTTGTCCCTTTTTGGAAAACCTTGATCTTGATCAGTGAACACACATAAGGATGTGCTGAGACTGGGTGTGCTGGTTTTGCTTTAGTCACTCTCTGTTCCCTAAAGAGTCTAGACTGGGAGCTGGGAGCTGTAATTGCTTGTAGCCAGGGTGGCTCATGACCTGTGCTACATGTCTTATGTTGAGCAGCAGTGTCCAATTTCTTCGCGGGCAGCTGTGTTCCCTGTGCAGATCGGACAACCTTCCCCAATCTGTGTCAACTATGTGTGGGGAAAGGGATGGACAAGTGTGCCTGCTCTAACCATGAACCATACTTCGGCTACTCAGGTGCCTTCAAGTGAGTGAGACCAGCTGCTGTTCCATGGTGGCCAAAGTGTCCAATGTCCTCAGGCTGGGAGGCCCTACCTGGCCCATAGCAGAACCCAGTCTACAGAGGTGTCCAGGAGGCCTAATCCCCTCACAGTGACTCAGTGATCCAGCTGGGACTCTGTAGGCCAAGCCAGTGCATATGCCTTTCTTGTGACATTTGACAAGGGAGCCCCTCTCCTGGAGATCTTTTCTATCTCTCCAGAGCCCTTGAACTTGCCCAGTGTGTTCTTTCGCTGGACTGGGCAGAGCCTAAGGGAACAGGCACATCCTTAGTGTCTGGACCATTCTTCAGTGACTGTCCCTCTGCTTTCTATTGTAGCAGTGTCTCCTGTTCATTGCACTGGCCTCTCTCCTGCCTTCCCTCATTGTCCCTGTGCAGACAGCTCATGTGGCTGATTTTTCACTCCCTCTTTTACCTTGGTTATATCCTAAAGTTTGATAGCCAGCCAAGGGACATTTCCTCTGTAAGACTCTATGTCTTTATCTTCCATTTCAGAAACTTGAAAACTCTTTTCTGTATTAAAATATCTTCAGTGATTTTTTTTGCTACTTTGGGGCACATGATAAGGGATTTCTAGTTCCCATGAGCTCAGTCCCCACCCCCCACCGTCTTAGTGGTATATCAGTGCCCCATAGGGTTTCCTCCTCTGTGGGTCGGCATAGAGGCCTCCACCAGTCTCTGCCCTTGTCCCAGGGCTGGATGGTGTGATCAGACAGACCCTCAAGCCTGAGGTGAAGGGTCTGCCCTGCTGGGATCCTCCTAATGTATTTCTTTCCCACAGGTGTCTGATGGATGATGCTGGGGACGTGGCCTTTGTCAAGCATTCAACAGTGTTCGGTAAGTGACAGGAGAATCTACACATTCCTTCCAGGCAGTGGGTTTTCTTTTTTTTCCCCCTGTACCCCTTTTCATGGACAGTAGTCAGATATGAGCATACTGTATTCCTCCTTTATCACTGCTTGGGTTTCTACTTGTGCAGAGTTGTGTGCCTATGGGGTCCTCACCTGGACTCCTGGGCCTCTTTCCATCATTCAACCTCCTGGACATGGGGATCCTTCTTCCTGGTCAATGTTGCCACAGCAAGGGATTGGGGCCATGTCTGGCTGAACTTGGCCTGAAGTTGGTCTGCTGAGATGAGACCTGTTGTGGGGTATGGGGCAGTCACCCCTGTACTAGGCATCAGAAGCTTTCTTGCCTGTAACTGGTCGTGGGATCTTGAGCAGGTCAGTTCCCTTTTGTGCTCTGGCCCTCAATGTTTGCTCTAGGTATCTCAGCTCGCACATGTTATGATTCATTGGGATTGCAAGGGATGGGGAGACAGACTACAGTTCATGACTCTGTCCTGTCTGCAGTTGGCTCATCCAGGCTTTCTTCCCCCAGAGAATGTGCCAAACAAAGCTGACTTGGACCAGTATAAGCTGCTCTGCCCAGACAACATGCAGAGGATGCCTGTAGATAAATATAAGGACTGCCACCTGGCCCAAGTCCCTTCCCATGCTGTTGTGGCCCGAAGTGTGGGGGGCAAGGAAGACTTGATCTGGGAGCTTCTCAACCAGGCCCAGGTACTGAATTCACTGTTCTCTCTCCTGCCTAGTGCTCTCTGCTTGGATTTGAGGCATTTTCCTACATTCCCTTCTTGCCACTATGGAATACCTTGTTTTTAGGACATAGTGGTAACTGTGCCACATTCATCCACTTGTCTAAAAGTGCCCAGCAGGGACTCAGAGTCACACAGAACCTAGTCCTGCATTATTGCCTGTCAGACCCTTACATTTTGGCCTAGTGACATGAAGATGCTCCTTACTGCTTAATTCTATTTCTTTCCATCTAAACCAGGACTTCTAGGCCAAGGGCAAATACTCCCTCCCCCATAAGGCCTTCCATGACCTCTGCAGAAGGAAATGATCTCTTTCCTAATGTCCCTCAGGCTGATTGCAAGGAAGCCACACACACGGCCAGCTTTACTTAGAGCCTAGAGCATGCAGAATGCCAGCACTGAGCCAACCTCCTCTCGTCTAGCCTTCCCATCAGTCTATCAAGGGTTTTAGTGGTAACCACACAGCGTCAGCTTCTGAAGGAGACTGCATTTCTTAGGCTCAGTGAGCTGTCAACGCAACCAGGGAGACAGGCATGGAAACATATCCTGTGAAATAGGTTGTTGCATGACTGCAAGAAGGCTGGGAGTAGGGATGGTGCTGGGTGGGAAAGAACAGGTTTGACTGCCCTCTCTCCTGGAATCTTGAAAATTTCATGGTTTTAATTTCATTTTCTGGGGGTTTTGTTTTTCCTCAGTCCCCTTTTGCAGCCTTCCTGGCTGCTGTAGCCAATCACTATTGTGTTTTACTATACACAGGAACATTATGGCAAAGACAAATCTAAAGTCTTCCAGCTCTTCAGCTCTCCTTTGGGGAAGGACCTGCTATTTAAGGACTCTGCCCAAGGGTTTTTGAAGATTCCCCCTAAAATGGACACGTGGCTGTACCTGGGATATGATTATGTCACTGCTCTTCGGAATCTAAGGGAAGATGTGCGTAAGTACTGGGGAAGGATCATGTGACCTTTTGGAGCCTGGAAACCTGGTGTGGGCAAGGACCAGCAATAGACTCTTTCCAGGTACCGAAAGCCCACCCTAACATTTCTTTATTCGCTCTGCCATCCTGCCCAGTGTTAGACTGATGCTAAATGGTGTCAGCCATCATGAGATGGGCCTGGACATCACCAAAAGGCATGAAAGGAGATTCATGCTTAAAATGACTTGGATTGATACTAGCATTATTTCCCTTGTGTAAATCAGGGCCGCCCTACCCACTTTGTGAAGCCAAATAGCCTGTCACAAAGTAAGTGAAATAGAATAAAATTGCTACAGACTTGTACATCTGCAGCCAGTATTATGATCAGCATATGCCAGAGTGAAGCTGGAGCCCTGCACAGGCTGATCCTGCTCCTGAATTTCCTTGGGTCATTGAATGTTTGCTTGATTATTCATTCATTCAACAGACATTTATTGCTCTTCTAGCCATAAACTGTGCTAGGTGCTGGGCATGCAATGGTGAGACAAACGTATATTAGGTTCTGCTGTCATGGAACTTTCTCACCAGTGGAGAAGACAAATGTCCAATGAATAGTCACTCTACTGAATGATTGATTAAAAATGAGAGATTGGCTCAGAATAAGGGAAAACAGACTCAACAGAACAAAATATCATGGTCTGATGAGACCATGAAAACAAAGAAAAATAGCTCCTGGAGCTGCAGTAAGACTTCCTTGAGGAAGTGACTTGAACTGAGGCTGACAGTCAAATAGATGTCCATTTACTCAGCAGACCTTAACTGCACTGACCATAAGCCAGGCACTGCCTTTGAAAAATGAGGGTGCTGTGGAGAGTAAGATAGGCATAGCCCTTGCCCTGGCTGAGCTTATGTTCTTCTGCAGGGAACAGACAAAAAAACAATGAACAAATAAATAAGAACAACTCAGGTGGTTAAGTGCTATTTCAAAAAGAAGGAGGAAAACCAAACCAAACCAAACCAAAAACAGCCTGAAGTGATAGAGGGGTTGGGAGGAAAGTTGGCTTCTTGGAAGAGATTATTTTAAGCCATACCTAAATGATAAGAAGCCAACAAAGAGATTGTTACCGCCTTTGTTTTCTAAGATGATGAATTCCTGGAATGGGACCTGTTTGTATATTGCTGGCAAATCCCAGCATTTTCATAAAGACAGTTAGTAGCATTCATAACCAGCAGGAACTTCTGGGACCTCAACTGAAATCTGGCTCTCTTTCTTATGCCCTAGGCCCAGATACCCCAAGGGATGAATGCAAGAAGGTGAAATGGTGTGCAATAGGTCACCACGAGAGGGCCAAGTGTGATGAGTGGAGTGTAAACAGCCAAGGGAAAATAGAGTGTGAAACAGCAGAGTCCACTGAAGACTGTATTGCCAAGATTGCGGTATGTCACTCCTGCCCCCATAGGGCAGCATTTCTGCCACTGCTGCCTGCCTGTCCTTATGGCTGAGTGAATGTTCTTAAGAAGATATAAAAACCTGTTCCCAAGAAACCTTGCCCTCATGTGGGAGCCCAGCCCCACAGGAGCTTCAGTACTTTAGAACTTATGGATCTGAAGGGCTCCTTGGGGCTCTGTTTCCTCCCAGTATTAGCACATGGTGGAGGGCACTCTGAGCTGTGTCTGCTTACAGGAGGCTGGACCATGGTGTGGGTATGCCTGAGACCCATGGTGTGCCATGATAGGTGTGACAGGGCTGTGCTGATTGTGTAAGCAGGTAGAAGTTTAGCTTTGTTGATCACAAGAGCATTCCATGTTTGCTTTTAGAGTTTTGAAAATCCTGAATGATATAAAAAAGAAAATGAGAAGTACTTGTAATCTTCTACTCAGAGAAAATCCTGTTAAATGGGATCATATCATATACACAATTTACTATACTTTTTTCACATATCTAGTTAGCTTTTCCTATGTCCCAAATCATTTTTCGAAAACATGATCTTTTATTTTTTTATTTTTTTTTAATTTATTTGAGAGAGAGAGCGAGTGAGAGAGTGAGCACAAGTGGGTGAACGGGCAGAGGGAGATGGGGAGGGAGAAGCAGACTCCCAGCTCAACAGGGAGCCTGACACAGGACTTGATCCCAGGACCCTGGGATCATGACCTGAGCAGAAGGCAGACACTTAACCAACTGAGCTACCCAGGCACTCGGAAAACATGATCTTTTAATGTTGTAATCTATTTCGTAGTGTGGATGTGATGCAATCTATTTAGCCATTTGTCCATATTATCTATAACATCATTTAGTCTGTTTCTTTCTTTTTTGCTGTTATGAATTATTCTTGCATGTTTTACAGTGGATGAATCACACTTGCACATGTACTTTTTATCCAAATAGTTTCCCACATATTTGATTACTCCTTTAGGGTGTATATCTAGAAAGTAGATTTCTAGGCCCAGTGGAAAGCTTGGCAATCTTGTGGAATTTAAGCATCTCTATAATTCAGGGCTTATAAACCTGAGAAATTGGTCATTCAAGAATATTTTACTCATTCATTAACACTTTGTCTACACCAAGCACTGAAATTGCACTCAGCCACATGGCCATGATTCAGGGCTAAGCCCCAGCAGGAGGTGCTCTATGCCACAGACATAGCCTCGTGTCCCTGACTCCACTCATCTGTCTTACGAATAAGAACTCTTGGTGTCAGAAAGTTGTTGTGGAAATGTCTCTGGGACAGTGTATCCTATGAGAGGACAGGAGGACTAACTGTGGGTCTTTGCTCCTAAAGAAACTAAGCAAGGAACCCCAAATTAATCCTTAATTCATCATGGTTTGGGTGAAAATGAGAGTATATTTTATTTTCTCTGCTGGGTGTTCCTGACTGATAGATCCTTGGGGATCTGGTACAGCACCTACTATCTCCTGGGGCCTTCGTGGCCTGTGCTGGGAAGGCTGTCTCAAGGAAATGGCTGGAAGAGCAGGTAGGACAGGAGATGGCCTCTTTTCACCTGCTGTAATGTGCTGTGTCTTTGCAGAAAGGAGAGGCTGATGCCATGAGCTTGGATGGAGGCTACATCTACATAGCGGGCCAGTGCGGTCTGGTGCCTGTCCTGGCAGAGAACTATGGTAAGTGGAGGGGGTGCCTCTCTGTGCTTTATTTCCTCTGGGCCAGGGAGAGACGACATGGGAAAATCATAGCCTGATTTACACCATATTGGCCAGAAAGCTCTTGTTTCCTGAGCACCTCCTACTTCCTAGGCTCTGGGCTCCCTCATTTCTAATCCCCACAGTCATCTTGAAGGATAGAATCTTCTACCATACCTTCCACCAGGCTGACTGGAGGCTTTGCACTGGGAAGTTCCAGCTAAAAGTGACCTGTCTGCAGAGGACAGCTGGGATTCTCAGCTGGGATTCCTGGCAGGTCTTCTTGCTTCCCAAACTCACACTTCTGGTGCCCTGGTGTAGGGATTCAAGTATAGTTGGCAGGGACCACTGTGGCCACAGGTCAAAGAGAGCAAGAAACTTGAAATTCACACTTTTGGGCTAAATTCCAGAGGCCAGTGAGCAAAAGTGAATTTGTATAATCCAGACAGCCTGGACTGTTTGGGAATTGGTGAAATGTAGATTGTCTTCCTGGTTCTTTTTATTCTGAGCTACACATGGGAATGGCATGACTTCCAATGAATACATGTTTAATGACTTCTTCATTTTCTCCTCCAGAAACTCAGGGCCCTGAATGTATCAGTACAGCAGAGGAAGGTGAGTTGCGATTGGTAACCTCATGAGTTTAATTCTTACTGCTTTTGGGAAAGGGTAAGGTATGTTTAAATTCAAATCAAAAGTAGGTAAGGCAATGGAAGAGACCAATTTTCAGAATGCAAAAGAACCACAGAAGGATGATAATTGATAATATGGTTAATCTTTTATACTTGCCATGACTTGCACATAGGTTTCTCATTTAATCCTGTAAGTGGGTACCGTCATCCTTTAAGGATGCCTAAGAGGACCAACAGCTCACAGAGGTTACAAGTTGTCAGGGTTCCTATACCCAGCAAGCAAGTTCACACCCTCCTCATCACTCCCAACTGCTTCACATTACATAAGGCCTGCACAGTTTTAGATGAGAGTTACACCAGCCAAGGAGTCTTGCTTATATGTGCCTGGCAGGGCTGAGCAGAGAGGCTCACACAGGCAGATGTCTAGGAGCATGAAATTACTCAGCCTCCCAGCCAGGGCTGGGCCCAGGAACCCAGGCCAATCCGGCTCTCAGCTAGTGCTCTGGTGGGGGGTGGATCTGAAAAGATGGGACAGGAACAAGATAGGAAATCTTGCCAAGGTGATCACAGGGTTTCAGAGCCCCAGTGCTAAGACCTTTCTAGCCATTAGTGTGGAAGTCCTTGTGACTTCCCCTATTACAACCTCTCAGCCTCTCCTCCTCATTCTAGGACCCAGGCTCTTTAGCCGAAAATAGAAAGACTTGTTCTTGCTCCATGGATGATAAGGCTTCTCTGTTTTCTGCTGTAAATAGTTGACTGAATTAACTAATTTAAAAAGTTGAAATCATGGGTTGATCTTCTATTTGCAGTTTTAAGAAGCAGCATGCATTTTTCTGCTAAAGATGGCAGCTGTCTTGATTTTGAATTTCTACTTCACATACTTATTTTGGTGCAAACCTGTATTCTCCATATCCCAAAATACATGGCCAGAATATTCCCTGTAATTTATTGGTCATTTACTACTACTCTTTCCTAATTGTTACTGTATAAAATTTTGGGAGTCACGTGCTCCTCAGTCTCCATTTCTCTGATATTCCACAGTGGAGGGTGAGTTGCTGGTTTATAGCTTTTGTAGTTTTATGCATTTAGGGAAGGATTATACACCAGACATTGCTCTGATGATGATGTTTTCTTACTATTTTGTTTTAAATGTTCAGAATAATCTCCATCTGACAGAGTGACTCAGTCAGTTTTGGGGAAGACCCTTTCAAAGACAGAAGGAATGATTCAGGATAATTTTGCTTTCACAGGGAGGTGGCAGGCTTTGATTGTAGACACATACTCTGGAGGGCCCGGGGTGTTAATACTTTCTTTTTTGGTGTCTTTCTTGTAGGGTATTATGCTGTGGCCGTAGTTAGGGCATCAGCAGATGATAGCCTCACCTGGAACAATCTGCAAGGCAGGAAGTCCTGCCATACTGCAGTAGATAGAACCGCGGGCTGGAACATCCCCATGGGCCTGCTCTACAGCAGGATCAACCACTGTGAATTTGGTAAGTGAATCCTGGGAAGGTGCTGTGATCAGGACCAGGCTGGAAAGAGGTGTTCTGGGAAAAGAGTAGTATGGTATAAAATGCTGTGGCCCTGGTTCTATAGTCCTAAAATTTGGTTAAAGTGAACCTCAAAGAGATAACTAAAAGAGATGCTAGGGTTGAGGAGCTGAGTCAGAATGGTTCTTTTTGGCTCCATAAATGGCTTCAGTAAATATATGTTTACTTCCATCTCTCATGAAAAGGACCAGGTGAGCAGTCTATTGCTGATATGGTCATTAGAAGCCCAGGCTCCTTCTCTCTTTCTGCTCCACTATTCTGAGCATGGGGCTTCTGTCTTCAAGGTCAACCATGGTTGCCATCACATCCATGATCCAGGCAGCCTGGATCATGTCATCTGCGGTCATTTTATTAAAGAAGCTACCCAGGAAATCTAAATCAGTTACTTCAAGTAACTTTTCATTGCTCAAAACTCAGGCACATAGTCACACTTGGGTTGTCAAAGAGGTTCAGGAATGTCATCTTTTATTTGGGCATGTCTCTGTCCCAGATAAAGCTAGATCTTTGTTCAAAAATTAAAAATAGAATGACCATATGATTCAGCAATTTCACTCCTGGGTATTTAGCCAAAGGAAATGAAAGCCCTAACTGAAAAAGATATATGCATCCCCATGTTCACTGCAGCAGTATTTACTATAGCCAAGATATGGAAACAGCCTGAGTGTCCACTGATGAATGAATGCATAAAGAAAATATAGAATGCATAAAGAAAATACATAATTAACTATATATATGTATATATATATACATACATATATATATAGAATGCATAAAGAATGCAAAACAGACTTTTATTCAGCCATAAAAAGGGAAGAAATCTTGCCATTTGTGACAACATGGATGGACCTTGAGGTTATTATGCTAAGTGAAATATATCAGGCAGAGAAAGACAAATATTGTATAATTTCACTTCCTTGTGGAATCTAAAAAAACCCAAGCTCAAAGACACAGAGAACAGACTGACAGTTGCCAGAGGTGGGGGGTGGGGAAATGGGCAAAATAGGTGAAGGGGCAAAAGGTACAAACTTCCAGTTATAAACTATATAAGTCCTGGGGATGTAATGCACAGCATGGAGACTATAGTTAATAATACCATATTGCATATTTCAAAGTTGCTAAGAAAGTAGATCTTTTTTTTTTTTAAAGATTTTATTTATTCATTTGAGACACAGATACAGAGAGAGAGAGAGCATGAGCAGGCGGAGAGGCAGAAGCAGGCTCCCCGCTGAGCCAGGAGCCCGATATGGGGCTTGATCCCAGGACACTGGGATCATGACCTGAGCTGAAGGCAGACACTTAACCATCCGAGCCACCCAGGCGCCCCAAGAAAGTAGGTCTTAAAAGTTCTCATCATAAGAAAAAAATTTTAGGGGCACCTGGGTGGCTCAGTCGTTAAGCATGTGCCTTTGGCTCAGGTCATGATCCCAGGGACCTGGGATCGAGCCCCGCGTCGGGCTCCCTGCCCGGCAGGAGGCCTGCTTCTCCCTCTCCCGCTCCCCCTGCTTGTGTTCCCTCTCTCGCTGTATCTCTCTCTGTCAAATAAATAAATTAAAAAAAAAATCTTAAAAAAAAAAAGAAAAAAATTTTGTAATGATGTATGGTGATGGATGTTAACTAGACTTATTGTGGGGACCATTTTGCAATATATTGCAATATCAAATCATGTTGAACACCTGAAACTAATATAATGTTATATGTCCGTTGTATCTCAATAAAAAGTAATGGAGAAAAAATTAAAAGATTAAAACAACTAAGACTTTGTTACTAAGGAACAAGGGGTTCCAAATGGCTGTTGGGTGGACAATCCCTCCCACAGGCATTCTAGGTAACGTGAGCGTGCAGGATCCTTGGATCTCTTTAAGGTCTTGGCAGTCTCACTGAGGTACTGCCCAGCTCCTAGGCCCCTTTAAAGGGATGGGAATCAGTTTATTTTCTGTGTCCTCTGAATATCTTCAGGTATGAAAACGCTACGTGTAAGTTAACCACAGACAAATGTTTCCTTTCTTTTTTTTTTTAAAGATTTTATTTATTTATTTGAGGGAGAGAGAGAGTGAGTGAGCGAGAGAGAGAGAGAGAGAGAGCACATGGTGGGGGAGGAGCAGAGGGAGAAGCAGACTCTGCTGAGCAGGGAGCCCAACACGGGGTTCGATCCCAGGACTCCAGGATCATGACCTGAGCCGAAGGCAGACGCTAAACCGACTGAGCCACCCAGGTGCCCCAGACAAATGTTTTCTAATGGTTATTTACATCAGCTTTCTCCTTGCCACCACCAAATATGTGCAACTGCTTTAAAAGGAGAAGTCTCTAAAGACAGTTATGAACCAGACAAGACCTGTGTGTGGGAACTTGGAGATGAGACCACATTTCTGCACTGGGGTGTTCTCTGACACGAGAGGAAGCAAAATGTGGCTGGGGAGACATCCAGAAAGCTCTGGCTCCTCACCAGCAAGGGCACTGCCTCTGCTTTTCCGAGCCTCCTGGCAATTTCACAGCCATGGGGGAGCAGCTGAGCTGTGAGTAAAACCCCCAGCCCTTAACTGAGTTCGGAGTTTTAAGTTCTATTAAGGTCTCTTCTAAAAAATAGCAAGGGAAGGAAACTTCTGGAAATAGGTAGCACAAGCTTGGGGAGTGAGACCTCCAATTTTATCCTTTTTATGTCCATTTTTATGTAATTTCCCTCTCCTCTGTCTTTAGATAAATGGTGACACTATAACACGCCCATGGATTCCTTTCTACCTGAATTGTAATGGTCTCCTGACTTCTATGCCTAGCCTCAATTAAGTTTCTTTTTAAAGCCTACAGCCTGGCAGGTCCTGGGTTGGTGGCAGGTCGCTGAATATATTCCACCTCTCCTGGGCCATACACGCCTGTTATGTGTTAGATGAAGGCTACTCATTTTGACTCACTTAGGAGGAGCTGACTTCCTCTGGTCCTTCCGTACAGATAAATTTTTCCAGGAAGGCTGTGCCCCTGGATCTCTGCGAAACTCCAGTCTCTGTGCTCTGTGTATTGGCTCGGCAAATGTTCCAGAAAAGGAGTGTGTTCCCAATAACCATGAGAGATACTATGGCTACACAGGGGCTTTCAGGTGAGTCTTTCAAACCTGACCCAAATATAATAAACCCAGTCCTGACAAGATTTCTTCTTAGGAGCTAAGGTGAGATTCTTATGTCCCTGGACTGTGAGTCTTACATGTGTTAGGGTGCCACAGTTAGCAACTCTCTGTAGAACCCTGTGTGAAGGAGCATCCAAGCCCCTGCAAGACACTCTCTCCAGACTGGCAGCACAGTGCAGATTAGAAGTTCTCAAAAGGGGGCGATTTCCCCCTCAGGAGGAAGTCTGGCAGTGTCTGGAGTTGTTTTTGATTATCAAATGGGGTAGGGTGCTACTGCTATCTAATTGGTAGAGGCTGCTAGGCATCCTACATGCATAGGACAGCACCCTACAATAAAGAATTGCCTGGCTCAAAATGTTACTATTGCCAAGGTGAGGAAACCCTGCCATAGTTGAATACGGGAGTCAGGAATCTGGTTCCTGCTCTTCCATGCACCTCTGGGGAACCTAGAGCCAGCCATACTCACCTGGAAATATACAAAAGTAAAGAACATGATTTCTACATTCCCAACTGCAATTCTATTTCATGGGATGTTTATTACTTTTATAAAGACACCTGTGTACCTTACGACCTAATTACTTTTTAAAAAGATTTTCCTTATTTATTTGACAGAGAGAGAGAAAGAGAACAAGCAGAGGGAGCAGCAGAGAGAGGGCGAAGCAGGCTCCCCACTGAGCAGGGACCCTAGGATCGTGACCTGAGCCGAAGGCAGATGCTTAACCGACTGAGCCACCCAAGCACCCTGACCTTACTACTTTTTAACTGTCTTTTCTGATTCAGGCTAGTGTTAGATCATGAGTCCATCAACTGCACAATGATGGTGGTATTGTAACTGAGCTTCTCAGTAGTGAAGGAGAAAACAAAGGTTATCCTAATTCTCCAATTAGAACCACCTTGTGAGTTTGTGCAAATACAATTCACAGTCCGCAAGTTCCCAATTTTTACAAAGTAGAATGTGAGTAAGGAATCACCTTAATGGGAAACTGCCCCTCTAATATCTCTATTGATACCAGGAAAATGCTGTAGCTCCATTGGAGAAACTGCCAGAATTTAGCACTCAGTGTGTGGGAACTGAGATTGTGTAACCACAAAGCAAATTGGAGGTTTTTTCTTGTGTATATTACTTACATGAGTAATATGTAAGATTAGCGATAGAATGGGAGTCACAATTGCCGATATCAAATGGTTAGCCCTGGGTCTACAAGCTGACGCTCCTGAATGACACATATGTCTCTGACCTCCTCTCTTCTTTCTCCCTGTCTGGCACTCTGCAGGTGTCTGGTGGAGAAGGGAGATGTGGCCTTTGTGAAATCCCAGACTGTCACACAGAACACTGAAGGTACATTCACATGCTCCTCTGTCCCTACAAATTGGGGTTGCTGGGCTCACTTATGCTCAGGATGCCTTTGTGGACATGTTATGGACTCAAGCTCCAGAGCTCTGATTCTCAACCTGTTTGTTCAGTGAGGAGAGAAGTGTTTACCTGGGTAGGCAAAACGGTGAGGACTGTGAGGTTCTGGTGGTCCTGAATTCTCTCCCAGGAACCTTCCCATAGGTGCAGACATTGCCTTTCCCCTAAATACTTCAGAGCACATTTCCTAAGAATGAGGACACTCTTACATACTACAGTGTGATCACCAAGATTGGGAAATTTATACTAACATGGATTTAATACTCACTGTGTTCACAGTCCATATTCAGATTTGGTGAATTATCCCCAAAAGGTTCTTTTTAACTATTTCCTATATTTCTGGGCCCTAATATATATATATTCCAAATATATTCTAGGTCCACTGAAAACACTTAGAGACAATAGTACACCAGTGGGAATGAACACCAAGATCTTGGTTTCTAGAACCATTCTCTGATAGAAGGAGTCAGGGCCCCTTGGAAAAAATAGCTGATTCTAGGGCTGGGCAGGAAAAATATAAGGTGAGCCTGGAACATCGTGCTGAAGATGTTGGGATATGTCAAAATATACAGGAGCCTTTTTAAAGCCCTCCTACTGGCCAAATCTGGACACTTTGAGCACTAAAAGAAATAATGTTAGTAAGAATAAAGTAGGAATAAAATAGGAATACATGAGTCTATCCTGATTAAACAAATGAAGGTGAAGGGAAAGATCTTCCTTATTGTAGAATACAAATAAATGTAGAAATAATTATAAAGTTAAAAAACTATCATTTGGCAAATAATATAGTAATAATTGTTTCAAGCAAGAAGCATCAATGGGTACTAAAACTAGTGGGTGAATATTAGATCCTGTGACACTGAAAAACCAAACAAAATTTTTTTTAAGTTGGTAAGAATGAGCATTCCACCCGTCCCCTCTGTATCACTAACTGCTTAGAGAACCTGCTACAGGCCAGGCAGATATTACCTCATTTCCTTTCTCATGTTCCTTCACCCAACCTCAGCACTTCCCAGCAACTCATCTAGAGTGAACTAGCTCAGCACCGACTCCTCCAAGAAGCCTTCTCAGATGGCATCCATCCCACAATAGCATCTTCTGTCCCTGTGGCTAGTATTATTGAGTTCATCTCATTCTGTAATAAATTGTGGCCACAGAAACTCTTTTGAGCTCCTTTTTCCTACTCTGATATCCCAACACTAACTATAATAAGTGGCACACACAAGCTGCTAAGTACTTACTTGAAGGAATACTGTGTTGGCTAATTTTTCTTTCTTCTCTCCTATTATTTATGCTTTTTCCTTTAAAGGCTGTCCTTTTTCCTACTACCTGAGTGTTACCCTAAGATTGGTTCTTTGTTATCCCTTAATTTTTTTTTTTTTTTTTTTTTTACTCCTCTGAATAGGGCTTCTCTCTCTTGGCTTCACCTCTCTACCCTGCAATGACTCCAAAAGCCTTACCCCCTGACAGGAATGTAGAGCAGAGGCCTAACCTCCCATCTAAATAACATCCCAGAGCCTTTATTTGCCATGTGGTCATTTTTATATACAAAGCTCACTGGCACTGCAACCTCAACCTCTGTAAGTCCAAACTCCTCATATTTCTCTCAAAATCCACTCCTCTTCTCTGTCCCTATTGAGGACTTTATCATATGCCCTGCCAGTCAGGCCTAGATTAGTCTCTGGGTGGTCAGTACAGTGGTTAGTACATGTAACAAACGTTACACGCCTAAAACCATGCCACGCCTAAAACCATGCCTCCTCCAGCCAGCTCTCCCTAATGAATATGTTCTCACCAAGCTGGTTCAGCTGACACAGCATTTAAAGTGTGCTCTACAAAATATAAAATGTTATTATTATCTGTATCCAGAATTGTTATTTTTGGTATGTGTGCTATTTTCCCCCTCCAGTAAGACTGCGGCTTACAGAGGGCATGAAACATAGTGTTGAGTAAATTCTTACATTATGAAGTGGAACAGAATTGGTTTGGCGAGAATGATGGTGGGTTTCATTTGGAAGGAGCTGAGTTGGAGGGACTGGTAAGAAAGGGAAGGAGAAATATTAGAAGGTGAGCAAAGGTGTGTGTAGTTACTTGTGGGAGAGACACAGGCAATTTGGAGTTTTCTATTAAAACTGTAAATATATATTTGGGGAGAGTAGGCAAAGAGGTATTTTTATTTTATATATAATATACAATTTTATGATAGTGAAGTCACATAGTAGTAGTTCAATTAGATAAAAAAATTAAATGAAAATTAAATGAAGAAAAAGATTTGCAATCCTGCCTTTTAGATGAGAACTAAAAATTGGGAAAACATATTTGAGAATTGCCTCAGGAGGAAGGAGCTGAAACCCTGAAAATGGGTGAGATTTTCTTTTTTTCAGAGAGAATACAGAAATGATGAAGCTAGGAGCTAAGAACAGGATATGGATCCGTATGCACAGAGGCATGTGCACATTTTCATGTAGAACCAGTATGAGCGTGTCAGATTTAGAACACTGGTCCAGCTTGCAAAAGGGCCTCTGGTTAAGTTCTTTTGCTTGCTAATGCCAGATGGTATTACACAGAGATTATCAGCCTGCTTAGAGGGTCACATTCTTCATGTGCTAGAGTAAGAAGTCCAGATGCTTTGGAATTTAGTAGAAATGAAGATGTTTTTGAACATCATCCAAGAATATAACTCACTTTCTCCTGGTTGGGTGGGGCAGTTTGGAAGGAGTGGTTGCTAGGAATTCCTGGTTGAGTGTGAGTTGAATCTGACCTATGGACATGTGAGTGTCTCTTCCTCTCCCCATCACTGTGACCCCAGTGTGTGTACTTCTGCTGGCCAATGGCCCCAAGTCCTTCACAAGTCAGTGGGTTGGTCACATCCCCTCAATGAGGGCACCTTAACCAAAGCTGTAAGCTGTGACTGACCCACCTTCTCTGTCCCCAGGAAGGAACACTGAAGATTGGGCTAAGAATCTGAAGGAAAAAGACTTTGAGCTGCTGTGCCCTGATGGCAAAAGGAAGCCTGTGACAGACGCTACTAACTGTTTCCTAGCCAAGGCCCCAAATCATGCTGTGGTCTCACGGAAAGATAAGGCATCTTGTGTTAGGGAAACATTACTTCAGCAGCAGGTATGGACCAGCCAGGGCCTCCCATTCTTTCCTCCTGGGTGGGTATGGATGATTTGGGGGAGTTCAGTGCTAAGTGCAGCCCATACTCAAGCATTCTCTTTCTGGAAACTAGGATCGGGAGGCCGTGGATTGTGGAACTGGATTTCTTAGGCCCAGCTCTACTTATAACTCCGGGTCACTGCAGATTAGTTCCCATGTGATCCACCTGCTTTTGGGTCCACACATCTGCTTTCTTGCTCACCCCTGACCTTGCTCTGTGGTACCCTCATTTTCTCCACCTCTATCCTTTTTGAAAATGAAGGAGAGTGATCCTGTGTGCCAGTCCTCCATGATATAAGTCATGAAAGGAAATGTATTTCTCTTGTTTAGAGAATCTGACCTATGGACAGGTCAGACTGAGAACCATTCCAACAGCCAGAGAAACACAGGATCCCTATCCTGAGGGAGCTTGTCCTCTAGGGAGAACAATCAACCCAGGGCCAGCCTTGCCAGGGAGGTGGGGGGTGGGGTGGAGAGGCTGCCTGAATATTCTAATTATAAGAGTCCTCTACCTACAAACACCACTTTCCCCTCCACAACAGCTTCCTGCCTGCCATTAGTTTTCTTTTTTTCTTTTTCATTAAGATAGCATATCTTTGTGAGCCCTCTTAAGGTAAATGATAATAATAATTAGCATTTAATGAACATTTCTTAGGTGCTAGATGGAATGTTAAACTTTTCATAATCATGATTTCACTTATAATCCTACAAGGCCTAGAGTTAAGCCTCTTGCCCAAGATGGGATCAAAGATGCAGTCAAACATGAAATTTAACAACTACCTGTACCACCCCTCATGGGGGGGGGGCTCACATTTAATATCTTTCTTGACAGTAATACTTGGAAGGGACACATTTCTGTTCTCTCATTTCCTGGAAGCAGTCCCCAAGGCCATAGCCAATGAAATGGGGAAGGAGTGACCGGGTGGGTGGGAGGGACTTCCCAGAGGAGGTGAGACCAGGATGGACCCTATAGAGGATGCTGGGGCCTCAAGAAAGCATGAAGCTGGGGCAAAATGGGTGAATGCCAGGTGAAGGAAATGGAAACATCCTGAGGCATCCTCTGCAGCTCCCTTTCTTCTTGGGGCTGGTTCCCAGCTTTTATCCCCCTCAACCCCATCCTTGGATTCTCAGCTGCTCACTGCCACAGGTCCTCATGCATGTTTCATCCATTTGACAGTTTTTGTTTGGAAGAAGTGGAATCGACTGCCCGGGCAAGTTTTGTTTGTTCCACTCAGAAACCAAGGACCTTCTGTTCAGGGACGACACAAAATGTTTGGCCAAACTTCCAGACAGCACAACATATGAATCTTACTTAGGAGCACCGTATGTCAGGGCTGTTGCTAACCTGAGACAATGCTCCACCTCGAGTGAGTAGGGGGAACAGCATGGGGGGAAGCTGCCAAGCAAACACGGGGAGGGAGGGGGAGCAATTCTGGGTGGTGGGTAGATTAGGAGGAGTGGGCTGTGGCCCTCCGGGGATGAACAATGGAAATGGGCAAGATGAGATGATGAGATAACACCGTAATCCCAGCACGTGTGAAAGGCTACTTGTATGGGTAGATAGATGGTAAGGCAGACACAGGCTCAGGGCACTAAGGTAATGAACTGCCCAGACATGAAGAAATTCCATGTTATTACTAAGACGAGGAAGAGGTTGTATGTGCCCATGCCCATTGCTCTGCAGTAAACTCCTTTTTATACAGAGCTGCATCATCCAATAAATACAGTGATTTAAATTTAAATTTAAATTAATCAAAATTAAAAATTTAGTTCCTTAGCCACACCAGCCACAATTCAAGTGTTCAATAGCTACACGCAGCTCCAGATAGGTGAGCAAACAACATTTCCATCATTGCAGAAAGTTCTTTTACACAGCGCTACTCTTGTGAGCTTGAACAATGACAAGTTTTATAACCATAAAGTTGCCATACCTACTGCTCATCTAGAACACCGGTTTTCTAAGCATTACAATACAATAAAACACACCTTTGCACTATTACTATGTTGGACATCATTTAATCATTTAAAGTCATTTGGAAGATGTGGGAGAAGAACATGTGAATGGAGGGAGATTGTGCTCTAACTTTTGTGTGCATATAAGTGAGCCATGGTCCTTAAAACACTGATTCCCAGGCCCTGGGGAATACTGATTCAGCGAGTCTGTGCCAGGGCCCCATAATTCCAATGTAAGGAACGTGCTTACCCAGAGCCACTGCTGTGAGCACGTAGGTTACATTCACCTACCCTATATCCTCCATAAGGGGAGAAAGTTTGGCTTTGCTATTCTCTGCTCCTTCTCCAGCCCTTAGCATGGAAACTGGCATGTTCTAGGTGCTTGTTTTATTAGTTCTTCACCTCTCTAAGGAGATCAGAGAGGACAGTCCTACCAGACTCCTCCCAGCTACATGGATTTAAGTGTGGGAGCCCTGCCTATGAGACACAAGGTGGGGAACGATACAGGGCAGGGAAACCATGTTACCATCCTTGGCGCATGGTACTGTCCAGAAAGACACAGGAGCTGTGCAGGCAAGTGGAGAAGGCCACTGGGAGAATGGCCTCGTCCACCTATCAGACCCCAATGGGTCTGAGTGCTTTTGTATCAGGCTTAACTATTCGTTCACTCAACAGAAAATAAATATAGGTAGATTTTTTGACTGTCCTACCTCTCTTCTCTGCCCCACAGAACTCCTGGAGGCCTGCACTTTCCACAGATCTTAAAATCCAAAAGGTGGAGCCATACCAGATGGAGAAGGGAGCTCTCGTGACCCATAAGCTTCCCTCTGGGTCTCGCTGGTCTGAGTGGTTTGTTTGGTTTCACAGTTTGGCGGTGGTACCTCTGTAGAATATAAAATAAAAATTATTATTGGTGTTATCTTTTAAACACTTCATTGTTTTCTAAATGTTTGGCCTGGAAGGATTTTTTTTAATACTATCTGACTAATACATGTGCACTGAGCCCTTCCTTCAGAGCTCAATGTTCATCTGACCCCTTCCACAGCTTTGGCTGTGGTGCCATAGCCATGCCTCCTAGGTACAGTTCAAGTAGAAATTCTTTCTGAAAGGGGTCTGCATGGTTATTATAATAGAATCAAGTGTATGTGGCTGGGTTGTGTGTGTGTGTGTGTGTTGCAAGGGAGGGGGCAGGAAGGAGGATGCTGAGTGAGATATTGAGATGGAGTGTTCAAGGGAGTACAGAAAAAGAATATAGAGCAGGAGAGGATCAGCTGTCCTACCTCTCTTCTCTGCCCCACAGAACTTCCTGGAGGCCTGCACTTTCCACAGATCTTAAAATCCAAAAGGTGGAGCCATACCAGATGGAGAAGGCTATACTTGAATCAGGTCCTGATTCTAGTGGGTCGGAAAAGTGAACCACTGGAACATCTGAAAATTATCGCTTGACCCTGATTCCCACAGTAATCCCTGTCCTATCTCCTCACTCTTTCCACGCCTCACTTATTAATGGTTGAAAACACACAAACCAGTCTTTTGCTCCACTCACTTCCCTGCAGCTACCCTGGCCAAGGTCACTGCCCATCTGTCAACTATGAAAACCAATTTTAATTCTTTCAATCCTGAGTCTGTTAACTGCACTTGATATGGCTGACCACTCACCAATCATGTGACTGGTGTCCCTGAGTCTGAGATCGTTTCCACCATGCTTTGGAGCTACTGGGAATAGAAGACGGGAAAATGTGTCTGGTGAATGAGACATTTTAATTAATGGAAAAAAGGGAAAAATTGTGTCACTATATTTATTTCATTGTAACTCTCCATTTGCTATTTGAATGAAGAAGCACAACACTTTCAGCAAGCAGTAGTCAGTATCTGCCTGTCCTTCCTCTGGGTTCATCTCCACACACCTCCTGGAAGTGTGTGTTGGTGCAGATGTGAGAGGACAAGAAAGCAGCTGATCCTCTCCTGCTCTCATTCTTGAGAATGGCACCACCTTCCCACATTTCTTCTGTGTACATTTCTTCTGTCTTTACCCAGGAAACATACTGAAAACAAAAAGTCTGTGTCTTGTTAAAACTGTCTTCCTTTCATCATTCCCAAACTTCACCACCTAGGCAGAACTTTCTCATTCACATAGCTCTGACTAAAAATTCTTACACGGTTGGGACAGTCATGGTAGGTGTTCTCCCATTTGGCCCTTCCTCCTTCCCTGCACTTTTAGCTCCTAGCAGAGGAATCAATGGTTATTATAAAGGAGCTCTGTGTGTGTGTGTGTCTGTGTGTGTGTGTGCATGTACACGGTGGGTGGTGGATACAAAGCAGGGGTGGTGTGGGGTACAATAAGAAAGAAAGAAAAAGAGAATATGGTAAAATTACTGTCATTTCTGATAGTTTTAATTGATAATGCTAATTTAAAATAAAATAGTTGGTTTACTTTTTATAACCTCACATCCTAAACATCCTTTCTTAATCTGGAGTCCCTATTTGCCTACATTTATCAATGAAATGCCTGGAGAATGAATTGTACTACGTTAGAGCATAGAGTTAAGCATAAAGAAGACCACTGCCTGGGCTTAATGGATAAGTTACTTAACCCCTGCCTCATTTGCCTCTGTAAAATTGGAATAATGGGTTGCTGTGAGGATTAAGCAAATAAACAAATTAAAATGATTTAAAACAGTGCCTGGAATAGCAAACACTCATTAATGGCAGCAATTTTCATCATTATCCATCCTCTTCTCCATCTACCAGTCTTGCTTCCATACCCATGCCCCTACCCCCCCCCTCACCTCACTGTTCCCTCTGAGTTCACTTTTCATTCAAGCCCTCATCACAGGAGCCCCTCTGTTACAAGAGATGCTGCTGACCACTTCCAGGACATGTCTAACTCCTGTGTCACTGACTCTTCCTTCTTAGGCATATTTGTGGGTTTCTTTCTCCTCACTTTTCTTTCTGTCCCTGATTTTAATGACCATTTATTTATGCCTGAAACTCAGATGAAAATATAGCATTGCTGAAACTTTACATCTGTTTATTCTATCAACTGCTTAATATAAGATTTTAGAACTCCCAGAGGCACCTGAAACTCAATATATAGAAAAGAGAGGCAATTTTCATTTGGTTATGCCCTCAGCCCCAAAGTCCCTCTCTAATTCACTTTATGCACTCTGATCTTTTCAGTACCCCACACCAACTGCTTCAGATGCAGTTTTGGTAACTCTCCATCTTAGCATACCCAATTAATCACCACATCCTATATATTTTCCTTCTCCACATCTTTCAAATCTGTGGCCTCCTTTCCGCACCTACCTCTACTCCTGGTTCAGACCCTGTGCATCTTTTACCAAAACACTGCAACAGCTCCCAGCTGGTCTCTCTGCCTCAGTCTTTTCCTCTCTCCAATCACCGTTCTCCATTTAACTGCCAGTCATCTATGTTACCCCCAACTGAAACTCCTTATCTCATTCTGGATGAAGTCTAGGTTCCTCAGCATAGCACACAATCCCTTCAGGTCGTACCTGCCAACCTTTCCTGCTTCATCTCCTGCCACTTCTGCTGAAATGACATCAGCTTAGGGACTGCAAACTGACAGCCCCTAAGTGGGCCACTTCCGGCCCCCTAAGGTGTTTTATTTTATTTCTTTTTAAAGATTTTATTTATTTGACAGAGACAGACACAACGAAAGACGGAACACAAGCGGCGGGGGGGGGAGGGAGAAGCAGACTCCCCGCTGAGCAGGGAGCCCAACGTGGGGCTCCATCTCAGGACCCTGGGATCATGACCTGAGCGGAAGGCAGACGCTTAACGACTGAGCCACCCAGGTGCCCCACTGAGGTGTTTTATTTGGGCGACAAGTTTTTTTTTTGTTTTTAATGTTTTTCATTACTTGCTGAAATTTGAAAAGTGGAGCATTTCCCTTTCCGGCGTCTCTGCAAAAGCTGGAAGCACGGGCCACTTTGCTCCCACGTGCCTGCCTGGCAGAGTAGAGGCTGTCCACTCTGAGCAGGAATGACTGCTGCAGTTTTCAACAGCTTCACCCCCACGCACTGATTTTCCTAGCTGCTTCCCACAATGTCGAAATCTCAGTTGCATCCCTAGATTTACCGTACAAGGACACTGAATTGCTCGTTTTCTTCTACACAGAATACTCTTTTTCCTTTTACACCTGCAGAGGCTGACCCATCCCTCATGGCTCAGTTCCCGTCACTTTCCTCCAGGAGCTTTTCTCTGAACCAATAAAGGACTAGGAGTCCCTTTCTGTATTCCTATATCGCACCGTAATCCTCGGTCACATCCAATGCCATATTATACTCAGATGAAATGTTTGTGCAAGGCTTGAGCTCCTCACGAAACTCACCTCGCGAACGGAGTGACTGGAAATCCTCATTGAAGATTTCTTAAGCCATTCATTTTATTCATCCATCATTCCGTCAACACCCATGAAGAGGGCGGCGATATTTAACTCATATCTTAAGGGATAAGAGTGTCACTCGTGAAATACCGCGAAACGCCGCTCGTTCGGCGCAGTGTGCAAGAGAACTGCAACTCCCATCAGGACCTTCGGGACCCCGGCCCCTGAAGGAGGAAATATAACTTAGGAACTACCACTCCCGTGATGCTCCGCTTCGGACGCCTGCGCAGAGTCCAGGGCCACGTCGCTTTCGCGGCGCTGGAGACGCCGCATCTTAGTCATGGCTTCCGCGGATTCCCGGCGGATGGCGAATGGCGGCAGTGTCGGCGGAGCCTTCCAGCCCCATCTAGACTCCTTGCGGCAGGAGCTGCAGCAGGGGGACCCAACACTGCTGTCAGCCGTGGCGGCGCTTCTCGCGGTGCTGCTGACGCTGGGTAAAGAGGCGGCGGGGTTCTGGGCTTGGACTGGGCTTGTGCAGACCGCGGACGCGGGGCGGCGAAGGCACCTGGGGAGCATCTAGAGACGGAGACTCACCTCATATACAAACCTGCCTTGCTGCCTGAAACAGCGGGAGTAGCGCTGCATTAAAGAGGATCCCCTGCGACCCTTGGAGTGACGTCCTGGTCCTTGGGGGCGCGGGTTACTCTTCCTTTATCGGCCCCTGTAAGCGCGCAGTCCCCCCGCCCCCTCTTCTTTGCTTTCACTACCAAGACTCACGCGGTCTTTACTCCCAAATTTGCGTCCTGGGCGTTGGGGATACACAGTTAATAAGACAAGATTGCACTTGAGAAGTCCACAATCAGCAGACACGAAAAGGTTGACAGTTGATAGTGGCAGGCACTCAGTGGAGTCCCTAATGATAGAGTAGGCAGTTAGTTAGACATGAGCTGGAGGCAAGGACGTTGATAAATAGGTTACACATTAGAAGCCTGGGGGCACAACATCACACGTTTATGGGGAATCCAAGAACCCAGACCTCCATTCACTCAGCGCAGACTCTCCCACCGGTAACACTAACAACAACAGTAACGATTATAATGGTGGTAAAAACAATAAAAGTTAAGTTCCAGCTGAATGAGGTGTTCTGTGATAGACTTCTGTTAATTTCCCTACCCCAACCACCATACAGTCGTACTATTGATGATCAAGGCATAATTTTCGTTGTTTTTCTCTATTCCACAGTGTTCTGGAAGTTCATCCGGAGCAGAAGAAGCAGTCAAAGAGCTGTACTTCTTGTTGGCCTGTGTGACTCTGGGAAGACATTGCTCTTTGTCAGAGTAAATGTTTTGATTTAAACCTCTTCTAAAGTTGATAGGAAATGTTAGGCCATCCCATTATTCCTGTGAGGTCATAGTTCATTTTGGAAAGGAAGCTGATGCTCACAATTGGGGAGTTAATTCTTCATTCACTTGGAAAGACTTGAAAAACTTGAAAAGGCTCTTGAAAAATTCATAAACTGGAATTTCTTGACCATTTCTATTTTCTTGCACTTGCCAGATACTGACATTTAGTCCTTATCCCATTTAAGGGTTTTATGTAACTACTTTCATGTGGTTGCCAAGGATGCTGAAGAGATAGAAGACAGTGATCTGTATAGGGTGTATAATTCTTGTGTAACAAACTCGTCTGAGAACTTGTCAAAGAAGTTTTTTAAAAGGTTGATTCTTTGACATATTGGGCTACTTAGTCATGTTTTCACTAATATTTAATCTGTTTACTATTTTAAACGATTTTTTGTTACGGAGAGTACCAGAGGTTTTCTTATTATTCCTTTTGAGGGGATAAATTATTTCCTTTCCACTACAGAAAAATAATTTGTAATCATTTGTGATGATTAAAATGTTTATGGAAGTTTGGTGAATTTGGCCACTAACCATTTGAAACTAGGTTTTTTGTTTTTGTTTTTGTTTTTCATTGTGAAGAGGGGAATGAAGATGCAATGAATTAGATTTTTCTACAAGGAAAAAACAATATCGTCCTTTTCAGTTGTTGCAAGCAACATTCATTTATTTGACCTGACCCATTGGAAACTTAGGACAAAATTACTCTCTTTAGGTTTGCTATTTATATATTTATCCTGATCTTCCTCAAATTGTTTTTTTTTTTTTTTATAGTTGTTAACTGGCCTTTACAGAGATACTCAGACTTCTATCACCGACAGCTCTGCTGTGTACAGAGTCAACAATACCAGGGTAAGGGGTTTGTAGAATGTTGGGAGTCTGACAATTTTACTTTACTTTGGTGTGTCAGGAAAGGACATTTGTAGGATGAATTAGTCTGAGGGTGTAGGTACCATTCATAGCTTATTTTTATGGATAAATAGAGTCCATGTGACAAATTCTGCTTTCGGCCACCCAAGCAATGTTTTAATCATGCCATCCCCTGTTTTATTGTACTTCATGCACACTGATGTTACATCACATTTTACTAGTTTTTGTTGCTATGTCTTCTCTCCAACTTTACCATGAGTTTTTGAGGGTGAGCATTAAACCTTTTCCTTTATATTTTGAATAGGTAATATATATATATGGGACAAAAATTCAAAAGGTTAAAAAGAATATTCAGTGAAAAGTAATTTTGCCTTTCCTGTCCCTGCTAGGTCTTCTCCTTAGAGGCAATAACTTATTTTCCTGTGGGCCCATCAGATGGTCTCTGCATATGCAAACATATCTGTGTATCTGTTAATTTTTTTTTTAAAGATTTTATTTTTAAGTAATCTCTTCACCCAACATGGGGCTTGATCCCACAACCCCGAGAACAAGAGTCTCATGCTCTGCCAGCTGAACCAGCCAGGCACCCCAATTATTTTCTTTTTAACACTTGGTTCTGCCCACTGTTTTTTGTTTGTTTGTTTTTTAAAGATTTTATTTGACAGAGAGAGACACAGCGAGAGAGGGAACACAAGCAGGGGGAGTGGGAGAGAGAGAAGCAGGCTTCCCGCGGAGCAGGGAGCCCGATGCGGGGCTCGATCCCAGGATCCTGGGATCATGACCTGAGCTGAAGGCAGACGCTTAACGACTGAGCCACCCAGGCACCCGTTTGTTTGTTTTAAAGATTTATTTATTTATTTGAGAGAGAGAGAGAGAGTACCCATGCAGCAGGAGGGGGGTGGAGAGAATCTCCAGCAGACTTCCTCCTGAGCATGGAGCCCGACCTGGGGCTGGATCCCAGGACCCTGAGATCAGGACCTGAGCTAAAACCAAGAGTTGGGTGCTCAATCCACTGAGCCACCCAGGTGCACCATGTTTTGTTTTGTTTTTTTAACAGTGTGACTGATACAGTTGGGTTGTTTTGTTTTTCTCCCTCATTTGTACACATAGTACTACCTGGTTGATTTGTGAGCTACATAGTATTCCATTATGTAGCTGTACCATTCAATTAAGTTCTTATTTAATAAGAGCTCTATTAACACACATTTAGTTTGTTGGTATAATCTTTTGCTTTTACAGTGTTACATTGGACATGTTAAAGAGTATACATGAGTATATTTCAAAAATACCAGTAAGGAACAGTAAGGAATCATGAGAAGGACTTTTTATGTACCTATGTAGCTCCAGAATGTGGATAGTGACTGCCAAGTTGATTGCAATGAATAATAAGTATTTGGTGAGTAGAAGAAAGGCTGGGGGGATGGTTGGAGGGGTAGATGTATAGATGGATGAATGAGAATGGTTATCCTAGAGACCTTTTCTCCTTTTGTTTGCCCCCAGCCCCCTTTTCTGGTTCCTCCAGAATTAAACATTATAAACAAAGATAAAGAGACATTCTTCTAAATGTCTTACAGATATTTTTTGCTTTTTTCAATAATGGTACTCTTTCTAGCCCAGTCCTTTTTAAATTCCCAAAATTTTAGATTTTGAAAGTTCAGGTTTGGGAGAGCTTTAATTCTTGGGGGACTTGTGCCAGATTTTTTAAGTGGGATATTCCAGGGTATACTTTAGACCTGTACTTTCCAATGGAATAGCCGTTGGCTATGTGTGACTATTGAGCACCTGAAATGTGACTAGTCCAAATTGAGGGGTGCTCTAAGTGTAAAGTATACACCAGATTTTGAACTTGGAATGAAAAGTAAAACATCGGGGCGCCTGGGTGGCTCAGTCCTTAAGCGTCTGCCTTCGGCTCAGGTCATGATCCCAGGATCCTGGGATCGAGCCCCGCATCGGGCTCCCTGCTCAGTGGGAAGCCTGCTTCTCCCTCTCCCACTCCCCCTGCTTGTGTTCCCTCTCTTGCTGTGTCTCTCTCTGTCAAATAAATAAATAAAGTCTTTAAAAAAAAAAGTAAAATATCAACGATTTCTTGATTTTTTTACTTGTTAAAAAGATAGATATGTTGGGTTAAATATATATTATTAAATTAATTTTTATCTTTTTACTTTTTTAATATGGCTTTTGGAAAACTTAACGTTACATATGAGACTTGCATATTTTTATTGAAAATGTAGGGGCACCTGGGTGGCTCAGTCAGTTAAGCAGCTGACTCTTGATTTCAGTTGAGGTCATGATCTCAGGGTTATGAGATCGAGCCCTGCATAGGGCTCTGTGCTAGGCATGGAACCTGCTTGAGATTATCTCTACCTTTCCCTCAGCCCCCACCCCCTGCCTGCTCATGCGTGCTCTCTCTAAAAAAAAAGAAAAAAGAAAAAAAAGAAAAAGAAAATGTAGAACATTCCTCCCTTCTTTTTTTACTCCTCCCACCCCCTCACCCTCACATGTTTTAGATGTAGTCTCTCTCTCTCTCTCAAGTTAATAATGTATCTAGTAATGTGTCTTTCTGAATTGCTTAGAGTGGTGTAGTGCTAATTATGAAATGTGGTAATGGGTCCTAACCTGAGATCCCGAGACTCTTACCAGTATTTTTTTTTTAAGCTAGCATACATCATATTCTTACCCATTAAAGACTGCACAGAATAAGTAACAGGTCATAATGAATTCGACTGTAATTATGTTAGATCTGTGCATGATCCTGACTCCCTCCTGCTGAACAGTCGTTAAGGCTGGCTATGGATAAGGTAGAACATCTGAGAAATGTTCATGGACCTGAAAAGTGTACCAGGATTATACCCGAGAGTCTTACTGAGCATAGCCACATCCACATTGAACCTGAGCTCAAGAAGGAAGCCTGGAGTGAATAGCTCTTAAGGGAGTGTTTAATGAGTCAGCTCAGTATGGGCACAATACCTCCCTGTTTCAGTGATTGACATAAAATATTGGCAGTTGGAACAAATAAACGGTGGGTCTAGTCGGCAGATGTTTAAAAATTAAATTACAGTGGACACGTAAAGGGATGTTTTGTTGTTACAGAGATTGGGGATCCCTGTAATGGTAACATGCTATATGATAAAGTGTAGGTCTCCTGTTACATTATTTAGTTTGTGAATATTTACTACTATTTTCACATGTTTTTGTTTTTATTCATACTAATGTATTTCCCCAGCCTCAGGTGGACTGCACTTTCCTGACTCCCCCAAACAGGGTCAGTTTCTCACGTACACTTGGAACATTTATCAAAGTTGTAACTTTACATTTATTTGTAATTTTACATTGTGTTGATCTTTCTGATTATATTATAAACCCTGTTGGAACAGGGATTATGTCTGTTTGTGCTCACTGTTAAATCCCTGGAGCCTCTACTCATGATTTATAAATAGAAGAGGCTTTGTGAACATTTGTTTGGTTCTTTAATTAATTATGGTGCACATTTTTTTGATTCATTAATAAAATGGACACCGTTATGGTACCTGAAATCTCGTATGAGAAGTTTATGTTGTGAATGTGAATCAAGACCAAAACGTCATTTAATGTTATTGCTGCTATCCTTAGGCCACTAGCCTGACCTTGATTGATCTCCCTGGCCATGAGAGCTTGAGACTTCAGTTCTTAGAGCGTTTTAAGGCTTCAGCCAGGTAAGTAGGATTTGGAGTGAACTTGCCTGAATTTGTATATCAAAGCCACACATACTTGCTCTGGTGGTATCCCCCTCCTCTATGGGGGAAAGAGCATGGACCTTGGGGACAGCCATTTCTGCAAGCCCACCTTTACTAGGATTTTATGAGGATTATATGAGATAATGTTTGAAAGTGTTTCTCAAGAGTGTTTAGAAAGTGTTCACCTTCACCATGTTAGTAAATTTTTCATTTACTTTGAGGATAAATTTTAATAACGTGTATAACTATTAAAATCCAAAAAAGGAATTTGAAAGCTAGGTGAAATCCTAGAAGCTATTTAAATCCAACATTATATATTTATGTTCTTAAATTACCTAAATTTAGTGCCTCAAAAGTACAGAACACTATTTTCATGTGTCTTTTACTATTGTCCTAGTGTTACTCTTCTTAAAATTCTTGTGCTTCAGTTGAAGATGCTTGATTCTTGTTTTGTCTCTAACACTGATAAGAACTTAAGAGGAAAATCAATATGCCACATTTCATGATTTTTTAATACCATATTTCATTGATTTTAAGGCATTTTAATATCTATGAAATTAGAATGCTAGTTATGGTTGTTTGTGTTGTAATTGGCAGCATTTTCCTTTTCTTAGTTGTACTTGAAATAATGTGTCTTTTAATTGATGGAACCTTAGGTTTGATGGAATGAGGCAGTTGTTTCTTTCCTTATTTTTGAAGGTATCTTGACTTATATTTTGTTGTTGCTTCCTTGCCCACAAGATGGTGGTGATGAGCAATCTATCTGTTGTGTGAATTTTTTAAAAAATAGACTTTTTTAGGGCAGTTTTAGGTTCACAGCAAAATTGAGCAACAGGTCCAAAGATTTCCTGTATTACTCCCCACTCCACACACATGCATAGCCTTCCCTATTTTAAGCATCCTTCACCAGAGTGGTTCATTTGTTACAACTGATGAACCTCTTAACACTGACACATCATAATCATTCTGAGTCTGTGTTTTATATTAGTATTCACTCTTGGTGTTGTACACTCTACGGATTTGAACAAATGTATAATGACATGTATTCACCATTTATAGTTTCATAGAGTATTTTCACTGCCCTAAAAATCCTCTGTGTTCTGCTAATTCATCCTTCTGTCCCCTAACCCCTGACAGCTACTCATCTTTTTAAGTCCCCATATTTTACCTTTTTCAGAATGTCATATAGTTGGAATCATACAGTAGGTAGCCTTTCAGATTGGCTTCTTTTACTTACTAATATATATTCAAGTTACTTCCATGTTTTTTTCATTGTTCAATAGCTCATTTCTTTTTAGTGCTGGATAATATGTCATTGTCTGGATGTACCACAGTTTATCCGTTCACCTACTTAAGGACTTCTTGGTTGCTTCCAAGTTTTGGCAATTCTGAATAAAGCTGCTGTAAACATCTGTGTGCATGGTTTTGTGTGGACATAAGTTTTTGGGTGAATATCAAGAACTGCAATTGAGGAATCATATGGTAAGAGTATGTTTAGTTTTGTGAGAAATTGCCAAACTGTCTTCCAAAGTGGCTGTACCATTTTGCATTCCCACCAGCAATGTATGAGGGTTCCTGTTGCTCTGCGTCCTCACAGGCATTTAGTGTTGTCAGTGTTCTTGATTTCAGCCATTCTAGTACATACATAGTGATATCGAACTTCTTTAAGTTGCATTTCCCTGATGACATTGATAGGATGTGGATCATCTCTTCATATACTTATTTGCTGTCTATAGATCTTGTTTGGCGAGGTGTCTGTAAAGATCTTTGACCCGTTTTTTAATTGGGTTGTTTTTTATTGTTGAGTTTTAAGAGTTCTTTGTATATTTTGGATAACAGTTCTTTATCAGATTTATCTTTTGCAAATATTTCCTCCCAGTCTTTGGTTCATCTTTTCATTCTTTCGATGGTGACTTTTGTAGAGCAGAAATTTTTATCTTTAATAAAGTTCAGTTTATAGATTTTTTTCCCATGGGTTATGCCTTTAGCGTTGTAGCTAAAAAATCATTGCCAGACCCAAAATATCTAGATACTCTCCTGTGTTCTCTCTCAGGTTTATGATTTTGTGGTTTACATTTAGGTAAGTGATCCATTTTGAGTTAATTCTTGTGAAAAGGATATGGTCTGTATCTATTCATTGTATATATTCATTTTTTTTTTTTTTGCATGTGGGGATGTTTGTTCTAGCATCATTTGAAAAGATTATCTTTGTTCTGTTGTACAGATCTTACTTAACAATGAGGTTACATTCTGATAAACCTATAGTAAATTGAAAATATCTCAAGTTGAAAATGCCTTTAATACACCTACCAGATGTTGTAGCTTAGCCTAGCCTACCTTACATGTGTTCAAAACACTTACGTTAGCCTACGGTTGGGCAAAATCATCTAACACAAAGTCTATTTTATAGTAAAGTGTTGAATATCTCAGTGTAATTTGTTGAATACTATACTAAAAGTAAAAACCAGAATGGTTCTGTATATTAGGTGCTTACCCTCCTGACCCAGTGCCTGACTGGGAGCAGTGGCTCACTGCTGCTGCCCAGTATCACACGAGATTGTACTGCATATTGCTAACCCAGGAAAAGATTAAAATTTAAAATCTGAAGTATGGTTTCTATTGAATGTGTATTGCTTTTGCACCATTGTAAAGTTAAAAAGTTGTAAGTTGAATTGTAAGTTGGGGACCATCTGTACTGCCTTTCGTCCTTTGTCAAAGATCACTTATCACTTGACCAAATACATAGTGGTCTCTTTCTGGACTTTATTCTGTTCTACTGATCTCTTTTTTCATCAGGACCATGCTATCTTGATTACTAAAGCTTCATAGTAAGTTGGGCAGTGTCAGTCCTCCAGCTTTGCTCTTCAGTATTGTGTTGGCTATTCTGAGTTCTTTGTCTCTCCATATAAACTACAGAATCAGTTTGTCAGCATCTGCAGAATAAGTTGCTGAGGTTTTGATTAGAATCTATAGATCAAGTTGGGAAGAACTGACATTTTGAAACTGTTTAGTCTTCCTATCCGATTGTGGGATATCTCTGTTTATCTAGTTCTACTTTGATTCTGTTGATCAGTTTTGTAGTTTTCCTCATGTAGATCTTGTACATATTTTATTAGATTTATACCAAAGTTTCAGTTTTGGGGGGATGATAATATAAATGGTATTGTATTTTTAATATTTTGGTGTTGTGGTTGCTGTTTTTTACTGCTGTAGGATATGAAAGCCTCTCTCCAGAATGGGTTCATATTTCCTTCTGTTGGGGACCCTCGGAGTTCATTGAGTCTGGCCCCGTTTTTATATAAATCTTTCTGCATCTTACACCACAAAAGAGTGTAAATTCATTACCCGCCCCCCCCATCTGTGTGGCACAGGAGGCCTGGTATTTCAGTTCCTCTTGGATTATTTTCCCACACCCTGCTCCACTAGATAGCTTTTAAGTTGTAAGTTTCGTACAGGGGGTTCAGTTCCAGCTCCCCGACTGCATGTTGGCCATTGCTCATTTCCAGCCACACCTGAGTATTCAAACCCTCGTCCCTAGAGTCTGTTATCTGCTCTTATTCCTGGACTGCTTTGCTTTAGCTTTGATACCTCTTTATTTGTGGCACATGAGGATTCTCACTGTTGCTGCCTTAGGTTGGGCCCTACCAGGTCACTCTGCTTCTAGTTTGGTTACCCTCTTAGATTTATCTGTCTTCCATTAAGCCTGATTTCTACCCTGTGTACCAGCCTACCTTGAATTCCCTAGGCCATGCTGTTCTACTCCTTTGTGCTCTGCACATACTGCTTTCCAGACAGTCTGTGTCCCAATTTTTTGTCTGGCTAAAATTCAGCCCAGTTGTTGACATCCTCCTTTAAAGTCATCTTGACCTGTTCTCATGTAAATGGTCTTCCTGTTTGTTCCTGTTATAACAGGTGCATAGGTCTGTTTTAGCATTTTATCACACAGTTTTGTATATGATGATTTCCTGGTCTTTGAGGGCAGGCATGATTTCCTTTTGTCTTTTTGGATCAGTCATTGATATACGGTAACAGTTAGTAGTCCTGTTTTTTTTGTTGTTGTTTCTGCATTTTTGTAAAACTTGATAAAAAATAGTATTTCAAACTGTACAGTCACCAGAAGTACACAGTTACCAAAAATGCACACACTTCACTTGGCATCTCCTCAGTAGTCCTTTGTTAAGTGAGTATTTGTATGGTGTGATTACATGTGTGCACACTTGCATGTGAGTCTGCTGTGTGTTATTCATTAGGATTGAATTGGATGAAATTAAGAATATAACTTTTCAATGTAATGCTGCACTACTGCATGCTTACATGCTGGTTTTTCTATCTCCCCCTCCAGGGCTGTTGTGTTTGTTGTGGACAGTGCAGCCTTCCAGCGAGAGGTGAAAGATGTGGCAGAGTTTCTGTATCAAGTCCTCATTGACAGTATGAGTCTGAAGAACACACCATCATTCTTAATCGCCTGCAATAAGCAAGGTGCCATCATGTTTTCCAGCAATAATAACTGAGATTTTTCTGGGATTGCACTAAGAGCTAATACAGTTATCTACAGTTGTTATTATTGAGGATGAGAGATAATTGTTAAGGAACTGTGAAGGATTTTAAATCTTAAAATTGTTTATATATCTGCATTTTCATTAGTTTTACCAGGCTGTTCTAAGGAGTAACTATCACCAGTTTTTCTTTGATAACAGTGTTTTGCATTTCACAAAATTATAAATCATTTTACTTTATTTACCAAGTTAAGTTTGTCAGATTGACAGTATGTCCTATCACACACAATTGTGGAGGGCCAGGGGGGAGTCTCTCCTTTCAAACAAATTTACCTTCCAGCACGTTTTATCAAGGGGGGTTTGCATAAGTTGTGTTTACTTTAACCTCATAACCGTTAAACATTTTCTATCACACCCAATAAAACTAGGCTTCAGTTTCATTACCTCTAACATAAGATAAACTAGTTGATTTTACAGTCTACTTTCAGATTAAAATTCTGATTCTACAAAGAGCCCAGTGCATTGCTCAGAAGTGATCAGGTAGTAATAACCCTAACAATACCTAATCCGGAATTGGTGTTAGGATCAATACCTGGCCTCTCTGTTTCTTCTCTTTGGTATAGGAAGAGAAGGTAATATTTATTTGGCTTTTGCTGGGTGCCAAACCAGTGTTCCTCTCTTACCAAAGTGCACTTGAGTGACTTACCATCTTAGTATCAGCTGGGAATGTGCTTAGTTTACTTTTATATGACAAGTAGGATATTTCTGTCAGAGTGAAGGCTCTTGTTACAATCAAAAAGCTGGTAGGTTTTCTTTCTGTTACACTGGCTGGACTTACATATATGTTGATTTAAGAGGTTTGTAAGATGTAGAAAACTTTCATGAAAGAGCTAATCAATTTTAGGGATATGAGCTTAATACATTTATAAGCATTATTGTAGGAAAACCCATACATGAAAATTATAAAGCTTACTTTGGTAGTTAAGCTACTAATGGTAAAAAGTTCTTTAGGAAAAAAGGGAAAAGAAACTTATTGGTTTAAATTGGAATTTTCCGTATGTGCAAGAAGTCTTTTGTGTGTGTGTGTGTGAGTAAAGTGTTAGAAGTTTATTAAGTGAAGATACAGAAAAAGCTCTCAAGAGTGAGAGGGGTCCTGACAGGGCTGCCCTCCATATGTGCAAGAAGTCTTGGGAAAAGACCCTTTCTGGTTTAAACTATAACAGTGTCTTCATTTCTTTACAGACATTACAATGGCAAAATCCGCAAAGTTAATTCAACAGCAGCTTGAGAAAGAACTGTGAGTATGAATAAATCATATTGATTAATGTATATCTTAAAACTTAGGAAATATGAATATACTGCTTAAGGTCTTTGGTTGTGTATGATTACCATAGCCCAAATAGTGTGAAATATATTTGTTAAATAATTGACAAAAGAATTAGTGGAATTCTAAAAAGCATCAGTGGGATGTTTATGGATATTTTAAAAATTTGTGGAAAGAAGATCTCAGGTTTATTGAGACCATAAGCTCAATTCATTTTCCCACTATTTCTAGTTCATTTGTAGTAGATATGAAAGGTTTTAGAAACTAAAACATTTGAAAGCCATGGAAATTTTTGTTGACAGAATAAGAAAGGAACTCTTTAGAAAAATTTAAAAACCTATTATACTATTTTATAGCTTATTTTTATTATTTTCCAGCTACATTGCAATATTATTTAGCTTGATTTTAGTGTTTAAAAATTTGTAAAGTGAGCTATAGCCTTTTGAGTTTTAAGAAATCTAGCATGTCTGTCCTCTGCCAGTTTGTAAGAGCTAGCTAAAACTTGTTTACCCAGGAGCTACCATCAACATTATAATGAAGCAAGTTAGGTTTTCTTGTTGCTGTTGTGTAGACTTTTTAAAAAATTATTATTAAAGAAAAGAATCTGATGAGGAAAAATTGTATAAATACAACTTTGAGGGGCACCTGGGTGGCTCAGTTAAGTGTCTGCCTTTGGCTCAGGTCATGATCCTGGAGTCCCAGGATTGAGCCCCATGTCCAGCTCCCTGATCAGCGGGGAGTTGGCTTCTCCCTCTGCCCTGCCCTCTGCTCGTGCTCTCTCTCAAATAAATAAATAAAATCTTAAAAAAAAATAATTCAACTTTGAGCACATTTTTTTCACCACTAGGATTTACTTACTGTTTTATACATTTAACAAGTACCTATAATTCATCTAGTATATGGCAAGCCCTGCATTCAGGATGTGGCTATAGGGGGAAATGTGATGTGGTTCCTATACTCAGGAGCTTAGGGTTTCATGAGAATACTTAAGAATACTCCTGCTCAGGGTGTGCAAACAAGAAATAGTTTTACATTTTTAAAGGGCAGGTAAAAAAATAAGAAAAGTAAAAAATATGTGACAGAAACTAAATGTCACCCATAAGCCCAAAACATTTAATGTATGACTCTTTACAGAAAAATTCTACCAGGCCTGGTCTGTCATTTTCTGTGGTTTCTTTTTTTTTTTTTTTCTTCTAATTGAGAATGACATATTTAAGTCCATATGCTTTAAACTTTTTAATATATGAATAGAAGAGTAAAGTTAGCTGTTCAATCAGATTTATCAAAGACCTCATGCTTTCAAGTTGAATATCAAAAGAGATTTTTTAAACCCCTTTATGGAGGGGTAATTGATATGTAAAAAGCTGTGCATATTTAATGTGTACAACCCCATGCATTTAGGGATAAGTATCCAACTTTGAAAGCATCACCAGCATCAAGGCCATAAAAATATCCATTACTTTCCAGAGTTTCCTCCTGCTCCCTTTATTATTTGTGTGTGTTTGTGTGAGAATGAGAGAGAGAAAGAGAAAAAAAGAGAACGTTTCATGAGAATACTTAAGATTCTAAGTATACAAGGCAGTATTGTTAGCTTATAGACACTATGCTGTATAGTAGATCTCTAGTACATACTTATTTGCATAACTGAAACTTTTTTTAAAAAAAGATTTTATTTATTTGAGAGAGAGAGAGATATGTGAGTATAAGTTGGGGGGAGAGAGAGAGGGAGAGGGAGAAGCAGGCTCCTCTCCCTCCATGAGCAGGGAACCTGACATGGGCTGGGATCATGACCTTAGCCGAAGGCAGACGCTTAACGAACGAACTGAGCCACCCAGACGCCCCTGCATAACTGAAACTTTATAACCTTTGACCTAATGGTCAAAGGCTCCCCATTTCTCCCTCCCCCCACCCCAGTAACCACCATTCTACTCTGCTTCTATGTGTTTGTTTTAGATTCCACATATAAGTATGATCATATATTATTTGTCTTACTGTGTCTGTTATATCACTTAGCATAATGTCCTCTAGGTTCATCCATGTTGTTGTAAATAGTACGATTTCCTTCTTTTTCAGGGCTGAATCATATCCCACTGTATGTATGTTCCACATTTTCTTTATCCATTCATCCTTTGGTGGACATTTAGGTTGCTTCCATATATTGGCTATTGTAATAATGCTACAGTGAACATGGGAGTGCAAGTACCTCTTCAAGATCCTGATTTTAATTCCTTTGGATAAATACCCAGAAGTGGAATTGCTGGATCATATAGTAGTAGTTTTATTTGTAATTTTTTGAGGAATCTTCATGCTGTTTTCCATAGTGGATGTACCAATTTACATTCCCACCAACAGTGTACCAATCCTGGATTGCCTTTTGTCTGCATCTCCACAACTTAACTTGTTTGTTTTGTTTTAATATTAGTCATTATCTCAGGTGTGAGGTGATATCTCATGGTGGTTTTGATTTGCATTTCCCTGATGATTAGTTATGTTGAGTACCTTTTCATGTACTTACTGGCTATTTGTGTGTCCTCTTTGGAGAAATGTCTGTCCTTTGTCCATTTTTCAATTGGATTGTTTCTTTGTTATTGACTTGTAGGAGTTCCTTATATATTTTGGATATTAATCCTTATCCGATATATGGTTTGCAGGTATTTTCTCCAGTTCCAGGTTACCTTATTGTTTTACTGATTGTTTCCTTTGCTCTGCATAAGTTACTTAATTTAGCAATCACATTTATGTTTCCTTTTGTTGTCTGTGCTTTTGGTGTCATATCCAAAAACTCATTGCCACAACCCAGGTCACTGAGCTTTTCCCCTGGTGTTTTCTTCTTTGATTTTTATGGCTTCAGGTCTTACGTGTAAGTCTTTAATAAATTTTGAGCTGATTTTTGTGTATGGTAGAAGATAAATGTCTAATTTTATTTTGCATGTAGATATCCAGTTTTCCTGGCACCATTTATTGAAGAGACAATCCCATTGTATATTGTCATTCTTATAAAAGGTTAATTGACTGTATGCGTGGGTTTATTTCTTGCCCCTCTACTTCATTCTATTGGTCTATGTGTCTTCTTATGTCAGTTTCATACTGTTTTGGTTACAGTAGCTTTGTTATATAATTTGAAATCTGGAAGTGTGATGCCTCTGGCTTTTTTGTTTTTACTCAAGATTACTTTGGCTATTATGGGTCTTTTTGTGGTTCCATATGAATTCTATCATTGTTTCTTCTATTTTTGCAAAAAATTCTATTGGAATATTGATAGGTATTGCATTGAATCTGTAGAGGGCTTTGCATCATACTGACATTTTAAACAGTATTTAATTATTGCAATACAGAACAAGGGATATCTTTTCCTTTATTCATGTCTTCAATTTCTTTACGAATGTCTTATAGTTTTCAGTGTATAGATCTTTTGCCTACTTCATTACATTTATGCTTAAGTATTTTATTTTTGATGCTACTGTGAATGGGATTGGTAATTCTTAATTTCTCTGATAGTTCATTAGTAGTGTATAGAAACATAACTGATTTTTGTATGTTGATTTTGTATCCTGCAACTTTACTAAATTTGTTTAGTAGTTGTGGTTTTTTTGGTGGTGTCTTTAGGGATTTATATACATAAGATTAAGTCATCTGTGAACAGAGATAATCTTACTTCTTTTGGGATTTTCATGCTTTTTGTTTCTTTCTTTGCCTAATTGCTCTGTCTAGGACTTCCAGTGCTATGCTGAATAGACGTGGTGAGAGTGGGCATCCTTGTTTTGATCTTAGAGGAAAAGCTTTTAGCTTTTCACTGTTGAATATGGTATTTTCTGTGGGCTTGTCATATATGGCCCTTATTATTTTGAGCTAAATTCCTTCTGTGCCTATATTGTTGAGTTTTAATCGTGAAAGGATGTTGATTTTTGTCAAGTGATTTTTCTTTATTGAGATGATCATTACGATTTTTATCCTTCATCCTGTTAATGTGGTGTATCACTTCTATTGGTTTGTGTATGTTGAACTATCTTTGCATCTTGAGTAAATCCCATTTGATCATAGTGTACAATCCATTTAATATGTACTTTTGGATTTGGTTTGCCAGTATTTTATTGAGGATTTTTATATCTGTGTTCATTAGGTATATTGGCCTATACATTTCTTGTAGTATCCTTGTCTGGCTTGGATATCAGAGTAATGCTGGCCTTGTAAAAAGAGTTTGGGAGTGTTACCTCCTCTTTAATTAGGAAGAGTTTGAGAAGAATTGGGGTTGATTCTTTAAATGTTTGGTAGAATTCACCAGTGAGCCATCTGGTCCTGGGTTTTTCTTTGCTGGTGGTTTTTGATTACTGATTCAGTCTCCTTCCTCGTTATTGGTCTGTTCAGATTTTCTATTTTTTCAAGATTCAGTTTTAGTATGTTGTGTGTTTCTAGGAATTTATCCATTTCTTCTAGGTTGTCTAATTTGTTAATAATAGTCTCTTATCCTTTGTATTTCTGTGATATGTTACCCCTTTCATTTCTGATTTTGTTAATTTTAGTCTTCTCTCTTTCTCCTTGCTAAAGGTTTGTCCATTTTGTTTATCTTTCAAAAAAACAACTCTTCGTTTCATTGATATTTTCTAGTCTGTATTTCATTTGTTTCTGCTCTGATGTTTATTTTTTCCTTCCTTATGCTAGCTTTCGGGTTAGTTTGTTCTTTTTCTAGTTCCTGGAGGTGTCAAGTTAGGTTGTTTATCTGAGATCTTTCTTTTTTCTTAGAATAGATATGTATTGCTATAAATTTCCCTCTCAGAACTGCATTTTGCTGCATCCTGTAAGTTTTGGTGTGTTGGGTTTCCATTTTCATTTGTTTCAATATTTTTTTATTTGCTTTTGGATTCTTCCTTGACCTATTAGTTGTTCAGAAATGTGTTATTTACTCCCCACATATTTGTGAATTTTCCAGTATTCCTTCTGTTACTGATTTCTAGGTTCATACCATTGTGGTCAGAAAAGATACATGATGTCATTTCAGTCTTCTTAAATTTGTTGACTTGTTTTGTGGCCTAACATGTTATCTATCCTGGAGACTTCTATGTACACTTAAAAAGAATGCATTCTGCAATTGTTGGATGGAGTGTTCTGTATTTGTCTGTTAGGAATATTTTATGTATAGTCTTGTTCAAATATGTTGTTTTCTTATTGATTTTTTTGTCTAGATGATCTGTTCATTGTTGGAAGTGTGGTATTGAAATCCCCTGCTATTATTGTATTGATATCTATTTCTCTCTTTAGTTCTATTAATATTTGCTGTATGTATTTAGATTCACTAATGTTAGGTGCATATATGGTTACAATTATTATATCCTCTTGATGAATTGACCCCTTTATTATTATATAATGACTTTCTTTGTCTCCTGTGACAATTTTTGACTTAAAGTCTGTTTTGATGAAATAGGTATAGCCAGCCTTGCCCTTTTGGTTATCATTTGCATGGAATATCTTTTTCTATCCCTTTACTTAGAACTTAAATATAAAGTGTATCTCCTGGAGACAGCATATAGTTCAATCTTGTTTTTTTAATATATTCATCCACTCTGTTTTGATTAGAGAATTTAAACCATTTACATTTAAAGTAATTACTGATAGGTAAGGACTTATTCTGTTTTGTTGATTGTCTTCTGTTTTATAATTCCTTTGTCCCTTTCTTCTCTTTCTTTAATGATTTGTTTGTGGTGTTATTCTCTGATTTTTTTCTTTTTATTTTGTGTATCTACTATAGGTTTTTTCTTTGTGATTACAATGAGAATTTTGTAAAACATAGTATTGGTAATCTTATTTTAAGCTGATAACAGCTTCCACTGCATACAAAAATTGTACACATTAACTTTGTCCCCTTCATTTATACTATTGATTCCACAATTCACATTTTTATCTACAATTCACATTTTTATATTGTATATCCATTAATAAATTATTGTAGTCATAGTTATCTTTAATACTTTCATCTGTAGCTTTTATGCTAGGGTTAAGTGATTTATGTGTCACCATTAGAGTATTAGAGTATTCTGAATTTGAATATACTCTTACTGTTATAGTGAGTTTTATACTTTCATATGTTTTCATGTTGTTAGTTAGTGTCCTTTTGTCTCACCTTGAAGAACTGCCTTTAGCATTTCTTGCAAGGCAGGTCTAGTGGTTATGAATTCCCTCAGATTTTGTGTGTCTGGGAAATTTTTTCTCCTTTATGTCTGATGGGACAGTTTTGCTGGGTATAGTATTGGTGGCAGTTTTTTTCTTTCAGTACTTTGAATATCATTCCACTCTGTACTGGCATACAGAGTTTCTGCCAAGGCTAAGAAATTTAGTCTTATGGGGTTTCCCTTGTTTGCGACTATTGGCTTTCCTCTTGCTGCTTTCAGAATTCTCTTTGACTTTTTGTCAATTTGATTACAATGTGTCTTGGTGAAGCTCTCTTTATGTTTAATCTGTTTGGGGTTCCCAAGCTTAATGGATCTAGATGTTCATTTCCCTTTCTAGATTTAGGGTTTTTCTGTATTATTTCTTTATAAATAAGCTTGCTGTTTGTCTTTCTCTGCTCCTTTTTGGACTGCCATAATGCATGTACTTGCTTCCTTTAATGATGTCTTATAAGTTATGTAGTCTCTCTTTACTCTTTTTTTCTTTTTGTTCTCATTGGGTAACTTCAAATTACCTGCCTTCAGGTTCTCTGATTCTTCTGCTTGATCAAGTCTGCTGTTAAAGATCTCGGAATTTTTCACATCAGTCATTGTGTTCTTTAGCTCGTAGCATAAAAACTTTTTATGGCTTCTCTTTGTTGAGCTTCTCTCTTTTTTTTTTTTTAAGTAGCCTCCATGCCCAATGTTGGGCTTGAACTCACGAACCTGAGATCAAGAGTCTCATGCTCTACCAACTGAGCCAGCCAGGTGCCCCGAACTTCTCATTTTTATTCATATATTACTTTTCTCATTTTGTTGAGTTGTCTGTTCTCTTTTATAGCTCAGTGAACTTCCAAATGATTATTTTGAATTCTTTGTCATGCATTTCATAGATCTCCATTTCTTTAAGGTCAGTTATTGGTGCTTTATTTTGTTCCTTTGATGGGCTTGCTGCTGGAGTGCTTGGGCAGACTGGCTTGGCTGCTAGGTCCATGGGTATGTGGGCCTACTGCCTGGGTTCATGGAAGTGGGCCCGGCACCAGGGTCCACTTGGGTAGCCTGGCCAGGTGCCTGTGTCTACTGGGGCAGGCCTGGTGCTGGGGTCCACTGGGGGTGGTCCTGGAGCTTGGGCCCATAGGAGTGGGTTGGGGCCATGGGGACCAGCCTGGTGCTGGATTCTGTGGCATAATGAGTGTTTACTTTACTGTCCTTCCCCCCAAGTGAAGCATCTCTCTCCATGCTCGCAGGAAAAGTAATGTGGGTCATGTGAAACTGTCCTTCCTATTCTCTTTCAATGCATCCTTTCTTATTTCTGTATAACACCCAGGTGCCGTAATCTTGGACATGGATTCCTTCTCTCTCGTGCATGGGTGGTTATTCAAATTGATGGTTCTGTGAGAAGACTTGTGCTGGAAACTCCTATTCTGCCATCTTGCTGATGTCAGTGTCAGTGGCTTCTGTCCCTTCTGAATGAATGTTTATCATTTTTCCCTTACTCCTGATGGTTACTCTCTTGAGACTATAAATTGCTTGTTGTTAGGCTAAGGAAATTAGAACAACTAGGTGATTTGATTTTTCTAGAAATTCTGTTGCAGTTGTTGGGAATTGGGGGAAAAAGTGATCATAATACTTGTGTATCCATTTTGGTTTTTTCTTTTTAGCAGTATAGTCTATGTATTCCTGTGTTCAAAACATGTCTTTTCCTTAGTCCATTTGCTTTTCACTCTAAAGAGCCATAGAAAAGCAATACAGATGGAAATGCTATATTATAAGGTAGTGAAGTAAAATGTTAAAAGTTGCTAGGTGAGGGGCACCTGGGTGGCTCAGTTGGTTAAGCGACTGCCTTCGGCTCAGGTCATGGTCCCAGAGTTCTGGGATCGAGCCCCACATTGGGCTCCGTGCTCAGCGGGAAGCCTGCTTCTCCCTCTCCCACTCCCCCTGCTTGTGTTCCCTCTCACGCTCTCTCTCTCTCTCTGTCAATTAAATAAATAAATAAAATCTTTAAAAAAAAAAGTTGCTACGTGAGTATCAGTTAAATTAAGAGTCAGATTTTATTTTATTTTTAAAAGTTTATTTTTGTTAGTAATCGCTAACACCCAGTGTGGGGCTCAAACTCATGACCCCAAGATCAAGAGTCGCACCCTCCTCCGACTGAGCCAGCCAGGTGCCCCAGGAGTCTGATTTTAGATTAATCCTGTGTTTGTGAGAATTAGCTCTATCAGCTTTGAAGCATTTTATAGTCTTCTGAATAACAAGGCTAACATATGTTCACATGGCCTTATGGCAAGAGCTGAGTACATGTTATGTTTGGCCTTTTTTCCTTTTTAAGTTTTTTTTTATTGTAAAATATCTTACATATAAAGGGATACATATGACACATATATTCTTTTTTTTTTTTTTTAGATTTTATTTATTTGACAGAGAGACACAGCAAGAGAGGGAACACAAGCAGGGGGAGTGGGAGAGGGAGAAGCAGGCTTCCCACGGAGCAGGGAGCCCGATGTGGGGCTCGATCCCAGGACCCTGGGATCAGCTGAGCTGAAGGCAGATGCTTAACGACTGAGACACCCAGGCGCCCCTTTATATTGAATTTAAAGAATATTAAAATGAATACCCATGGACCCACCACCTTGCTTAGAAGGCCTTAGGGGCTCCTCCCCAATATCTTGAATTTAGTATCTAGAATTTTATATTAATTGTTTTTTAAAATACTTTTTCCATGTGTGCGTGTTTCTTTCTAAACAAGGCATTAGTTTTTCCTGCAGATTCTTCACGAATTTTCATGCAGTCTTACAGCTCCAAGAAATGCTTTTGTTTTGTAAGGAAGCACATTGAGAGCACATTCACTGCTTCTGGATAGCAGAAAAGGGGTGGAAAAAGTAGACATATGAGCATTGCTGTGCACCCTTTTTTGGGGCCAGCAGGTGGCAGTAAGACAACTTAAATTGGGAAGGTTTTCATGGGTAAAGAGGTTGGAGAGTAGTAATTGTGCCCAAACCAGATATGAGAATCTGAAGTTTGTGGTTTTACTAAGCTCTGTATCCACATAGACTCGTGATAAATATAAATACTGCATTTTCCCACACTTAACTTTCAGAGACTTAAGTTATTGTAACACATACAGCATGTATTTAAAAAATATGTTCAAAAATGGCATCATGCTGATGATCCTAGTGGAAGGGGATAAGGGGGCCCTGGGCTGAGAGGTGGTTGGTGTGACCTGGGCACATGATTAAGCTGCTCTCGTCAAGCCAAGTCCGTCTAGACCCCCATCTCTCCTGTCTGAGAGCAATCTATGACTGCAAAGGATTAGTCAACAGTCTTCATAGCATAATTCACAGTTTTATGAGTGCTGAAATGTTTAGGAAAGAGTGTGGCTTCCTAAAGGCCTTTAGTTGTTATATAAAAGTTACTCCTCTCCTTCCTGACTCGTTTTTCTTTTGTCTCGTAGCAACACTTTACGAGTCACCCGTTCTGCTGCCCCCAGCACACTGGACAGTTCCAGCACTGCCCCTACTCAGCTGGGAAAGAAAGGCAAAGAATTTGAGTTCTCGCAGTTGCCCCTCAAAGTGGAGTTCCTGGAGTGCAGTGCCAAGGGCGGAAGAGGGGACGCTGCCGACATCCAGGACCTGGAGAAATGGCTGGCTAAAATCGCCTGAGGGGCGGGGCCGGAGCTCAGGACGGCGGCGGGGGGAGAGAGAGAGAGTGAGAGTGGGTGTGGGTGTGGGTGGGTGGGTGGCTGACAGTTTTGGAAAACAGTGTGGTAGCCTGGAGTTGATAAAGAAGGGGTACAAAATGTAATTAGAAACATTTTCTTGTTCTGGAAACAAATTGTTGTTGAAAGTAACTTGGAATTTTTGTTTTTAAGTTTAGTTCTCCCTCAGTGCTTTCTAGTCACTTACCTGCCTCTGTGTCTTCCCTTGGTTAAGGTTTAGGTTTTGGCCCTTTAGTGAATGCTTGACCTAGGGTTAAGGTCTTTGTGACCAAAACAAGTGGATCTGCATAGAGCGGATATTATCATGAGAGTATGGTTATCATCGGAAAAGTTTCTCATCCTCTGCTTCTGTGTGTTAGTCCCTTTTCCTGAAAACAAACCTGTGTATGGAACCAGTTGATTCCATTTGCCCTTGACATTCATGGGCAGTCCATCCTCTAGTCCTTTGTGAATTCTCAGAGGTGTGGGTGTAGTTACAGTGCAGTCTCCCGACATGGGAAGACAGGTAGGAAACAGCAAGGCTGTGTTGACAGCGGGTCTGTTCTTCATCAGCTTGGTGACTTGTCCACACTCCAGCCTCATAGTACTTAGGTTTCAAAAACATGCCCTGAACCCCCGGAGTCATTCCCAGATGATAGAACTATGAGTGCTACACCCCACATGCCAAGGGTCTAGTGTGGTCTCGTGCTTTCCCTTAATTGAGGAGTATATGAAGATTTAGAAGCTGTTGTGAGTTTTTGGATGGCTGAGGGCTCCTGGGCTACGTTCCTATGCTGTTTGACCAGCCTCTGTTTTGTACTCAGAGCTGGAATGTTAACGGAACACGTGTGAATGAAAGAAGTTCTCCATAGTTTTTTAAAGTGTATATTCACTGGTGGTTAAAAGAAAAGTCAGCTTTTTCAAAGTGATGTTCTTTGTCGTCTTCTTGAATGTTGGCTCTTTTATGGCTTTTATAAGTTATTCATGTGTTACTTAGTAAATAAAACAACCTGTCCGGCTCAAAGCAATTGAATGGAATGGTAGAGTGAGTACAACTGGGAGCCTGTGTTAGAGTGCAGGGCCTGAAGATGGCAGTGTACGCAAGAACAAACTGCTGTGCCTACTTCACACACTCAGGGACAAGCCCCACTGAAGCTTCAGAGGGGACAAGGGTAGCTGTGGGTGAGGGAGAAGCTAGTCCCAGAACAGTGTGGTCAGAGCCATGACAGGAGAGGTGCTCAGGGTGCTCAGCGGGCGGCATGGGCACTTCACCTGGCTGTGAGAGTCAAAGAATAGAAGCATGGAGCCGAAAACATCCCAGGGAGTGTGGTCGCCGTGTGTGTGCACTACAACCCAGCCTCTGCCTTCCCCCCCTTCCCGTGGGTCATCCTAGCTCGGCTCGAGAGCCCTCCAGCCCCCAGCCCTCGATCATACGCCTTGCTGCTCGCCTGTGGAGGAAGTGCAGGCGGAAATGGAGAAGACGTTGAGCCTTGACCCTGGCAGAGTTCTTATTCGAAAGCCTCATTGCTGCTCGTGTTCTTACCGTCCTTTGGATTCTTAGTTTTTGCCCTTATTAGCCAGCAGTAATTCAAGGAGACCGGTAAGAATAATGAATCAGAAATCAACAGAGAATGTGATGAATGTGACACATTCACGTAATCACAGTAGGTGCTCATGTGAATAAAAATCAGTGGCTTCACACTTCTGTTAAGAGGCATGTGTTCTCTTAGCTTCGTTTTGATTTTTTCTGGTTAATAAATTGTTTACTGGGGGAAGCAATACACCAGAAAGGTAAAGTTCTCTCTCAAACAGTGATTCTCAGACGCTGGTGTGCATCAGAATGATCTGTGATGCCCGTCAGACAGCTGTTCTGAGGACCCTGCTCCTAAACGTTGAACTCAGTGGCAGATCTGGTGTGGTCTCGAGTCTGCATGCTCAGTGTGTCCTGTACCAGGCACATGGGACTCCTAGGAGCACCCTCCGAAGTCACCTGCCCTGGAGTATCACATGTGCCTTCAGTAGGCTTGGTTTTTAAGTCCTTTGGGCCACACGCCCTGTTTAGTTTTTCGCACAGGGTATGAAGTAAGCAAGCAGGTGAGAGTCCCTCCCGGGCGCTCTCATCCTGCTTCCTATTCCACTGCTGGTCATCCCATTCTTGTGCGTTTGGGCCAGGATGAGATCATGGTGACCAGTCCTTGGGTGCTGGGAAGGGGTTTCGAGAGGTCCTGTGTGTTCTCTAGTCTGTTGGTATTCTCTTGTGGCCCTGAGGTCCTTCAGTCAAAGTAGTCCCATTTCTCCATGAGATGGGAGGCAAGTGTGGCCAGAATGGGGAGAGATCAGTCATGGGGACTGGCAGACAAGGCACAGCTGTGGGTCATAGATGAGACTGTAGTGGTCTGCACCAGCTCTTTGGGCACACAACGGTGTCTGGGCCCCTGGGTGTGTATGGGTCCTGCCACTTGCTCACGGGCCACCTGATACGAATGACCCCGTTCCTTGCTAAGGGAGAGGTGCCATTATAGGGAGGTGGCTGCGATGAATGTGCCCTGGGCACGCCACTGCTTCTGGAATGGGGTCTTCCACAGGGTATGGAGCACGCGTGCAGAATGAGGGGTTGGGGTGCTGGCCATACTGTTTGTTCCAGCTTTTTTTTCAAGCCCTTTGCCAAGGGTTCTGAGGCCTTGGTAGTCCCTCCACTGCCAGGCACCTGCCCATTTGCTGGGGTCCGAGTCAACAACAGCTGTTGTTAGTGGGGCGTGCCACTTACCTTTTCCCGTGGCTTCTGTCTCAGTGCCTCCTGGGATCCCAGTGTCCCCCTGGGGTCCTGGTACGTGTGAGGCACTGAGTGTTCCGTTGACTTAAGATTATTGTGTTCAACTGAAATGTGTGTTTTTGTGGTATTTTTGGTATATTTGTATATCGGCATACTTATTTTGGCATTTCTGAATTTGAGGTTAGCATAGGATTATCAAAGCCCCTTTCTCCACTCTTGCTCACTGGACACAAATGCAGCTACAGTGATAAGGAAACCCCCCTTGAGCAGCATCCCTCAGTGCCACGCGGGGCATGTCAGACAGGTCATTCACCAACCCTCTGTCATCTTCACGTTTGTGTCTGGGGAATCCCAGGGGGCTCCGTTCTTCTGGCAAGGGCTGGGGCAGCTGGAGGGTTGTGTGTGTCAATGCTGTGTCCTACGTTATGCCCTCCCCTTGCTGTCTCAAGTCCTGTCATCCTGAGCACGGTAATCTTGGAAAAAATGGTGTGGGTTTGGAATAGCTTGCCTCTGGCTTCAGTCTGGTTTGTACGAGTGTGTGCACTTGGGCTGTGAGGCCTCTGCCCCTTGACATCCCTTGGACCTCCTCTACCTCATTTTACATCTGGCAGCCGGAGAAGTTAGGCTTAGTGGGCAGAACATCTATTTCCTGTTCCTCCTAATTTAGAGGTGGCAGATGGGGGGTGTTCCAGAAACTTTAGAACCTTTGAAGGGGAAAGATATGTAGTGAAGTTGAACTCGAAGAATGAGACCTGGTGAACTTGGCTTACTCCGTAGCTCCAGGATTCTCAGCATTTTCAGGCCAGAGCAGTTCTGGGCCTGATCTTGGCCTTTGTGTCCTCTCTGGATTGGTCCCACAACTGTCCAGGCCTTCAGGGCATCTTTTAGTCTGGAGATGACTGACACCTGAAGGGGCCTCTCAGGGATGTTCTCTAGTGTGGGGACAAGCAGGAGGTGGTATGTGGCTGCTTGGTGTCACCTGGAGGATGATTATGGTGCACCTTAAATTCTTTAAATGGCTTTCTGGAGATCACCAGAAGGGAGAGAGATTCAGTCCCCACACCCACCCTTCAAAACCCCAGCCATGGCAAGTGGAGACCAGGGATGACAGAAGTTATCACACTGCCCTGAGTCTCAGTTCGGCCTGGGGCTTCCCTCTCCATGAGCCTTTAGGCAGAGTGATGGAAATGAGTGACCCTTCCACCTCATTAGTGTGTCTGAGGCTGTGGAGGGCCCAGGTGAAGAGGAGGAAGCAGAGGGCTCTGGGTGGCAGGCCTAGCCCCCAGACGTGGGATGATGGTTTGTGGAGCAGGCACACGAGGAAATCTGTTTTGGCGCAGCCCTCCCCCCTCCCCTGGCCCCCCATATGTGACTGCACCACTTAGAAACATTGGACAAGATGTTTTGTGTTGAGAATCAGGACAGTTTATTGTTTGCTCAACATGCTGAGTCTTCCACATTTTACACAGTTTTTATGTAAAGTCAATGTGGCCATTTATGCCTGCTGAGCCAGTAAACGATGGAAATGCCACCCTCTGTGTTCCTCATGGCCAACCACTTTCAAGGGGATGGGTGCAGGTAAGTGAGGGGACAAGCTGACACACCACACGATGCAAGCTGGCCTTCCGCGTCTGGAGGCTTCCCACTGGGAGGAAGTTTCCAAACCCCACTGCAAGGATAAGCCATGCCCTGCGGGGAGTGTCAGCCACACAGGGATCTGGCACCGAAGAGTTTACACATGAGAGCCCAAGGTTTTGGAACACCTAGATAGTTCATTTCAAACAAAAACTCAAAAGGGTGCCCTGGTCTGTGGGTGCCCATTGACAATCAGAGTGGACTTGGGGACTGGCCCTTCTTGGCAATGGAGGAGTGTGAAATGGACATGCGTTCTTTCCCAGCTCACTCAGCTATGCTGGCCAGAGTCCTCAGCAGAGGTGGTCTGAGGAGCCCCCGTGCCCGGCAGCCCTTTACGTGCAAGTGCACGGTCACATCTGCACACCCAGGTTGGCGATGATTGAAGAATGGAAACACCTTGGCTCTGACCGCTTCTGGCTCGCTGGGTGACCAGAAGCAAGTGGCCCTTCTCTGCCTCTGAGACCGCCGCGTCCTGCTGCCGTAGCTAGGGGGCGATGCCGCACGTGCTCGGGGGAGAGGTAGTTTGGAAATTAGTGAGCGTACAGCCCTGCTTGGTTGACGCACAAAAACTTCTCTGCTCGGCTGCCCCTCACGTGGCTCGGATGGGACTCGGTCCTTGGCTACCTGTCCTCACATCCTGACACCCTCACCTGCCTTCTGCCGTGTGAAGGAATGAGGCTGCTGTGCCTGCAGGACACCGAAGCCAGCGGCGCCGTTCTGTCACAGCTGGTCCTTGAGGGCAGGGGCTCCCAGCGCCGGCTTGCCGTTGAGAGGCCGGAGACGCTGCACTCGAGATAAGTCTGTACGCTTAGCTGCTGCCGTTTTCGTTCTTGTTTCTGTTGCCTGAGACTCTTGAACCACCTGGCCTTGCCCCTCAGACCCGGGAGCATGCAGACAGAAGAGAGCGGTGACAGTGACGGCAGAGAGGCCTCTGACCTAGAGGGGCTTGCTCACAACAGCCCGGCTTGCTGACGCAGACTCTACGCCGCACTTCTCACACTTAAGCTGCTGACATCACACCCTCACTCTGGCACGTGTGTGCATTTCTAAACACGCTATCTGCTCCTGCATCTTACGCTGTTTTTCAGATGCCTGTGGAATAGGGGCTTTACTGACATCTTTTGAGACACCCCCCCCCCCAAAAAAAGAAAAAGGGCCTGAAGAGGACTCTGGCCATCTCCTTAGGGAGGGGACTGAAGGATGGCTTTGCCTCAGGCTAGCCCATCTGGATTCGGCTGGGATGTCACACTCGCTGGGGATGTGGAGGCAATTTCATCCCCTCTTCTTCAAGGGAATCTGATCATTTTATTACTGAACCTTAAATCCCAAGTCAAGATACCACCTACAGGCAAGAGAACAGTGATGGCAGCTGCTCAACATGAGAGCCAAGGAACCAACCCACTTCTGTGCAAGAGATCTGGCTACCTCAACAGGCCAGGAAGTGAGGGGTGGGAATCAGGCCTGAGAGAAGGAGGGTCATGGAATGGCGTGGCACCACTAAGACGGGAGGGCAAGAGGAGACAACTGCCCTCGCCTCAAGCCTGCAGGGCTGGGGAGAGCCTGGACTCGAGAGAGGACCTTGTGTACATGCTAGGAAGGCAGGGCTCACCGAGGCCACATCAAGCCATGTGACATCTACCGCATCTCTCACTGTTCCTAGGCTATGATGGAAAAAAGTGTTCGTGGTGCCTTAACTATGTGTGCACATGAGAAGGGAATGGGAGTTTCTCCTTTGTTTTTACAGGAATGTTTAAGAAAAGCTACTCTTTAGTACCAAGAAAATGAGAATCCACCATACATTCATTCCCTGGGACCCAATGCAGATCCCAGCAAATGGGGCTGTCCCAGAGGCCAAAAGCAACGGGCCTCACTGCCAGCCAGGCCGGACGTTGTAACATGGACTCCTATAAATTCTCACGAGGTAAGTAAGCACTCTTCCAACAAGCACCACTTGGGGGCGGGGGTGCCATGGTGGGAGGGACTGGCCCACATGGGCATGCACACCGATGCATATAAGTAGAGAGAGAAATGGTGCACATATTCCCATGGCTATTTTTGCCTGTAGTTGAACACATCTATGCATTAGTTTATTGATGGCAAGACAATCACAAGTTTTTTGACAATATTAAGTATTTCTTATTTCAACACGTTGCAGTACTTTTGAATTTCCAAAACTGTTATCACAATGCAAGTTCCAACTTGAGAGCAGGAAAAACAAGAATATACATTGAGCACGTGTATCTCTGTGAGAATGTGTGTGGAAGGTGTATACACAAGTCTATCTCTATATATAATTATGTACACACATATAAAAACTAAACACATTGACACTGGAATTACGTTCATACATCAGTCTTTGCCTTCTGGAAGAGGAGCTCAGTGAGAATCCTGCTTCCTCTCTTCTTCACCTGAAGATAAATTCCTCTCTAAACAACAGCTCTGTCATATAGTCTCCTTAAGCTGAGAGTGTGTGACAGGCCCACCGGACAAATACCAGTGAGTCCTGTCTACTTATTGGCTGCCATTTTGGATTAGTTTCTGAGAAGTTCCAAAATTCACTGCAGTAACTTGTTGGAGTCCTGCTTTGTGGAGGAATCCCACCCCACCCCACCCCCTCCCAGATGGTCATTTAGCTCACCTAGGACACGCCCGACAGCAGTCTGGAGGCAGAGACAATGCCAGCTTGGAGGGCAGGGTTTTGGGCCAGAGTTGCTGCCTACTGCCTGGCTCTATGCAGGCTCGGTTCAGTACGTCTGGGTCTATTTGGAACGCGGCCCCATGGGTTACATCACTTAGAATTCTCTTGAGAGACTTTTACAGGCCCTCAGGACTAAGCCCTTCTCAGAAAGGAGTCGAAATGGCAAGGATGGCTCTCTCTGGGCAGCCTTCTGGAGACCCCACGTCAGCAGCACCCTCAGGCAACCAGAGCGCTGCTACAATATCCTCAAAGGTACGTGCACAATGATTACAACTGCATGATGCCGGTGGGGCAAGTCAGCTTTTCCAGAACAGCACTCAACAGTATTAGCAACCGAGGATCTGAACATGAGTCTTCAAGGTGGCGGTACTGCGGTCGACCCCCCTTCCCCAGTCACAAACACCGTGTGATACAGGCTCTAGCTTCCCTGTCGTGTAAGGACGAGGGCTTCCGGGCAGCACACAATGAGTTTCTTTTGGCCCTTCCCTTAGATTCAACCCAGACATGGGTGCTGACCGCTGGGAAGATTGGTTAGAACGTCTTCAGAAACACACATGGTGCCCCAAGGCTATGAACCACAGATCTACTTGTACAAGCCCATAGTTGCCAACAGCGCCCCGTCCTTCCTTCCGACGACCTCTTGCTCTGCCAATCACTGAGGGGGCCACAGAGGACACAGGCTGCCTGTGGCAAGTACTCTCCACCCCTTCAAGGCTTGTCAGGGAGGGGAAGGGAGAGGCAGGAGTAATTCCAGTAAGGCCTCCCGCTGGGCTCCCTGCCGTCCACAAGGCCTTAATTCAGCTCAGGACCATGGCTGATGTCCCACTCTGGCCACAGAAGGAGGACAGAATTAAAAGTTGCCTCTTTAGAGGCTGTTTTGTTCAGTGTTTGATTTAGCCAGGTAGGGCCTGTTTGGTGGGTGGGGCCTGGGATTGGAGCCTAATTAAGTTGCCCCATTAATTGTAATTTATCGGGCTGGGGTGGAAGGAGGGCAGAGGTGATGAACCATTCAAAGAGGGCAGGAAGGAGGAGGTGTGTGGAAAATGTTCTCTGTAAGTTTACAAATATACAAAAACAAAAAGCACATATTTTAAATAAAAATGACTACATTTTTATCTGGCAAAAAGTTGTATACACATGATTTAAATTTTTTTTTTTTAATTTTAACAGTTTTTGGCAATCTTAATAAAGTACAATATATTACAACCAAACCAAAAAATAGTTGTTTAAGTAACAGCTGTTAAGAGTGACGTGATCCCTGATGCCCAGCCTCCCTCCCCACCCCACCCTACTCCCAGAGACAGAGAGAAAAGAAAAATCCTCCCATCCTGATAAGCTCCTTTCCCACCCCCCTTAGGAAGCTAACCAATAGGAAGCAACACAACAAGCGAGTAGTGTTAAAGGAAGCCGGCCGGGCAGGCTGCATTAGCAGGAGCAGCCTCCCTCGCTGGCTGGAGGCTCCTGGGGCTTGTCCAGCTTGATGTCGATCACTGCAGGGGGCCGGGCTAAGGAAGATGACTGCCAAGAAGCTGCCACCCTGGCTCCTGTCCCTGGGCACCCCTCAGCTGCCCTGTGCAGGTGCTCCATCCTTGCACAAATACCTAGGGACTCCGGTGTTTGCTGGGCCTGGGGAGGAAGGATGCAGGGTCACCGGCTCCCACCCCTCTTCTTCACACAACCCCTCCCCCTCACCCACCAGAAGCAAAGCCGGTCTTGGGCTGTGGGATGACCACGTAAACACGGGCACAACAGGCCCTTCCTCAGAAGCCTTCCTGGTCCAGGGCCCCAGCCTTGTCAGCAGTCCATCCCATCCTCAAGTGCACTGGAAGTGGACAGCCTGCTGGCTACACGTGGATTCCCACGTCTGAGCGCAGGCCTAGGGGGGCCTTGCCCTAGCCAGTCACTGCCACGGTGACCCCTCGAGTTCTAGTCAGAGTGTGTCACTTAGACTCCGAGGATGCTGCGGGGGGGAAGCCACAGCCCTGGGAAAGGCCTCCAGCCCCTCCCACGGGTGCTCTGGGGACTGTGGGCGGGAGGAGTACCCGTCAGAACCACCCGAGGAACGGGTTCAGAATGCCCAGCCAGGCTGCTGCGCCCCGTGGGCCCGCTGTGGGGCGGTACCGGGCGACGGACAGGGTGGATGTGCAGGGGGCGCTGCCGTGGGGCCTGCTGCGGCCGTCCTACAGGTGTTTTCATGGCCCCTGTTTAAGGACTATGGGGAGACTCTTTTTGGCTTTACGTACTATAAAGGGCCAGGCTTCTAAAGACCCCATTTTCCCTCCTTGCCACTCTGGCCATGGCATATATTTTCAGTATGACTTTCTCTCTGACATTCCCTATTTTTATTTTCCCTACACCTACACAAATAACATTTTTCTCTTGTGTATATATACATGAACACATTTTTTTGTTAACATGGCAGAGTATAAACAAACAACCGCCTTCCTTCCCACTGGGCCAATCAGACTACCTCTCTGAACCTCCATTTCAGCTTGGGTGTGGTCTGAGGTTTGGGGCGGGCTGTGCGAGTGGCCGCAGACCGTGTCCCACAGAGCATTGGGCGCTCGGGGGCTGTGCAGGGCCGGGCCCAGGGAGCGGGCAGGACATGGGAGGAGGTATCTGTTGGGGAAACGGGCTCATGGAGACTAGGCTGAACCGTGTTCTGGGTGTACAGAAGCCTTCCATGCAGTGGAGGGTCTACTGGTACCCTTGAAATACAAAGTGATGCTCACTGTGAACATGGGCAGTTACTATTTCTCACTCCCCGCCCCACATGATCATTCACATCCATCTGGTACCCCCCCCCATCGATTTGGAAATAGAAACTTAAGACTGTTCGAACTGGACGAGGTCTTAAAGCCCTTGGAGTTCAGCCTTGTCCCGGTCCAGAGGAGGGCCCACACCATACCCCTCAGCAGGGAAGGATGGGCTGGAGACCAGGCGTGGGCTCGCCCACTGTTCTAAAGTACTAAGTGAATACGTCGATGGATAAATTGCCTTCTCCAGCACATCTTTCACTCACTTATCAAAGGAAAAGGATACTCCCTTCTTTGCTTTTCTCCTGGACATTCTCCATTCCAGGCAGAGCTGACGCCACACGTCGGAAGAGCTGGAGAGAGGGGGAGATGCAGCATGAGCCCCTGGCCCCGTCCTTCCTGCCCCCACTCTGTCTCCACCCTCTTGCCTCTTCTCGTCCTGACCCGGGGCCTTGTTCTCTTGTCCTGCTAACTGTGCCCTGGAGGGCAGGGGCTGCACCTAACTTCTCCCTCCCTTGCCCCTAGGGCCTGTCACAGGTCTGGGCCCTGACAGGCCTCTCACCTAGGCAGGCTGTCCACGGGTCACCAGGAGCTGAGCACGGGTCATGCCGACTGTACGGGGCCTGCCCCGGTGCACAGCGTGCTCTAGGCCCTGGGAGGCAAGCGCTTAGGCGGGCTCCTGTTCCACTGCCTGTGCGGGCACCAGGTCTGGGGAATCAACTTTTGACCTGCCCTGGAGACAAATGACCCTCTCCTCACGGGGGGCCTGCGGGTCCACAGGCACGGAGGCAGCAGGGTGCTGGGAGCCAGGGCCGCGCAGTCACATTGGAAGGAGACATTTCGAAGAGAAAAAGCATACAGGACTGTGAATGTGATGCTGTGGGTTTGTTCGGATGTGGGTGTTAGTGTGACGTGTATGTTGTGTGTAGAGGTGTATGTGTGGAAAATGTGGATGTGTGTGGGGGGGTGTGTGTGTGAATTTGTGTAAGTGGGGGGGAATGTGTGTAGAGTGTGTGCTCATGTGCGGTTTCTGTGTAAGTCTGTGTAAGTGCACAGGGAGAGCTGTGTGGTGTGTGCGTGCATGCGCACTGGGGCAGGGGTAGGTGGGATGTCAGGCAGGGCAGACATGGAACCTAGGAGGTGACAAGTACAAAACACAAGTATAAGGTACCAGAAGATTCTGAACACCCCCTTTCCCCCCCATATACTCCAACTTCGGGGACTGCGTGAGCTAAGGAGGGCGCGTCTGGTTCATGCTCTCACCCTAGGGCCCAGCTCTGTGGGGAGCACCTAGGCTGGGTGACAGGGCCAAAGGTGGTGAGGGCCTGAGTGGGGAAGTCACTGGTGGGCCTGGTAGGGTATGGGATGTGGGCAGGATGCAGAGGGGGTTCAGAAGTGGGGCAGAAAGAAGTGAGCCAGGGTGGAGAGGGCCAGGTCACTCCTGAGCTTTCCTTCATGGCCTTGCCCCAGGCAGCCCTGCTCTGCCTGTCTGTCTGTCAAAATGGTCACAGCCTCTGCCAGTGGCCAAACTGCCAGTTAGAAGGAAACTCCTGGGGTCACATGTGGGGCTCTGAGAGCAGATATGATCAGGCTTAGAGTCCAGGAGTCTGCACTGCATGAAGACTTCCTCTGAGCCACAGAGTCTGAACTGACCACATTTAATTCCTGCTTAGGCCGACACCTGGGTTCCAGAGCATTCTGAAAAGGGAGGCATCGGTGTCTCCCTGCCCCTGACCACTAGGGCAGAAGCTACCTGCCTTATGGACTGCTGCCCACTGCTTCCGGGAGGCGGGGCTTGCCATCAGGGCCACACAAAGCAGCAACCCAGTGCCTCCTACGTGCCTCCAGGGACAGGTAGCCCCTGCTCTAAGAGACACCGGAGCGGCACTGGGAAGGGCGTGGGCGTGAGCAGAGCCACGCTGAGGGCGCTCTAACTGGGGAGGAAGGCCCTGAGACCTGGGGGCTATGGGGCCCCTCATTCTGTCTCCGCTCCTCTGCCACCTTCCCCAATGCCACGGGCACTGCCCCTGTCGGGTGAACCGTCACTGTATCCAGGCCAAGAGCTGACGGGCAGCTTGTATAGTGCTCCCAGGCACTGCTCAGGGCGGCAGGGCAGAAGGGACCCCCCCCCGCCGGCCAAGCCATGCTCCACACTCAGAGTCCCCTCCCCATGCCACAGCACCCCTCCTGCCGCACCTTTGCTCAGGCGTTACCCTTTGTCTGGAACACCCTCCCTCCTCACCCCTTCAAGCTCTCTGTTCCTTGAAGGCAGGGGCTCCTAACCTTTTGTGAACCAGAGACCTCTCTGGCACGTCTGCTGAGCCTATGGGCTCCTCATAAGTGTGTGAAGTCAGTGACGCAGGAGTACGGAGGAAACCATTCACAATTGAAATACGCTCGAAAATCTTTGAAGACACCAGTTGGTTAGCAGCAGCATCTGTGCTTCCGGCCGCAGGTCAAGTCACACAGTCCCCCCACCCCCCCACCCCCCAGCGAACTGGAGCGGTGACGCACGTAAAGGCCAAGAGACCTGTAACACCGCGAGGGGACAAGAGAACGGCTGGGGTCTGTACTGTGATCAAGCCACAGGTGCCACCACGAGCACAGAGTCCTGCCGCCTTCATTCACGGCTGAAGGAGGTGCTGCAGGGCCGTCACAGGTGCGTGAAGATGGAGGGGTGGCTCTTTCCGACCCAAGTCCGCTCACCTGCGGACTCCCATCCTTGGGGGTCCGTGGACCTAGGGAAGCCCCCAGCTGCGAGGCTCAGCCGTAACCTCCTCCACGGCTTCTCTGATCGTCCTGATTTCCTGGGCCTCTTGCCCACCCCCCCACCCCCCCTCCGCCCACTCCAAGCTCCAACAGCACCAGGGCGGGCTCCTCTCTCCAAGCCCGCCTGGCCCTCTGCAGCCCTGAGGACTTGCCAAGTGCAAGGCATGAACCCCCAAATGCTAGTCGGATTGAATTTCCCATACCCCCATCCCAAGTGAGGTAAGATGCTAGGGAGATGCTGCTTCTCTCACCAGGAAGTTGGTGGCTGGACACCCAGCATGTTACGGGGCCACGCGACTGGTTGCTGTGTGGTGGCTAAGGATGACATGCTCCGGACATGTCCGGAGAGTGAGTGCTCTTACCCTCTCTCGTGCTTTCCCAGCTCTAGGGTTAGCTTGTTTCCCATTAGGTGGGGTTCATGGTGCTCTGGTTGCTTGCCCCAACCTGGTCACTGGCCCCTCAGGGCAAGTTGGAGCCGAGCCCGTGACTGACCGGGCTGGAAGCCACACATGGTCCCTTGGCCAGGCCGGCCAGAATCAGCGCCAGGTGCATCCTACCTGCTTCACATTGTAGCCGGTCTTTGCGCTGGTCTCGATGAACATGACGCTCAGTTCTTTGGCGCGCTGCTCCCCCTCCTCGATAGTTATCTGCCTGTGAGTGAGGGGAGATGGGAAAATAAGCCCCCGGTAGAGGCGGAGGGAGCAGCCTGAGATTAGGAGGGCCTAGCCCCCGAGTCAACCCTGAGGACAGGGCTCGGATCCAGGGCCCCGTCCAGGACGAAGGGCACGGGGCCACAGCAGGACACCAGCTTCTCCCCCATCTCCCTTCCATGGTGCCTCCCAGCTCAGGAGCAGGCCCTGCGGCAGGCGGTGGACCTTCCCAACAGTCAACAGGACCGTCCCGTGCGCCTGTGTCTAGAAAGCACTTCGAACCACACAGCGCCTCTCAGGTGGTGTCATCAGTCCCCTTCTCCACAGGAGGACAGTTAAAAGTGACTGCCTGCAGGTTGTACTGAGAGGTACTTAGCAACAGAACCGGGCTTTGAGTCCCATTTCCCTTGCTTCAAGGACAGGACTCCAACGAAGCAGGCTCTAAGTCAGATAATTCTGTAGGTGGCCGGAGCACGCTCCAGGCGGAAGCAGTCCAGACCTGTTGCTTTATCTGCCCAGGCTGGGTGCCGTGAGAGAAGTGGACGAATGGATGCGGGCGGCACCTGGGTCAGCCCCGTCTGTGCACTGGCGGCAGAGCAAAGAGGAAATTCTGCATGGTCACACCTGGCGATCAGAACCCTCACCCCGGCACAGGCATTTCGTGGGGGCAGAGACACCAAGCAGAAGCAGAAGCCACCGGGGGCCCGAGGGACTGCCGTCTGCAGTGGCGCTGTGGCCACGGCCGGGCCCCAGACCGCACACTGCTGTGTGGGGCCGGGCGCGCAGAGCTCCATGCAGACCTCTCGCGGAGGCGCGCCCCTGCACACAGTGGAAGGTGGGGCTGCAGAGCTGAGCCGCTGTGGGCAAGGGTCTGCCAGGTGCTCTCAAAGCCTCCAGTGTCCCCAGGGGGCCTTCCTCCGATGCATGGGGACAGGTCGGAAGCACAGACTCACCACTACGCATCCCAGCTGCAGGGGAGCGGAGGGTGGGCCAGGCCTGCCAGCACGCTGCACCTCGCACCCTCACACCTACCTCTTGTCGGCCAGGTCCGTCTTGTTGCCCACCAGCATGATGATAACATCGCTGCCCCTCTCTGTCCTGACATCGTCGATCCACTTAGAGGTCTGCTGGAAGGAGTTGAGATCTGGAAGTGGAAGGTGGGGAGACAGCAGAGTGAGAGTCAGCCTGAGCAGGTAGAGGGCAAAGGTGGGAGGGAGCATGAGACCAGGAGCAGGAGGGAGGGGGACTGTGCATGCTCACACCCAGACCAGTGAGTCGGGGCCTAGTTCTAGCGGGGGCTGTGGGGGAGGGGGAGCATGAGTGTCTGTGGAGCTCCTGCCCCAGGGCCCTGGAGAGACCCTCATGTTGCTGAACCACCCCCTGGGTTGGGGGGGTCACCCTGCTGGAAGGTCACTGTCATGATCTGCTACACAGACTAGTGGTTTTAGGGGCCCACCTGAGAATCAGACCTGACTTTGGGGGCTCAGAGCAGAGTGTGAGAAATGGGTGCACTGGACTTGGCTGAGCTTGGAAACGTGTGTGCTCGTGTGTGTGTTGGTGGGGGACCAGGGCAGCCCCTGGGGGAGGAGGGCCCTACACAGTGGTCTCCCACTGACGGGGGTGGCGCTCGGGCAAGACCAGACTTTCCAAGGAGAACCCTCAGGATCTGCAAGTAAGAGGAGGGGCAGGGTGGCCCCAGGAGAGACAACAGCACAAGAGGTAAGGCCATTTCAGGGCAGCCCTCTCCTCAGTCAGAAGATGTGACAGGCCTTGGGGAGTGGTAGCAGGGCAATGCCCAGCACTCAGCAGCCCACACGCCCGAGGGGAGGAGAGGGAGCCTATCCCAGGAAGCCTCGGTTTCCCCCAGCCTGCTCTCCCTCCTGCTCACGTCAGGCTGCATGAACCCAGGCTGAAGGGCCCAGCTCCCACCTGTACTCAAGGTGTGGGGGGGCCCGCGGTCAGAGGGAGGCGTGGAAAGGGGAGATGGGCAGAGCCAGGGGCAGCGGGCTCGAAGCCTCCCTGTGTGATTTCGGTGCTGTGGACAGCACCCAGGCTGTCTCCCACCACAGCTGTGACCACAGCACAAGGGCTTACCAGGTGTGTTCTGCGACACCTGCCTGGGCAGCTGAGCCTCTGCACCAACCCCTCCCCCCGCCCCCCACGATGAGTCTTCCTCAGGGCTCTGCAGTTCTCTCAAGAACTCGCCCTGGCCAGAAGAGCCACACGGGCTGGGAAGCGCAGCCCACCCACGGCTCTCCAGACCTGCTCGGCCTCCCCTCCCAGGACAGCCTACGAGGAGCTGGGCTGCCGGCTGACAAAACAATGGCTGCTGGGTCACGGCTGGCCCAGACACCAGTGTCTTCTCCCTTCCTGACCCATAACACACACAGGTCACTCCATAGGGGTCTTTCTGGCCGTCAGGGCCAAGGAGGGCATGGCAGGGTGGGGTGGCAGCAGGACCAGCTCACCTGTGCTCACCTCTACACACAGCCCCCTGCTCTGGGCAGGGCCAACTCAATCCCATACACCCAGGCCTGTCACAGGAGGGTGGGGGAAGGTGGAAAACATGCTGGTGTTCGAAGGCAGCTCACCCCCCACCGCCAAGGCCCTGTCTTCCTGCAGTCAGAAGACAAGCATACACAGCATGCGCGTGTGCACACACGTGCGTGTACACCTGTGTAAGCGTGCGCACACACACACCCAGGCCCTGGAGCCTCTGTGAGCCACCCTCCCTCTGGCAGCCGGGACCCACACTCACTTGTGATGTCGTACACCACCACAGCCACGGTGGAGTCCCGGATGTAGCTGGGAATCAGGCTGCGGAACCTCTCCTGGCCGGCTGTGTCCCAGAGCTGCAGCCGCACCTGTCACAAGGGGGGCCGGGGGGGTCAGTGTAATCCTCATGGTGGGGTGGGGGCTGGGGGAGGACCCCGGGCCTGGGACGCGGCCCCTGCCGGCTCTGCGGTAGGCAGGGGCTCTCTCAGTGGTGCCCGGCTAAAGGCTCCAGCTGGTAAGTCCAAAGGAGCCCTCCCTGTGCTTCTGTTCTAAAGTCAGGCACTCACCGTACGATCCTCCAAGTACATGGTTTTTGACAAGAAGTCAATCCCAATGGTGGCCTATTAGAGAAAAACACAGAAAGGTTAAAACTGAAAAGTCTTCCAGGCAAAGGGGCAAAAGCTCAGCGATCCAGACAGTGATAGCCAGCTAGAGAGGAGACACCCATGCCAAGCCTAAGGCAGGTCCTGCTCTGCTATCCCTGCCTGCCCCCCACACTCAACAGTGAACCCAGTCATGTCTCTCAGAGGAAGTGGGTTGGAGCTAAGTAAGGATGAGGACAGGTTTTCAGGAAGGTACAAAAGTGCTTTGTGAAGGGGACAAGAGGACCAGGTGAGGAGGCTTCCCCAGGGTCAAGGCCACTGGCAGGTGTATCTCCTGCCCTCCTCAGGTGGAGGCCTCGAGGAACAAGGAACTGGGTGGTCTCCCTGCCCAAGCTTGCTTGACCTCACCGGCTCCCACCCTCACAGCCTCCCCGCGAGGCTGCTGGAATTCAGATACCCAGGCTCGAGTTCACCACTGCCCCCAGCAGGCAGGGGCGGAGTGGGCAGCAGGGCAGCTTGCTGCTGTGTGGGCAGCAGAGACCAGCTGGCCTTCCTCAGGGCCATCACAAACCACCCAGAGCAGCATCTTCCTGGGAAACCCCACTGACCCTTTCCTACCCAAACCAACGTATCAGGAGCCAACTGTCCCCAGCATACCTAGGCCATACCTGTGCACTCTCTTTCCTGGCACTGGGGAGAGGCGGCTGGGCAGGGTGCAGTCAGCCTTGTGGCCAGATGGCCGGGACCCACCACTCACTCACTGTGTGACCTCGGGCAGGCCACCTAACCTCTCTGGGCTCACCTGCCCACAGCATCTACGATAAGAGCTAAGATGCTGTTGGCGTGAAATGGAGATGTCACTGCTATGTAGTTAATAATAATGAAGACTCAGACATAGCCTGAACGTCCAGGACACTGATTAAGTACAGCATGGCACACCCATGTGATTAGAATCCTTGGTAGCCATTTAAAATCATGACTCCACCCCCAAACTGCTAGAACTCATACAGGAATTCAGTAAAGTGGCAGGATATAAAATCAATGCACAGAAAGCAGTGGCGTTCCTATACACCAACAACAAGACAGAAGAAAGAGAAATTAAGGAGTCGATCCCATTTACAACTGCA
>NC_138369.1:77911416-78077632 GCF_054177405.1 Leptonychotes weddellii
CAATGGAATATTATGCAGCCATCAAAAGGAATGAAATCTTGCCATTTGCAACGACGTGGATGGAACTGGAGGGTATTATGCTGAGCGAAATAAGTCAATCAGAGAAAGACATGTATCCTATGACCTCACTGATATGAGGAATTCTTAGTCTCAGGAAACAAACGGAGGGTTGCTGGAGTGGTGGGGGCTGGGAGGGATGGGGTGGCTGGGTGATAGACATTGGGGAGGGTATGTGCTATGGTGAGTGCTGTGAATTGTGCAAGACTGTTGAATCACAGATCTGTACCTGAAACAAATAATACATTATATATTAAAAAAAAAAAAGAAGAAGAAGATAGCAGGAAGGGAAAAATGAAGGGGGGGAATCGAAGGGGGTGACGAACCATGAGAGACTATGGACTCTGAGAAACAAACGGGGGGTTCTAGAGGGGAGGGGGGTGGGGGATGGGTTAGCCCAGTGATGGGTATTAAGGAGGGCACATACTGCATGGAGCACTGGGTGTTATACGCAAACAGTGAATCATGGAACACTACATCAAAAACTAATGATGTAATGTATGGTGATTAACATAATAAAAAAATAAATTAAAAATGCTCATTAATACAAATAAATAAATAAAATCATGTCCTTGAAAAATATTTAAGGATTTGAGGAAATGGTCAAGTGAAAAAAAGCAGGTTGTAAACATCACGTATAGTGTGATCCCAGTGTGATGAACTGAAGTAGAAGTATTTTTCATATTTTCTTAGATACTAAAATGAAGGGAATACACTAAGCCTTAATAACACCAGTGTGAATAATGGCATTCTGGGCAATTTTTTTTTTTTTTTTTGCTTCCTTCATTGTAATTTCCTCTTTTTTCTACAATAAACGTGTAATAGTTCTAAAAGCAGAGATAGAATATTTGAAACAAAAATATAAGATTAAAAATAAGCTTAATTGTATGGGAAACTGTGCTGCGACTTCTGATTACAAAAACCCACAAGCCAGGGAAGCCTGAGGAAATAGAAAAACCCATGTCTGCAGGTCCCAGGCGGTCTCTGCAAGCATGTTCATGTATATTTGGACCCCCCAACTCATTCCACAAAGGAGTTAAAGTGGCTGTATCCCCCCCAGAAGTCTGCTTTAATGCAAAGTTGTGGAGTGTCGAGGCATCTCACAAATCTAGAACATGGGTGCTAGACACACACCTTAGACATAACCCAATGCAACCCCTTACTGCGGAGATGAAAGGCCAGGGAAGCTAAAGGGCATGCCTGGTGTGACTTTACGAGTCGGGGGCAGAGCTGGAAGGGTCGGCACTGAAAGCTTCGTATCACTTGGCTTCCTTCTACCCCAGATGGGCGCACCTTTCCGACGTGGTGTAGTCACTGGGGAACAAGTCTGGAATCGACAAGTGGCTTAAGTCACACAACATTCACTAATGGATGAAGCACGACAGTCCTCATCTTCTCCTACCCTTAAGGAGAAATGTGCAGACCAGGTGGAAATCTCTCACTTCATCAGTGCTCCATGGGCTCCCCAGGGAGTGCCAAGGTCCTTCAGTAAAGTGACCCTGGAGCTGAAAACCGGGTGTGTGACCTCAGGATTGGTGGCAGGGACTGCTGGCTGTCCCTGATACGTAGTCTCCCTTTCTACTGTAATAGGATTCTAGATGTGTAGATGGCTCAATGGCTGCCCCAAATGAAGATGGGATTTCCCAGCTTCCTTTGCAGGTAGGTGGCTAAATTCTGGTCAGTGGGATGTGAAGGTGATGTATGCATCTTCTGGGATGGGTCCTTCATGGGGGGTGGGGTGACATGCTCACAGCTGCCCTCTTTCCCTTTCCTAAGACTTAGAATGAAGACAGGTGGTGATGAGTCACACTGGCCCATCCAGACGAAGGTGATATAGGAGTGATGACAGAGCCACCAGACGGAGGAAGCCTAAGTCTCTGACCCAGGCGAGCCACCTCAACACTCTAGACTGCTTACACCCAGACTGTTGTGTGAGAGTGCACGAAACTTCTATTTTGATTAAGCTACTGTTATTTTGGGTTTCTTTTAACACAGACTAACAATAGTCTAACTGACAGAACAAAGAACCTTCAAAGATAGGCAACATGGACAGCAATGGTGATATTCTTGACATTTTTGTAACAATGACAACCCCAATCTACCTCATGTGGGCACAAACCACTTCTGCCTCCATGGAGGACTGAGAAGTCACCAGATGACAAGAATTGTGCTATTTGGATCAAGCCTTGGCAAAGCTCAACTCAGTGGCCTCCACAATCATAAACGCCATTACTGGAGGCCCACATACTTTATCTCCATCGCTCCTCACAAAAGCCGGACCACATGAATGGTACTGAGGAAAGAGTCTAGAAGAGGACAACCTCCTCCCTCTCCAGCTCTCTCCCACCTTTAGTCCCACTTCCATGCTTCTTCCACATCAGAGAGACATCTGGTTCCTTAACTGGACCACTCTGTCCCCACCAAACTAGGCCACTGAGCCACAGCAGACCTTCCCATATGGCTGTACAGATTCTTGCCAAAGCACAGGCATTGTCCCTGGAAATGGCTGAACCATCAGCTCGGCCCAAAAATATATTCCTATGTTTAGTTTCCAATAATGGCTGAGTAGTTTCTATCAAATTAACCCTCCCGCAGATAACTATTATAAACTGTGGAAAATACAAGAAATAATTTTTAAGCACTGAAGAGTGATCAAAAGCTGGCAGAAAATGGAGGGGTTACAATCTCTGAAGGAAGGAAGAGAACAAAGTGAGATCCGACATTTAACCAATTTTTTCCCCTGAGGTAACTTCCTTGTCCTATAAGTTAGAAGACTTGGTAAACACCTCAGGCTTTCCATGGGAAACCCAGAAGGGCTGGCTTTGGGAGGATGGGTATCATCTCAGGACTGAAGGTCACACCAGAGGACTGAAGGAAAAACCCAAAGTGACTTATCTTAACAAAATTTAAACATGGTAAATAATCCCTGCCCCCACCCCCAAAAAAGATAAGCTGTCCGTAATTTAACTGCCTATTAAAATAAAACTCAACACTTTTCAGAGGAAGGTAACAGAATCCAAGAATCTCTACAACTTATTACAGGCACACCTCATTTTACTATGCTTCACTTTATTGTGCTTTGCAGATAACTGCTTTTCACAAATTGAAGGTGTGTGGGAACTCTGTGTAGAGCAAGTCTATTGGGGCCATTTTTACAACAGCGTTTGCTCACTTTGTGTCTTTGTGTCACATTTTGATAATTCTCATAATATTTCAAAATTTTCATCATTATTACATTTTTTTATGGTCATCTGTGATCAGTGGTCTTTGGTGTTACTACTACTATTGATTTGGAGTGCCATGAACTGCACCCATATAAGACAGTGAACTTAATCCATAATGTGTGTATTCTGACTATTCCACCAACTGGCCATTCTTCCATCTCTCCCTCACCTCAGGCCTATTCCCTGAGACACAACAATATGGAAATTGGTCCCATTAATAACCCACAATGGCCTCTAAGGGTTCATGTGAAAGGAAGAGTTGCACATCTCTCATTTTAAATCTAAAGCTAGAAATGATTCAGCTTAGTGAGGAAGGATGTCGAAAGCTGATATAGGCTGAAAGGTAGGCCTCCTGCACCACACGGTAAGCCACGTTGTGAACACAAAGGAAAAGTTCTTGAAGGAAATTAAAAGTGCTATTCCAGTGAACACATGGGCAATAAGAAAATAAAACAGCCGTATTGCTGATATGGAGAAAGTGTTAGTGGTCTGAATGGAAGATCAGACCAGCCACAATATTCCCTTAAGCCAAAGCCTCGTCCAGAGCAAGGCCCTGACTCTCTTCAATTCTATGAACACTGAGAGGTGAGAAAGCTGCAGAAGAAGAGTTTGAAGCCAGCAGAGCTTTAAGGGAAGAAGCCATCTTCATAACATCAAAGTGCAAGGGGAAGCAGTAAGTGCTGACGCAGAAGCTGCAGCAAGTGATCCAGAAGATCGAGCTAAGATAACTAATGAAAGTGGCTGGGCTAAGTAACAGATTTTCAACGTAGACAAAACAGCCTTATGCTAGAAGAAGATGCCATCTAGGACTTTCATAGCTAGCTAACTATTGATTGATTGGTTGATTGGAGAGAGGGAGAAAGCATGAGCAGTGGGGAGGGGCAGAGGGAGAGGGAGAAGCAAGCTCCCCACTAAGCAGGGAGCCTGATGCAGGACTTGATCCCAGGACCCTGAAATCATGACCTGAGCTGAAGGCAGACACTTAACCGACTAAGCCAACTAGGCGCCCCTAGGACTTTCATAGTTAGAGAGGAGAAGTCAATGCCTGGCTTCAAAGCTCCAAAAGACAGGACCCTCTTGTTAGGGGCCAGTGCAGATGGTCCCTTTAAGTTGAAGCCAGTGCTCATGTACCATTCCAAAATCCTAGGGTCCTAAAGAATTAAGCTCTGCCTGTGCTCTATAAATGCAACAATAAAACGTGGAGGACAGCACATCTATTCACAACATGGTTTACTGAATATTTTAAGCCCACTACTGAGACCTACTGCTCAGCAAAAAGGGATTCCTTTCAAAATATTATTGCCAATTAACAATGCACCCAGTCATCCAAGAGCTCTGATAGAGATGTACAATGAGATTAATGTTGTTTTTGCGCCTGCTAACACAACAACCATCCTGCAGCCCATGGATCAAGTTGTAATTCTGACTTTTAAGTCTTATTATTAAAGAAATACATTTTGTAAGGGTGTAGCTGCCATAGCTAGTGATTCCTCTGATGGATCTGGGCAAAGTAAATTGAAACCTTCTAGAAAGGATTCACCATTCTAGATACCATTAAGAACATTTGTGATTCATGGGAAGAGGTCAAAACATAAACATTAACAAGAGTTTGGAAGTTGATTCCAGCACTCATGGATGACTTGGAGGGTTTAAGACTTCGGCAGAGGAAGTTAACTACAGATGTGGTGGAAACAGCAAGAGATCTAGAAGTGAAGCCTGAGGATGGGACTGAACTGCTGCAATCTCATGATAAAACTTGAACAGATGAGGATTTGCTTCTTATGAATGAGCAAAGAAAGTGGTTTCTTAAGGTGGAATCTATTCCTGGTGAAGATGCTGTGAAGATTGTTGAAGTGACAACAAAGGATTGAGAATTTTACATAAACTTAGTTGATAAAGCAGCAGCAGGGTTTGAGAGGACTGACTGCAATTTTGAAAGAAGTTCTACTCTGGGTAAAAATGCTATCAAACAGCATCACATGCTGCATAGAAATCGTTTGGGAAAGAGTCAATTGCTGTGACAAACTTCACTGTTGTCTTATTTTAAAAGCCACCTCAACCTTCAGCAACCACCATCCTGATCAGTCAGCAGCCACCAATATTGAGGCAAGACCCTCCTCCAGCAAAATGACTACAACTTGCTGAAAGCTCAGATGACAGTTAGCATTTTATAATAATAAAGTTTTTTAAATTAAGGTACATATGTTATTTTTTTAGTCATAATGTTATTATATGCTTACTAGACTATGGTGTGGTGTAAACATAACTTTTATATTCATTGGGAAACCAAAAAATTCACTTGTTTCATTTATCATAATATGCAACTTCACTGCTATGGTCTGGAACTAAACCTGCAATATCTCCAAGATATGTCTGTTTTCACAATGTCCACTATGCAATAAAACAAGATTTAGACATGTGAAGGAGGAGGAAATTCAAGCCATAATCAAGAAAACAGACCCCCAAATGAACCAGATACTGGACGAGCAGAGAAGGACTTCAAAATAATTGTTATAAGTATGTTACGAATACAAAGGAAAAGATGAATGATGAATTTCAAGAGGGATATATGAAATTCTAAAAACAAAAACTGAACACCTCAACACTACAAAATACAACACCTGAAATAAAAATGCACAGGATTTGTGTAACAGCAGCTAGAACGCTGCAGAAGAAAGATCAGTGAACTTGAAGAGAGGCTAAAATAAATTGTTCAAACTGGAGCACACAGAGGAAAAAAAAGATACAATAAAAATGAACAGTCTCCAGAACTGCTAGGACAGTATCAAGTGATCTGCTATACATGCAATTGGTGTCTCATAGAGGAGACAGAACCAGCAAAATGATTTTTGAAAAAACAACAACTAAAATTTTCTCCAATTTGGTTAGAAATATCAACCATGGTACCAAGAGGTTCAGTGAACCTAAAACACAATAAATACAAAGAAAACCACACCTGGGCACGTCATAGTCAAATTGCTGAAACCAAAAATACAGAGAAAACCTTGAGAGCAGCCAGAAAACAGAAAGACACATTACACACAAGGGGAATAATGCCAAGAGTGATGGTTGATTTCTCATCAGAAACCATGGAAGACAAAAGACAGGGGAAAAGCATCTTTCAAGTTCCAAAAGAAACAGCATCACCGCCACCAGCATGTCAGCCTTAATTCCACAGCCAGTGTCACTTTTGTTCAGAAATGAAGGCAAAACATTTTCAGATAAGGGAAAGCTGTGATAGTCTGTCACCAGTGGGCCCTAATTATAAGAAATGCTTTAGGCTAGAGGGAAATGTTATGAATGGAAATTTGCATCTTTAAAGAAGGAACAGAAGAGCACCGCAAATGGTAAATCTATGGGTAAATATAAAAACATGTGACTTGTCCTTGATCACCTCCTAACTTCCATCCATATCAGCGATAGGTCATAACTTGCTCCCGTTCTTCCATCCTCAGTGTGGCTCTCTCTCAGAAGATGGCCTCAAATCTCACTTTTCAGCATTAGGTGTAAAGCACTTCAGTTCTTTGCATTTACCTTTAATACAACAACAGGGGTAAGCACAGTAACGATGACGAAACATCCGAGTACTTAGCCTTTGCCAGCTATTGTGCAGAGTGCTTGACATGGATCTCTTATAGGAACTTCTTCCTTTCTCTGTTCCTAAAATGTTGCTTGGTGTTCCCTGTTCTGTGTCAGGAGACCTCATTATTCTCACAGCTTCAGTCTACATCGCAGGCCTTTCCTCTGTCCTGAACCCCAGGTCCAGGTATCCGACTGTTTACTAGACGTCTCACTAGACACGGTGTGTCCCACACGGAGCCCATCAGCTCCCTCCGGCAACGGCACCTCCACCACCCCAGGTGCCCAAGCCTCTGGAAGCCTTCCCGAGTCCCTGCTCTTCACCTGCTCTCTCGTCCACTCCCTCAAATCAGGAGAATCACTGAGCTAATGACTCTGCCCCTGGAGCATTTCGCCTCTCCATTCTCAGCATCCCCATCAGCACTGCCCGGGTTCAGACCTCCAACTTCTTTTATCTCAATAACCTCAACAGCTTCCTGACTGGTCTCTCTGCCCTCAGGCTCATCTGTCATCCAGCACCAGGGTTATCTTTCTAAAACATAAATCTGATCACTTCATTCCCTCACTGTCCCTAGGAAATAGTCTAAACACTTCACTTGGTCTACAAACTGTTCAGGGCCTGCCCTTCACTTCCTCTGGTCTCATTTCTCTCATTTCCAGCTTTTACTTTATACTTTAGTAATAATGCTGTGGTCAAGTCACTTGTCACTTTGTGTTTCTGTGCCTTATCTAATGCTGTTCCCTCCTCTGGAAGGTTCTTCCACAATCTGAAAACCTATTCAGATTCAGCTCCTCTGCAAGCCATATTCTGCAAGTCATTTTCTGAGCCCTCAGGTTGGCCTCAGGGCCCTTCATTTAAGTTTCTGTATGAAACTGGAAAGCTCTCATACCGGTCAGTCTCTCCTACTGGCCAGTGATTCAGCGATTCTCAACATGTAGCGCATGGCCCACTTGCTTCAGAGACACATCAGGAGCTTGTTAAACTTGCAGATGCCCGAGCCCCACCCAGACACACAGAGGCACAATCTCTGGGGTGTCAGTCTGGAACCAGAATTCCAGATAAGCCTACAGATAATTCATGTGTGCGGTGAAGTTTTGCAAACAACTGCCGAGACTCTGAGCTTGCGCTGTAATCAGCCAGAGGAGGCTGTGGTATCCAGAAGGAGGGGCAGACTCCTTACCTGGGGTGCGAGACAGAGGGAGATGCCCATGTATGCAGAAGGTGCTATTCATGAGGAAACCAAGGCTCACTCAGAAACTAAGGTCACACAGGTGACCTGTGTGGCAGAAGCCGGATTTGAATGCAGGTCTCCCTTACTGCAAAGCCTCTGCTTTTAACTACTCAGCTTCCCGAAATCCCTTCATTTCTGAAGCTGTCACTGCGCCCTGAAGCGGTCATTGGGTTTGCACAGGGGTCACATCCTGTCTGGCTTCCTATTGTCAGACTCTTATGGTCATTAGCCATAATAGCTCAGCAGAGCCCACTTAAGAGGAACTGCATTTGCATTTTAACAAGGACAACAAAAGTCAGCTCTCTAAGGACGGAGCAAAAACAAGAACTTTTAAGAGGGCCTTGGCTGGGCCTTGGTTACCAGGAAATTTCTAGCTCCTTGGCATCATCCACTTTCCCAGACACAAGGCACAAGCAGTTGGCCCCACACCACTGCCAGCTGGAGCCCATCTCTCAGACCCTGGGCAGCTCCTTTCTGGCAAGCACTGCAAGTAAGTAATACTCACTTTCTCATCCTTGAATGCCTACTATGTGTTGGTCACAGAGCAGAACGAGCCCCCGTCCCTGCCCATTAGGAGCTGTTCCCTGCCCTGGAATGCTCCTCCACATGGTTAATGCCTAGTCAGAGTTTCAGACCCAGACTTGCACTTCCGACCTTGTAGAGGAGCTAAGATTAGCACACAGAACTGTGTACCTTGACGGATGGAAAGGACCAGTGTGGTGAGAAGGACTCTAAGAGAAGGGGGACCCTGCTTCTGATTTCCTGAGGCAAGATGAGGGAAATATGCAAGTCCTCGAGTGAATACTAACTTTCCAGCAGGTGAAAATGGGGGTGTAGTGGAGGATGGGAAATGTGGGGAGAAAAGCCCAGATGGAGGGAACGGGAGAGTTCTGATTTCCGTCATGGCAGAGCTCCTATCAGACCAACCCTCTTGCAGATTGCTATTATAAACTCTGAACAGAATACAACAAACAATTATCTGAAGGCACTGCAAAGGGACCAAAAGCAGGTAGAAACTGGAGGGGAGTCAACTTAAAAAACGGGAACAGCCCTGGGTGAAATTCCTGTTTATATTATGACTGCTCACTCACCTGAGGGCAGCCCTGGCTGGAGCCCACAGTCTTACTATTTGAGAAACAAATCAGATCCCAAAGCTATCCCAACAGCCAGAAAATGTGGGAAATCCTAAACACGAGAAAGCCACAGGGAGGGCACTCCAAATTCTACATATGAAAGCTGCCCAAATCTCTGAAGGACCCAAGCAGACCCCAAGCAGCCTACTTAAATCTGAAAACAAAACGAACAAACAAATGATAGGACTTTAATTTGTTGCCTACCACAGGGAAGCGAATGAAGAATTTGGATCCAACAAATATTCTTCCAAAGGAACAAACAGAAGCCACAGTATTAGTCACAATGTGTAGGATAAATCTTGATTTACTGAGCATATGAAGTGCAAACCATATTCAAGAAAAAAGAGAATAGGTGGAGACCAACATTGAGGTGACCCAGATACTGAAGGTAGCAAATAGTTTAAAGTAGCTAATACGATGATGCTCAAATATATAGAGAAATATGCTCATAACCAAGGCACAGATTTAAAAAAAATCTCAGCAGAGAAAGAGAAACTATAAAGGAGAACCAAATACAAACTTAGAACTGAAAAATAAATATCTGAAATTTTAAAATCACTGATGAGCCTGACGGCACATATGAGATGAAATAGCGAATGTGAAAACAGGTCAACAGAAATTATCTGACAAGATGATAGGGGGACACCAAGCAAAAAGAACAATTAGCCACCCAGGCAGAATCCTCAGTGATTCCCTCTTACCTGCCACAACCCACACTCCCTCTTGAAGGCCAGCACACGTCACAAAGGGGTGTGTGTGCTGATGAACAAGTGTGGGTAGACCCATGGACAAGCGGAGATACACACGTGTGCATGCAACTACATATTCATTTGCATGTACAAGTATGTGTATGTGGGTAGGAATGGATGTGTTATGCTTGCGTGGGTGAGTGTGGGGTGGGGAGAGGGTCACTTCTGCTTTGAAGGTAAAGCCCAGATCCATGATATGCCACAGCCCTAGTGCTGCCAGGAGGCTCAGAAGCTGAGGTGACTGGGAGCCTTCATAGGCCCTTGGAGAGAAGGAAAGGGCAGATTTCCGCCAGCAAATGTAGGCTTCCTTCAACGCCTCCTCGGGCTGACCATGGCCAGTCCCAGAGGATGCTGCTAGCAGAGTACCCCACCTTCACCAAATGGACCTGGTTGGGATCATGTGCTGTTTTCAGTGACCTCTGCCAATGCTTTGACAGGGTCTGAGTACTCTGTGACGGGCTTGGAAAAACACTGGGTTGTGAGCGTCTCCTCTCTAAAATGGGGATAATCATAGCCTCCTTCAAGGACTGCAGATCACATGAGTTAGACTACACATAGGTACTCTGCATAAACAAAAATGAGGACTGACCAACTGACCAGAGGATTTCTGAGAGAAGCTGTAGAAACCTGCCGCAACGAAGACCCTCCCATATTTCTCAAACTGGCTATGGGAAATACATCCCCATGCAGCGACCTACAGAACAAAGGTAAACTGTAATCAAGTGTTTCTGAGAAAGGCTGCATATTCTAGCTCCTAGTGGAGAGCCATAAAACACACTGGCACAGTAAAGGCTCTGAGAAGTCCTGCACTAAAGAAACATGAACAATTACATGGAACCCAACATTTCTCAGGCTTCCTTGCTCTAGGAAACTTTGTGCTTATAATCCCTGTTAACATCCCTTATTAATAAACTAGTGTTCCCAGGGCTTCAGGAAAGGTTGACTGGGTTCTAAAGGAGACCACATCTCTCTTCTAGCTTATCATGGAGTCTGAGTCAAAGTATTCATTCTCTGTACTTCATTTCCTCTTATAAATAAATTAGTCTTGCTGGTAACTATGCCACAGGAATGCGAAGAGGATATCAAGACACACGGGCAGCAGGCTTGATTTTGGGGGCTCTCCTGCCAGTCCATGATCCCCATGATCCTCCCCTCCCCTCCTCAGCTGTGCTGCCCGCTGCCCTTCCCAGGAGGCTGGGCCGCACTCTGCACTCCACTACTTATTCCTTTAATATCATGCTTCCAAACTGCCCTGCGTATGAAAAACGGCAGGCATTCCATTTTATACAAAATGTGAGAAATCTTAACAAACACAGATTTCCCAGCCATGTCTCCATCCACCTTCTTCTGAAGGTGGTGTTACACAGTGTCAATGAGGGCTCAGACACGGCGCAGAACGATGGTCCATTACATGCCTCCCTCTGCACAAGAGAGCCATCGGCCCAGTGGATCCCCAAGAAAAGAGATGTTTCCTGAGGCACTTGTTGAAATCTTTTTTGCTATGTGCATTTATTGTGAAACGTAATTTTGCATCCACATTCTGACAGTAATAAAGTCTGCAGTGGAAGTCTGCATGGTGATTTGCATAAATTGACTCAAGACTCTTCTCAGGAAGAGAAATCATAAAAAGGAATGCATGTGTGTCTTTCTAGCCTTGGCCAGGCCTTGGCCCATGGCTGGGGAAGCATTCGTAAGTGGCAGAAAGCAGCTGGGCCGGACAAGCCCTTGACAATGAAGCTGTCAGATGAGAGTATAGGGTAGTCATGCAAATTAGCATGCAAATGAGGCTGGCAAAACTAAGGCTTCAGACTGGCAAGTGGGCACTGTGGGGGAAGAAGGCAGCGGCCTCTGGAAAACATGCTGGGCAGGGTCTGTCCTCCCCAGCAGCTCAGCACTGTGCTCCGGGGGAGGGGAGGCTGACTCAGGAGGCCACAGCACAGGTACCTGGCTTCTTTCAGCCACTTCAGCCTCAAAGTCTGCACAGGCCTGGGGCCACTTTCCTCCTAGTGGAGAGTGGCCTGTGCCCATCACCACCCAATTTAAGTATTTATACCAATAGCTCTTTTTTATCTCTGGGGGTCTGAAAGGTCAACCAAACAGTATGTACCTTCTGACTTGAAATAAAGGGTTAAATTTCAGCAAAATCAGTCAATCCCTTCAAAAGCCACGCAAATGCAGACGCCTGGGGATGTGTGGCCTGACACTCCCTCGGAGGCTTCCCAGGGGGCCACGAAAGTCTCCAAGCACAAAAGCCCTCTCCTTAATTAACAGGGACAGAGATGGTCCAAGTGGTGGACTTTTGAGGGTCTAAGAGCCATCTAAGGGTAACCTACCCAGTGAACAGGACAGACCACCGATATCTGGGGCATAGAACTGCATCATGAGTCCCTTTCACTTACAGAATGTAACAGGTGCTGCTGGTGGACTCACCCAATACCCACTGGCCATCTCTTACTCCCTTGCTTGCCTACAGACGGTCAAAGTGACCTTCTGCTTTCCCAGCCTCTCCAGAGGCTAAGGGTGATGGGGTGACCCAATTCTGGCCAATAAGACATGAGCTGTAGTCTGCTGGGGGTGGGGGGAGGGCATTCCAGGGAAGCTCTTGCTTTCTTTTTCTGCCCTGAATGCAGAGGTGATGTCTGGGGCAGTAACAGCCAGCCTGCATGCACATGGGCACCCACACAGCGAGAGGAGGAACAGAGTGAGTGCAAGAGCCCAGGGCCTGACAGCAGGATTGTGCGGCTGTGCCGCCTCATTCCCGCCGTGACTGCTTGCACCTGGGAAACCTCAACCCCTCTTCTCAAGCCACCACTAGGCAGCCTTCTGTGCTCGGGGGTGACCCCATTCCTAACTTGTATATGCTCAACAAGAGACGCGGGAAGGGCAGAGGACAGGAGCAGGGGAAAGACAAGATGTCAGAGCAAGGGCAGGTGTGCCCTCAGTCCAGAACCAGATCACTTCCAGAAGGAGCACGGGGGGCGGGGGGGACTGGTGGTACCCCAGGGGGTCTTCTGAGGGCAGGGTCATCTTGCCAAGCTGCCTGGCATTCAGGGGCATTTACTCCACTCTACGAGCACAATAAAATCGCTAGAGTTAAGTGAGGACCGGGGTCCGAGTTCCGAGCACAGCAGCTTCTGGCGGAGCTGCCAAACACTGCGCGGCTGTAAGCGCAGGCGTGGTGGGGAGGCCCGTGGTTGCCCGGCCGACACTCTGTTAGCGAGTTCTTGTTCGCGCCGGCTCGTCACCATCAACCCAGCTGGTGCGAGGGCTGGTGCTAGAGTCTGCAACTTTTTGTTCTGTTCTGCTTCCCTACATAGTATATCGTAATGCACATCTATGTCAATGGTACTTCTGGCCTATGATTTTCCATCATCCAGACTTTAAGACCGATGTGAGCTATGGTCGAAATACAAATTAACCACATTCTTACTGCCAAAGTTTGAGGCAACTGGTCGAGGTGTTACAGGGGTTAAATCCCATCCAAATAACTTCCAGGTTAAAAGAGAATGCAATACTAAGAAAGTAGGATGCTGGTCCAGGCTCCCTGAGCTAAGTGATAGACCCGGGATCTGACCCCAAGCCTCCTCTGCATGCAGCATCATTTTGAAGGAGAAAGAAAGAGCTGAAGTAAAAGGGAATGTATGACCCCACTCTGACCACCTCTACCAGGGGCAGAAAATCCTATCCCTGTCTCCCCCAGGTGCTGGGCAGTTACCTGAACACTACATGCAGTCGCGCGGCATCTTAGATTCTGTGGAGAGAGGCCCCTCCATCTGGTCCTCCACCTCCTTTCTACACTCCAACCCACAAGACTCATCAGTTTTTAGAGCTTCGGGAATCCAGCTTCTGCGCAACCACTCGAGGGTCCGCCCCACGTAACAGTCATTTTCAAACACCTTCGCTTGGCTGTTCCATCATTCCTTCCCACTCGACTCTTCGTTTCTCTTTGTGCTGATGGCACTGATGGTCTTCCAGGGTGTCTGGACAGAAACCCAGGGTCCACTCCGGCCCCTCCCTCTTCTGCATCCCACAGACCCTCTCTGTTCACTCATCCCTTCTACTGCCCTGTAGTGTCTCTGTCCTTGGCCTAGGCCCCTCACTCACCTCCTACACAGCCCTGCATAACTGCTCAGTCACACTCCTCCCTGCCCTGCCCCACATAGCTGCATCCAGGTCTGTGTGAGCCCCGCCTGCAACCATCACCCCTACCCCAGCCCAGCACTCCACATCTGGCTCCTACAAACTCTGAAATCTTTGCTCCCATCAGTGCCCATAGTAGGAACCCTCAATAGCTCTCTGTTTCCTGCCTCATGAGCCCAAGCCTCTCTGAGCTTCCAGGGCCTTCCATAGTCCCAACATCTGGGCCCGTGTATCCACAAGGCAGGGCAGGCTCAGAGCGTAGGGCCCAGGGTACTTTTAGGGGGCCATAAAAATATTTAACTTTTAATTTCTTTTAAAAGCAAGAGAAAAATGAACATAATAATAAATAGGTAATAATGAATCTAGTCTGGATTATATGTTCTTTTAACAACAGTTATAAAATATAATTTCATATATATATATATACACATATATATATGTATGTATATACACACACACACACACACATACTTAATGAAGGAAGGAGCAAAGTACCCATAAAGGCAAAAGTGTGTAAGGCCCATGAACATCAAAATGCAGCCTGCCAATAATCCAACCAAAGGCCCCACTCTTACCCTCCACAGCAATAGGCAGACCCTTCCCCACCACACACACACATCATTACACTTTGGACCTCCACAAAGGCTCCTCCTTTAGCACATAATCATTCCTCCCTCCAGCAAAGCTACAGTGATATTGTCCCATGCTCCCCTCCCAGAAATTTTCTGTGCCCACTAGAACAGCCACCAATCCCTGCCTTGTCTGAAGCTCCAGATGGTGCTGAGCCCCAGGCCAGAAGGTCTGATCCCCAGTGGCATCAGACTGGGAGGTGCCATAGTGGGTTGAAGAATGTCCCACCCCAAATTCATGTCCACCTGGAGCGTCAGAATGTGACCTTATTTGGAAATAGGGTCTTTGTAGATGTAATCAGTTAAGAATCTCAAGACGAAGAATCATCCTGCATTTGGGATAGGCCCCTAATTCTAACGAGTGCTGTCCCTTTAAGAAGAGGAGAGGACACACAGAGGCCCAGAGAGGAGAAGGCCACATGAAGACCGAGGCAGAGACTGGAGCTTCGCAGCCTCACAAGGGGCTGCGACCTGTAGCTGCCGGACGCTGTGGGGGAGGCACAAGGAAGGATTTTTCTCCCAGAACCTTCAGAGGGAGTGTGGCTCCGCCACATCTTGGTTCTAGACTTCTGGCTTCCAGAACAGTGAGAAATTAAATTCTGTTGTTTAAAACTACTCAGTTTGTGGTCATTTGCTATGGCAGCCGCAGGAAGTAAATCCAGAGCCCAGAGGGGAGAGGAAAGCCTCGGGCAGAGCCGGCAGTGACGGTGCAGATGGCTGAGGGGGTGAGGGCTCCTCGGACAACACCCGGCCTGGGCCGGCACAGCAGACTCAGCTGTGCTGTTCCTTTCCCACAGGCTCCGTGGGATCCCCAGAGGGACCCAGCACAGGCGAAGCCTCCCAGTCCTTCAGAAAGGGTCCTGTGCTCTTGGAGCCGCCGAGCAAGCTCCCGCAGGTCGGGGCCCTCTCCCCACGCAGCCCCTTGGGTCAGCGGTCTCCTAACTTGTGCTGTGGTGGGAGATCTAGGGACGGGCCGCTGGCTCTGGCCTTGGCTAGAAGGTCATCTCCAACACCTCAGAGATTTAAAAAATGCTACTGCCTGAGATGGCCTGTGGGTCTCCGGGTCGTCTCCCCTGTAGGTGGTGCTAATATACAGCCAAAACAGAGAGCCCCTGAGGGACCCGTGAGAAACCCCGGAAGACTGCTGCTTCCAAATCCTGGCCTCTGCTCCCAGCGGCCCCCCGCAGGGGCATGAAACCTCCCGTCATGGCGCGACTGCAGGTTTCCAACAGGTGGCCCAAGGACCAGGCCTGCAGGTGTGTTTCATCGGGGCTACACAGGGGGTCAAGTCTTACCACAGTGCAGGTACCAGAAGTTGTCTTCTACGACAACTTTTGAAGGCAGTTTTTTAGTTGGGGTTTTATACAAGAGAATTATTGCAGACGTTCATCTCACCAGGCTGTAAGTCTTGATCTTTGGCTCCTTCAGGTGAATGGCTTTAGATGGGGTGATGGGAGGGGTGGTGAGACGCTGGTTAGCAAACGTGTCAAGAGGAGAACAAGGGGCACGTGCGTTGGAGCAGGGGCCGTGCCAGGCAGGAGGTGGCAGGGGGCCTGATCTCCTGAGGCCTGCCGGCTGACAAGATGGCAACCCCCGGGGCCTGCCAGGCAGACAGGACCCCTCCGAGGGGTGGAACAAAGAAACCCAGCTCTGCATGCTCCTGGTCCTCACAAGTCCTCATGCCAGCCCCTCAGGGCCTCAGGCTTGTCCAGCCCCAGACTGAGGGAGGGCTCACACACTGCCACCCAGCATGCGGTTGAACCCCCCTGCCCTCCATGCCCCAGCTGAGGGCCTCCCACTGTCCCTCCAGACACAGAGAAGGCACTTGACAAACATCTGCTGTCAGAATGAGTGAATGAGGAACACGGAGATGAGAGCCAGAAGCATACAAAAGGATGGGAGAGAGGGAGGGATGATTCTGTCCTGGGAACTGAGTGTCTCAGTAATGGGGAGGTGGGGGGCTCTGCTGGCTGATGAAGAGGATGTTTGAGGGGGTTGGTGGGGAGTGGCCAGGAACATTCCCCAGAGCCCTTGGGGATCTTGTCTACTTCCCAAATGTCTCTGCCACCATCTTCAGAAAAACAAAATAAACAATACCATTTCCCCCTCTCTTTCTCCAGAGAGTTCATTAAAATGGACTGTGTATGCACAGATTTGTATCCCTGGCCTCCCAGCCTAATTACCACTTTAAAGAGCATTGGGAAAGAAATTCTATCTGCTGCAATAACAAAGTCAAAAAAGCCCTGGGTGGGGAAGGTCCCGCTCCCCTCTGGGCTTTCTCTCCTTCTCACCAAGACATCTGGCCCCTGTGGCCTCTCGGCCTGGTGGGGTCTGCAAACCACGGCAGAGAGTGCCTCTCCAAGCCACTTCGGTACCAGCAGGCGCTTGACACCAGCCATGGCCAGGCCCTATGCTGGGCCTACGAATGCAGTGGCAGATCTGAGGGGTCCTGGCCTCAGCCAAATGCAGAGCCCGTCCAAGGGGCCAGAGCACACAGGAGTTCTTGTGGAACTGGGACACTAACCGAGACCTGAGGGCAGAGTAGTAGTAGAGAGAAGAGGGAGGGCCCCACCTGCAGAGCAAACAAGTGCTCTGAGTCTTGATGAGTCAGAAGAATGTTTTACAGCAGAGAAGTGGAGAGGGAAGGTCATTCCAGCTGAGCCAAAGGTCATTCCAGCTGGAAGGTCATTCCAGCTGACACTATGAGCCAAAGTGCGGAGGTGTGACTGTCGCCCGTGTGGGGAGCAGCGAGTAGAGAGACCTGCAGGACCACAGGATGCAGGCAAGCAGTAGGCAATAGGAGAGGACAATGGAGATGGAGGTAGGAGGAGATTCTAAGAAACTCAAAGGATATGGGGAGGAGTTGAGGCCTTGATCCAAGCCCGTGAGAATCACTGGTCACTGCAAAGGCCCTGGGGCCATATCTGCTGCTACCTACAACCAAGAACAGTAGCCAGCCAAGAGTCCCATTGTTTCCAATGGGACACCTACGAGAGGCATTATAAATAACTTAGTATTTTTAAAAAATCAAGTAATCAAAATAATATCTGCAAGGTCATTCATATACATACACGCACACACACAAATAAAATGCATACCCAGTTAGACTTCAGACCTGAAGTCTGTTAGAACTGCAATCTCAAAGGAAGACTGATGTGGCAGAACTCCCTTATGGGGAGGCCTCGGGCCTGGCCTGGAAAGAACACAATGAAGACAGTGTGGCCAAGACACATTCTAAAGCCAGTGCCCAGGGTTGTGCAGAGAACTCAGGGCCCCCGCCCAGAGCGGCATGTTCTTACACCCTCAGCCAACTCCTCCCAAGGCCATTAGTTATCTGGTATTTCAGACACAGCAGAGGAAAAGCAGGGAATTAGAGGAGGCAGAGAGAGTGTATTTGAGGCAAAGACGAGGACTGGTCCTGAGGGAGACAGACAGACTAAAGAGCAGACACAGGACTGTAATCTGCACTGAGCTGGGCTCCACATCCTCTGTAAGTCCAGGGAAGAGAGGGACCTCTTTGCACAGCAGTCCCCAGTTTGTGCTATAAATATGTGTTCTCTGAGGACTCAGGAACAAAAGGATTCATGATCAAACACATCTGGGAGATCCTGCACACTATATCCCTCGATCAGCAAATCAAAACCATGTATCGATGTAGTAAAAGCCTTGAGAAGTCCTGCAGTAGAAAAGTCGACTGGTTTTGTTTACCAGTGTTCCCTAAATCTGTATAAGCACTGAACCTTCGTCCCTACCTTTTCTTCTCGAGTAACACCAGCTAACATCTCTTGGAACTAGTATCTTACAGAACTCACTGGCTTAGAAAAATGATTATTTGTCTCTTTGTTAAGGAAGAAAATATCTTTTTTTCCTTAAAAATAGTTGAAATGATGCAGTTTGGTGCCTTTCACAAAAAGCCATAGCTGCAGGGGAAATTCACTTCATCTGCACAACCCTCCTAACTCAGCAGTAAGGCCAGGAGAGTGCAATGTTACGAACTCCCAGGAGCTCAGGCTTTGGGCCTCCGGGAGCCACCTCTGGGCCACTGGTTGGCCCCAGACCTCTCTCGAGAGCCAGGAGCCACAGAGGTCCCTCTGTTCAGCCTCCTGCCCTCGAACAGCCGTGCAAGCCCATCACAACCAGCCTCTCTGGGAAGGAAGTGCCTCAGCAACCGTGCGTGCTCACACACATGCACGCACCTGCGTGTAGAAGTCCAGCAAACACAACCATGCTTGAGGAGCAAGTTCTCTTACTGCTCTAATTTTCATCTCCCTGTTTTTACATCTTGCCTATCCATTCTCCTCTACATGACGACACTCCAAGGAACCAAACACTGTGATGGTTTAGACCTGCCCAGGGGGAGCAAGAGAACAGAGACGGAAACGTGTCCTCTCTCTGTTTTTAGAATTTTCCTCTTGAAAGTGTTTCCTTTACCAGGGTTTGGATTTTCAAAAGGGCTCTGGGTCTTTACTGGGCTGGGGCCAGCGCACAGAGGGGAAGCTTTTCCGAGGCAAAAATAGATGCCCAGGGGCCCCAGCACCATCGCGCTCTTGTCCAGCATGAGCAAGCCCTGGGGAGAGGCCGGCATGGTCTCTAGGCGGCCGTCTTGGCTGTTGACACGGTGGGGGAGGCAGGGGCACCCAGGACCTCACCTGGTATGTGTTGTCGAAGCTGTCGTACATGAACCGCGTGATCAGAGACGTCTTCCCGACTGCAAAAGAAGAAGAAGAGGGGGGTTCAGCTGGGGCAGGTACACTAGACTCCTCTAAATACGTATCATGTGAAGCAAACAGATAAGGAAACAAAAAGGCCTAGAGGAAAGGATGAAATGCAGAAATGGAAGCAGGAGGCCGACCCCCGGACAGGTACCCCAAGGTGAGGCGGCCAAGTCTCCACGGGTGGGCTGTAGGGGAGTTCTTGCCAGCACCAAGCAGGAGGCCCCCCCACCGGCCCCAAGAATTCTCACCACCCACACCCAGGTCTTCCTTGAACCCCAAGAGCCCAAGTGAGGCAAGAACCATATATGGAGAATCAGAGCAAGTTGGTGTAAGACAAGATGCTGCTCTCGCTTGGGCCCACGTTCACTTGGAAATACGTCCTTGCCATTGGCCACAGGCTGGGATGGAGGCATGCTCATTTTTTCCCCATTCACTCAGCCTGGGAACTAGTAAGGAGGGTGGTTTTCCAAGGAACCATGGGGGCAGTGGAAGTAAATGGGCTATCACCCAGTGTCTCTCAAGGGCAGGACTATTTTTTGCAGTGTGTACCTGATGGTCTAGCTCCTCACAGGATGTTTAACATCCTTGGACCTTGCCAGGTAAACACTGGCACGATCCCTAGGCACTATGTCAACCCAGGACTCCCTTCCCACATTTGCAAATGCCCTCGAAGGGACAGTAATACCCCCAAACAAGAACCACTGGCATGGCTGAGAGAAACCAGGTAGGCTCTTGGGAATTCCACAAATGCTGCTAATTTCCCAAACTGCGGGGCTTGGCTGCTGACCTAACCCTGTGCAGGTCCCCTGGGGCCTGGCATTGGCGGAAATGCCTACCGCAGCATTTCTTATTATCTGGGAGGGGAGGAAGGGTGACAAAGGAACATCTGCTGGGTCAGGCCCAGCAGGGACTGCTTCTGTACACTGTCCCATCAAGTCTCTGCCATGGGCCTGGGAGGCTCGGAGGGGAGACTAGCCCAACTGGGCTTGGCTCAGAGCCCCTCCTCCTCTGGGCTGCAGGAGACAGACAACCCTGGCAGGGAAAGCAAGAGTCAGCACCTGAAGGTTCTTCATCCTGCCTCTCCCTGATTTTTGGGTGGGATGTCCACAGGCTGGGTCTGGTGGGGAGGTTGGTCACTGCCTAGGTGAAGCAGGGCAACCCAAGTTGGCTCCTCTGGGAAGGGTCCTTTGCCAATTATGAAGACTTAGTAGTACACCATATAAGAGACAAGCAACCATCTTCCAACAGCCAACATTTCTAAGGGAAAGGCAATTGTCTTCTAGCCAGAAGGCACATCTGACAGACTGGGGCAAATTTAGATGGCCCCATCTTTGACCCAGAAGTGATTAACTGGATTCAAATCCTAGCTGGGGTGCTATTTAGCTGTGTCATTTTGAGGTGGCCACCGCTCCTCTGGACCTCAGCTTCTCATTTTAAAGTGGGTATAATAACATCAAAGATTTCAAAGAGCAGTGGTAAGAATTAAACAAGAGTGCCAGGCACATAGGAAATGCCAAAAGTGGAAGGAGACTGCAGGTAACTGAGATATTGAGACAATTTCCAGAATATCAGATTAAAAAAAAAATACTACCACGACCACTGGCTTGACCTTGCCTATCATATGTCTCTTCATTTGGCTGTTTCTGACTTGTATCCTTTATAATCAAACTATAATCATAAGTAGAACACTTTCCAGAGTTTCTGTGAGTTGTTCTGCTAAATTACGGAAACTGAGGAGGGTCATGAGAACCTCTGAATTTGTGGCCAGTGGTCAGGAAGTGTGGTGTCCTTGGGCAGCCCACTTGTGGCTGGCATCTGAATCCGGGGGCAGTCTCATCGGGGCCATGCCCTTCAACGGGGGGGGGGTCTGATGCCAGCTCTGGGGGTAGTGCTGGGTCATATACCAGCTGGTGTCACAAGGCCACATTTCTATTTCAAACATCTCTGGGGTGAGCAGTGACATACCCATGATCTCTTCTAATCTAACCTGGAAACCGAAAGGTATTAATCAGTTAAGTGCTTTCCAATTGCTTTAAATCTCCCCTTAACTTTCACATGAAGGTGAGAAACGGAGGTTTCCCACACAGAAAGGCCTGGCTGCAAAGTGCTAAGGGGACCATAAAGTAAAACCTGGAGCCAGCAAGAGGCAGACAAAATCAAAGAGAACACAGCAACCTCCTTTTCTAAGAGAGAGTGGAAAGTTACCACCTACTCAGGAAGACGGGTCGCAGGGCCCACTAGTAATTTCCCCAGGTGGTGACACACCGCATCTCGTCTTGGAGGGGAGAGGAGCGAGCATCAGGGAACAGGACGGGGAGCAGGGAGGATGACACCAGTTCTCCTCCTGCACTGGGTTTTCCCTGGGGTAGCCGAGCAGGCAGGGAGGAGAGACCGTGGAATCACAGAAAGTAACCAGAGGAAAAGGAGGTCCGTGGAGTGACTGAGAACTTAGAAATCCCCACAAGGGCTTAGAAATCCCCACCAGGGGGCGCCTAGGTGGCTCAGTCATCAGGCATCTGCCTTCAGCTGGGGTCATGATCCCTGGGTCCCGGGATAGAGCCCCGCGTCGGGCTCCCTGCTCAGCGGGGAGCCTCCTTCTCCCTCTCCCGCTCCCCCTGCTGTGTTCCCTCTCTCGCTGTCTCTCTCTCTAATAAATAAATAAATAAAATATTTAAAAAAAAAAATCCCCACCAGGGTGACAAGGCCAAGTCACTCTATCTCGAGACAACAGCCACTGGCAGTGGGTGAGTGCTGGCTCACAGGGTGACTGCCAGGTGGAAGAAGAAGGTCCCGAGACAAGCTGTTCACTGGGGCTGTGCAGGAGGAACTTTGAAGTGTGGAGTCCTGCCAGGATTTCCTGTGCGTTCCCACAATAACCATGGTGGGCAGCACACGCCTCCTGTATTTGCAGAGCGTGCTCTGGGCATGTGCCAGGGGTGCCAGGCACAGATTTACCTGACAGCAGTGAGCAGAATACACGAGACCCCTCCCTACCGGAAGCTTGCGGGAATTCTGCGCTTGCAGCAACCCCACGCTAAGTCCTTAACGTGGTTTAGGCCTCAACTCTGAAGCAGGTGCTCCCACCATCCTCATTTTCACACACACGGAAATGAGTTGACAGCTATTTGCCCAGGGCCAGACTGAGTGGGGCCAGGCCGGGGTGACCTCACCAGGGCACAAGCTCCTCTCCCTGACCCTCCTCAGCATCTTGGGGCCAAATTGGGTCTCAGGATTCTTCCAGGTCCCTGCTACCACCACTATGGAGGTCATAGGATTCTGGAAATGGCCCCACCAAGCCAAGGCTCCTTTTCCTTGGGACCAGACAGAGATGGGGGGGGGGGGGGCTTTTCCCCAGTGGGGCCATGCTTGACCCAATCTGGAAGGTCAGAAACTGGGAAGTGAGAGGCACAAGGGGGGCTCAGCATGTGAGGGTGAGCGGGCTTGAACACCTGGGGCCCGGCACCCTACCTGAGGCCTGGACTGAATGATGGGTTCATTACTGACTTGCTGCAAAAGGGAGTAATTTCTTACTGTTGCCCCAGGCCCGTCTTTCTCATTTCTCAGAGCAGAAGCCCACCCTCTTGCCTGCCTCCGAGCTTCCCCGAGACCACCCCTACTCCGTCCACAGCTGCCGGGATAATGTGGCTCAGACCCTCCACAAGTGCCCTGGGTGGAAGGTTTGGGAACCCGCAACTGGCGAGCTTGCCCCACCTCCTCGGCGTCCTATTCTCTCAGTCTCGGCGTGAAGGGGTGGCAGGACAGCGGCAGCCGTCACCTGACTGGGCTCTACCACTGCGCCAAAGGCGGGGGAGGCCCGGGAGGGGCGGCGGCATCCATCGTGCATTCCACCGGCCCCTGCCGCCTCTGGGAGCCGTCCTCCCCTCGCAGCTCTGTTCTCAAGGTCACCCTGTCCCGCATGCCTTCTAACAGCTGCTCCTGGACACCGCTGCAGCAACGCAGAGCTGTTCCTGAGGACAAAGATTCAGCTCCACTGGCAGGATTATATTCAATAAGCAGGCATATCGTCACTGAGCTCTTCTCTCTGCTCATGGCTCAGCGGTATCTTCTGGTAGTTTAGTCCCACATGATTAAGCAGGGAGACGCATTTTTCCTCTTTCAACCGAATGAGGGTGAGAAAAATTCATTAGTGAGCATTTGCCAGGAGTCTTTACAAAGAAGGAGACCGACTCTCTTCCTGGGCTTCTACTCAGTGCCAGACAAGAAATGTGGTGCTTAACTTAGGTTCCCTCATTGAATCCTCATCACGATCCAATGAGTTAGTTACTGCCAGCAAGGTCACAGAGCTGGTAAGCATTGGAGCTGGCGTATAAATCCAGATCTGCCACCATTGTCCACGCCCCAGGCACAACATTGTGCTGGTTTATGGAAAGGCCTGACCGGCAGCAAAGCAGGAGATCACAAAAAGCAGGGGCCCAGGTGGCGGGGCAGTCGGGAAGGCCACAAGGAGGAGGCAGGGCAGTCGCCGAGCTGTGGGAGGGTGAGGGAGAATGGGGCTTCCAGGTGGAGGGAACAGTGTGAGGAAAGGCACAGAGGCAGAGACACAAAGTTCGTGACAAGGGACAGGAGACGATAGGCCAGGGGGAGCAGTAATGTGTCCAGGAGCCATGGGGGATACCCTGGGAGGTCTCCACATCTGAGTTCTGTCTCAGGGAAAATGGAACCCAACCAGTGTGTGAGGAGAAGCGTACGTGACAAATACTGTTCAAGGAAGCTCCTTGTGGCCGGTGGGTTGATTTAAACCAAAATCCACCTCTGGGGCTGGCTGTGGAGGGAAGGTAGGGAGAAAGGAAGGAAGGCAGAGAGAGGCAAGGCCAGCAGGGCAGGGAACACACCAAGGAGCATGGATTCTCTCCCAAGGGTGGCGGTAGCTTCTGAAGGGTCTTAAGTAGAGAGGTGGTGGGAACAGGTGTGGCCGTTCATAACTTCCATGATGGCCCACCAAATATTCCCCATCCCCATGTTTTTTTACAATGTGCCACTGATACTCTGTCTGGGGGCGGGGACCTGGGCGGGCCTGTGACTGTGGCAAAAATGGCACTGTGACTCTCAAGACTGGCTGAGGAAAGGCAGCACAGCCTCTGTCTGGAAGCTGGCCCTTCAGCCCAGCCGCCATGCTGTGAGGAAGCCCAAGGCAGCCTACGTGAGGGAGGACCACACGGAGACACCCGCCTGGCAAGAAATGGAGGCCCCCACCAGCAGCAGACCTGTGGGTGAGAGAGCCTTCCAATGATCCCGGGCCCTAGCCCTGGAGCCATCAGCTGATGCCCAGTGAAACAGAAACATACCTTCCCTGCCAGGATCTGTCCAAACCATACAGATTCCTGAGCAAAGTGAATATTCACATTGTCTTATGCCACTAAGTTTTCGGGTGTTTGTGATAGAGCATTACATAATCAGAGCAACAGATCTGTGCTTTAGGAGGAAAACTTACAGCACTTCAGGCAGAATGGCTTACAGGGGCCAGACTGGGGGCAGCAGTCCAGCGAGAGACAGCAGATCTCAGTGAAAGCAGAGGCAGTGGGGCTGGGGAGAAACAGAGCTAGGGAGAGCAGGACTTAGTGACTGGTTAGATGCGGAGGAGAGTCCAGGACACCTCCCTGTCACCTGGCTTTGTGACTAGCAGATGATGGAGCCATTCCTTAAGCCTAAGTAAAACTGGATGAGGAGCAAACCCCAAGTAAGTAAAATCACCTGGATTCAGGTCACCCATAAAGGTTTTTTGTTTTTTTTTTTAATTGTCAGGCCAAAGCACAAATGCCAGCACTAAATTCAGAAAGAAAACCTTTAAAAAATTATTAGCAATAGTTTTTCAGTCTCATGAGCTGAGAATCTAAGCTTATTTTTCACTATTGTCATTATCATAAAAGAGTTATTTTCTTACCCGAGTGTGAGCTGCTGACCCAGGGGTTTTGCAAACCTGTCCAGATGAGCTCAGTCCCATACACCCTGGAAATTCTACCAGTGCAATGTGTATTGAATGCCAGTCCTTCACAATCAGCTACCAGCACCCACCTGGACCTCACTCCACCAGCCTCCCATAGGCTCTGGTCCCCATCTCAGGGCGGGTCCCAGATAAGCAGATTTTTGTACGTTTGGGTGGCTTCTAGGTAGCTGCAGAGGCCTCTCTACCCACTCAACAAACACCCACTGGGGGCTTACTCTGTGCCAGGCCCATGCTGGGCACAGAATTCCCAGCGAGAAAGCAGGTGCATCTCTGCTCTCCCCTGCAGCCCTGCTCCAGTGAGGAGCTATTCAGGTGCAGATTCCTAAAGTGCCAAGCACCTGGGGACGGACTGTTGAGAGCCAACCAGAAGACAAGTCCACTCGGTTGGAGAACTGCAGTGGTCTCCTGAAGGAGGTGGCCATTTGGGCTGGGTCTTAACTGGTGGGGACGGGGCATCAGGTGGAACGGTGTCCCCAGGGGAGGGACTGGATGGAGCTGGTGATGTAAGGCTGAGGTATCCTCTGCATACAGCTGTCACCCACACTTCCGCATGGCTGCCACGTGAAGCCAAACCCTCCCAGGACCTTGGGGTCAGTAGCTATGAGGGCTCCCGGGCTTGGCTTGTGTCCAGGCCACAGGCTGACAGCTGAGTGGGCCCTGACCCCCCAGACTCTTGCTCTAACATTGTCTCCCTCCATGAAGGACCCCCCTCCACCCTGTCATCTCCATAGCAGGTGTGGGTGTGGTGAGGTGGAGAGATTGCTGAGAGAGCCAGAAATGGGGCAGAACATGAGGGAGAGCACAAGAAATTAGCTGGAGACTTTGTGGAAGGTCTGGCAAGACCTGGCAGAGCATGAACCGCCCAAAGGGTAGCCTAGCCCTCTCGCTGAGTTAAGCCAGAACCTCGGCCCATAATCTGTTCTAGGCCACACATTCACATTTACCACCCACACTAGCTATGGGATGCTGCTGGACAGTGGGGTTCCATCTGGTTTTCCTTGGGGCCACAGAGCTAGGCCCAGAGTGGGAGGCAGGAAAGACCTGGAAGAGCCCCCTGCCATTTCTAGGCCACCCTGGCAGCCTGCCCACCTCTTTGATACCTGTGTTTTTAGGAGAGCGGTCCACATGCCAGGGAAATGGTCTCTGCATCCTTGGCCCACAGCCAGGCCCAGGTTAGAGAATGTCCGTAGCTGTCAGAAGGCAGCCCTCAGACTGAAAAGGCAAATCTGCTTCACCACGGCTGAGGCCAATAACCTGTTCCTAGGTTGGGCCCAGGTGACTCAGGTATTCCATCAGCTCAGTTTCCAAACCACAAGTGGGAAAAGCTGTATAAGTGCTGGGGAGGGCCTGCCAGCTGAAGGGCTCAGTCCTTGCCCTGCAGCTAAGAAGGAAGCCAGGCCATCCTGGGCCAGTGTCCCTACTCTGCAGGGGTGTGGGGAGAGGACTGCACTGTTCCCCTGCACCCCCATGCCCACAAACTCCCCCCTTCTGGCTTGACCATGGGGTGCACAGCCCCTGGGTCCTACACTGATGAGAAGAACCAGTGAGACACCATCTACATCTGTCTGACCCTCATTTCCTTTTGTGCTGTTTTCACAAAACAGAAAAGCCTGCTTTAACCTTCCTACAAAGTTGACAAGGCTGGAGGGCTAGGGCCCACTCCACACCCACCCTGCCACCCCATGTTCAGAAAGGCAGCTCCAGACCAGGGCTTTGCCAGCCTACCTGAGCCCTGAGGGGCCAGCTGGCTCACTGTAGGCTAAATGAGGAAATGTGAAAAATCCCATTTCAAACCATCCCCCAAAAGACTCAGACAGTAATTAAGAAAAATGCAAAGCTCTTCATTGGACACTTTAATTAAGTGTGTTAATTCCCTCTGACAGAGGATGCTCAGCCACCTGGGCCTCACTGAGGGACCCAGGGAAGACAGAACAGAGGAGGGAGAAGGGAGTGGAGGAGGGGTGGGCAGGACGGTGGTTGGGGCTGGCTTGGCCGAGGCCCTTTCTCCTCCTCCAGTTGGGAACCTGACCTGTTCCTGCCCCTCTCACTTTCCCACTGTCCTCCACCCATCCCTATCTCCTCTGTGCAAGACCAGTGATCCTAGGAAAGCCTACTCTGAGTCAGGGGCATGGGGTGTCATCCCCTCCCTTGGCCCCCCACCAACATACATCTCAGCTCTGCCATTCACTAGGCTAAGAGGTCATTATTCCAATGAGGTCGGGCTAGATGGTCTTAAAGGCCTGCTTCTACCTTGGGGCTGGTGACAAATGCTTACCAAGCCTGAAATACAGCTTGAAGAAAGCACCAACATGAGCTCCTCTCCTGCTTGGCCAGAGTCCCTCCGACCCTTGGGCTTCGCCAACCTTCAAACATTTCATCCCCTTCCCACTGCCACCCCCCACTGGTCTGGAGCCCTGAGAGAGAGGGCTGTGGGCCACTGGAGCCAGGGAGGGGGCACTGGCACGGAGGGAGAGGCTGTGCTGTCTGCATGTCACCGCTGTGTACGAGAAGTGCCTGCACTTATTTGATAGCCTGGCTTAACCCCACCCTGCTTTTTTTACCTCTAAAGGGGTTATTGGTTACTTTTGATAATAAAACTGCTTAAAATAATATCAAGATATAGTAGTTACATATCAATAACAACACTAATAGCCTCCCAATCTTTTTGAATACCCCTCTTATGTTTGAGGAGATCCAAAGCCATCCTCCCCAGCATAGGATCCTTTCTTGTAGCCATGCTATAGGCACATGACTTGGCTCTCCCATTGGACCCTCACATGAGACTCCACCAGAAATGGCCAACATGAATCTCTGGGGGCAGGGGGAGGGGATGCCCTCTGGGTTCTGCACAGAGAGGCAGCCCTGATGTGGGTTTCAGCATCAGCTCTTGCCAGTACCCAGCACTGGAATCGGGCCTCCTCCTAGATCAGTCCTGGTGTGACTCAGATTGCTGCTCTAGGCCTGGTTCTCTGACCCTCCCAGAGACTCTGAACTTCCCAATCACTGCTCACATTCATTGTCTGCTCTGCTCGAATCAGCTGAATAGTAAGAGCAGATGTCTCTTGCTTGCAACTGAGAATTCTGAGGGGGATATAAGGCAAAAGGCAAGTAAGCTAAAAAGAGAAGGCTGGAGCAAAGAGTTTGTTTACAGGAATATGTCTTGTAACATCTTACCCAGCCCCCGAAGTCAGAATAAGAAATTACCTGAGCTCCCCAGCAGGGGAGGGAAGGGGAGGAAAGGGGAGGAAAGGGGAGGGAAGGGGAGGGAAGGGAAGGGAAGGAAAATTTCAAAAACCAAAAAAATAAAGACAAACAAAAATCATGACCAACTGTAAGATTCATAGTATTCATGAGATAAACCAAACTAGTTGTTAATACTGAGCTTTTTATAAGAGCTAAACAACACAAAGTTCTTGAAAAAGTCTGGAAGGCAGAAATCATGTAGCCAGTTAAATTTACATGCTAATATAATCAACTGGATGAACATCACTGATGAAATGCAAGGATGCTACCAGCCCCAACACCACCTGCCCAAGTCACTGTTCACATTCATGAGTCCAAACCAGTGTTTCCTACAAATAAATGATTAAATGAAAAACCAAGGGCCCAGGACTTCAGCTTCTGGTCAAGATGGAATAACAGGGACCAGATTTATCCTCTCACTTGAAACAACCAGAAGACAGACAACATATATGAGAAACAATTTCCAAGACCCTGCAGTGAAGGACAGTAAAACCTGAGAGACACAAAACAAATGACATGAGCCCCACCACTGTCCTCAAATTGATGCTCTGAGGACATATCAGGCCAGAGCACAGGAAGGATGGAGCCAGGTGGACTACCTGAGCTGAGATAGCGCTGAGAGTCCAGAGAAAACAAGGCAGCTAGAGTTCACAGGGCAGAGTGCTGGAGAGAAGGGAGATGCACAGAGACAAAGAGAATTCCAGAACATCCTCAGTCTTCAGCTGAGGATGGATCAGCAAATGTGTGTAAGGAAACTACTCAAGGTTGGGGAAAGGAGCACGCAAATGGATTAAAAGAAACTGCCTGGCATCTACACAGGCCTGGGAATAGTGCCTGTTCCTACCAGCCAGAGTGAAAAGTCTCATCATTTACAGTACACTGGGCTGTGCCTCAGAAGTGGGCAATAATTAGCCCCACTCTGGTGAGGACCACTCCAGTCCCAGCTAACAAATCTTAGGAATATTTATAGGAATACAAAAACTATCCAATACACACCATGGCAAAACTCACAATGCCTAACACCCAATAAAAAATTACCAGGCATGCAAAGAACACCTCAATAGTGGGCAATAATTAGTATGACTGAGCACCACTCCAGTCCCAGCTAACAAATCATGAGAATGCTTATAGGAATACAAAAGCTATCCAATACATACATATCCAATACATATATTAGCATGGCAAAACTCACTGTCTAACATCCAATAAAAAAATTACCAGGCATGCAAAGAACACCTCAATAGTGGGCAATAAGTAGCCTCAGACCGAGCACCACTCCAGTCCCAGCTAACAAATTGTGAGAATGCTTATAGGAATACAAAAACTATCCAATACATATCATGGCAAAACTCACAATGTCTAACATCCAATAAAAAATTACTAGGCATGCAAAGAACCAATAAAATAGATCTCTAATAAAGAAGAAGAAAACCAATTAATCAAAACCAGGCCCAAACTGACACATGTTAGAATCAGCAGATGAAGACACTAAAAAATTTTTATAACTCTATTTCACATGTTCAAAAAGTTAAATAGAGATGCAGAAGACATTTAAAAAGACACAAATCAAACTTCTAGAGGTATGAGATATAAAAATACACCAGATGGGATTAACAAGAGATTAATCCCAGATTAACTGCAGAAGAATGGATCAATGAATTTGAAGACACAGTGATATTGAAAATGAAACAAAGACAAAAAAGAATAGAAATAAATGACTGGAATCCCAGTGAACTGTGGAATGATGTCAAGTGGACTAATCTATATGTAATTAAAGTCCTCAAAGGACTGGTTGTGGGGGAGTAGTGACAGAGAAAAATATTTAAAGAAATAATTACTGAAAATATTTGAAATTTGAGGAAAACTATACACACAGATCCAAAAAGTTCAATGAATCCCAGGCAAAGGAAACATAAAAGAAACCACACCAAGGCACATCATAACCCATTTGCACAGAATTAGTGACAAAGAGAAAATCATAAAGGTAGTGAGAGAACAGACACATTAAGTATATAGAAACAAAAATAAGAAGACAGTAATTTCTCCTCAGAAACAATGCAAGCAGGAAGAAAATGGAGCAGTTATCTGTAAAGTACAGAAAGAGAAAAACCTATTAACCTAAAACATTATAACTTTCAGATATATATATTATCTAACATCTGTCAAAACAAAGATGAAATAAAGATTTTTTCAAACATTCAAACACTGACAGATTTCATCACCTGCAGACCCTCACAATGAGAAATGTTAAAGGAAGTCCTCCAGGAGAAAGTGAAATGACACCAGATGGGAATGTGGAGCTACACAAAAGAACGATGAACATGAGGAATGGTTAATACGTGGTTAAATATGTAATATCTCTTTCATATTATTTAAAAATCTTTGAGGAACCTGGCAGGCTCAGTTGGTGGAATGTGCGACTGTTGATCTCGGGGTTGTGAAGTTGAGCCCCAGGTTGGGTGTAGAGATTACTTAAAATCTTTAAAAAGAATAAAAATCTTTAAAAGATCATTGACTTTGTAAACAGAAATAACTGTATGTTGGATCACAGACCTAAGAAAACATGGAAGAAAAAATTTTCTGTTACCTTGTCAGAAACCACACAAACCAGAAGAAAATGAAGTGACATTTTTGAAGTACTGAAAGAAAAATACTGTCAACACAGACTTCTATACCCAGCAAAAAATCTTTTAAAAATGAAGGTGAGAAAAAGGAATCAAATGCAAAAACAATTTCTGCTAGCAGACCTATAACACAAGAAAGTAAGTTCTTTGGGCAAAGGAGCAGGATACCTGCACACTCATGCTTACATCACACATAGTACATGCACTTAAAATCTGACAGATCTGGATTTGAATCCTGACTCTGCCACTTATTTGCTGTGTGATCTTAGGTTAGTTACTATCCTCTCTAAGGCTCAGCTTCCTCATATGTACAATGTAGGTTGAAAAGCCTATGCTCACCTCTCATATTATGAATTCTATGAGAACAATGAAAAGTTAACATTCTAGGTGAAAGGCACATGGGAATGGAAGTCTTTGTACTATTCTTGCAACTTTTCTAAAGGCCTAAAATTATGTCAACGTAAAAGTTAAAGAAAGAAATACGGTGATTTTAAAAAAATTATGCACATACATGCACACATCCATGTCTCTCAGATTCCTAGCACATTCAGGAAATGGCTTGTTCTGATTTATTAAACATTCTGGTCAACATGAAGTTTTCCTAAGAAACAAGAATATAACTACTTGGCATCAACTTAGTCTTTTACAGAAAACCAGGACCTACCTGGGCACCAGGAAGCTGCTGTGAACCCTTCTAACCATGGGCCAGGAGACTGAGCAAGCCTAGACAAATCAACTCAGTGGGCAGAGCCCATGTGAAACCACCACCTGTGCACGTGTGGGGAGATGCATGCAAACACAGACACACACACGCATGCCCAATCCAGCAGGCATTAGAAGCTCTAGTGTGCGTGGGAACTCCCTGATCCTCCCACTGTCTTAGCTGTGAAACTGAGAATCTTGTCAAGAGAATCTGCGGGACTTTCTTGACAACCACGTGAGACCTGACCACACAGCTTGTGTGGAGCTCGTCCCAACCACAACCAGTGCACCTACCGTCTGGACCTTCTCTGCCTCACTGAGTCATCTCAAACACTCCTGTCAGCTTCAAAAAAGGTGCAGAGTCTCCCCTCCAGGTCCCAACAGCAGCACCAGCACCTGCTAGCTTTGAGTACTAGCCACCCTCTACTCCCTGCTCAGATCAGGAGCCCCCACTCACAGCATACACAGTTACCCTCTGGCATGGCTTCCATGGATAGCCAGACCAGGGTGGGCAGAATGGCCCGAGGCTCAGGCCAACTGCATTCAGACCCTACACAGGCCAGTCATGTCCACACGCCTGAGCAGCTGCATGGGTGCTGTGAAACATTACTTCATAGTGAGGATATGTATGTTTGAGAGAAGGAGGGAGCACATGCTAAATTCCCACCACCAGCTGATCTTTTGACAAGGCTGGTGTTAATGCAATTTGGTAGTTTATTGAACTGGTAGGAACTCTTGGCCCATCCACAGCACAGAGTTTGGCAAAGTCGTATTCGTGCTCATGTTTATCCCTTCTTCCCAAAGCAAATTGCTGGTGTCATTGATGGTAAAAGCCTCACTAACAGGGAGAGAAATGTGGGGCAATGAGAACAAGCAGGCAGTGCTGAGAGGCATGGCTTATGTTTCCCAGGTTGTCAGCTGAGGTCCAGTCAGAGTGGCCCTGTGACAGTGGACCCGCAGCCCCCATGCATGGGGGCACTGCTATGGTCTGGCCAAGAGAGCAAGCTCGCTCAGGAGATGGAAGGTGGTGTCCGACTGCAGGCTAATGTAGGCAGGGCACCTTCCCAGGTGCCCAGCCCCCCTCAGAGGACCCTAAGCTGACATCCATGAGTGCTGTCTCTGAGGTCTCCATGAGCACAGGGAATTGTTCTTGGCACTCCTCCTGGCCCCAGCTTCTCCTCATCTCCTGTGTACACCCTCATTCAGCCTGCTCGCTGCTGCTCACCTTGCTGCTTTGACAAAGGGAACAGGCACATTCCCAGCCCCTGCACCTCTAGAACCAGCTGGAAGGGGAAGAATGGATATGCAGACCTCCTCCTTCAGTCAACAGAAAGGAGCTTTCATGAGGGACTCCAGGTCACCTCCTCAGGGTTCACTTGGGGAGTAGGGATGCCTTCCTGGTGAAGTTAAGAGATGCGGATCATTGTTTCTGAGATAGAGAAGGTACTCTAGATCTCCAGAACCCTGGGCCTGGGAGTGGACACAGGACCACCCAGTAGGAGGGAGGAACCCTGTGTCTCCAGCTCTTGTGAAATCAGGGACAACTGCTGATCAGGTACTGGGGTGACCAGAGGGCCAGGCGAGAGGGAGTGAGCTGAGTCAATACTTAGGTCTGCCCTCTGGACTTGGATGCCTGGGTACCAGGACATGGTAGCCAGGCTCACCCAGTTCCCATCCCACAAGCTCTGGTTCCCTAAGAAGCCCTCTCAAAAGCTGCACCAGAAGTGCCATGAGCCATCAAGGACTCTAGAGTTAATCTTGCCCAAGCCCCTCACTGAGCTGAGGAGATGTGAGGTCAGAGAAGAGGGGCCAATTGCCCAGAATCACACGGCACCAGGGTCATGGTTAGATAGTATCTCTCCTGGTTCACAGCTAGATCTCCATTTCAAAGGTTTCTCTGAGCCCATAAGGCTTATGAAGTATGCTCAGGACAAGGAGATCCTGCCTCCTGAAGTCCCAGGGGAAGTGCCAAGGAGCAGTGGAAAGTAAACTGCACTAAGGTGCAAAAGCCTGGTCCCAGAAGGCTTACAGATCAGAGTGGCTGCAAAATACCAAGTCAGGGCAAGAAGGCAGCTAGAGAAACTTTGATCCAGCCCTGACATGTGACATGATCCAGCATGTGATGGGGAAACTGGAGGTCCAGGGCACAGGACGGTTTGTTCAAGGCCGCATGAAGAAAGCAACGGCAGAGCAAGAACCAGAGCCCCACTCCGAGGGGCCTCCCTCACTCCTGCTTTGGGGGGCCCCAGCCAGCTGTTTAACCTGGAGCAGGTCCTGGCCCCACCCTGGATGCTCCAAATCCTTGTCTGCAAAACAAGGGCATCTCTAAGGTGTCTCCTTCCTGGAAAATCTTCACCCCATCTGTATTAGTTATTGGTTGGGTAACACCACAACCTTAGTGGCTTAAAACAACACACACTGATTATCTCACAGTTTCTGTGGACGGGAGTCTGGGCATGGCTTATGTGGGTCCTCTGCTCAGGGTCTCACAAGGCTGCAATCATGGTTATCAGCACGGTAGCAACACTTTTTTCTGGGGCTTGGAGTCCAAGCTCTTCCAAGTTCCTGTGATTCTTGACAAAATTCAGTTCCTTGTGGCTGGAGGGCGGAGGCCCCCATTTTGTTGGGGCTGCTGGCCAGAGGCTGTTCTTATCTCCTAGAGGCTCACCCACAGTTCCACACCACATGAGCCCTCACAGGCCCTCTCACACATGGCAGCTTGCTTCTTCAAGGCCAGCAAGAGGGATCTTCTAGAGGAACACCCCTGTAGGGACATCCATCACCTCTGCCATCCCACACTAGGTAGAAGCAAGCCTCAGTTTCTATGTGCACTCGAGGGGAGGGGCTATGCAAGGGCATTGCTCACTCGGGGTCACCTGAGGTCACACATGACACACTATCTCACATTCACACGTTCCTAAGAGACACGACCTCTACTCTTCACTCAGCCTCTGCTTCCTCTCCCACAGTGGTGACTCGGCTGGTCGCCTGCAACAGAACCTCACGGGCCTCTGTGCCCTAAGAAGGAAGCTACCGGCTGGCGTAGGCAGAGGCTCGGGGCGGGGGAGGAAGGCTGGAAGCCTGTTGTATTACTGCACCGTGCATTTGCACACTGCTCTGCACGGTTCTCGCACACCACATCCAGCCCTCCCAAGCCAAGGTGGAGGGACAAGTTGACACCATCCAGATCAGAACCCTGGCTTACAGTAGCCCTTCTGCTGCACGATGGAGGCAGGAGGGAGCTGGGTTCTGGCCCCACATGTGGGATTCTGCCCTCTTCTGATGTAGGTGGGAGAGACCCAAGGTGGGTGGTCAGCCGGGCACTTTTTCAGGTCTGCTTTTCAGACTCTGATCTGGGCAGCAGCCTGCGGCACTTTGGCTGGATGTGGGGGAGGAAGGGGGTACTTAATGAATTACGATCAGAGAACTTCTGGATCCTGGTGCTATAGGTGGGATCTGTTAATATTCTAAAAATTTGGCCAATTTGAGGAGGGGGACTTTTTTTCTCCCTAAAAACAAACCCTTCTCAGAGGTGCTCTCTACGCAGAGAAGAGCAGAAATAAACACAGATCTCCTGGTCCCAAGACTTGACCCTGCTCACAGCTGCCCAGTCTGGGAACTGCAGGGTCCCAGTGGGGCAGAGCCAACCGACCTGAGAGAGGGAGGGACAAAGCTGAGCGTGCTCATCAAAGCCCAGCACTTGTCCTCCAGGACAAGCTAAGAACCCTTCTCTCCACCCATGCTCCGCCTCGCTGGAGGTCATCAGCCCTCCGCAGCAGCAGTCCCCGCTCCTCACCTCATCCTCGACCCAAACACAGAGCAGGTCCCCTCACTCCTGTGCCCGATACACATCAGGGCCTCTGTGGGAACCTGCAGCCTTTCATTCTGTTGGGACAGAACCTGGGATGGAGGGCACCACCACCTAGAGCTGCAAACCACCCTGGTTCTCCCAAGGCCTCAGTGCTGCTCCAGGAGCCCTGTGACTGGCACACCTAGGTCTGTCTTTTTCTGGGAGGAGGGCCTCCCTCCTCCACCTCTATGCTTCCATGGCTCTCCCTTCTCCATTCTTTCCTCCTAGCCCTCTCCCTTCATTGGATGGGGAAACAAACAAGAAACACTTGTTCGAAATGCTTCACTTTACTCTCTTCAGTCTGCAGTGTTTACTCCCTGCTCATCAACAGGGTCAGAACAGAACATTTTCTCCATGTCTCTCTGAATTAGCACACCATCCTCAGAGGAACCTGTCTCTCATGCGAAGGGCACAGTCAGCAACCCAGTCCTGAACCTGGGATGGGTCTCCTGGTCCTGCCTCTGCTCCAGGGCTTAGGGCAATGAGGAGGGAACAGAGGGGGTTCAAATGGTCACAGCTGCATTGAGCTGCTTGTGGCCAGCTTCTGGGCCCATTTATCTCCAGGCCAGCAACTCCAGGCAAAGGAGACACCTCTGCTGAGGACCAAGCAAGGGAACACGTCTCCTTACCCATCCTGACCTCAGAGACAATAAATCTGTCACGGCTCCCAGGGGCCATGGGCAGTGACCGAAATGTGTTTGATTGTTGATAATTAGGATATTCTTCACTCCCCAGCCATGCTAACAAAGGAATAGCCAGGTGGTGCTTAGTAACTTCCATGGGCACTGCCTGGGTAGCAGACAGGAGGGACAGGGGGCAGAGGTCACCAGGGCTTTGCAGGGTGAGGTTTCAGTCCTTGAGAATAGACCATGAGTTGCCTCATGGGCAGGGGACTGCACCCATTGAGCCAAGCAGGCCACCCGCTCTATGCTAGTCCCCTGCCTCTACTCTGGCTCCCTGACTCTTGCCCTTTACTTTTTGTGCAGCCAGGCAGCTTGAGATTGGGTTTTTGTCTCCAAGTCAGGGAGTGGGGCTCTCCCTTATACAATGCTGCCCTCCCTCAAGTTCTCAGGGACCCCTAAGCTTGTTGGGGAGCTAGAATTCAGCAAAGAAGAGCAAGGGAATCCATGGGAGAAAGCAAAGACAGTGGGTCAAGCATCCATTGGAAGAGGAGCTCAGCAAGGGAGGGAGTGATAAGAGGCTGGCTAAAGGGCCAGGGGAGCTCACAAACCCAATGACCAGAAGGCAGAAGGAGCTCACATACCCAACAAACAGGGGGCTGGGGGTGCAGACATCTAATAACCAACTTCACTCCAAGTGGTACATCCTGTCCTGAGCAGGTGGCAGAGGGGAAGAGTCTGGAAGGGATGTCAGCAGCCCTGGAGCACCCCTTTGGCAGGACAGAAGCAGTCAGGGGACCCAGGGCATTGTGGAGGCAGGAAGGACAGAGGAGCTCAAGGTGGCTGGTTTTGGTGCATCCAAGTACAGTGTAGCCTTGTAGAGAAGCACAAGAGCCCCTCCCTCACAACGCTTCATTATCCTGAATGATTCGCACCCTATAAAAAACCAGGAAAATTTATGTGTCTAGAGGCCTAAATCTGAGAGCTGGAAGGAAGCTCAGGCTCACAAACCCTCCTCTATATTCTATCCTCTGTTCCCTGCTTGGCCTGGTACAGGCTGCCTGCATCCCTTGCTTCCAATCAGGCCATACTTCACCTTTGTCTTCTACTCCATGAGCATGTCCCTCCTTGGTCAAAACCCCCCAGTTGTCCCCACTGCCTGCAGGGAAGATCCAAACCCTGTGTGTGGAAGCCCTTCTCTGGGGCCTGACCCTGCTGCCTTCCCCAGGCTCAATGCTTTTTCCAACCGTGCTCACCACCTCGCCCCCCCTATGCTAGAGTCCAGCCACCCTGAACTGTGCCCAACTCCCCCAGAAATTCCAAGCCCCTCCCAGCCCCCTAGCCGTGACATAGTCAGGCCCTCTGCTCAAGATGCCTCCCTTGTGTGCCTCTGAATTCCTGCTCACTGTGCAAAACCTCCTCTGGGAAGCCTTCCCTGACACCAACACCCCCCCACCCCCTCCCCCCAGCAGACCACGCCCAGAACCTTGTTTGTGTGCTTAATAGTCACGTTACCACTGGCTGAGATTTATTACCTGCTTACCTCACCAACTACTGTCATAATCACAACACAGCAAAGCCTCTGCCCCTGTTGTCTACCCAGGCTGCGCTCCTTGTCCCTGGGCAAGTTACAGAGCCATGAAGAGGAGGTCCCCTTCCTGTGAGCAGCTGTGGGGGCCCAGCGGAGCAAGCCTGGGTGAATCTGTCCCACTTCCTGCCGGGATGGGCAGTGGAAAAATGCCAACTAGGGAGTTTGAGGCCTGGGAGCTCTTCCCAGCTCAGCAGTAACCGGTCTGAGTCCTGCAATCTGTGCAGAAGCCTTCCCCTCTCAGAGAAGCACTTCCTTCATCTATAAAATGGGTACGCAGCTCCACGCATCAGATCACTTGTGCTCTGCAGCTCACTACACAAAAATGACCCAGCAGTGATTCTCAAAACCTCCACCCCTACTTCTTTCTCCCTCGTTCATCTATAAAAGGGGGGACTGCTGTCACTGTTCCATTAACAAAATTACCTATCACTTGAGCATTTACCATGCGCCATGATTTGATGTATTTGATCTTCATGCAACCCTGCTGTCTGGTGAGGAAAATGAGCTCGGGGTAGTCCTATTACCTCCCAGTACCACCCAGAGAGCGAGGAGCAGGGCTGGGGCGGAAGTGCAGGGCTCAGGAGCACCGAGTAAGTGATGGGGCTGGAGCAGGAGCTGGGGCTAGTCTGGTGGGGATACTACGTACCCAACCTGGCACTAGCCCTTTCCCAGCCCTCCCTGCTTACCACCCACCCACCTGGCTGCCGAAAGAAGCGTCCTGGAGTAGAAGTACCTGGGAGCTGTCTCCTGTTCAGCTGGCCCCCATCAAAGGTCCTCGCTGTACAGTTAGGAATAAGCACATGCCAGCAGGAAGGGCAGGACAGCCCCATCCCCGTTGCCTGGCAACCTGAGTCAAACACCCCATCAGAAGAGATGAGCCACAGCACCCCGGGGGCACACATGCCTCCCAGGAGAAGAGGTAGCAGGCTGGAGGGGACCCTGCACTGGGGCCTGGCCAGGGAAGTTCTGGGGGAGACAGTTAGCGGAGGCCCTGATGACATGCCGTCCTCTGCAGTGCCTCTGACCTCTCTAGCCAGCGGTGCTATCTCCAGGCTGGGGGTGTTACGGGCTTAGCATCATACCCCGACCTAGCGCTGAAGTACAGGACCAGAGTCAGCGCTCCACTGGCCTGAGTGGTCACCCAGTCCAGTAGCCTCTGAGGATATATCGAGAAAGCCAGAGAACGGCTGGGGCTTATCCAGCCACAGAGGCTGCTGGTGGCTGACCCCGAAGAGAATCAGGGTCTCCAGGGCCCTGATATCTCCAGGCCTGAAGGGAGGATGAGGCCAGGAGAAGGGCTACCCCAGAGCAGGTGGGAAGCAGCCGCTTGGTTTGCTCGGTTCTTCCCAGTGTAGAAATTCTCCGCTAGAACCAGGAGGGCATCTACCTCCATAGCAGGGCAGGGCTGACTTGGGAAGGCTTTAGTTGCCCCCACACTCTCTACAACCAACTCCCTTCAAACCACCCCAAATAAGCAGTTCATTCTGTGTAAGAATGGAGTGTCTGATATGCAGTCCAACTCCAGTAGACTCCCCCATGGAGACCCTGCTTGCTTCTTAGAGCAATCCCCCTGCCCTCCTCCCTGCTCAGGGCCCCAGTGCCCCTCACCAGCCTAGGGGAATCAAAGGCTTCTTCCCATCCACCCCCATGCTGTGATCCACTGGCTCATCCTCAGCAAACAGCTTGGCACATAATTCCCCAGGAGACATTTACAGCAGACTTCGAGTCTATAAGGCCTCAGTGTTCTTCTGTCTTCTCTTCCCCACAACAAGGTCTGAACCTGCCTTTGAGGCATGAGGTCCAACAGATCAGTGTGTGTTTCTCATAGTGACCTGGGTTCAAATTCAATGCTGCCACACTAGCAGTGAGTCTGTGGCCATGACCAGCTCTCCCTGAGCCTCTATCTCCTGACCTGCAAAACAGGGAGAATTTCACATCTATCACAAGATGCTAGGGAGAAAGTACCCTGTGTGCAGTCTAGGCCATAGCGGGTATTCCTAAATGCCACCTGAGGTTATCTGGAGGAAGAACACAGAAACCTGGGAGGGTCAGCTCCATTTCCCAGGAAAAGCAGACTTGTTCTGGACCCCTCCCCGTCCATCGTCCTCTCCAAGCCCTTAGAATGAAGAATCCTTCCTAGGTGTAGGACACTCCCCAGCTGAGGACCCTCCACCAGCTCTCCACTTCCCTCAGAACAAAGTCCCAGCTCATGGCCAGCCTCTGGGACTTGCCCTCACTTCATCTCCAGCCACAGGGGAAACTGGGTGAGCGGGTTAACCCAATACTGGAAGCCCCTTTCTCTGGGGAAATCCCACCAAGGCATCATGGCCCTTCACCAACTGTCCATCCAGGCCCTGGAAGAAAGCTGTGGTCTCTAGCATAGACTGCACACAACTCAAGTCTTCCTCTCTCCCTGGCTCATGATCCACAGCACCTGCCAGGGCATCAGGCTGCCAGTCTTCCCGTGCATTTCCTGGAAGTAACCTTGGATTTTAAGTCTCTCTTCTGCCCTTAGGAGCAGGGTATCATCTGTTTTCTCCTGGACCCTGGCCTGTCCCTTGGGTACGTCCCCAACTGGGAACAGGTGGTACCTGGCCCAGGACACACGGTTGAGTCACCTGGGCTCCCACTGGTCTTGTTACCAAGAGACCAGGATAAATATGCTTTTTTACTAAAAATAAGTCATTTCATTAAATGACAAATTATTCATAACAGTGAACATTTACTTCTTAAAAAGATTCCACTTAGTTTAGGGCAATCGTTATGGAAGTAAAAAGCCCTAAGATACAGTAAGGAACTTCTCAGAGGAGTCCAGAGGTGTTATCAATCTTTATCCTCTCCTTCCCTGTCCCATGAAGCAGAGACTCTGCCTGGGGCCCCATTTCCAGGTGCCTGTCATTTTTGCTCTAGCCGAAGCTGCCCATCTCAGGGCATGTCTGGTGCTTCTCCCTGGCAACCTCCCTCCTCTTCTCTACTCTGTGCTGATAAATGGAAAAGGAGGACAGACAGACAGTTGAGAAAATGCCCAGCACAGTTTTTCTAGCAGTCCACCCTGGATGTCTATGGATTTTGCTGTTCACCTTAATCTTTTCTCACCTTAATCAATGGTTCTGCCCAACAATTTCTCTAAGTGATTTATACTGAGACCAAACAGCCTTGCACATTCAATGGTTCATTCATTCAGCAACAGTGGAAGACACAGAGGGCAGAGGACAGAGAGACGCTGCAGCCTGGACGGACACAGACAGTACCACTCTCAGGTCTGCCTCGGGCAAGTCTGCAAGGTCAGGATAACACCTATAAGGGTAAATATTCGTGGGCTGTCTTTAGGGATTTTATAAGTAACAAAAAGATGATGAGGTTATTCTGTTGTATTCTAATGGGATTCATTTTAATTTGGGGGCTGCAAATGATAAGGATAATCAGATCATGCACAGGATGGTACTATTACATCTGCAGAACCAGAACATATGCCAACAGTCTCATTTTTCTCTTCTGGTTAGTTCTCTCGTCCCTGACCCTCAGCATTGAGGGCGCCATGCTTGTCTTATGCCCAGTACAGGTTAATTCTCATCTTGGGGTCTCATCTGACGTTCTCTCATCTCATGCATACCTCTTTAAAGAAACAAAGCCAACATTCTGGGTCCATACCCAACATCCAAGGTTCCCCCCATCATTCCAGCCACTGAGGAAGGGAGGAAAAAAAATTGGGAGGAGAGAAAACAAGACCAAAAAGCTGAGGCAGAGAACAACTTGGTGATTTACCCAAGATCTCCAAGTGAGCTCTGGCAACATCTGGTTTGGGCGCGTCCCTTCCTTCCCATCTTTGGTGGCCTTGCTGCTTTCTCCTATTTCTTTAGAGAAGGTGGTGGGGGTGGGGGTGCCCTGAGAAGTTCAGCTTTTGTGAGATGAACTGTGCATTGGGCACGACCAAGGCTAAATGCTCCAACCCTCAGTGAAAGATTCTTAAGTGTTGCTAAGATCTCCAGGCTTGAGAAAGCAGCATGTGTCAGGATGAAGAATCCTGTTTCAAAGCTGCCTTGACTCCCCTCACTTTTAATTTACCAACGGACTATCAGTACCTATCACACAGCGAGGATAATCTCATCATTTTTAAATGCAGACATTTAATGAGCACAAATCCCCTGCAGATGGGAAGAGGGGAAAGGAGCTAAGACCTGGTCCTCTTGGGTGCTTAAATTCACCTTTAAGGGGCTTAAAATTCAGTTAGAGATTTGTATCTGAAAAAGCTAATAAACATTTAAAAATCCAGAGTGACTGAGGCAACAGAGAGGTCATGGGGCAGCATGTGATAGTGTTTTAAAAATGCTCAGAAAGAAACCAAAGCTATGTCATGGTGAGTGCCCAAGTGGGCTGGGTACAGCAGAGCGAGCGGGTCTGGGAGGTGGCAGGGAGCAGACTTCTGGGATGGGCCTCAGGTACAAAGGGCTCCCTGTGTGATTATGGGTGGTGTGTGGTGGGACGGCAGCGGTCAGGCTGGGCCAGGCCTTGGGTGGGGCAGGGGGAGCCCTCTGGGCAGTGGCGGGGGTCGGGGGGAAGACCACTCCTTAACCTGGAGGAATGAGGTGACAGTGGGGGAAAGCCCCTTCTCAGCACTAACAAGCCAAACACCCTCGTCCTCCTGCTCACCACCCCACCCCTTTTTTCTCCAGAGCAGGGAGAAAAACAGACAAAGCCCCCTGGAGAGGGTGGGCCCCTTGCAAGACCTACTCCCTGCACTCAGGTCACCGAAGGAGTACCAGCCGGCTGCCTATAGGAGCATCTCCTCCTCTGAAGCCTTAGAAGTCATCTCTGACACCTGCCCACAAAGGTGGGTGGGACGCCCCGCTCTGCGCTTTCACAGCAGCTGTTCTTCTCATCGTAGCGCGCATAGACCTTTGCTGTAATTATAGCCACAAATATCTGAACTCCCAGTGGGCCGTAAGTCCTATGAGGCAGAGATACACTCAAAGACCTGACTAAATGAATAAATGGATGATGGAAGGGGGATGAGTGAACAAATGACTAAATGGCCAAAGGCAGCTGTGTGCAGAGTCACTGTGTTGCACAACTCTGGGGACACCATTCACATCGTGCTCACTGTGATGGCCCCTCCAGCAGCACAACTGTCAGGGACAGGACAGGGAGGACGCACGTCAGAGGGAGACGCTGTCCTGTCGCCTCAGCCTGGGAAAGCAGACCGAACTTGTGGTGGTCCCTCAGTCTCCCTGCTTTGGCTGGAGGAGTCCTGGGGAAGGGAGATCAGAAGGGGCCAGAACACCCGACAGGCCTGTCCACATCCCCAGTCCCCATGACACTCCCGGATGCACCAAGGGAAGCCTAACCCCCCCACAGAACACCGTCAGAACTTCGGAGGAAGACGTGTGTCCCCCAGGCCTCCACTCCTTCCTCAGACACCAGCTCGTGTCTGTGTTCTCTGGATGTCATCAAGTGTCGCCATTGGGACCAGTGTGCCTCCCCACCCCACTGCCATCAGCACAAGAGCATGGCCAGCAAGCCCAGCGACAGCCATCTGAACACCAGCAGGACCGCACAGCCTTCCTACTGCAAAGAGTCCCCTCATCCTGGGTCCCTCTCCACAATCCCACGCCCTGCCAGGCTGACATTGCCAGCCAGCCTGTGTTCCGTGGCCTAGGGGACAGCAGTCATTCTGCTGCCAGGAGGGGGGCCTTCTCACGGACTAGGGGTGTTCTCTCTAGAGTGGTTCCTTAAGGCCTTCCACTCAAACCAGGTCCTGCTATCTTTGAAGGCTTGATGCCCTCCTGGGATTATCTGTTTCAGGATGTCCTCCTCATCACTGGGCTCCAGGTCAGGTACTCCTTTTTGGAATCCAGCTGTCTTCACCCACTGGCCTAGGGAGATGCCACCACTATACCAGGCACAGGAAACGAGAGAAGGCCACATCCCTCCAGCCCCTTCCCCTGGCTTCTATCCAGGGGAGTCAGCTCATACAGGCAGACCCATGTGGCTCTAGAAGACTCTGTCAAGCTCAGCTGGCCCAAGTGTCCCAGGTACAGAAGGTGAGGGACCTCTGAGGTCACATAGGGAGGGAGAGCCAGGGTAACGGGGGGGCCAGACCTCAGGGGCTCCCTGCACTGCACAGGCTGCAGTGACACAAAGGACCAACACACACAAAACTTGTGTGCAGGGGGGCCGCCTGGGTGGCTTAGTCGGTTAAGCGTCTGCCTCCGGCTCAGTCATGATCCCAGGATCCTGGGACCGAGCCCCGCATTGGGCTCCTTGCTCAGCGAGGAGCCCGCTTCTCCCTCTCCCTCTGCCTGCCGCTCTGCCTACTTGAGTTCTCTCTCTCTCTCTCTCATAAATAAATAAAATCTTAAAAAAAAACAAAACAAAAACTTGTGTGCAGGCAAGGCAGAAGCAGTGTCTACAAAGGCAGTTCCCCTATCCCCCCAGGCTCAGGGATGCATGTGTCCCAACCTAACTCGGGGGGCCCCAAAAGCCATGTAGAATACAAGGTATACGACCCACTACACACTCAAGTGGAAGGAGGCTTCTCAGGGCCCTAGGGCTCCAAGCCAGAAGGGACCAGAGTGGCCAACAGCCAATCCCACTGATGGCAGAGCCTTTGTTTCTAGTGACTTGTGTTCAGAGGGCCCACAAACCCTGCCCCCAACCCAAACAGCCCAGCATTCCCACCAGGTCACCCAATGGAGCCACAAGTCTGGCCAGAGAGTGGCAATCTCACCTCAACTCAGGAAGGCTCTGCAGTTCTTCACTGCCCTGATTCAAGGTCATCTTAATTCCCAATGACATGTTAATGACTGGGAACAGGAGATGTGGGTTCCAGCCCCAGAAGTGCTAGCAACTCACAGTGGGACTCTCCCAAATCCTCCCCATCCCTGGGGCTCAGACTTCTAATTTACACATGCAAGGTGGGGGCTCCATCTCTGAGGCCTTAAGCTCTCATTTCAATGATTTAGGAACAAAGGGGGTTGGTGTGGCTCCTCAGGGGCCTCAGCCCATCAGAGATTCTGAGGGAGTCCAGAGTTTTCACTCCTACTCACAAGAGACATTCTCCTCATCAAAGCCCTGGTGCTTTACTGAAGCATGTTCAGACTTGGAATAAACAAATGTTTCTTGAGAACCTACCAGGGCCAAGGCCCTTTGAGAGGCACTGGGGAAACATGAAGGAGTAAGAGAACCTCAAGCAGCCATTTCACAGAGACAGAAACTGAGGCTCAGAGAGGCCTGGAAATCTGCTCAAGGAAACACAGGTAGGAATTCAACTCCCAGGCTGCCTGATCAGACTTCTCGCCCAGGGCTCCAGGCCAGGTAAGATTAGCACTGGGATGTGAAGACTCCTGAAATCCTTCAGGCATGGGAAATAGTGAGTTCTGAAGCTGGACTCTGTTAAGATCAGAAACTCAGAGTCCAGGACACAGGGCTGGCCGGCTGAGTTGATCTTGTTCTGGAATACCCAGCCTGGCCCCAGGATCCATCCCCATGTTAGGGCCTGACCTTCTGACATCCTTCTCTGAACCATCCAACCCAGGTAATGAGTAGCAACACAGGAGACTGCCATGTGACCTTCACAACCCACCTGTACCCACACCAGGGTAGCACTATTCCCTGAGCCCATCAGGTCCTCCTAAGGTTGCCTGTGTCTTGGTCCCTAGTACAGACAGGTACCAAACCAGGTGAACTGGACTGGTCTGCAGAGCTAGAGCTGGGGATCCTGTCCCCAGCGGCCACCTTCCTCCTGAGGTGAGCTGGGCAAGGCCCAGCCAGTCCCTCTGCAGCCTCAGGTGAGAGGCCTCTGGAGAGATGCTCTGAGAACCACTCCTTCCTACAGGTGTCAGAGGGGTCCACGCTCTTCAATCTGGTCCTTCCACCTTGGGGCCAACCCGGGGTTTCAGAGATGCTTTCCCCGGGGAGGCTGATGGGCGGCAAGGAAGCCGTTTGTCTCCCCCTCCCCCCCGCCCCTGGCCGGCTGCCACGGTGACCTCCCCTCCCCCAAGACGGTCTGTGAGCTGGGAGGTGGGGGTGGGAAGACTCCTCTGCCGTCAACGCTCTCAGGAGGGGTGCTGGGAAGCCAGGCAGGGCGTGTCGCCTGGTCCTTTCTCTGCCCAGCTCCAGGCTTCGCCGCCTCTTGGTGCGAGGCACCCCGGTACCATCCCCCAAATCTGCCTCTCACCGGGGAACCCTCGCTGTCCTCGCCCAGACCCTGAGCCCTAGAGACGCTCACACACGCTGGCACAGGGCAGCGTCTAGAACCTTCCGTGCCCAGTCGGACGTAGGCCAGGGGAGGTAGGCGCCCTGTTCCCCTACAGCCTGCGCCCGCTCTTTCCACAGAAGACAGGTGTCGGCCTTCCCTCGCGGCCCTCTGCTCCAGGGCCTGGACGTGCCCGTCATTAAACACGGGTCCGGGTAGGGTCCGCAGGGAGCCCTCGGGCCAGACGCCGGCCCCACCTCGTTCTCCGAAGAGGGGCGCCTGTCCTCCCCCGGCCCCCGCCCGCGCCCGGCCACCTGCGCGGTCGCCCGCAGCCGGTGCCGCATTGCGAGCGAGCCGGCGAGCCCGGCGCCTTCACGCCCCGGCCGCCGCGGCTGAGCGAGCCGCCGCCCTCCGGCCTCCCGCCGCGCGGCGTCCGCCCCGCAGCTCTAGCCCCGCACCCCACCTCCCACCCTCACCCCCACCTCCGGCCCAGCGCCCCCTCCATCCCTCCCCGGGGCCCCTCCCCGGCCCGGCCCCGCCCGAGCCGGCCCCGACCCCCACATCCCCGTCCCTCCCCTCCACCCGGGCTTGGAGGGGCCTTTCCGAGCCGGGGCCGGGGCCCCAAGTGGGTGGATGATGTGGCGGCGGGGGGCGACTCGGCGCCAAGCCAAGAGAATAAGCGGGGTACTTACCGCTCTGCTCCCCCAGGAACACCAACTTGAATTTTCTCAGTGGGTTCCCAAAATCTCCCCCTGCGGACATGATGCTGGCAGCCTGGCCGTGCAGGAGGAGGAGGAGGAGAAGCGAAGGAGCAGGGAGGGAGGAGGAGGGCGAGGGGAGGCGGCCGGCGGTGCGGGAGCCGGAGGGGGAAGGGCTGGCTGCGCGCGTCCCTGACTCCCCAGCTGCGTCCCGGCCCCGGCCTGCGGCTGCGTGTCCCGCGGCGGCGGCGGCGGAGGAGGAGGAGAAGGCTGGGGCTGGGCTGCTGCGGGCGGCGCTCGCTGCGGTGCGAGGGGCGCGCTCTGGACGCCCGAGGCGCGGCGCGGACAGCGAGGCGCGGGCGGAGCGGGGCGCAGGGACTGCGCGCGGGGCGGAGGAGCGCTCTCCCGAGCCGCGCGCCGCGGCCCCCTCCCGTCTCCCTCCTCGGCCGGCGCCTGCGCTCTGCGCGCTCCCCAGCCTCTGATGTCATGCGGGGCTCGCGCCGCTGCGGGGCTGGGGGCGTCCGCCCGCCCACCCGGAACCTGCACTCGGCGGGAGAGAACCGCCTGGCCGGGCCTCCGAGACACCCCCCGGATCGGGCCGTCTCTCATTGCCCCTCTACGTCTGTCTTCCCTATTCTAACTCTACCCCTCCTTTGAATCCAGAAAAATGACAGGAAATTGGCAGGGGACATTTGTCCCTGGTCTTTTAAAACCTAGATTCCCGTCCCTTCCTCCACCTCCCGCGACGCCTGATTGATGCACGTCCGTCTCAGAAGACAGAAAGGAAGGGAGGTTGGGGGAGAGCAAGGGTGTGGTGGACCATGTGGGGGTAGACTGGCTTGACTGTGACCCCGTGTGGCCTCTAGCCCACCCTCCCTTCTCTAGGTCCAGATCCCTCCTCTGGGCGCCTCTTTGGGGTCATAGGTGTTCCCCTCAGACCTGGCCAGCAAGAGAGGAGGACCAGGAAAGGCGCACCAGTCTCAAGCCAACCTCTCCTACAGATAATTTTATCCTAAATCTGCTGTCCCATGGGAGAGAAGGAGCCATGACACGGTAATATCTGCGTGGCCGACTCGGGACTGTGCTCTGGAGTTCTTGACTCGGGGGCCACCAGGCTGACTAGGCCACTGCTTGCCATGGCAATTAGTTGTATCTGGACAAGGAGCTCCCAGAGGACAGGAGGGTTGCTTCCCATTCCTCTCTGTGTTCCCCTGGCCCACTGAGGCACGTGGGACAAGTCGTGAGTGGGTGAGAGCAAGGAGCTCAAGTGTTAGAAGCACTCCCAGGACAGCCCCGATGGTAAGGCATTCCGGTTAATAGAGGTTTCACAAAGCTGCCTCCTACTCTCCTACGGCCACATGGTCTTCTTCTTTACAGCAGTTCAAAGAACATTTATTTATCTGGGAACAAGCAGTGTGTGTGTGTGTGTGTGTGTGTGTGTGTGTACACAGAGAGAGAGAAGAGTGAGAAGCAAGCTCAACCCAAGGACATTGGTTATCCTCTTTCTGCGTACATGGCTTGATTGGGATGTCTCCCTGTCTGTCTCCCTGGTTTGTTTACCTAAAGTCCCTCTCTCATTGCTTGTTTGAAAACTAGAAGGTGAGTTTCATGACAGCAGCTGTTGAAGGTCCACTATAGGATCTCAAGGACCTGAGAACTTAGTAAACAGTTGTTGAATGTTTGAGTGAATGTCTAGAACACAAATCAAAACAACTGTTCTCTTTCTCAGAGTCACCCTTGGTTTGGAGCCTCAGGGATGACAGGCGAGGACTCGGGGATATCTACCCCACTGTGCCTGGCATCAGGCTCAGAGGCTCCCTCTAAACTCCCACTCTCCTTCTGCCCTGGGGTTCTTGCTCTCTCGGGAGACTGCATCCAGCATGAGGTTGAAGGAAGCTCTAGAAGGAGCTGAGACTCCCACGCTGCAGCCCTTCCTCCCTCTGAGTGGTCTCTCCACTGAAATTCCAGAGGAGATATGGTCAAGCCGCCACCTCGTGCTGTCTTCCTGCACCCTCTCATCCTGTGCTGAGGACATTGTCAGTGTCAAGACAAAGCCGCTGAAATGTGAGAGAAAAAGTGCCATCGTTTAGGTAAGTCTGGGCAAGTCCTATACCTTCTCTGATCACCTGGTCCTCCACACACAAAATTGTATGGCAGAAGGGGAGGGATGGATGGGACCCAGGCCCCTCTGCACACCTAGAAGCCTCAAAGTCAAACCCAGCTGGACTGACTATGGGCCAGGATGCCTATAGGACTCTGTCAGGATTCTTCCGGTTTGAATGACAAAAACCCAGCTCCACCAGCCTTAAGCACAGCAATACAGGTTGGCTCATGTCTGGAGCTGATACTGGTGTTGTTCACAGAATGTGGTCATTGTGCGTGGAAGTCCAAGTCTGCTCTGCTCCATGTCCCCCTCCTTCTCCATCTTTTGTCATTACTTGCCTCTCCTTATTTGGGGTCTTGTCCTTAAACTGCCTTAGAGGAGACAGGCTTTCTCCAGGTGGTAAAAAATTGTGGAACGTGGCCACTATGGTACTCAGTTTGCCAACCCTACCAGAACAAATTTCTTCCACATAGCATCTTTGTGTTCCTTTACTTTTTTTTAATTAGGTAAAGCTTTTTATTGCATACATACGAAGTATATGTAAGTTGTAAAGAAAACCTATCATTATGAATTCCCATTGACCCTCCACCCAGCTTTTAAGAAGTCAAATGCTACAACACTTCTGAGGTCTCTACTTGTTTCCCTCCCCTGCAAGTCCTTTTCCCTTCCTCCCTCCTCTACTTGTTTCCCTCCCCTGCATCCTTTTCCCTTCCTCCCTCCTCTACTTGTTTCCCTCCCCTGCGTCCTTTTCCCTTCCTCCCTCCTCAAGGCAGAAATACACAACCCTGGCTTTTCTTTGGGTTTTATCGCTTTTGGATGTGTCCTTCAACAATACTTTGTTTTGTTTGCGTCTTTTGAACTTTATGTAAGGTCTCAAACTGTATAGTCTCTCTTATGACTTGCATTTTTCTTAACATTATGTCCCTAAGATATGTCTGTTGATGCATATACTAGTGGTTCTTTTGTTTCCACTGCTATTTCGTGAACATTGGAGTGTATGCTCAAGTTTTTGTATCATTTCCAGTAAAATGTATCCAGATAAGACATTTTTTAACTTAAAATAATTTTAGATTCACAATGATACCATCTTCCATTTGCCATCATTCATTAGTAAAACCAGGAAATGAACATCGGAAAATGCCCAGAGTTTTCTTTGCGTACTACAAATGCTGCTATGAACATCCTTTATGTGCTTCCCGAGGCACCTGGGAGAAATTTTTCCAAGATATGTATCGAGTAGATGCACTGAGGTATAGAACCAAGTATGTTCGATTTTAAACCAAACTTTTCCAAAGATTGTCCTCAGGTCATGTACTTCTACTTCTTCACCTATATTTATTTTTTTTTTTTAAAGAAAGTCTTGGCTATTCTCAGCCTTTTGCTATTGTATATACTTTTTAAAATTAAACCTTTTATTTTGAGGTCATTATAGATTCACAAGCAGTTGTAAGAAAGAACACAGATCCTGGGTGTCATTTACCCAGACTCCTCTAGTGGGAACATCTTGCAAAACTGTAGTACAATGACACAGCTAGGGTGTTGTCACTGATCCAGTCAAGATACAGAACATCTCCGTCGTCACAAGGGTCCCTCATGTTGTCTTTTTATACCCACACCAACTCTCCTCCTGCCCCAGCCCCTTCCTAGCCTCTGGAAACCACTAAACCGTTCTTCTTTTCAATAATTTTGTCATGTCAAGAATGTTATGTAAGTGGAATTATAGAGTAGGTAGCCCTTTGGGATTGGTTTTCACTCACCGTAATTCTATCCAGTTTGTGTGTATCAATAATTGGCTCCCTTTTTACTCCCTTGGAGTATTCCATGGTATGGATTATGGATTATCCCAGTTTGAGCATTTACCTATCGAAGGGCATCTGGGTTATTTCCAGGTTTGGGCTGTTACCAATAGAGCCGCTGTGAGCAATCATGTACAAGTTTTTGTGTGAATGTAAGTTTTTATTTCTCTGGGATAAATTCCTGGGGTGCATTGCTGGGTCATATGGCAGTTGCTTAATTTTTTTTTTTTAAGCAACTGCCAAATTGTTTTCCAGAGTGGCTGTACCATTTTACATTCCTACCAGCAATGTGTGAGGGATTCAGTCTCTCCACATCCTCACTAGCCTTTGCTTTTGTCACTTTTTATTTCTTTTTTTTAAGCCACTCGGAGAGCTATGTAGTGATATTTCATTGCGGTTTTCATCTACATTTCTGTAACGGCTGACAAGGCTGAACATCTTTTTATGTGCTTATTTGCCATCTGTACATCCTCCTTGGTGAATCGTCTGCTCATGTCTTTTGTCCATTTTTTAACTGGATTGTTTGGGTTTTTTACTGTTGAGTTTTGAGAGTTCTCTATATATTGTAGATACTAGTCCTTTATCAGATGTGTGGTTTGCAAATATTTTCTCCCATTTTGCAGCTTGTCTTTTCAACCTCTTAACAGGGCTTTTTGCACAATAAAAGTTTTTACTTTTGATGAAGCCCACTTACTGATTTTTTCTTTTAGGAATTGTGCTTTCGGTGTCATGTCCAAGGATTCTTCAATAAGTCCTAAGTCCCAGAGATTTTCTCCTATGTTTTTTCTAAAAGTTTAAAAATAGGTTTAGGTTTTACATTTCAGTCTATGCTCTAGTTTGAGTTAGATTTGTATGAGGTGTGTTGGAGGCGGTCTTTTTTCTTTTGCCTATGGATGTCCAGTTGCTTCAGCACCATTTTTTGGAAAGGCTATCTTTTCTCTATTGAATTACTTTTGCACCTTTGTCAGAAATCAGTTGGGCCTTGTTACTGTGTGTGTGGGGGGGTGAATGTCCAGACTCTCTGCATGGTCTCCTCTGATAGTACAGGTGGGGAAGGCCTCAGTACTGCCCAGTGGGCATGAAAGGCCCGGCTTCCATCTTGACCTTCCTTGACACCCCATCCCAGCTTTGATATAGCTTGGCAATGGTGGAAGTCTCTACTCACTGCGTGGACTTTGCCGGGGTAGGTAGGTGATAGGGGAGAACTCACAGTTTTTACTGTGGCATTTGACTGGAATATAGCAGTTATTGACTAAAGTTTTCTGTTTTGTTAGGCTATCCTTTTCCCGGTCCATTGACTAGAGAGAGCAGGCTTTTGTTGGTTCTTTATATTTGTCTATATTCAGTGGTCTTTTTGAGTCACCAGCTTCTTCTGCTCCAAGTCCAGGATATATGAATAAAAACAGCATATAGGGAACTCATTACCATGTCATTCCTTGGGTCCCAAGGTCCAAACTTGGTCTGTCTTCTTCTCTCCACCTTTCTGTTTTATATACGATATCTAGGGTATTCAGTTGTATTTAGCAGGAGGAATAGGGAAAAGTGTGTGGGCTCCACTGACCTACCTACATATTACCAGTACCCCAGAAATCTCCATCACCCTCCCAGTCATTACACTGTTCCCACAAAGGACATAACTATTCAGATATGTCAGCATGGATTGGTTTTTGAGCTTTATGTAAGTTGGATCAAACAACAGGTACTCTTTTGCATCTAGCTGCTTTCATTAAGTAGTGAGTTTTTGAAATGTACCCATGGTGTTGCATGTAGTTGTAGTTGGTTCATTTCACTACTGTGCGCTATTGCATTATGTGAATGTATCAGTTTATTTATCCGTCTATCATAGAGAGACATTTTGGTTGTTTCCAGTATTTGCTTATTACAAATATTACTGACTTGTCCAGAATCAGTAAATGCTCCCAAGGCAGAAGTAGTCCAAATGTTCAGCACACTTTTCTGGATTCCTGTTTTCTCCAAGATCTCCAAGATCCCCGACCACTTCTTTACTACTTTGTTCTCTCCCCATTATCTTTAAGTATGTCTTTAAAAATGGTGCCTGTTTCTCTTGTTGTCCTGAATGAATTTCCTATTCTTCTATCAGAAGAGGCACAGGTTTGTCTTCTTTTATTGCTTCTTGTTCTTCTTGTTCCTTCTTTTTTTTAAGGTTATTTATTTATTTATTTGGGGGGGGTGGTGGGCATGAGCCGTAGGGAGAAGCAGAGGCAGAGGGAGAAGCAGACTTCCCGCTGAGCATGGAGTCTGATGAGAGGCTCGATCCCTGAGATTGCAACCTGAGCCGAAACCAAGAGTCGGATGCTTAACCAACTGGGCCACCCAGTTGTTCCTTCTTGTTCCTTCTTAATTTTATCAATATTCTCTCATATCTTTGAGTATCTTTGTTATATTTTTTATATTTATCTTACACTGTTGATCTGTCTGTGGTCTGCACGGTGTTCAGTTTGTTGTATATATTTTATAGTGGTTTTACTCCTCAGGTCTCTACTGACTCTGGCTTGTGAGCTCACTTTTCTCTCGTGGGTATCAGCTGCCCAGTCAGCTAATGGGGAGGGATACGATAGAGGTCTGGTTTTGTCCCTCCAGTGAGTGTGAAGGAAGGAGTAGGGATGAGCCCCAGGATGGAGAGGCTCAAGTACTCCAGACTTGCTACTCCACATCCCTTTTGCTTTCATTTCACAGAGAAATTTCTCTAGTCAGAGATTCCTCTTTAAATTATTAGAAAAAAAACAGCACTGAAAGAAAACAAGATCTTTAGAACGGCCAGCCACCATTCACAAGGAGATCATCCACTGCCCTTGAAATGGTCATCTGCCATCCATGAGCGTTTTGAGGAGACTGGGACAGAAGAGTAAATGCCTGGGTATCTGGTCAGCCTGCTTGTGTTTTTATCAGAATCTCAACTCGGCACAGCTCTGATATTACTCTGGCATATTTCCTGAGCCGCCAAGCTATTACCACTGATTTCTTTCTTCTAGTGGTAGAGGCCACCAGTCATCTTCCCTGGGAAATATGGGAGACAGGAATGAACTGAACTGAGAGTCCCCCCTCCACAGTTTTTCTCCCCATCTCTGTGCCTGCTGCCCCCACCTGAGACTGCTGTCAACCTTTCACATGAACCCACCCCAGCTTTACTTTCCCCAGAAACCAGTCACAGTTCTTATATTTGTTTCTCTGTCTTATCTCTGTAATTTCTTTATCACTGATTGTTTTGGGGGCAACCAGAAGCCAAGGCTAGTTCTCTAGGTCATAGGGCACTACTATCTCTCTTTCTTCCCCCTCTTCCTCCTAGAACTCCTCGTCACCATCGTTAATCCCCTCTTCTTCCTCCTTCTTCCTCTTGCTCCTTTTCTTTTTCTACTCCAAGTTTGATTATAGTTTCGTTATCTCTACTTTTCAGAATACTCTGCAAGAGAGCCTTTAGAATTTATTTTTATTTCTATATTCTTTTCTCTTGATTTGTTTTGACTTGTCTTTGTCACGAATAACCTCGATCCAATCATTCTAGCTGTGAATCACTCATCTGAGTGAGAAACTGAGCTTCTCTCATGCTAAGTTCTTACTGAGGTCCACCAGAGTGGTGCGTCCAGGCTGCTTCACCTACACTGGGGGTGGGCAAAGTGAAGTTACACTAGGCGTCAATCGGCAAGTCACCTTCAGTGACTGCTTGTGGATGGTCGGGGAGCTAAGCAGTGGGTGGATTGATGGAAGGTTGTGATGGCAACAAAAATATCAGGCCAATGATAGAGGAGGTCTAAAGGATTCCAAATATGGGCAAAATTTCTGCCTCATGGTCTTAGGTTGTAATTTTTGCTGATGACTCTTCAATAAAGAGAGGATTCGTTACTGTATGAATATTAGAAGGTTCAATTATTGGGGAGATTACTGAAGGGCTCCATATTTAATAGGGTACCATAAGACCCACAGTCTCTGTTGCAAGAATTTTCATATGGGTGGGAGACAGTTAGGGGTTCACAGACCTCCTTATTGTGCTTGTGAAATGCTGTGGTCTTCTCTTGATGGCTGGGAAATGGAACAAGAACAGAAGAGAATCTGAGAAGGAGACAACTCCCTATTCCATGGAAGTTCTGGTTTTCAGAGTTAACGGTGACTGGATAAATAGATAAACTGGTTGGATGAGCAGATGAATTAATAGAAAGGATAAAAGGATCCTTGGGAGATGGAATGGACTGGTTTGTGAAAGGGTGGCTTTGTGGGTGAGTAGATGGATAGATGAATGTCTGGATGAGTGGATGTATCTATCTGTGTATCCATATATAGGTGGATGGATGGATATTGGAGTAAATTAATGCAGATAAATGGATAGATAGGTGAATAGAAGGATGATGGATTGGAATAGGTAGAATGTCTGGATAGATGAATGGCTATGTATATATGTATGTAAGTTTGTATCATATGTGTGTGAGTGAAATAATGAAAAAGTAGGTAAATGGATGTCTGAAGGATGAATGGAGGTAACAGATGGATAGATACAGGGCTACATAGGTGAGGAGTGATGGATAATGAGCAAGTGTATAACCGAATGGGAGCAGTGGATAATGGATAGATGACAACAGGGTGAGCTTTGAAATTAGGCCTGCATTTGCATCCTGACTTTGCACACTAGCTGTGTGACATTGGGTCAAAGCTTTTAATTTCTCTAAGCCTTGGGAAAAATTTAAATATTCAAGAAAATATAAGTCGCAAGTTAGAGTAAAAAATTTAAGGGGAGGAGGGGCGCCTGGGTGGCTCAGTCGTTAAGCGTCTGCCTTTGGCTCAGGTCATGGTCCCAGGGTCCTGGGATCGAGCCCCACATCGGGGTCCCCGCTCTGCGGGAAGCCTGCTTCTCCCTCTGCTACTCCCCCTGCTTGTGTTCCCTCTCTCACTCTCTCTGTCAAATAAATAAAATCTTTAAAAAAAAAAATTAAGGGGAAATACTGTTGAAAATAAGTATTTTTGTAAATAAAAACATTCACGAAATAAATATCACTAGCTGAGAGGGGATAAAGATCTTATTTGAAGTTAAATTTCTGTAAGTCAAAATGAAGATTTCAGGAGTAGAGAAGCTGTGGTAAGATTTGGAAACATTTAACTATGAAGTAATATTAATAGAATCCATTTTACAAATTATAGTTATGAGCTAAAATATAAATACTATTTATATAAGAATATTAATATCACAATATGTGAAGATGTGGGGGAGGGGAAAGGAAGGCTCTGGATCTGATGTCCTCATTTTTCATGTCAGGGAGTCAAAAGATGATGCCTAAATTGAAGTATGGAATGTAAAAACAATTACTCTAGTTTCAATGTGTTTTTCCCCCAAATCTCTTTTTGTGATTATAAAAAGATCTTTTAAAAATATCTAATGTAACTAAGAAAAATGTATCTAATATCTAAAAAACAAATCTAGTAAAAAAAAATCTAGTATCTAATATATCTAATATATCTAATTATTATATGTCATATATAATTATCTGATAATTATATATATTAGATATTATTAAACATAATAATTAGAGTTAGATATAATCTTTTAGATTCCTTTCGATTTCTTCTTCCAGTTTTAAATACAAATGAAGTTAAATGTAATAACATTACAAATAGCATATATAAAATAATCACATATTTTTTTTTTTTAAGATTTTATTTATTTATTTTACAGAGAGAGACACAGCGAGAGAGGGAACACAAGCAGGGAGGGTGGGAGAGGGAGAAGCAGGCTTCCCGCGGAGCAGGGAGCCCAATGCGGGGGCTCAATCCCAGGACCCTAGGACCATGACCTGAGCTGAAGGCAGACGCTTAACGACTGAGCCACCCAGGTGCCCCATAAAATAGTCACATATTTATCAAAACCTTTTGGTATATCTCTTTAGCCTTTCTGGAACACACACATGAAAAGATCCTCCTAATGTAAATGTTAATTATTTATGAAGAGTGGCATTTGAATTTTTTTAACCTCCATGCAGTGCTTGAATAATTTATAATAAGTATGCATTCTTCTAACAAAACTCATACTGGTTTTCTTTCATATAAAAGAGAAAAATTTTTAAAAATTGTTTGCTTATTCTAATCTTGTCATCATTACCTTAAGTAGTTTATTTGCAGGAGTGCGCTGTAATCTTCTGCAGTCTACCTCTAGAATTACCATTAATTTTCTTTGGAATGTAACCTCTCCTCTCAAGGCCTTAGAAACAGCAATGCTTATTTTGTGTATTTGGTAGGGAAAAGTGTTATTTTTTTGTATGTTCAGTAGAGAAAAGTAGTTATCAAGATGCTTGTTATAAAAAATTATGAATGTTCCCCTAGAGTTGCAAACTATATTGGTGGTAGGAAATTGATTTGCTCACAACCACTTGACAAGTAATTCTTGACTATGTCCCCTCTGACCTTGTTTGTAATTAATCTGAGAGTTTATTAACTAAGGAGAGTCTCTGGGGAATAAAAAATTAAAGGTAAGATTTCTTCCTTAAAAATATTTAGGCAAGAATTTGTAGCATATTTATTTTAAAATAAAACATAGAGTCTCTTTTTTTAAAGATTTTATTTGTCAGAGAGAGAGAGAGCACAAGCAGAGGGAGAAGCAGGCTCCCCGCTGAGCAAGGAACCCGATCCCAGGGCCTGGGGATCATGACCTGAGCTGAAGGCAGACGCTTAACTCACTGAGCCACCCAAGCGTCCCACATAGAGTCTCTTTTATGGCAATTATGAAATCATGGCCAGATGGACAGGATGCCTGGTCTCCCTGGCATGGAGCTTTATCTCGTGGGATGTCTAGGGTACACTTCCCTGCCAGCTCACAGCTAGGGGGGGCTGATTCTGCTGTATAACCACTTGATCACACATAGCAAGGAAATGCCAGCCTGCCAGCCAATTGTGTTGAGGACCAAAATTTTAGAAACTTGGTCACAAGGCGAATTTAGGGTTCTGGCTGAGAGGTGGCACACTAACTTCCTGTTGTAGCTGCTGTAACAAATGACCGCCACTTTGGTCAGACTTTGTTCAGACCGACAGAGGAGAACGGAAGTCTATCTTTACAGTTCCGGAGGCCAGAAGTCTGAAAGTAGGTTGACATGAAGACGTTGGTAGGGCTATGCTGTCTCTGGAGATTCTCACGGACACTTTTCCTTGCTTCTTCCCATTGCCTTCTCTTCTGTATGTGATCTTCTGCCTCCCTCTTATACAGACACTTGTGATGGTATTTAGGGTCTGCCCAGATAACCTAGGATAATCTCCCCATTTTAAGATCCTTAAATGACATCTGCAAAGTCTTTGCCATATAAAGTAACATCCACAGGTTCCAGGGGACTGGCGCATGGACATATCTTTGGGGACCAACATTCAGCTTACCATAGGTGGTAAGACTTAAGAAACCTAGAAAAGTTTCTCTCTCCTCATACTAGAAATTCAGGTTTCCATCTCAAAGCTGGGAATGCGCGACTGTACTCCGATCTGAATTTGGAATCCCCCACGTGGGAGGTTTCCATCGCTGTCCCAGGCCAAGGCAGAGGGTCAGGCTTTCCTCAGGCCTCCCTTTGTGAGGCCTTTCTGCAGTTAGAGGATAAAGCCTCAGTCGGAGAAGACACCCATGCTGGCTGGCTTGAGTGTTTGCTGTTTTGGATCCTTGGTAGGGACGGGAAGGCAGAAGGGGGTGTACTGATCCGCAAATGGCCAGTCTAGGACTCTCGTGCTTCTAGCCCCAACTTGTTTCAACAGGAGTCAGTTCTGACCACATTGTCTCCTTCCTTTTCTTAACTGTGCACAGGGCATTTGTATGGGGGCATCATTCACATTTCAACAATAGGGCCCACAATTTAGGAGCCAGAACAAAAAGGAGGTGCTTGCTGTATATGTGTCAGGGTGTGTAACCCCCACTCTGGATGGCGCCTTCTGCTTCACACCCCAGAAAATCTCCCTACTTGACTAAGTCGTGTGGGTTGAGAGGCCCTTCTAGCACTGGGTTGAGTACCTCTGTTCCATTGTTTAAGTGTGAAAGATCCTCCCCAGGAACAGAATGAGGTGGGAGGTGACAGGAGGGTGTGTCTCTAGGGATTCTCACTCAGCACATATGAATCATGGCCATATGAGGTTATCTACTCAGAGATGTGGAATAATATTCCAGGGGTATTCAGATAAACAGTACATGATTTGTGGATTCCTGACTCATTGTCTTAACAACCAAAGGCTTGATGAACATTTCATTCTTTCTCCCTGCCCCCCCCCCGCCCCCGTGTGTCCCGACAGCCCCAGGGGGCCCATCTTTGCAATCTTATAGAAAGCCAAGTGAAGTGTGATTTTAAAACTCTAAGATGTGTATAAGCATATTAAATGAGTTTTAAAAATTCATGGGTAGAGAACGGTCTTTATAAAAAAAAACATAAAAACTTTGCTCTTGAAATAGGTAGCTTGTGGGTATAAAATTAAATTATTAATAATTAAGTTTCCATTTTACAAGTAAATACTGTGCTCTGACAAGAGAGAACAAACATATGAAGCTATTTTTGGGTAGAAAGCCATTAATTATAACATTTTAAGTCCCAGATGACTTTCAAACAATAAAGATTAAAATGTTATTACAATTTATGCTGAATGTTAAAAATGATAATCCTATTTTTTCTCACATACTTTGTTTTCTGCCGTTATCAGACAGTGCAGACTGAGAAAGTGGGGAATAAAAAAGTCACTTATTTTCTTTCTTTTATTAAGTTAAAAACAAATCAGACTGGGCCCCTGGGTGGCTCAGGTGGTTAAGCGACTGCCTTCGGCTCAGGTCATGATCCTGGAGTCCCGGGATGGAGTCCCGCATCGGGCTCCCTGCTCGGCAGGAAGTCTGCTTCTCCCTCTGACCTTTCCCCCTCTCAAGTGCTCTCTCTCTCTCACTCTCTCAAATAAATGAATAAATAAAATCTTTAAAAATAAAAAATAAATTTAAAAAACCCCCCAAAAAACCCAAATCAGACTTTTGGCTCAAAGCCACCTCTGTCTCAAATAAATTGCAGGGCAGGTGGTGCCCTGCCACATGGTAATATCGGCCCTCGTTAAAAAAAAAATCATAAACATAAAAGTAAATTGGTAAAAGTTTTATAATGGGAAAGGCTTTCCATCTGAGGGCATTTTAATACAAAGACCATTTGCTTAAAAAGATGGTAAAATGTTATTGTACAATAAAACCCTACTCGGCGTGTAAATCTAAAATGTACTCAGAACCACTACGTAAACCAACCTTGGGAAAATCAAATCCGAAGTGTGAGTTTTACTTTACGGATGATTCCCCCCCACCCTCGGGGTGATGGAACGGCTGTAGCGGGGCCCGACTGAGATACATGCGTGATATGCTGGCCCTTCGTTCTGCAAACTAGAAGACACAGAAGGACATAAAGCTCAATGAATTCTCCCCAAACCATGGACCCTCCACGAACTCCAGAAGCAGAACATAGCTACAACCACGGAAGCCTCCCCTCGTGCCTCCCCAGTTCCTAAGCTTTCCTCGCTTACTTTCTTCTAGGTCTGATCAGCCAGAAGGCTGGCGTGCCATGAAGTGCGTTGGGGTGGAAGAGTCAGGGGGAGGAGGTCCGGGCAGAGACCCGGACTTCAGTTCGGACGCTACTCTCTAGCGCCCCCCGCCGGCAGTCCTCCACCTGCTCCTTATTTCTCAAGCACCGTCCTTCAGGCCTTTTCTGACACTCTCCTGGATTTTCAGTGGCTCAGCTGGACTCTTTCAGGGTGTGTGTATGCGTGGAAATTTAAATACCCACAGGGACTAAGCCAGTGATGTGGGGGCCATAGCAACCCTAGAAGTACAGGGACCATCTGAAGGAGTGCTCTGTACTCAGCTCCAGCCCCTTGTCATCCGGCAGGAGTGCTGGCCCAGGGGTTTTTTCCAGAGAAAATCCAAAATTCAAACACTCCCGACGTTTGCAGCTAACTGGAAAACATAAATGTCCTGTGGGCCTATCAGAACCCAGGCACGGTTGGTTTCCAACATCTGCTTTCTAACAAGGCGCATTCTGGGGCTTGGATCACTTCCAGTACTCGGGGGTGGTGGGGGGGGTGGCACACAGCGTGGCTGCTGGGAGCCCGTGGGGGCCTGGGGTGCTCTGCTGCTCACTGGCCCTTCCCTCAGCTCTGGACCCACTGGAGCATCCCAGCTCTGATCGTTTCCACTGCCGGTTCCCCCAGCAGCCTCCTTCCGTGGGAACCCACCTTTGCCAGCCAGGCTCCCCTTCCCAAGTACACCTGCAAGCCCCAGCGGCCTTTTATTAAATAACCCAGAAACCTGGTTGTATCTTGCCTGTTAAAAAGCTGTCAGTGCCTTCCCATTACCCACAGCCAGCATCCAGTTGCTAAAGGAGGTGTGCGTGGTACAACGACCACCCATTACGCTCTGACAACTTGTAATACGCACTACCTGCCCCTGCTTTCCAGACAAACATACCCAAGCTTTTTCATCTCTGAGCCTTCACTTCTGCAGCCCCGTCTGCCCAGAACACCCCATTCTGAGACCTTGCTCAACAAACTTGCCCTACCCTTCAAGATTCAGCTGGAGTTCACCGACTCTACTCCTGCCCCCCCCCACTCCGATCTGTTGGGGAACTGGCCTCTCTCGGCTTTGTGGTAGCACCCCACGCCTGCCCTTCCCCCTGCAGTCCGATGCAGGTATCCATCTGTCTGCACTTCCTCGGGGCACTGCGGCACCTGTAACAGATTACTAGCAATTGCCATGCAATTTGTGTGCCTCCTTGGTTATGTCTCTCTTGCTTCCCCAATTGTAAATTCCAAGGGGGAAGGGGTTCTGTTTGTCTTGTTCACGCCACAGGTCTGGTGCCCAGTACTTGCTGGATGCCTGATTCCACAGGATGGGCAGTTGGAACACTCCCCAAGTGGAGAGGCCCAGGACACAGACACGGCTTTCTCTCTGAGGCTCGCTCCTATTTCAGGGCCAGGCCCTAGGAGGTGCTCTGGGGACCGGAGGAAAGAGGGGTCAGAGGGACCTGAGCCCCCTGCAGCCGTGGAATGGTGGTCCCCAGAGAGCGACGCTGTGGAGAGGCTGTGAGGACCCCACATTGCGGGCTGGGTGGCCGCTCTGCTCACAAGAGGTCAGAGAGAGTCAGGAAGCCGTGTGTGCCTTTTGGTGCTTCCCAGCATCTTTTCCTTTGGTTTCCTTGTTCTTTAATGGGTTCACTACACGTTCGCGCTGAAAATACAGATAAACAGACTAAATGGTGCTTTGTCGTGGAGCGGGAGAGGGGGACATCTCAAGGCCACGACGTGTGAGCCGGCGCCCAGACCGCAGGCCGCTCTGCGGCGGCCAGTGTAGGCGGTGCGGGGGTGGGGTGGGCGTGAGGAGGGCGGCAGGACCAAGGGCGCCGGGGCGGGGCGGGGCGGGGCAGCTGTGCGGCCGGAACCCGGGCAGATGCCCCATCGCGGCGCGGAGCGGGCCGGGCGGGCCGGGCCGCTCGTCCCTGGCGTCCACGAGGCGTGGTGCCTCGTCGGGGCTCCTGGTGGGACCCGGGCCCAGGAACGGGCGCGCCCTCTGGTGGCCGGCCGCCACTCGGCTGGCTCCTGCGGCCCCGGCGGGGCGCCACTCCCGCAGCCCGCAGCGCCCGCCTTCCCGGCGCGCGTCCGCACCTCACTGCAAAGGAGAGAAAAGCACCCGAGACCGCGGTGCGCCGCGCCTCGGGCTCCTCGTCTGTGAAATGGCATGATGATTGCATCTTACAGGGGTGCAGTGATGATTCAAGGTGCAAACCTGTCTAAAGCACTTGGGACGGTGTCTGAGCGCTCAACACTCCCGAGCTATTGGAACTCTGCGCTTCAAGAGCCCTTCTGAAGTCTCAGTGTGTCTGGAGAGGCTGCCTGGGTCAAGGAGCCAGACAGAAACAGAGTGAAATCGGCCTGGGTCCTTTCCCATTGTGGACCCAAGGGAGAGCTTCTGTCTCATCCAGCCATCCCTGTTCCTCTTCTGTAAACTAGGGGTAGTGAGGTGAAATGAGGACCAAGGTTTAAACAAACGTTGGTCCCTATCCAAGACCTCTGAGGTCACTTTTATGGATTTGGTGTCTGTAAAGAGAAAGGGGTTGGCAACACTGGGGGACTTAAGTTTGTTGCTTTATTTGGCCCTGAGACTGAGCCTCTCTAATCCCAGCTCCAAGCCTGTGGCTCCAGGGCCCAGATGGTCAGAGAGAGGAGGTGGGAGGGAAAGAGTGGGGACAGAGCAGCTTCCACCCCACCCTTGGCTGGGACAGCCCTGGAGCACTGGCCAAGAGGGAGGCTGCAAATGGGTTATCTCCTTCAAGCACATGCGGTGGGGTCTCCCTGGGAATGTGTGGGGCAGGGCTGGTGCATGCTGAGAGTACAGAAAGGACAGCCCCCTGAGGGTATAGCATGGCTCACTCAGGAGCCCCTTTCCAGTGTAGACTCCAGGAGGAGACCCTGAGCTAGGAGCACCTTCCTGGGATTGGTTGGCTGGAGCTCTGAGGCCCTTCTCCCAGGCCCTGACCCAGGAGCCAGGACCCAGGTGGCCCCACCACTCACAGCCTGGTGTCAGCCAGCCCTCAAGACCCTCCAGCAGCCTCTGAGCCTGGATCCAACTGCCTCTCCAGGCCTTATGTCTGATCTCCTTCGTGGGCCCTGTGTCCATGGTTTCTCAGAGCTTACCCAGGTTTTCCTGCTTCCTTCCCTTTGCCTGGAATGTTTTGGCACCTTTGAGTCTCTTGAGATCTAGTCCATCCTCCAAGACCTGGATCAACCCCCTTCTCTGATCTCTCAACCCAATGAGCTCATAGCACTTGAACCCTGCCCTCTGTTAAGGTCTTATTCTGGCTCCTAATATGCCCCTGAAGGATAGGGACCACGTGTTTGTCATCTCCGGTCCTCATCTGCATCAGGTACTAAATGAATAAATGGAGGCACAAGTGACAGCTAGAAGGGGCCTCGTTTTCTCCATTCCGAGGTTAGGATTAGCCATACTGGCCTTCCAGGGCTGGTGGAAGCTCGGGGTGAGGTTCCTCCAGAGTGTATCGGCTCATCCCCTCTTCCTTCCCAGGGTCGCTCAGACAGCTGTACTTCTCGTTGGCTTCTCAGCCTCCCCAGCAAACCTCTCCCATCTCAAGAGAACCTTCCCGGGCCCTGCATCTCTCTCAGCTGCCGCCCCAGCTCCACCTCCTCTGCTTCCTTCCCCATCTCCCCAGCCCTCTGCAAACTGCCTGTGGGCTAGGCCTTGCCTAGAAATCGTCCCATCCCCTTTCAGAGCCAGCATGGATGCTGCCTCCTTGGGAAATCCCCCTTCCTGACAGCCTGACGAAGCTGGCTTAAGTGTCCAAGAGCACCCATGTCCCCCAGGTTCGCCACCCTGTGGCAGTTGGGCAGGGACACGCACCTACTGGCCAACAGGCTGGGAGCAGAGATGGAGCCGGTCACCCAGGGGCCAGAACCCGGACTTACCAGTGCGAGACCTCCGAGGACTTTCTGGCCCTGCCTCGTCAATTCTGGTGGCACGTTATGAGATGGAGGGACCTCGGCATCCGAGCAGACTGCACGGCTGAGCCACTGCCCTGGAGGGCCACCCAGACCCACAGTAGACTTCGGGTGAGCAAGAGAGGAGCGCCCTTTGTGTCACATGACAGACGGGGGCGGTTACCACAGCCCGGCCCTGCCTATCCCGCCTGAGTTGCAGTTAGAGGAGCGGGGGAGATGCGCGGCTGGGCGACAAGATCCCCGCGCATTTTAGTCACTGTTGTTGACATCAGGGTGCGGCAGTGCCTGGGGGGGTGGGGCAGGGGCTTCAGCAAGCTGGGGTGACCCCTGTGTCGTGTGGGGATGAAGGGCAGGGTGCGCCATGGGAGAAAACCTTTCTCTCACTTACGATTTGCCAAGGGCTTGTCCGGGGCCTGTTTACATATTTAATCTCGGAGGAAAGGTTATAATGAATCGGGTGCTATTGGCAGGAGATGGACATTTTCCCCGGATATGTGGTTCCTGTGGTTGGAAAAGAGGATTTCTCCTTTGGATTAGCAGGGTTTCTCTGTCTGTCTGTCTCTCTGTCACACACACACACACACACACACACACACACACACACACACACACGGAGCCCCTGCCAATCTCATCACTTCAGGAGTCTGTAATATGATATTTCAATAACAATCTGAGACAGACGGATTCAGCCCCCTGCTTAGCTGGTTGGAGAAGATCAGGATGTGGCTTTGTTTCCTAAGTGAGAATCTGCTAACCTGTCACCAGGTGGGGGTGTTCCCTTGAAGGTCTGTCTGTGTGAAAGCTTTTTCCTCTTTGTCCATTTTCTCTGCGACTCTCCTTTAACTCATGGTGCTATCAGGTGAAACCGGCCCTGTGCAATGAGCACGAGTAATGTTCTTGCTACTTGAAGGTGGGGTAAATGACGTCGTACCTGGTCCTCCCCACCTCCATCCCACCTTACATAGCCCTCAGTAGATTCCCCACCTCCCTCCACGGGCTAGTGAATTTCAGTGGGGATAGACGGGCCTCCCCCTATTTCAGAATAGGGAGGCTGGGGCTGCAGCTGAGTCTGGAGGAGAAAGATCTGGACAGCCTGGTTTAAGTCCAGACCCAGCTAGTTGTCATTTGGGTGAAGTGGGCCACAATGATTTCCTCAATTCCAGATTCCTCATCTTCAGTTGGGGCCTTCAGACCAGCCTGGCCTCCCTCATGCGGCTATGGTGAGGATCACCCCAGAGGGCTTTAGGCCGAAGGGATAATTTGTGGAGATATGGTATTTGATTTTCACTGCATTTTCCCCCTCCTGTGCTAAGAAGTTCCAGGAAGGATGAGGTAAAATTTTCCTACAGACCCTTTCTTTCCTGGCTTTTTTTGTTCAGCCCCTGAGGGGCTGGATTATGCTGGCAGACGGAGTGCAACAGAGGGGTGGGCTTCCTGGGGCTGGGCGGGGGAGGGCCTAGCCCTGCATCTGGCCTCTGCACGGTTTCCAGGCTCAGGGGGAAGCAGGGCACGTAGGGAGCCTCAGCCTGGGAAAGGACCAAAGACTCATACTGGCAGGACCCAAGGGACCGTGGATGCCTTTGGGGCCAGACCATCGAGGATGGACGATGCTACTTTCCAGCCAGCCAGCAGGATGACAGCTAGAAAACAAACATAACTGATTTAGAGAAAAATTGTGCCATTTTTGCACACTCAAGCTGGGAGAGCGAGAGTCCCACTTTTAGTACGTAGTATGCTCTTAACAGAACGGTGAGCTCTATTCTTCATGCCCACCGGCTCCTGATGGCAGCCACCCAGGAAATCAGATTAACAGGCCCCCCCTTCCCTTGTCGTCTTTTCCTTACCAAAGGCCGACAGAGTCTGTAAAGTTCTCAGTGGCCTAAGCACAAGTGGGTGTCGCCAAGTTTCTGCCTCACTGATGACCCACCACCAGGGTGTAGGGACCACCCACGCCGGCCTCACAGGATAGGCCGGTCACAGGTGCCACTCCCACAGACTCGGGGGCTGGCTGGAGAGGTTGGGAAGCTGTGTTTTAACCACATCCTCTATGAGTGTCCAGCACTCAAGGATGTTTGCTCAGCTTTAGAAGTGTTTGCTCTAGAAGTGAAATGAAGGTGACACCTTGTATTCTCTGCAGGCCGTCAGGAGAAGAGATTTGCTGTGGGAAGTGGTAGGATGGCTGTGCCCAAGTGACCAAAGATGATTATGATATTAATTCTGATTTGTATCACGGACTTAGCTATTGGTGCTCCACTCCACTTGTGGATATAAACTCAAGGCAGGGATCAGGCCTCCTGAGAGCCAAGCACTGTGGGCCTTTGATGGTTATCTGCAGAACTTCACTGAAGGAACAACGAGAGCCTGCTGCCTGCTCTGAACCAGGCTGATGGGTGGAGAGCGGCGTTACCTCCGATCCCCATGGCCATGCGCCCCTGTGGCTGGGGCATGGGCATCTCCTTTGGCCAGAAAGTGCAGGTTCTATAGGCTCTCTGACGGACACAGATGACAGTACAAATTCATGACCAAGTTATGTCAATAGCAAAATTATAATATATTAATAGCAATATCATAATAGAATAAAGCCTTGGGAGGGCAAGCAATCTTCCAGAATCTGCAGGTTGGCATTCATTGTTCGTGAGCTCAGCTGAAGGCAGTGCCTTCAGAATTTGGTTAAATCACAGAGAGAAGGACCAGGATTAGTTGCAGGGAATCATTTTCCAAGCGGAACCATCTTAAAATGCTGAAACTAGCCCCTGAGGTTGCATGGAGCCTCCCTTCCTGAGTGAGATCTTCGGAAAAAAGGCCACGTGTAGCAGTGGCTTTCACAAAAACTTCAGTCTCCTGGCGGTTTGGCCACTGACATACATTTTTTGGCTTACCACCATATGAGCCCTTTCCAGAGATGGCTTCTGGTATGCTTCTGGAGGGTTCTTCCGAGAGGTATGGCGCTCAAGAGAGCCATGTGTGGCAATAACCAGTTCCCAGCTGCTCCAGAGGACACGGTGAGCCAGGTCTCTGTCTGGCAAAGGGCTAGGTGCAGGGGCCATCTGGTGGGACATAGATGGTGAAGGTCCTGTTGACAGTCTCTGGGTTCATGCTGTGTCACCCCTGCCGCTGTCCCCAGCACACTCTAGGAGAAGGCCCAGTGTGGATGGGGGGCGGGGAGGGGAGAGCCTAGGAGAGCTCACCGGAGAGCCATGTACTAGCACTGCCTTGCACAAAGCTGGTCTGCAATAAATATAATACTTGTTGATGAAAGGCCTCCTTTGTGGACAGCTAACTCTGAACCTTTACTACACAGCAGGGGGGCCGCTCAACCCAGGCCCCCAGAGGGGCAGTGAGGAGAGGCTGAGAACATGTTGGACATAGGAGTGTCTGGAGCCAGGGAAGCGGACCACCCTGGCCTCTACTTCATGGGCTTACCATCCAGCTTGGCAGACCCTGACACCCGCCCCCCCCCCCAGCTTCATTGCTTGCTCTGCTGACATCTTGGACTGCCTGTCTTTACTCTTGGCACACAGGGTGAGGTCCAGACAGGGTAGCCCACGTGCGGCCACCTCATCTGCTCCCAAGGAAACTCGGGGAGGGTCTTCCCGTCACTCTGAGTTCAGTGGTCTCATCCTCACATAGAGGGTGCGGGAGGTTGGGCTACTGACCACTTCACGGCCCTCCTTGGGTCTTCACCATGGTGTGGCTTTCTCAGCACAGAAGGATCTAGAGTTAACAGGAACAGCATCTGGATGACCCACCTCATGGTGTCTTGGTCTCTGCTCTGGTGCCTGAGTGTGGGGTAGCTGAGAGGGGACCGGCTGGCCATACTTCCCAACATGGCAGCTTCCAAAATGGCCTTTTGGGGCAGGAAGCAAAGATCTGAGGGGAAGGAGGCCAGTCTCTCCTGAGTTCTGTGCTGATGCTGAACCAAGACACAAAGAAGGCTACAGCCAGGCTCTCCCTCCCCTAGCCTGCCTCTGGCCATTAATCATAACCCAGCCCTCTCCCTCCTTCCCCTGGGAAGATAACGCTTTGCTCTCTCCACTTAGGAAACCAGCCCCACCCACAAGGCTGGGGTGGGGGAGCAGGGGCTGCCTCAGTGGGCATCCTTGCTGGGGGATCCAGCACTGAGGAAAGCTTGGGCACACACAGGTGCCTTGAAAGGAGCCAGGAAAGACCTGGCCCTCCAGCTCAGTGCCCATCCAGTCCAGGTACACAGTGGACCTAAGGAATCCTGGGGTGGGGGGGTGGAGGCAGGGAGGGCAAATGGTGACTGGGGTTTTCTCTTATTTAGAAAACAAAACGGAAATGATGTGTTAACATTAGTAAATACAGGCAGGTGTGGAGGGGCAGGGTCCACTTTCTGGAACAGGGCAGTGGCTGGGCCGAGGGTCAGGGGTCAGATGAGGCCCGCAGCCTTCTCCTGCACGTTGTACTCCTTGCTCTTCTTCACCCGCCAGCTGACGAACAAGAGCAGCAGTGCACCCAGCGCCTTGTAGCCCACCTGCAGGCCCAGGTACCTGTGGGGCAGGAGGAGACGAGACCAGTGAGGGGGTGTGGAGGCTCTGTGGCCATGCCGTGGGCCAGGCCCATCAGGAAGAGTAGCATCACTTTCACAGTGGCCCGGGGAATATGCTGTCACCACTTAGGTGGGGATCACTTCCCAGGAGGCATGAGACTCCTAATTCAGTGGTCCTCATTCCTGCACCGGTGACTCCCCCAGGGCCAGAGGCAACACTGCAGCCCCAGCCAGTGTGGAGGGTCCAGTCCTCCCAGCAGAGCCAGAAGGAGAGGGGTACCTGCTCGCTGCCCTCTTGGGGCACCCCTCTCCTGGCTGTCTATGCCACCCCCGTACCGTTCAGCCCCCCTCAAGCCCACTCTCCGCATGGTTTCTGGTTTATGTGATGATGGCAGCAGGTGAGGTGGCTGGAAGGGGTGCAGAACTAATGAAGCTGCAGCTGGGCTTGGACCCGCTGAGGCAGGGTAGGCCCACCTGCCCTTGACCTCTACTGTGAGCCACGATGGGGCCACCTGTCTCTGAGCAGTGGGAGCTGGCCTGGCATCGTCCCACAGCCACGGCCTCACCTCAGACTCCAGCCAGCCCCTTTCCGTTTGACAAACGTCCTTCTGCGACTGCTTCTCCTGAGGGACTGTGGACTAGGCGCTAGCTCCCAGCAGCACGCACATGCGCGCATACACACACTCCAGGACGTTCATGGCTCTCTTCACCAGTGACCCCTGCTCCCTGTCTGTGGCAGCACCCCTCTGGGCCTCTCCCTTGGGAGCCTGGCAGCCCCCACAAAGGGCACCGCAGCAGATGGCTGCCCTCTGCTCTGGCCCAGTGCCTGACACCGCCCACCCCGGGCCACGGGGGCGTGCTGGGCCCTCACCTGTCTCGGAGAGCGTCATTGTCATAGTAGGCACAGGCTCCATGCCTCCCCGAGCACTGCAAGCTCCACCTGATGCAGGAGTAGTCGATGGCAAGGCCGTAGAGGGCTGGAGATGGCAGCCAGGCTGGCGTCCGCGGGAAGAGAGTTCAGAGAGCCCAGATTACACGGGGCTGCAGGCAGAGGTGCCCGGCGAGGTGGGCAGCAAGCCCCCCCCCCCCGCCCCGCAGCTGCCCCTGCATGGTTCCCATGAATGAGAACGGCTCTGCCCCACCCCTGGGAACCGCAGTGACTTCGGAAAGCCAAATCGCTGCCTGACGGCTGAATTCCTCTTTCACTAGAGGCTTAGAAGAGAAACGAAACCTGAGCCATCCTGTCAGGGCAGTGAGTCACAGAGGTCACCTAGCTGCCAGCTCAGACCGACAATATAGTTCTCACACCGGATTGGCCTCCACCGTGGGGCATCGACTCCTCACGTCCTCACAGGGCCTGGAGGTGGGTGGGTGCCCTCGCTCTAAGGAGGAGGAAGGTAGGCACAGCGAGCTCATGCTTGCATAGCCAAGAGGGTCAGGGCTGGCCTTTGAGCCCTAGTTTCCTCGAAGCCCATGCTCCTCCACTACACCAGGCTGCCCAGCTGGCTTAGACAACCCCCCCAGAAGACCCCCAATACCCTGGCTGCTCAGAGCCTCTACCCCAGCCCCCTGAACTTCCCCACAGCTGAGTGGTGAGCCCCGATCCAGCAGAGGCTATGCCTTCCTTCTGTTAAGTATTCAGGATGACCCCCATATTCTTAGCTACAGTTCTGGGCGGTCACTGGACTGGGGAGGGATTTATCCAGGATCCACACCCTGAACCACTGTGCTCAGAACAGCCTCGCCGACTCTGTCGAGGGCACTGTGAGAAGCTGCTTGAGGAGGAAAGCAAGAGATCTGCCTGTGGCTCCACCCATAAGTGGGAACCTTTGAGAACCAGCCTCTCTACTCACACCCTGCTCACTTCCAAGTCTCTGGCTAAGCAGGGGATGGAAACTGGCCACAGGGATTGTCCACCAAGGATGCTACCCTAAATAGAAACACAGTCCAGAAACATTTTCAGCCAAGTCCCAGTGGGTAATTTTAAACTTGCTGGGTTTTATCCATGTGAAGTCCTTCTTTCTACCCCAGAGTGCGATTGCGTTCTTGGGTGATGATGAAAGGAATGCCTCCAGCCCAGATTTTCTAACCGTGATCCCGTATCGAGTTGTCTGAGCTCAAGTGACAAAACAAGGCGGCAGGTGCCATGAGCAGTGGGACAGCGGTTGTTTTCCAGGTGGCTGGGAGAAGCTCTTCAGAGCCCTTCCTGGCCGCTGGCTGCGCTGGGCGCAACGCGGGGCTTCATGCCCTGCATCCTCCACGCTGGTAATATAGGCCTGAGCAGCAGGCTCTGAAGGGGCAGTGCTGGGACAAGGGCAGCAAGTGGCCCGATACCGAGAGATCCCGTGGAAAAGCTGGTTCAGTCCTCATCATCTGCACTCCTCACCCAACCTTTGGGGAAGAGGGCCCTGCACAGGTTCTCGCTCAGCAGGTCCCAGGAGGGACATCACCAACACAGCCCAGAAGGATGATGGAAGCTGCTGGAGGGCCAACTGCAGCCTGGCTCCCGGATAATAAGGCACAGCGGGCTCTGCAGGGATTTCAGCACTGGAGGTCAGCAAGGACACTCCGAGAGCGGCTAAAGTCCCTCCACTGCAGTTGCCCTACTCCCCGCTGCCCTGGGCACCCACTGCGTCCTTAATCAATACTCAGCTGAACGTAGTCCCTTTACTTGGCTTGCCCGGCACTGCAAGGGCCTGCATATTACTGCCTGGATGGGTCAAGAAGGCACAGTCCAGCATGAGCCTCTGGGAGAGGGCGGGCGAGGGGCACGCATGCCCCCCCCCCAGCCCAGGTCCGCAGGGAGGGCTGGGTGTTCCCCGCTCCCCGCGGGCAGCTGGCCCTCCTGGGGGGCATTGCTGACCATTTGCGCAGGCTCCATTTCTCCGTGGGCTCTGGGCTTCTTGAGCATAGGCCGGGTTTGCCGGCAGAGGGCCCCGCGCTGAGAACATTTGCAGAATAGAGGCAAGAGGAGTGAGTTTTGTCAAGTGGGAGGGAAGCCAGGGCTGGGCTCAGCTGCTGTTCTGGCTGGGACAGGAATGCAGGGTTTTGTTCCTACAGCCAGTTCTTGGAGAGAGATGAAAAAATACCTGCCTTCAATTCTTCATTAGGTATCCTCAGCTGTGTCCACTTTTCATTTTTCTTACGTAGTTTTGTTTGGAATTAATGTCTTAGATGGAATCTTTCCTAACCTCAAGTAACGGGGAAACCGCCCATATAGGGTCTCGGCCTTTGCCGATGTGTTGGTGATGCGCGCCCTCTCCTTACCGCAGAGATGAGACAGGGCTTCCCTCAGCCCCTCCCTGCACCTCACAGCCCTCGGATGCCCTGGCGCCGCTCCTCAGGAAGGAAGGGGGCATCTCAGACACTTACCCAGCAGGCGCATCAGCAAGAACTGCACCCCGATGGCAAATGACTTTTCTTCCTGGTTCACCACACTGAAAAGGAAGATAGGAAGTCAGCAGCCAGAGGACTCGGGGCTGTGCCTTGACTCAGTCAGGGGCAGCCGGCCTCAGAGCAAGCCAGAACCTACCCTCAAGGGGCCTGACAGCTAGCTGGCTGACTCGACTGACCTCAGCCGCGTGCTCCCGTTGTTTGTATCGGCGGTTCTCAAAGCACGATCGCTGGGCCAGCAGCGTGAGCCCCCACCCCTGGGAACTCATTAGAAATGCAGATTCCCAGGCCCTATCTTAAACCTAAGACTCAGGTCCCTGGGGGTGGGGCCCAGCCATCTGTGCTTTAGGAAGCCCTCCAGGAGATTCTGTTGTGCACTCAAATTTGAGAACCTCTGGTCTCTGATTTTCAGGGCTGCCCCTGCCCCCTTCAAGAGGCAGAGGGCAGAAGAGGCTGGGAATGGAGAGAAGGATGGGGAAGGGTGTGTTCACAGCAGCAGGTCTGAACAACTCCCATAGAGTGTGAAGAGCAATAAAGACAGCCCAGATGAAAGTGTAATTAAGGCCCCTGGGCCGTAGGCTTCTGTGTGCAACTAGAAGAATCCTTTACCTAGGGCCAGCTTCGTGGGCGTGGGGCCTGTGCTGTCTCCCAGGGCCCTGCCCTCAGAAAGGCCCCAGGTTTGATTGAATGCTCTGCTGTGGCTGGTCTTGAAATTCTTAATAATTTTGGAACCAGGAGACTCCCATTTTCATTTTGCACTGGGTCCTACAAATTATATAGCCAGTCTTGCCCCCACCCTTCTTCCCTCAAGAGAGGACAAGCATTTGGCTGAGGAAGGAGATTCGGAGAGAGATGGGGAAGCTATCTGGCGGTGGTATTGCCAGGCCCTGCCATCCCAGCTGGGCAGGGGGCAGAGAGAGAGGACACCCCAACCACAAGGTGGGGAGCCAGGCAGTGGCCTGCAGAAGCACCAGGCTTCTCGTGCTCTGAACACCCACACTCCTGGGTGGGGGTGCCTGTGGGGGAAGGGCATTTGGGGCAGAGGGGACATCAAGGAAGGGAACTCAGAAGTAATGTTCAGGTCTCTGCACACATTTTGTTCTGGCCTCACAGTCCTGCTAGCAAAGTGGAAAGGGGCCCTCTTCCAGTTCCTCTGAGAGGTGGACCAGTGAAAGCGATACTCATGGGCTTGAGGCACCCACTTAGGACGCCCACCCCATGGAAAGTGCCTCAAATCTCAATCTAATGGATGCTCCCTTTATGCCCACAGGTCCCTCCAGTGGCCCAAATTCACAATAGTCCTGGTCATTGTCCCTGGGCAGACGCCCCTAGATTCTGGACTGAATAGGGCTTGGGCACCCCAGTTTGGCTTCTGATGGACAGCTTGAGCCCCTCCTGGTATCTGCCCTTGGCTGTGAACTAACTCTGAAGTTTGGACCACTCTCTTCTTCCACATTTCTGGTGAACCTTTCCTCCCAGCCTGTATTTCCATGCCTGGTTGGGGGCCAGGGTACAAATAACACTTGGGTCGCCTACAAGGTCACCTTTAAGGCTCACCTTCTTCACACTAAATTGCATCCATTCTCTCATCTTTGCCAGTGGGATTTATCTTTAAATGATTTGGGGATCCTGGAGCCTCTTTAGTTTCACTCCAGCCCATGATCAGACTTAGAAGGGAGAGGTTTTCTAGGAAAGCCCATCCTGTGGTTGAAATGATGCTCCTCCTCCACAGCTTCCCTAGCTCTGGGGCTTGATGGAATCCTCTGGGAGGTGGACTGACAGGGACTGCCCCCTACTTGCTGCTCAGCAACTTCCCTGTGAAATGTCCTTATCCTGTTCCCTCTCCTCATCATGGCCACCCACAGGTATTTCTCAGGGCTAGAGGGTCCACCATGGCCCATCTGGCCCTGGTGCAAGAGGTAACCCCACTCAAGGGCCTTGGATGACAGCACCAGTGTTTGGAATGCATAGGGTGGGGAGTGGTAGAAAGAGGGTGCTGATGGTGTTGGGAGGGGCAATATGCTGTGGCCCTGAGCATCCCCACATGTTCCTGGGGAATATGCTAAGAACACAAGGTTCTGACTGCTCTTTTCCTGGGCTACTTCTCAGGGCTGTGGTTGCCATGAGCAACCTGGAGGCATGGGGTAAAACCTTACCCTAGACCAAGAGCAGGATTGGTCTACATAGGTGGTGGCTCTCCCAAGCTCAGTGTTCCTCACTGTGAGAGAAGCTCACTGCATGTGACGCATACACCTGGGCATTCCAGGTCACTCCATGGGATGTGGGGCACAAGGATAAATGATGCAAGGTTCCTGCTCTTTGCATGCACCTGTGAGTAACAGGCCTTTGTCTTTGAACCAGGAGTCTCCTGTCTGCTGCCAGCATTCTTGAAATAGTAACAAAATAGGAGCTTGGGGAGTGCCTGGGGGGCTCAGTCATTAACCGTCTGCCTTCGGCTCAGGTCATGGTCCCAGGGTCCTGGGATCGAGTCCCGCATCGGGCTCCCTGCTCGGCGGGAGGCCTGCTTCTCCCTCTCCCACTCCCCCTGCCTGTGTTCCCTCTCTCGCTGTGTCTCTCTCTGTCAAATAAATAAAATCTTTAAAAAAAATAGGAGCTTGGTAGTTTGCAAGCTAACTTGTCAATAGGCTAAAATACCAGGCCCTGACAGGTGGCTGCTTCTGTTCTTCCTCTCCTAGCCTTTGGGGAAAATAGGTCATTGGCACCTAGCTAGCTGTTAATAATTCTTAGAATTTGGTTAATAGTGATAATTAACCAATATATAGAGTACCTTACATCTACAAAGCAATTTATCAGGTAATCCTGACACTAGTCCCTTGTGGTCAATATCATGAACCTCTTGATAAATGAGGAAACTGAGACTCAGTGAGGTTGGCAACATCCCAGGACATCCAGCCAGTGTACAGCTGAGCTGGGCCTTTGACCCTAGCACTGGGAATCCAGATCCTGTGTTTTTCCCTCTCTGCTCTCAAGAGGGGTGAGGACAGGAAAGAGGCGGGCAGGGGTGGGTTAGGTGAACTTGGTTGAAATGTTGTTTTCTCTTTGGCAGAGGGTGAGGTGAGGGAAGGGTCAATTCCCTCTCAAAACCTCAGAGGCATTCCACTGCCACTGTAAGGGGACACCTCTGCTCTCCCCTCCCACCTTGGCCAGCCTCTCTCTTCTGACCTGAGAACTTGGTCCTGGCTCCTAGCACACTTTTCTTATTTTCATCCTTTCTCAAAGCCCTCATTCTGAACTTTCCACATTTCCCCCCCCCTTGATTTTGTACATCTAATGGAATTCTCTTCCTTCCTCTTAGTTCTTTCAGGATTTAAACATATGTGAATCTTCAAGCATTTCCACAGTGTGGAGCCAGGCAGCCTGGCCTCCCGGAGGCTCAGCCATTCGTGGCTCTGCCCTCCTGGGGGTGGGGTCTCTCAGTGGCAGGAAAGGAGGAGAGACAGAAGCAGGGAGCGTGGGGGACCGAGAGGCGCACTCACCGCAGAACCATCATGTAGAGCGGGTTGTGAGAGATGCAGGCTATGAGGGCCACGAAGGAGATGAGGAAGATGGCCGGCAGCAGGAAGTGGGCGCAGGGGATGGGGCACGATCCCGACTTGGCTGAAGTGGACGCCCCAGTCACACAGCTGCAGTTCAGATACGTCTTGGAAAGGAGAGGGAGGGGGAGGGGGAGATCTGTCATCACCCGCACCACCACACACTTCAAACGCCGGTACCAGCTCCAGCCAGAGTCCCTCGGGCGATGCTGTGTGTGGAGGCTGGAGGGCAGACCCGGGGAGGTTTTTGAGGTGCCCCACGGATACCACCTCTGACCACTGTTTAGGCCATCTAAACCGTCTTCACCAACACCGGCCATCGAGCGGGGGCTGGGCCCCTCCCGAAGTTCCACCCACAGCAGGACATGCGGGACCCTATCGCCAGGCAAGGCCTACCCGGCTTGGGACCGGGGGCCAGGAGGGCTCTCTTTGGGGCCAGGCCGCCCTGTGCATCACCACAGTGGTTCTGTGGGTGCTGTGTTTGCTGTTTGTGTGCTTCTTGCAGGGAAGGTAAGGACGGGATAGACAGGAGGAGATAGCAGTGGGAACCCAGTGGAACCCACTGAGCTCTTCATCTGTCAGGCCTTTGCCAGAGCTTCCTGCCTGAGAGGAACTCCTGTCTGTGAAGGACTCTAGGGAAGGAGGCCCCTGGCTCCAGTCTGCAGGTTCATATGGCGCAGTACTCTGGTACAACTGGCCTTGGGGGCCACTGCCCGTGTCAGGGGGTCTTCACCTTACTTTTCACAGCGTCTGACGGCCTAGCCTGGGACCATTTAAGTGCCATAGCAGTTACAACTGCTAATGGAACTAACGAGCTAGTATGCTTCCTCCTGGCCGACAGCAGGAACTATGCACCCTCTTTATTTTGGCTGCCAGGAAGCTCAGAAGTTAGTTCTATATAATATGGCTGTTATTTCCGTCAGTCTGCATTTCTTTAACATAGGTTTTTTTTCCCCCCCTTATAATTTACTGTCTTTTCTTGATGTTATGCTAGTGGATTTGTGCTGTTGTTGGAAACCTGTCAAGATGATTTCTGGAAGTAGATGAGTCAGAAGTAAGTAAATAAAGATAAGAAAACCACAGAAGCCACCACAGACCCCTCCGACTAGAAGGCCATGGAGAGACCACCTTGTTTGCGCTCTTTGTTCTCTTTCTGCCCACGGAAGTGGCTGTGGGAGCAGCCTTGCCCTGTGCTCTCGGAGGAGGATGCCTAGCGGGGGCTAGCCTTGTCCATGCCCTCCACACGGGCTTAAGGTAATGAGGCACATTCTTCTCCTTAGGGCATCCTTAGCAGAACTGCACGAACTTCCCACTGCTCTTAGTAGAAGGTACATCCGACTCCTGGGCCCGGCCCGCCCAGTCTTGACCTGGGTGTGACATGCCTCTTAGCGCCAACCCTGGCCTTCCCTGCTTTCTCCTGTGCCTGGCTCTGTCATGCCCTTGGGCCTTGCACTTGCTGTTCCTTTACCTGGAAGGCTTCACTTCCAGGCCTTCCTAAGGTTTTCTTCTTCTGGTTGTTCAGTTCTAATGTCACCTCCACAGGGGGGCCCCCAGGAACTAGAGAGTCTAGTCATCAAGTCTCTCCGTGGCATGGGATACATTCTAAAACTACCTTGTACATTTATTTGATAGAATGCAAACTCGACGAGAGCAGGACCTCGTCTGATGGGTTCACCACTGAGTCCTCAACACCCGTGGCTGTGCTGGCTGTTCACTGAGTATTTGCCGAATAGCTGAACAGATGTCTTGACTTGGTTTGCTGCTGCTTGACCCTAGAAGTCGGGAGCCATAGCCCTCTGAGGGCTGGTAGAACCTCACCTCGTGGGCCCAGTGAACGAGGGCTGCACAAGTGGAAGGCCGGTGGCCAGCAGATACATGACCTTGAACAGATGTGTGCCAGACTGAGGCAGCGTCCTGGGTTCTAGTCCCACAGCTGCCCCTAAATAGCTGCATGACTTTAGGCCAGTTGTATAGCTACACATCAGGGCTGAGGGATTCAACCAAATGCCCTAGATCACACTTCCAGCTCTAACCTTCCGGGTTCAGATCACAGAAGACCCTCTGCTCTCGATTTCCCTGGGCCTGTCCTTGTGGCTTCCCACACAGGCAGGATGCAGGACCCAGAGATGCCCCTTAGGATCCATCAGGATGAGACTCTAAGGCCTCAGCTGAAGGACTGCTTTGGCTCGTTCCTGCTCTGAGCATTGTTGGGGCTCAGGAATGTGAATTTTTTTTGAACATCAGCCAAACTTTAATTAACTCTGGGCTGTAGGCATCTGGTCATGACCTTAGGGAAGGGGAGGTGGAGAGAGGGCGGGTGTGGCCCAGAGCCACGAGGCTGGGAGCGAGTGGCGTTCTGCCCATCCTGGAGCCGGGGAGCAGTGTGCGAGGGCACGGGCTGAGCGCAGACACCCCCACGGGCCTTCTCCGGCCCTTACCAGCTGCTTGGAGGCCACAGAGCTGATGTTGACGTCGCTGCAGCCAGCATGGCAGGGCGAGAGGTACTCCACTCCATTGTCTCCGCACACCGGGTGGAAGATGGAGTCTGGGCACCGGCAGTGCCTGCGGCAGGCAGGGAGCGGCAGATGTATAGAACTTGATGTCCTGCCAGCAAAACAGGAAATGGGGGATCAAACAAAGCAAGACCAAAGAAAAACCTCCCCACGCCAGCCCAGCGTGGGTTCCCCGCCTGGTTCGTGTGCCTGTGTGTCTCCGTTTGTCTTGGGCCAGCGCCACCCTGGGATCTGAATTACGCCTGTTGGAGCCAATGGTGAATGCCCTGCTTGGTCAGTGCTCATGGCACCCACCAAGTGCTGGCCAGAAAGACCTGGTCAGCAAACCCCACACTGCAGAAAGGCATTAAGACAACCAACCAGGGGCGCCTGGGTGGCTCAGTCGTTAAGCGTCTGCCTTCGGCTCAGGTCATGATCCCGGGGTCCTGGGATCGAGCCCCACATCAGGCTCCTGGCTCGGCGGGAAGCCTGCTCCTCCCTCTCCCTCTGCCCCTGCTTGTGTTCCCTCTCTCACTGTCTCTCTCTCTGTCAAATAAATAAATAAAATCTTGAAAAAAAAAAAAAAAAAGACAACCAACCACCCAACCACCCAACCAGGACTCCGATGAAAGAGATGGCAGATACTACACCAAAGTCACAGGCAATATTTCCTTTCTCTCTTCCTCCACCCGGGCTTGGGCTGACAGAAGGCTGGGGCCCCTGGTCACTGCATCCCCGCTGCACCATAATCCAGGGGGTTTCACCAGCTGATCTCACCATTCCTACCATCCTCCTCATCTGACAGTCACGGTTGTTCTCTGGGGGGAGAGGGGGTTGGGATAGGCTGACAAATCGCAGACCAGGGCTCTGCTAAAATAATTACACTGCTGGTGGTTAACATTAATGGGGTATCTATGTGCCAGGCACAGTGCCCAAGACTTTTCATGTTGCCATCACGACAACTCTACAGTTAAATCACGTTCCTCTCGTGACAAGAAAACTGAAGATTAGAAAAGTAACTTTCGCCAACGACAAAGCACTGTGCCAGAACTCACCCCAGTCTGATGACAAAGCCCTGTGCTAAAAACTCCCCGGGGGGGGGGGCGCCTGGGTGGCCCAGTCAGTTAGGCGTTTGACTTGTGATTTCAGCTCAGGTCATAATCTCAGGGTCTTGGGATCTGGCCCTGTGTTGGGCTCTGCGCTCAGCAGGGAGTCTGCTGGAGATCCTCTCTCCCTCTCCCTCTCCTTCTCTTTTATTTATTTGAGAGAGAGAGAGCATAAGCGGGGGGAGGGGCAGAGGGAGAAGCAGACTCCCTGCTGAGTAGGGATCCCAATGTGGGGCTCGATCCCAGGACCCTGGGATCATGACCTGAGCCAAAGGCAGACGCTTAACCGACTGAGCCACCCAGGCTCCCCTAAATAAATAAATCTTTTTAAAAAAAGCTCCTAGTGAGAACCACCCAAAGGCTCAAAGTCTTCTCGGCTTCTCTCAATCCATAGTCAGCCTGCAGAACAATACAAACTGGGTGGGGGTTCCTGCCCTGAGCAACCCTCCCTTCCCTTGTGCCCCTTCTCTCCTTCACCCACCAAAGACAAGAGATGGTATTTCAAAGAAAAACAGAAAACACCAAGACTGAAAGGTACAGTTTCTCCAAACGTTGCAACCTCATTAGGAAAACCTAAAAGAAGAGGTGGTTGGAAGGGGCACCCAGGAAAGAATAAATGCTCCTTGCTCAGCACCTTCCCCTCATGGGCCTCTAAAGCTCTTCCTGAACATGAAGCCAGACTTAAAACCTGGGACCAGATTGCGTTATGCAAACTGACAGGTATACTTTACCTGCCCTCTTCCTTACCTGCCCTAATTTTTTGAGTCTGCCATCACTTTCATTATTCTTTCCCAGATCTTTTCAAGTCTCCTTCTCTCATCTTTCTTCAGCAGCTCAAGGAGACTTTGTAATTGTAGCCGGCATAGAGCTGATGCTAAACATAGCTTATTTCCTGGTTCTTGAGGCTCACAGCCCTACAGATTTATCCTTAAACCAAACTCATTAGTTTTTGGTGCTTCTTAAAAAACAGAACCCTGACCCTGATTGCTGTTGGCCCACTAGGACCCTCAGATTTCTTCTCATAACTGAGCATATGATTCAAGACCTCATTTTCTAAGTTGCCACGTAAGAGATTAGATCAAAAAGTGAAAAGGAGAGAAGAGAGTTGAGGAAGCAGATAGGAAAGCGTATGGCAGCCCGATCCAGGCTCTGACCTCAGCAAAGGGGATCTTCTCACCTCTCATTCCCATTACCTGGTGGGATAGACCTCCGCTACAGTGGGGGTGGAGCATCCCATGAAGAAGAGAGGGGCGCAAAGGACCATGGAGATGGTGATGATGGTGGCAGCCACGCGGGGAATGGTTTGCAGAGAGAAAACAAAACGCTTCATGAGGATTCCTCCAAACAGCATCCCCAATGCTGCGGCAGGAAGGTTCACAGCACCTACAGATAAAGAGAAGCTGTCTGGGTGCACAGGACTGGAAGTGGGGGCAGGGCACAGACACTGAGCTGAACCATGGACAAAGGGGCATGGCTACTTGAAGGAACATTTGATACATTCAATTGCAGTGGTAATAACTGACATTAATTGAGCACTTACTATTTGCCAGGAGCATCTACAGAGTTATCCTGACTTAGCAGATTGCCCTGCTTGTGCAAAGAATAAAGAAACAAGTGGAGTCCTTGCAGCCAGAGGGATGTGGGTTGAAGGTGCATTTATTAAGCACCTTTCATTACCTGGCCCCTCATTGCATTCTCACTGTGACCAGATGGGTCCCACGGTGGTGTCGCTGTCTGATGTGCTAGCTGGTGACTGAAGGCTAAAGGGATGAGGTCACAGCCAATGCCCTGACCACCCTGCCACATCCATATGGCCAGGCTCACCTGTGGACTGGGCTCTGTAGTTCACTTTGGTACTTGGTGGGACCACATCAGTGCCTCTCAACGTCAGCTGCACAAAATACCAACGCTGGGCCCCACTCAGAGATTCTGCTTTCATTGACTGAGCAGGGAGCCTGGGTGACTGTATTTTTTAAAAGTTGTCCAGGGAATCCTAAAGTGCAGCCAGGGTAGAGAATCACTGGGCCACATATTCCTTACCCAAGTGAATGTATCTGACTGAGTCCTTGGTGAAGAAAGGAAAAAAACCACGAGGCATTTTGCCTAACCCCAAATTCTACCTTCTCTCTTTCCTCTGTTTGCCCTGATGATGTCAGGGCCTTGGGAGGCTGTCAGGTTTCCAGCCCCTCTGACGGGGAGGAAGGCAGACCCTAGCCTCCACCCACTCCTGCCTGGAATGATAGGGGCCCCAAAGATCTGCCAAGAACATTCTAGATTGCTAACCAGGAAAAATGTCCTTAAAATTCTTTCCTCTGGGCCAGTTCTCCTCTGGCTCTTGTCTGTGTCCGGTCTGGCCTCGCCCATCCCTGGATGGGTGGAGGAGGGCCAGCCACTCCTACAGGCAGGGCCCCCCAGCTCCTGCAGGACCCCCACCCTCCAGACTCACCAATGAGGAAGTTGGCATAGGCTGCGGAGGCACCATACTGCTTCTCCAGGAACTTGTTGAGGAATGTGGAGAGGCCAGCAATGACAGAGGAGAAGGTGCACTGGGCCAGGACCACCAGCATGAAGAGTGGGTTCATCAGCAGCCTCAGGAAGATGCGGGGAAAGCCTGCAAACAGATGGCTGTCAGGGGCCGGGCCCTCATGGCAGTCACCACACGGGTAGCTTGGGACTAGTCACTGCCCTTCCTCCTCCTCCAGGCAGCCTTCCTCTCTTCCTCAGGGCAGATCTGAGGCACCAAGATGTTCAGTGGCCAGGGGCACACAGCCGCTCGACTCCCACTCAACATGCCAACGGGCTAAGTAAAGTGAGGACGTGCCTGGGAGATATCAGGCAAAGCCTGGATAGAAATAGAGCTAACACTGGGAACATCCTCCTCACACGAGAGCCACCTCCATGTAAGAGGAGAGGAGAGAACACGGGGGCCGGACCATGGAGGTGGGGCTGACTCTGCTTAGCTCTGAGTCTCCTGGAACCTGCACAGAAGCAGTCACCAGGACCCCTGGCAGAACCCCTCCTGAGAGATGGGACCACCTGCTCTTACTGCCCCTTACCACACACCACACCACATGGGCTGGGATACCCCCTGACCCTCACTGCAAGCCAGGCCCGCCCCCCAGGACTTTGCTGGGTCAGTTAGTTACGTTTAATGAAATCCACCAGGGAGCTTCTTGGCTTGACCTCGTCCATCTTCCTTGCCTCATCCACTATGGCTGGAGACCTCTGCAGGCAGCAAAGGGGGTGAATGTTAAAGGCGTAGGCTCCCTGTAGTGACCCTTCCCTGGGCCCTTGCCCCTCCTGGTCTCGGTGGCTCAGGGGCGGGCAGCACTAAGCTGCCCCAGGTGTGGGTGGGAGGGCGCCCAGAGAATGCTCTCTTGAAGCAAATGCTACTTGCATGTCAGTGAGCCCAGTGCTGTGGCTGCCGGCCAGAACACATCCACGACAATGCCTCCCGACACTCCCCTGGGCATGTTATTCATATCTAACTTTCCCTTGACTGATGCCAAAAGGTGTCCGATCAGATCTCACCCCTTGTCTGTCTGTCATGGCTACACTTCCTCCCCGTCCTCAGATTCCAGGGGCCGCAGGCTTCTGGGATACACTGGTCTAGAATTACCTGTTTCTAGCTCTTTCTTTCTGTCTCCTCTATAGAGTTCCTGCTTCCTTCTGGGCCCAAAGCTGAGTCCTGCTCAAGGCTCCATCCTGGCCCCTGGCCCACACTTTCTACCCATACCACCTCAGTGAGCTCGCCTACCCCTTGTGAACTCGTCAGCTGCAGCTTTGAACCCCTGCACAAGGTGTGCAAGGCTCCCCCCGAGCCCTGATGCCATTGGGGCTCCCCTGGAGAACACACTACCAGGCACGGGAGCTCCCACGCACTGAGTGCTTACTCCACACCAGGCACCATGCCCAGCCTTCCACACGCATCGGCACTCCTCACAGCCTCCTCTGAGACTTGTGCTCTATCTCCAGTATTTTAAAGGAAACTTAGAAACAAGGAAACTTGCCCAAGATCACTCAGCATCTGGACTCAGACTCAGGTTTGCCTGACCCCCAAACCACCGTAATGCACTGACAACCTCTGAAATTCTTCCCCAAGACAAGCGGAGTCTCTCCCACTCCCGCCCCTCTTCCCACAGCTCGGCCTAGATCTCACACACCTCACTGCCAAACGCTGAGCTCTGGCTCTGGCTCACTTCGGCCCCCTTCTCCTCCAATCTGTCCGCCGCTCAGTCCTTGGCAGCCCCTCCAAGAACATCGCTCCCTGCCCTCGCCTCGGCTGCCCAGCAGCCCCCGCCCTGGCGCTCAGCCTCATCCCCCATCTCTACACAGGCCTCTTCAGATGGCCAGCCTCCCCTCCTTCCTGACTCCTCGACCTCAGCCCAGCTGCCATGGTGCCCCCTGCGTGGTCACCCAGTCACTGCAGCACCCCAGAACTTCATGGATTCGGAACAAGTTTTAGACCCTAGGCCTAACATCAAAGCCCCTCCTAGACCTCTCATCTCTGTCTTCCATTCTCATCCTTTTCTGACTTCTTCCCCAGCAGACACACAGAAGGTCCATCTGCCCATAGTCGGCTCGCTCTTCAGCTCGCCCTCACGCTCTTCAGCTCTAGGGGGTCTCCTTCCAACTCAGTCCTGCAGGTTCACACGTGATGGGCCAACTGTGCCAGGTCATATATTCAGCTTTTCCTGGCTCTTCACTGTGAACTTGGTGTTTCCCAAACTGCATTCCCTGGAACCCTCCTGATACCTGAGATGCTGACATGGTAAGGGGACACTGGTGGGAGACCGTCTTTTGGAAATTCACCAGCACTCTCACCTCTCAAAGCCTCTGAGAAGTCCTGTGTCATATAACTTGTTTAGATTTCACCCAGAATTTGCTTCTCAGTTCAGTTTATTTTTTTCCCACACCTCCCTTTCTTGAACTCTGATAGGCAGGGAGTCACGGGCTCTCAGAACCTTACCTCCGCTTCCCTGAGCATTGTTCGAGGAAAGAAAAAAAAGGGGAAAGAGGTGAGAACCAAGGACGCTGAGGAGATGAGCAGGCCCAGCCACCAGGCTCCAATCCACCGGGGGTCTCCAGGGCTCAGGTTAACGGCAGCTGGGAAAGAAAGCAAAGGGAACAGTGTTTTCTGGATGAATGTGGGTTCTCATTTTGCTGTAAAGAGGGCCTTTGATCAGGGGGACTTTCTTCCCATGATGCAGAAGAGGTAAGCCATGAGCTAGAATCTGAGTCAAGACAACATTCCCTCTCCAGGCCATCTGGTCTCCAGAGCATGGTGACCACTGAGCATAAAGCAGAGCATCAGAGAATCCCCAGGCTGAAGGAATCAGAACCTTGGCCTCACTTTATTTTATTCCCAACCCTTGGTAGAAATAACAATGAAGGAGGCTGCATCCACCCACCTCCAACCAATCAGAAAACTGAGGATCAGAGACGTTAGCTTTGCACTGGTCCAAGGTCAAGGCTGGTAAGTATTATTTCATTGGTCAGTTTTAAACCCATGTCTCCCTGGTGTCCAAGCCTGCACTCTTAACCACTGACTGCTACTGCCTCCCAACTTTATTGATCCCTAAGAAAGGAGGCCCCATAATCCTTAGGAGCCTGAGGGAACAACCATCATCAGAGTGGGCTGCTGAGCCTCCAAAAGAGATACTTCTGGCAATGTCTCCCACCCGCATCTGAGAGTCTGCCATTGCGTCTCTCCTTGTAAAGAAACTATGTGGGCATGGAAGGAGGAAGAAGGTAGCAGAATGGCCCTCAGCCAAGCAATGCCAGGCATCGCTGGGCACTGGCCCTGGTACTGGGAGCTCAGCTGCAAGTCTCTTTGGGCAACCAAGAGGCAGGAACCAATTCAGGAAGTGCCAGTAAAAGGGCAAAGATGGCTTGACCCTGAGGCAGAAAGCTCCCCCGGGCTTTTCCCTGTCATGTGAAGTAAAGGCAGGTGACACCTCAAGGAAGACATCATGGTCTGATGGTCCCCAAGAACAGGAGTCTGTGGACTCTGGCAGCATGGTGGCTTTAATGCCTGTCCACATTCTTTGTGTGATGTGCAGGCTCTGATCTGTGTGCCAGGAACTGGTGGGAGTACTATTCCCAAGAGTCTGGCTCAGATCTGCCTTCTAGCCACATCTTCTGGCTAGTGGGAGCTTTCTGTACCACCACCACACTCCACACATGTTCCACCTCTTGGCTTTGTCCAAGTATTTTTCTCCACCTGGAAGGCAGAAATCCCACCCACCGATGGGGCTCAGTGCAGATGTCAGCTGCCTGGGAAGCCCTCCCTGACCACCTCGGGCAGGAGCACTGTCTCCTGCCTTGGAGCTTCCAAAGCACTTTGCCTGCCCCTCTGTGACAGTGCTGGCTCTCCCTGCCCTCTGGGAGGCTGGGTGGCATAGGACAAGCTTACAAAGGCCATGAGCTCTTGCAGGATTCACTGGGGGCTGGTTCCATGAGGGGTTACCTCAGTGTTTGTGCCCTGGTCTATAGACCATATGTCCTCTTCATTCTAAGATACACAGTGATTTAGTCCATACCATTTTGTGAAGAATAAGAGCTCATACCTGTAAACCTCTTAATATATATCAGGCATGTTCTAATCCTTACAACGACTCTATTTTACTATCATTAGCCCCACTTTATAGACGAGGAAACCGAGGCACAGAAAGATCTAGATACTTGCTCAAGGTCACTCAGCCAGTGAGAGGTGGAACCAGGATTAGACACAGCTTGTTTACTGCCAATGCCCACATTGTTAAGCATGACGTGAATCATAATCCATGTGTATATTTTATGTAGTGCTTTTCTGATGCTCAAAAGAGCTCTTATTAAATCTTTTCTTAAAATAATTAAACACCACCTTAGAGTCCAAGGACCATAAAACTGTTTTTAATAGCACCACCAAGATGGGCAGCTGTGGTGGCAACAGCTGAGGCCCTGCCCCAGGTCTCAAGGTTTCCTGCTACGAACTTCCTGAGGACAGAAAGGGTCCTGGGCCAGAAGATTCACGCGGTCTGCTCCTGGCTGTCTGAGGCTCCGCAGGTGTGAATGAGTGAGGGAAGGAGAGGGCCCAAGCATCTGGAGTTAAAGCTTCATTTTCTGTCCTGCCTGGCTGGGGCCGGGGGGGCTGCTTCGTGGAACCAGTGGTAGGACAAGTATCCTTGCACACACTCACCTGTGTCCACTCTGCCATAGTCCACGAAGATCTGCAGCATGACGGAGCCCAGCAGGTACCCGAAGGCCGGTCCGAATACAGAGATGGCAAATAAGATGGCTGGAGAGGGGAGCAGGCAAAGGAGGCTGAGGGAGCTTGAGAGAGTGTGGCAGCCCCAGGTTCTTTCCCTAGCTGAGGGATTCCTGAGATGTCACGCCATCTGTCCCCTGGCCCTAACAAGTCCGCACTGAGGGCATTTCCCATAGACAAGACCAGAATCACTCAAGATCCTGAGATGTGCAGAACCAAAGCTGTTTCTCCTCCAGCCAGAGAGATCCACTTGCCAGGAGGAAAAGCCTCCCCAGCACTTAAAGATTCCTGCCGGGTGTGCTGGTGGGCGAGGCTCCCTGCGAGTATGATGCTGGGGGCCCTGGCAGGAGCTGTGGGGCTACTGAGCCAGTGCGGGTGCTCTGTCTGGTTTGGGGCATGGGCCTCGAGAATGCTCAGTGTGGCTTGTTCTAAGGGAAGGATGGGGGCAGTCAGGTGGTCATTGGTTATCTGCTTTGCTTGTCCTTCCTTGAGGCTGTCCTGTCCCTGAGTGGACGGTCAGGAAGACACGGGTACCCAGGCCTGTGCCTGGAGGACTGGACAGCAATAGTTCCAGGAGCTGGTAAGGAGCTCCCCTGTGCCCAGCGTGGGGCTAAGGGGTGACCTACATTACTTATATAATCCCACAGCTGCCCAGGGCACGGATACTATTAGCCCCGTTCTGCAAGCGAGGGAACCTGGGACCCTGGGGCCCAGCCACCTGCCCAGGATCACACAGCTTGTAGGTAACAGAGCTGGCCTTCCAGCCAGATCTGTCTGCTCCCCAAACCTCGGCACTCGTTTGCTGTGTTTAGTGGGGCAAAGAAGGTCCGACCTCGATTCAGCCCCTCAGGGCCTCAGCAAAGGCCACTTCAGGACTGGGCCCCCTCCCTGCTGCCCTCCTCAAGCCTGTGACTCACAGATGTACAGGGGTGAGTTGCTGGGCTCAGAGAAGTCGTCCACATAGGAGATTCCAAACGGCTGAATGGGCACCGTCCCAACGCCTGCCAGCAGCTGGCCGACCACCATGAGAGCCCACATACTGCTGGTCTCCTTCTGGGAGTCCTGGGTGGTGCTGTGGCACTTGCTGGGGGGCAGGTCCTGCCAGTGCTTCTGACAGAGCTCAGCTTGGAAGAAGCTGTTGTTCCCTGCAATGAGAGGGCATGCCAGTCACCAGCCGGTCTCCTGGCTCCACCAGCTGCCCTCCAAACCTGCCCTTCCTCTCAGGCCTCTGGGAAGTGACTATAGACACAGAGGTCAGAGTGTGGCCTCCCTGCTCTGCGAGCAGACCTTCTTGGGTGGGAGACGAATCTTCCGCCCATGGCTATCCATTCTTTGTCCTCTACGAGTACAGGCGGGGGCCTGAGCATGGAGGCTGATACTGTCATTCCCGGAGGAAAGGGTCACCCAGTTGAAAGAGGGGGATCCAGGATCAAAACCCAGGCTTGCTGGCCTGAAGTGCCCCATGCTCAGCCGCAAGCTTGAGGTCCTCAGGGTGTGGTTCTCTTTAGCAGGACAAAGGCCATTCTGTCTCACAGAAGACAGTGTCAGCCCCACCTGGGATGCATCGCTCCTGTGTCTTGACCCTCGGAGCCTGATTCCTGGATAAGCCTGGCAGTGTGTCACACAAAGGCATTTAATGTCCTTACTGAATGTGGGCAGCAACCAAGAATCCTACAACTTGGGGAGCTGGAAAGGACTTGAGACTGTCTAGTTTAGTCCCTCCTATTACAAATGGGCACCACAGGAGCCAGGCTGCACCTTGAGACCCTTCTGTGAGGGTCCCAGAGACTCCCAGCGTGCCATGAGCACCATGCAGCCTGTGGCTGTGGGGACCAGGCCAGGCTGGACTGCCACTCCATGCGGCTGTTTTTAACTTGGCCCACACTAACCAATCAGCACTGTCTGCTCTCCAAGGCCTTGAGAGATCTTGAGGTCTCCCTTCCATAAGATCCCTTCTTCTCAACAAATATTGTGAAAATGTCTATGCTACCTAGAGCAATCTACACATTTAATGTAATCCCTATCAAAATACCATCAACTTTTTTCAAAGAAATGGAACAAATGATCCTAAAATTTGTATGGAACAAAAAAAGACCCTGAATAGCCAGAGGAATGTTGAAAAAGAAAAGCAAAGCTGGTGGCATCACAAGTCCGGACTTCAAGCTCTATTACAAAGCTGTCATCATCAGTATATGTGCTGCTGAAGCGAGCACAAGCTGTCATCATCAGGACAGTATGGTACTGGCACAAAAACAGACACATAGATCAATGGAACAGAATAGAGAGCCCAGAAATGGACCCTCAACTCTATGGTCAACTCATCTTCGACAAAGCAGGAAAGAATGTCCAATGGAAAAAAGACAGTCTCTTCAACAAATGATGTTGGGAAAATTGGACAGCCACATGCAGAAGAATGAAACTGGACCATTTCCTTACACCACACACAAAAATAGACTCAAAATGGAAGAAAGACCTAAATGTGAGACAGGAATCCATCAAAATCCTAGAGGAGAACACAGGCAACAACCTCTTCGACCTCAGCCACAGCAAATTCTTCCTAGACACATCGCCAAAGGCAAGGGAAGCAAGGGCAAAAATGAACTATTGGGACTTCATCAAGATAAAAAGCTTTTGCACAGCACAGGAAACAGTCAACAAAACAAAAGACAACCAGCAGAATGGGAGAAGATACTTGCAAATGACAGATCAGATAAAGGGCAAGTATCCAAAATCTATAAAGAACTAATCAAACTCAACAAACTCAACAAATAGAACAAATAATCCAATCAAGAAATGGGCAGAAGACTTGAACAGACATTTCTGCAAAGAAGACATCCAAATGGCCAACAGACACATGAAAAAGTGCTCAACATCACTTGGCATCAGGGAAATCCAAATCAAAACCTCAATGAGATACCACCTCACACCAGTCAGAATGGCTAAAATTAACAAGTCGGAAACGACAGATGTTGGCGAGGATGCGGAGAAAGGGGAACTCTCCTACACTGTTGGTGGGAATGCAAGCTGGTGCAGCCACTCTGGAAAACAGTATGGAGGTTCCTCAAAAAGTTGAAATAGAATGACCCTACGACCCAGCAATTGCACTACTGGGTATTTACCCCAAAGATACAAATGTAGTGATCTGAAGGGGCATGTGCACCCCAGTGTTTATAGCAGTAATGTCCACAAGAGCCAAACTATGGACAGAGCCTAGATGTTCATCAACAGATGAATAGATAAAGAAGATGTGGTATATATATATACAATGGAATATTATGTAGCCATCAAAAAATGAAATCTTGCCATTTGCAATGATGTGGATGGAACTAGAGGGTATTATGCTAAGCGAAATGAGTCAATCAGAGAAAGACAATTATCATATGATCTCACTGATACGAGGAATTTGAGAAACAAGACAGACGATCATAGGGGAAGGGAAGGAAAATGAAACAAGAAGAAACCAGAGCGGGAGACAAACCGTAAGAGACTCTTAATCTCAGGAAACAAACTGAGGGTTGCTGGAGGGGAGGCGGGTAGGAGGGATGGGGTGGCTGGGTGATGGACTTTGGGGAGGGTATGTGCTATGGTGAGCACTGTGCATTGTGTAAGACTGTTGAATCACAGACCTGTGCCTCTGAAACAAATAATACATTATGTTAAAAAAAAAAAAAAAAAGATCCCTTCTTCTCTTAGCTTGTCCAAGCCAATGGACACCACTGACATCACTGATCTTGCTCTATGGGTTTGTTCATTTCATACTAACCTAATTCCCTTTAATTCTCATTTGGGGTCCTCCCAGAGAGGGTATCAGCCCTGATCTCTGTGGGCCTCAAAGCCCCACAGAGAGGAAATATGAGGGCTGCAGACCAGATCTGTCCCTTAGGCTCAACTCTGCCCCAGGCTGCCCTGGATGGTGGGGTGGGGGCGGGTCTGCTCTCCTCATTGCCCTCTCCCTCCCCCAGGCACACATGTTCTGTCCAGCCTGGCCCCACTCTTACCTGTCCTCTACACTGGTGTTTGTATAGGATACATTTGAAAACTGCTGACCTACGGGGCTCCCCAACTGAACAGGAGGCCTATCCTAGGAACAGCAAGGGAGGGCAAGATGTCTTCTTGTCAGAGTCATCCAGACAGGGGGAAAGCTTAAATGCTGAGTCCTGAAAAAACTCCCGGGCCAAATTTCATTCATCCTCAGTTGGTCAGTTATTTAGCCATAGTGACTGTGGGCAGGCACTCTGCTGGGGTGGGCGACAGGAGGTGATGGAGAGAGGCACAGGTGCTGCTTTTACAAACTCTTCAGCCTACTGGGGTACACAGCTTATTGAACAAGCGACCACAGCATTGCCTGGTCCAATCCAAACCACAATGAGATACCCTTTCACACCCATCAGGATGGTTGTTATCAACAACAACAAACAGAAAACATCGTGTTGTTTGTGTAAGATGTGGAAAAAGTTAGAGCCCTTGTACACTGCTGGAAGGAATGCAAAATGGTGTGGCCACTATGGAAAACAGTACAGCGATTCCTCAAGAAAACTTTAAATACAACTGCCATATGATTCAGCATTTACACCTCTGGGTATATACCCAAAAGAATGTAAAACAGGACTTAACAGATATTCGTACACCAGCGTTCATAGCAGGGTTATTCACAATAGCCAAAAGGTGGAAACAATCCAAATGTCCACCAACACAATTAATGTGATAGATAGGTACAATGGAATATCACTGAGCCTTAAAAAGGAAGGGAATTCTGACACATGCTACATACAAAATGGAAGAACCCTGAAGACATTATGCTAACTGAAATAAGCCAGACACGAAAGTACAAACATTGCAGACTCCACTTATATGAAGAAACTCGAATAGACAAATTCACAGAGACAGAATGTAGAATGGTGGTTATTGGGGGCTGGGTGGGAGGTGGAATGGGGGGTTAGTGTTTAGCGGGTACAGCTTCAGCTGGGAAAGATGAAAAGTTCTGGAGATGGATGGTGTTGATGGTCATACAATAGTGTGAATGTACTCAATGCCATTGAACTATACACTTAAAAATAGTGAGAACGGGGGCGCCTGGGTGGCTCAGTTGTTAAGCGTCTGCCTTCGGCTCAGATCATGATCCCAGAGTCCTGGGATTGAGTCCCACGTCGGGCTCCCTGCTCGTCAGGAAGCCTGCTTCTCCCTCTCCCACTCCCCCTGCTTGTGTTCCTGCTCTCGCTGTCTGTCTCTGTCAAATAAATAAAGAAAATCTTAAAAAAAAAAAATAGTGAGAACGGTAAATGTTATGTGTGTGTGTGTATATATATATATATATATAATTACCACAATAAAGCATAATGTAGCCTGCTCCACACCGAGTCGGGAGAGAACAGGGAGCATGTGGGAGAAGCACCAACCCAGCATCACTGGGAGAGGGTTTGGGAAAAGATTCCCGGAGAAAGTGGCCCTGAGCTAAGAAGCAATAGGAGTAGACAAAGAGCAGCGAGGAGGATTGAGGAAGAGCAACGTGGAGGGGCTGAGAGATGTGGCTGACACGCTCCACGGCACAGAATGCAGTTCAGTACGAGCGGCATGCAGGTAAAAGCGGGGTGAGGCAGAGCCACTCCTGGAGGGTTTGTGGGTCCTGGGAAGGGGCACGGATTGTATCCTAAGGAAAACCCCAGAAGGGTCAAGATCACGAACACAACTGGAGGAATTAAGACCAGTTTGCAAGAGCCGAGGCCCATGTGTAGGGAGTGGAATTGACCCAATAAAGAGCTATTTTGGTGGCAAAATAGGTGAGGCCATGCATTGCATGAGGGGCAGGGAGGGCTGGCCGGCTCCGGGACGCACAGCCCAGAGGCATGCGTGTGAGACATGCAAGGCCAGGCTGGCTGCAGGAGCGCGTGACAAACGAAGGCCTAGAGATTGTTTCTCTTAAGAGCTCTAGTCCTTGATTTCTCGGATTCTTGTTATTTTACTACACTCACGTTTATTGGAACACTGTTGCCAGCTTGGCTGGCAACATTCTTTTCTGCGGGGCATGTCATGGTCATCGAAGATCAGGAAAACGTTGACTGGCTTATTCGGTCTTCGCCTGGCGCGTGGCACAGTTCACCAGTGCCATAAAAATCCTCGCGAAATTCTACCTGATGAAACGTCCAGGAGGTAAAACCCTCTGGGGCTCATGTGTTACATTAACTTTTAGAATGTCACACTCCATGTCAGGAACTACCTTTACTAAAATGTGTATTTTAAAATATAGTCAATTGGCCCCAACTCCAAGTCTATGGAGTTCCTTTCTGGCTCTTCCGCATGCTAAATTGATTCAAGATCTCTTGAACTCTCTTTTCCTTATGCCAGCCCTGAATGGGGCCAAATCCACCCTGGCCCAGGCTGTGACTCATGCGAAATTCACCTGCAGAGGACAAGGCTTCTTTCACCAGGGAGCCCCGCCCGTGGGGATGCAGCAGCTGGCTGTCCTGGGGGCAGGGAGCCCTGGAGCCAGGAAGAGCGGGGTGCGGTGGTGGGTAGGACCTGCTGCTCCCTGCCTCAATGTGGGCACAGGTGTTTATGCCAGAGACAGGCATAGTGTGAGCTTCCCAAGAACTCATGTCTGGGACTCCGGCAGTGGGGAAACATGGCCGGCTTCCTCTGGTGAGAGCGGAGTCTTCTAGAATTTAGACCATTAGGCTTTTCTCCCAAAAAATCTAGAGGACAGGGATTGATGAGTCCAAGGGCTGGAAGAAGGGGGAGGAAAAGACCTTGTGTCAGAAGACCTTGGCAAAACCGATGGTGGGTGGGGGGGACTCAGTTTCTTTGGTCCACCCCACCCCTCTCCTCCCTGGAGTGGTTTCTCAGCTTCCTTTAGGAGCTCAGGCCCATGTGAAGGAGACAGAGCCACCTCTCCCCATTCCTCAAGCATTCCAGCAAAGGCCCTCTACCCAGTTACTCTCCATTGACTTATGGAAACACATCACCCTCCTCTTCTGATGTTGCTAGCTCTGACCTTCCCACCATGTTAAATCCTGTGGTAAGGTCAGAGAAATGCCTGTCTATTCCAGCCACCACAGACTCCAGAGGCTGCCTGCCCACCCAAGGTCGCTTTCCTCCATCTTGGAGGGCCCTGAGAAAGGGAGGGAGGGGAATCTGTTCATTAGAGGGATGTCAGTTTGTTTCTCATCTTCCCCGAGGCAGACTTCTGGAAGGCTCAAGTTCATCAGAGCACATTCTTTTCCCACAAGACCCAGAAGTCTGGCTGTGCCAGTTTTCACAGGGCTGTGAAATGCTAACTAGAAACAGGCTGGGACCTCTCTCCTCCTCCAGCTACCCCAGCACCACCCCAGTTGCACGTGAGTCAACCCTCTGACTCATTCCACAATTTAAATTCAGAGTTTCAGTTCTAATTCTGGACCCCTCGGTGGGCTTGGAAAGATAGGGGACTCTGTGGCAGGAAGGTCTACTTCCCCAGAATGGGACCTACAGAGACAGGACAAATCTGGGCAGACCAAGGTCTAGCCACTCCATTGTTCAAAGACACACATTCCAGGTGTGGCCAGGCTGAGCTCAGCTGGAGGGCTGCCAAGGATGTAAGAGGTCTCTGCACAAAGATCCGGAACTAGGTCTGAGAGAGGACCCTAGAACGGTCAAGAAACATAGGAAGGCCACGGCAAATGGGGCTTTCCTTTGACTAGTCATGCTCATCATTCTGGTAGAAGAGAGTTCCTCTGGGGAACAGACGGGCGGCAGTGAGTTCTCCTTCAAGTCATGTTCCTTGAAAGCCACACATACCTCCCTGCTCAGAAGGGGGCATGGTTTGTGGGTGAGTAGGGTCAAGTGAGGCAAGGCCCAAGCCTCAGAAGTAATCCGTAAGAGAATAATAGGAAAAGGCCTGGGGGGTGTTTCTGGAGAGTTTTCTGGAAACAAGGCCAAGGTGCCAAGCCCTCAGGCTATCAGCAAACCCCTGGAACCTCATTCAGAATGTTCCACTCTGAAGGACCTATTTCCTCATCTTCCTAAATTCAGCTACTCAACAGTCCTTCCCGAAAACTCTGGCAACACCCACCAGGAGGCCTGGAACAGACTGTCCCAAACTCAGATGATTTGAGATCTCAAAGTGGTTTGCAAAGTGGATTGTTCACACATCATAAGTGATTGGGTTCCCAGTGCAGTTCACAAAGCCTTGTTACTCCATAATGCCCCGCTAATAATATGTGGTCTATTCCAACTAGACTAAGTCTCCACTTACAAAAAAATTTCTATGGGTATTCTGAGTTTCGTTTTGGGAAACTAGGAGAACAGATTCTTCTGCACCAGCAGAAACTGACAGAGTTAAGTTTGACAGCCTGAGACACATCATGGGGTAGTGAAAGGGATTCATATTTTGAAACCAGACAAATCAAGTTCAAATCTTGGTTCTACCACTCACTGGTTGGGGGCCTCTCAGAACCTCAATGTCTTCATCTCCAAAACAGATATAATACCTACCTTGTGATATTCTTATTAGGATTAAAATAATGGGTATATTATAACCTGGGACATAGTGATCAAATAATATCAATTTTCATCCAAAGAGGCCAGAAACTGAAAAATTTAAATGAAGAAGGGAGAAGGTGGAACCCTGGAGACAGGCAATAAAGCCCAGGTTTCTAAGAACCTGGGGGCTGGGTCTAGAAACTAGAGACAAGTAAGATCAGTGCTGATCATCAGGAGAGGATGGATTCATATCTTTGAAAGAAAAGAGTGAGCTCAGGGAGTGGAAGGAGAGTGATCCTGTGTTCTGCTCTCCGACTGAGTTTGTAAGACTAGTTCTGAGGCTGAGGCTGGCTGGTCACCCCTCACACGCCATCACCCCAGCACTAGAGGGAGCCCTGGGGAAAATGCCTACTTGTATTGAGGAGGCCAGATGTGAGAGGGCAGGTCCACTGTGCACGGTGAAACAAGACTGGATATTACCTGCTGGCGAGGAGCTTTCCCCACGCACACCCTTGCCCCTGCGCCCTAAGGAATTGCCACCAGGCCAAGGAAGAAGGCATCACCTGGCTTGGCTCATCATCAAACTCTTTCTTAGTGTACAGTAGGGACGGAAGATATACCTGAGTGAGAAGGATGGTGGCTTAAAGCCATTTAAAATGTTGGAAGAGATGTGAGCTTAATATGCACCCTCCAGTTGGGAGTGAAGCAGAACATACTCTTCACAGATTTATTCAATAGGCTGATGAGGACCTCTTTGGAAAAAAAAAAAATGATGAGCTGAGCCAACATGAGTTCATCAAGAGCCAGTCATGCCAAACCAACCTCATTTCCTCTGTTAGTCGGGCTCGTAGACCAGCAGGAAGTTGTAACATGGTGTTACTTGACTAGAGGAAGCCTTTTGACAAGCCTGTCATGATATCCTGGTAGACAAGATGCGGACACGTGGCTGGAGAGTCCTCTGGGGAGAACTGGCTCAAAGCGTGCCCAGGGCTGACATCAATGGGCCAGTGCAACCCGGGAGATGGCCCTAACTGCACACCACTCAACACTGTTGTCACAGGCTTGGGTGAAAGCAGTAACAGCTGACAAATTTGTGAATGACACAAATGACACAAAACGGGGAGGAATAGTTAACAAGACAGACAAACCATAAGAGACTCTTAATCATAGGAAACAAACTGAGGGTTGCTGGAGGGGAGGGGTGGGTGGGGGGATGGGGTAACTAGGTGATGGACATTGGGGAGGGCATGTGTGTAATGAGCACTGGGTATTATAGAAGACTGATGAATTACAGACCTGTACTCCTGAAACAAATAATATATTCTACGTTAATTTAAAAAAAAGGAGAGGAAAAAAAAAAAAAAGAAAGAATGACAGTCCAAAACCTGAAAACTCAAAATTAGGCCTGAGGCTATAAGGAGGGGCTCCAACCAAGGAGAATGAATAAAATGGAATCAGTCTGGGCTGCTATACCAAAGTACCCTAGACTGGGTGGCTTGTAAACAACAGAAATTTCTCACAGTTCTGGAAGCTGGAAGTGTGAGATCAGGGAGCCAGCACAGATAGGTTCTGATGAGAGCCTCTTCTGGGTGGCAGATTGCCAACTTCTTGTTATGCCCTCACAAAGCAGAAAGAGAGTGAGGGAGCTCTCTGACCTCTTATAAGGGCTCTGATCCCATTCATGAGGGCACAACCCTCGTGACCTAATCACCTCCCACAGGCCTCACCTCCTAGCACACTCATGGTGGTCCTGACTTCTCTGTGCTGTTTCCCCCTTTAGATCTGGGCCTCGCATCCTTTCTGATGGTGGCCAGTCCAAGCTCTGAATCCTGAAGTGTCCTTCTGTCCCTGTCTCTTGCTGGTTTCCTGCCTCCTGGTGGGTGGCACACTACCCAAATGTGTCTGGTGGTTCTCATTTCAAACCCTTGGGCCACAGGAGGTATCTGGGCACAGCCAACAGTTCTGCTCTACCAGGTGTGGCACAGAAAGTTCCTCCCTGTGTCCTCCAGGGATCCTCAGGGAGCCCCAGGCCTCCTGCAGGAGAGGCCAATGGTTTCTTCAAGCCATAATCCCCAGTGGGACAGGGACCCACACTGTTTCTGTAGGGCTATCCCTCACTCCCTAACAGTTTTCCTGGGGTGCCCAAAGCCCCTGGAATAGTAACCACCCTTTCTTTCCCACCCTGTGTGCCGACTCCCCCGAGGAGACCCCCCCCTGCAACCTCCCACATCGCCCAAGACATCCAGTCAGCTGGGAATGCTGGAGAAGTGACTCTCCCCAGGGGAGCAGGGTGCAGGATACAACCTGCAGGCTGCAGGTTGCCGTACAGCACTGCCCCTCCTCCCAGACCCAAGCAGGTCTGCCACCCCAGCCTCATTCCTGAACAGGGGAAATGACTAAACAAGCCTTGCGGGCCTTACTGGGAGGGGGAGCCATGCTCAGGTCCCTACTCAGACCTCAGCTGGAGACTTAGGAGAACAAGGGGCTCTCATTTCCAGGCTGGCAAAGGGGGGAGATTGTGGCTTGCCCACAAAGCAGATGTTAAGAGAACCTGACGGTCAACTACTCTCATATCAACTGCTGGGGCCTTTAGAGAGGCCATGGTCCTGTTGCCATGGAAATGACCAATTCACCTGAGGAGCCCCAGCTCCTTCCCTGGCCTTCCCCTAATGCTCAGCACCACAGTCTAGTGTCTTCTATCATTTCTCCCCATTGGTTTCTATTCTTTCCTACACTATGCATTAAAAAATGTTCCACATCAGATTTCACTAGGTTTTGCTGTGCTCATCTGTTTGGGGCTATTTTTTTCTCAGTTGATTTAATCACCCCCATGTGTTTTGTGACTTTTTTCCCCCCTCTTATTGTTTTCTCTTCCTTTTCAGGTTAAATAGATCCAATTGGCCAGGTTGTACAACTTCCGCCCCAACTGTTCACCTACTCACCCCCCAACACACACACACTTACCCCTTCCCCCCCCACATACACCCCCACCTCCACACCCCGACCAACCCCTGCCATACACACTTTTCCCTCTCACATACATCCCCATCTCCACACTCCACACATGCACACGGTCCCCCTACACCCTCCACACGCCTCCCCCACATTTCTTCCCTCGCACACAGCCCCACCCCCACCCTTCCCACCTCCACATACATCCACCTCCCGTCCACACCAGTATACCTTCCCTCACACACACACTGATACACAATTACCCCACAGACACACTCACACATCCCCCCGCCCTGCCCTGAACACCTTCTAAGCATACCCATCTCACACCACAGCTGGCTGTTCACCACTGGACAGCCCTGAGCTTGTTTGCCATGAGCAGTTCCCTCAGTGGAAGGACCCTGAGTGGCTCCCACAGTTCAGGGGAGTGGGTTCTGCTCTGGGGGTTGGGGAGCTGATTCTAGGCCCTGTGTGTTGTCTACTGAGGAAGAAATACAGTCACTCAGGAGCCTGAGGCTTCCCTTCCTTATGCCTCCTTACCACCCTCTTTCCCTGGGACACCCTTGGGATGAATGAGCATGGACGAGCTGACACATTTATGAATAAAGGACTAGAAAGCTGACTCTTCCCTTTCTTTTCTTGACTGCTTCAAAAATACAATCCAACCCCACCTCTTATCTTACAGGAAGCTCCCTGCCTGTGTGCATCCATTGTCTGTGTAGGGGCCGACTTCCCTCTGGACTTGGCTTAGGAGGTTCCACAGGTTACACCTAGTCCTGCCAGACACTGGTTTCCGAAGACCCTTCTTTCATCTCCTAAGGGAATTGATATCACGTTGGTCTGTTTCCCATCTACCGAAACTTCTCTGTGCCTTCCAGAAGTGGTCTTGGAGGCTTGGCTGGGTAACTAGTCTTTTTTCTAAAGGCGCCAGGGCACATTTCCGGACCCCTCTGACATTTAGAAAATCTAAACATTCATAAATGTCTGCCTGGCCTTTTTAAAATTAGCAATCAGTTGTTAAAGGTCTCCATGATTCCCACAATGTTCAGCCCCTCTTTATTTTTTTTCTAAAATACATAGTTACTCTTCATTTCCCATGTTCATTTCTGGAGTAGCTTTGCTCCAAGGGGAGGAAATCAGCAATCAAGACATAATAGGTCTGGGGGTCATTACTTATGAGTAACAAATTTCAAATGTCACAATAAGGGCAGGCAAAGAAAAATTTGCTGGACAGCTAACATGGGCACTTTACCTATACTACTTTGTGTTAATTTTGCCCTCAGAACACCCTGAAAGTGAAGGTATTATGGGTCCCATTTTACAGATAAGGAAACTGAGGTTCAGAAAGGTAAAGTAGGAGCTTGCTTAAGGAGCCTTGGCAAGTAAATGGCTGAGCTACATTTGAATGTTGAAGTCTGTGCTCTTCCCATCAGACCAGACTGCTCCAACTAGGGTCTGGGAATAGAACAGAATAGCAGCCCCAGCTTCAACTGAGAGAAATCCTATGGACTCACATATGGAGGATGCAGCAGGGACTATGTTGAGTGATGAGCCCTGCTCTAGGCCAGAGCAGAAGACCTACAGTGAGGACGAGGGAGAAGCTGCGCTCAGATGCCCCCAGGATGCCCAGCCCATCAGCCCATGCCCATGAGCTATGAGACTCAGCTTGTTATACGAAGCAGGATGCTTCCTCATTTGGGACCCTAGTTTACCCAGCATAATACATATCTTGTCCCCACCACTGCCAATTATTTTTTTCAAAGATTTTATTTATTTGAGAGAGAGAGAAAGAGAGAGATCCAGCATGAGCTGGGGGAGGGGCAGAGGAACTAGCAGACTCCCCACTGAGCATGGAGCCCAACATGGGGCTCCATCCCAGGACCCCAATGTCATGACCTGAGCCGAAGTCAGACACTTAACCGACTGTGCCACCCAGGCGCCCCATCCCACCACTGCCAGTTATAAAAGCCAACATTTAACAGGCTAAATTCTGAGCAAGCATCTTCCCAGCTCTCGTTGCCCTGTGAGCAAGTGTCTGTTTCATACGGGGAGGAACTGAGCCTCAGCTGTGGAGGAGGTGGCCCGAGGGAGGGAGTCTCCATTCCCAAGGACTGCCTGACCCCAGAACACCACTGAGGGTGGTGCATTTAATAAAATTCATTTGTTCCTGATCGCCTTGACTAATTCAAAACTAAAGTTCCCGTAGGAATACATATGAGATAGGAGTTGCATTTCAAACTTTCCCCATGAAGTGAGATTTCTGGATATTTGCACACATTAGCACAGCACATACCCATGCTGCACTGGTACCCAGCACACAGCCCCAGATAGATGCCACGGATGTGGCTCCTGGGCCAAAGTCCTCCTCATCCCTCCTCCTGACACCAGGAAGATGCCCTAAAGGCGCCTCAGCCCTGAGCACTTCCAGCTGCCGTTTTGACCCCAGCCACAGTAAGGGAGACTGCCGGGCCTCGTTGTTGCAAATAGAATTTACACAGATGAAATGAGCAAAAACAATGAAAAAGTTGATTCTCCTGGCCTGTGGTTCCTCCCTGCAGGCTGAGAGGCCAGCTGTGGTCCCTGTCCCAGTCCCCTTCAGTTCCCTCTCAGTGGAGTTTGTCTAAGAGCACTGAGGTCAAGGAGGGAATGGCAGAGTATTTCCCTCTGAGCAAGGAGGATCATGGTGGGCTGAACCCCAGCCAACGGACTATCCCTAACAAGGAGCAGAGTGATTGCTTTCAGAGGCCCGCCCATCTCTAACCACCCTCTGTGGTGGCTGCTCTGTGCGAAGCAAATGCCATTGGTATGTGGTCCAGGCTTTGGGCAGCCAACCCACCAACCCACAGTGTGTGGTGCCTGGCAGGATGCCCTCCCCTCAGCCTGGCCCCAGTGCCCCGGGCTCCCCTGCTGATTTCATTAACCCAGTCCTCATGCTGCTGGGGAAGGGCAGGGACCCTGGGTCTGGAGTGGGCTTGGCACAGGGCTCTCTGGGACGGTAGACAGCAATGCCTGACTCTCCCTCAGAGCTGGCCTCAAATCCCTTGTCTAGACTGAGGAGGAGAAAGAGCATGGCAGGACACCTAGGTTTGGGTCTGTCTTCCACCTGGACCTACTTGAAGAAGAACTCAGTCTCTACATAGTCCAAATAGATACAAGGCCACAATGCATTCATGAGAAAAGATTAATTCACTGGTGATTTACATAGAGGTGGGGAAAAGATCCCCATGATCAGAACCCAGCAGACATTTCATCATTAGACACTGCTACTCTGGCTCCATTCTTTTTCCGTTCCAGCCTCCTGTCTGTCCCTACCAGAAGTCTCAGAACCCATAAAGGAATCCCTTCGGGGCACCTGGGTGGCTCAGTTGTTGAGCATCTGCCTTCGGCTCAGGTCATGATCTTGGGGTCCTGGGATCGAGCCCCACATAGGGCTCCCTGCTCATTAGGGTGTCTCTTCCCTCTCCCTCTGCCCATCTCCCCGGCTCACGTGTGTATTCTCTCTCTCTTTCAAATAAATAAATAAAATCTTAAAAAAAAAAAAAGGAATCCCTTCTATCATTCTAAGTGATTCAACTCTTGAACCTGACCTCTAGATGAGACCAAAAAAAAAGCACCTGACATTTAAGTAAGCAGGTAAACAGGAATCAGAATCAGTTATTCCCTTAGCATATCCTTTGGTGGCTTACTTATTCTCAGACATCTTCACCTCCAATAGAGTGGGCCAAGGATGAGCATTTGTGGACTCTCATTGCTGCTCATCACAAAGCCACTGCCACTCCTTACATCCTTCAAAACATGTACAAGTTTATCCCAAGCCAATAAATTATCATAAAATTAGCTCCAAAGCAATGTTGTTCCTGGGGTGCTGAGTGAATGCAAATGCAAAACCACTTTGTAAGGCTATTTCCCCAACCCAGACCACACAAAATTTTTACAGGGGAAAAAAATCCCACTGCAAATGATCCCACAGTCAAACATTATAAAACATACAGGAAATAATCCACCATGAACAAGAGCAAGCAAACACAAAACATTTTAGCAGCCTCAAAACTTTAGCTAAGGGGAGCAAACTGAAAAAGACTATAAAATAAATTTGTTTAAAATAATTGAAGAGACCAAAGTAAATAGAAATCATAAGGCAATATCAAAAATCATGAAAACAGGGCAGAGAGATTTGAAAAACTAACATAATAACTTTTAGGAATTAGCAAAATATATAGAGCCATTAAAATGTACAATGTAGAGTATGAGTTGGATCAGATTAAGGGAGCTGAAGGGAGACTAAGTGAGCAAGAAGACGTACTTGAGGAAATTACCAGGAGGCAGCTTAGATGAATAAAGCACTTGAAACTATGAAAGACAAAAGATGAGAAGGCCAGACATCAAAATGTATTATATATAATACATTAATACATTAATGTACATATATAATACATTAATGTATTATGTATATACATATTATATATACTATGTTATATATTTATTTTATATGTTATAACATATAAAATATTTTATATGTTATATATTATATATTTATATATTTTATATATAATACGTTATATGGATTTTTAGAGGACAGCATGGAGAAAATAGGGCTATGCAATATCGGGAACATTTCTGGCTGAGAGTTTTTCAGAATCAAAGAAAAACCTTAATCTTCAAAAGAAATAGCACATTGAACTTCCAAACAGATAAGTAAAAATTAACCTATACTTAGACACCATATGGTAAACATGCAAGACCACAAAGAAGGGAGAAAATCTTAAAGTCAACTAGAGAGAAAAAACAGAATTACCAGAAAGGATTGACGATGAGACTGATGGAGAAGTCCCAATACCAGAAAGAGGAGCCAGAAGACAGAGGCACTGAGAAGAAATAACTATGAGTTTAAAATCCTGCTTGCAGCCAAACCATAATGCGAGGACAAGGGTAAAACTGACATTTTCAGACACAGACTTAGAGATTTTCTCATTCATGGGCCCACCTGCAAGTCATGTTAACGAATATATTTCAGGAAAAAGGAAATTAAATCAACAAGGGTAGGTGAAATGCAAGAAGCAATTGTGAGCAAAGAAACTAGTAAACTTGTGGGTAAATACACGTAAGTGCTGACTTATTTATAACTAACAACGACTATAATAATAATGGGTACTGGGGGGAGGTTAAAGACAGGCAGAACTAAAGTACGGGTCAACAAAAACATGGAAGATGGAAGAGGACAGTGAGCAGTAAAATATCCCAGCATCCTTACTTTGTTCTGTTGGAGAATAGAGACATTCATCAGCTTTAGAGTTTGTTAAGTCATAGGTCAGTGTTAAAATGTAAGGGTAAGGGTGAGGCATACTGTGTTCATGGACTGGCAGACTCAATAAACTTGTCCAGTGTCCCCAGATTGATCTATGAATCTAGTGCAATTCTAATAAAAATTCCAGAAGCATCTTTTTTAGATAGACAAGCTGTTTATAAAATTTATATGGGAAGGCAAATGAATAAGAATAGATAAAACAATTTTGCAAAAGAAGAATAAAGTTGGAGGAATCATAGTACCCAATTTTAAAATCTTAACTATAAAGTTGCAGGAATCATGACAGTGTGACAGTGGGAAAGAACACACACAGAGACTACTGGAAAAGAACAGAAAGTCTAGAAAAAGACCCACACAAGTATGACCAATTGATTTTTCATAATGGTGCGAAAAATATTTAGTGGAGAAAAGATAGTCTTTTTTAAAATAGATTTTATTTATTTATTTGAGAGAGAGAGAGCACAAGCGGGGGAGCGGCAGGCAGAGGGAGAAGGAGGCTCCCCACTGAGCAGGGAGCCCGAAGTGGGACTCGATCCCAGGACCCCGGGATCATGACCTGAGCCGAAGGCAGACACTTAACTGACTGAGCCACCCAAGCACCCCAAAAGATAGTCTTTTTGACGAATGACACAAACAATTTAACATCCATAGGCAAAAAGAAGAAAAAGAATCTTATTAAAAAATTAACTCAAATGGATCATAGATCTAAATGTAAGTGGGAAGCTATAAAACTTAAGAAGAAAAAAAAAACCCCAAAAACAAAAACCACACGCATAGGAGAAAATCTTTCTGACCTGGAATTAGGCAAAGAGTTCTTTTTTTTTTTTTTTTAAGATTTTATTTATTTATTTGAGACAGGGAGAATGAGAGAGAGAGAGCACATGAGAGGGGGGAGGGTCAGAGGGAGAAGAAGCAGGCTCCAGGATCATGACCTGAGCCGAAGGCAGTCGCTTAACCAACTGAGCCACCCAGGCGCCCCAGGCAAAGAGTTCTTAAATGTGGACCAAAAGCATGATCCGTTAAAGAAAAAAGAACTATAAATTGTATTTCATCAAAATGAAAAACTTTTGCTTTGCAAATGACAGTGTTAAAAGAATGTAAAAGATAAGCTAAGGACTGGGAGAAAATATTCGCAAATCTTCTGCCCAATAAAGAATTTGTATCCAGAATTTATAAAGAACTCTCAGACTGGACAGTAAGAAAACAAATAATCCAATTACAAAATGGGCAGAAGGCTTGAACAGACACCTTCCCAAAGAGAATATATGCATGACAAATAAGCACATGAAAAGATGTTAACATCATGAACTTGTATTTACAAAAAAAAAACAAAAACAAAAACCTTAAACACAAATATTTATAGCAGCTCTATTTGTACTTGGTACAAACTGGAAACAATTCAAATGTCTTTCAGTGGGTGAATAGGTAAACTGTAGTATATCGTACAATAGAATACTACTCAGCAATAAAAAGGAATGAACTACTGATATATGCAACAACTTCAGTGAATTTCAAAGGCCTATGGCCCAGGAAAGAATCTAGTCTCAAGACATTACATGCTCTATGTTTCCATTTCTGTGTTATTCTCGAAGCCACAAAACTATAGTGATGGAAACGGGCTAGTGGTTGCAGTGCCTGGGGAGAGTGTGACTATAAAAGAATAGCATGATGGACATGTCGGAGTGATGGAACTGTTCTATATCCTGACTGTGATGGCTACACAAATCTATAAATGTGTTCAAATTTACAGAACTATGTGTCACCCCCAATGAAAAGTCGATCTTACTCTCTAATAATTTTTAAATGTTTCAACATAAGGATAACTAATACTGTATAACTTCCAAACCAGTAGAAGAAAAAAGATAAGCCTAAAGAAATAAGACATAACACTAGAAGGAAAAAGTATACTGATATGCAATGAACTTAAGCACACAAACTACAGGCGAGTGGCCACCTCCTGTGGGGGAGGAAGTGAGGAGCCAAGAAGGAGTTAATGTTTCTTTTTTTTTTTTTAATTTTTAAAAATTTTTTACTTAAACTCAGTTTAGTTAACATATGGTGTATGTATATATTCAGGGGTAGAATTTAGTGGTTCATCAGTTGCATATAACACCCAGTGCTCATTACATCAAGTGCCCTCTTTAATGCCCATCACCCAGTTACCCCATCCCCCACCCCCCTCCCCTCCAGCAACCCCACCCCCTTCCCCGGAAGCAAGTCGTTCCCATAGTTAAGAGTCTCTTAAGGTTTGTCTCCTCTGTTTTTGTCTTATTTTATTTTTCCTTCCCTTCCCCTATGTTCACCTGTTTTGTTTCTTAAATTGTGCATATGAGTGAAATCACATGGTATTTGTCTTTCTCTGACTGACTTATTTCGCTTAGCATAATAACCCTTGTCTTATTTCTTTTTGAAAAAGAGGCATCTGGCAACCCAAGAGTCCATCAACAGGTGAGTAGATACATAAAGTGTACTGTACCCATAAAATGGCATATTATTCAGCCACAAAGAAATGAAGTTCTGATACATGTTACAACATGTTACAACATGGATGAACTTTGAAAACATGATGCAAAATGAAATAAGCGGGATACACAAGGACACACTGTATGATTCCACTTATATGAAATACCTAGAATGAGCAAATTCATAGAGACAGAAAGCAGATTAGAGATAACCAGAGGCTAGGGAGAGAGAGGAGTGGGGAGTTATTGCTTAATGGGTACAGTGTCTGTTTGGAGTTGATGAAAAAATTATTGAAATAGTGGTGATAGTTGAAATAGTGGTGAATGTAATTAATGCCACTGAATTGTACACTTCCATTAGTTAAGATGGCAACTTTTATGTTTTTTTTAAGATTTTATTTATTTATTTCAGTCAGAGAGAGAGAGAGAGAGCACGAGTTGGGGGATGGGGCAGGGGGAGAAACAGACTCCCCAGAGAGCAGGGAGCCCAATGTGGGCCTCCATCCCTGGACTCTGGGATCACGACCTGAGCCAAAAGGAGACGTTTAATTAGAATGAGCTATCCAGGAGCCCCAACTTTTCTGTTTTATATATACTTTACCACAATTAAAAAATAACATAAGAGGGGTTCCTGGGTGGCTCAGTCAGTTAAGCCTCTGACTCTTAATCTCACCTCAGGTCTTGATCTCGGGGTCATGAGTTCAAGCCCTGTGTTGGGCTCCATGCCCAGCATGGAGCCTACTTGAAAACATACACACACACACACACACCCCAAAACCATAATATACCCAAACACCTTAAATGTACAGTGAGCTGTATGGTATGTGAATTAGGTCTCAATAAAACTTAAAAGAAAAAAAGAAGAGGTATCTGAAGGAAAACAGATTTATCTTCATATCAGTATATAAGTGTTTGTTGTATTATTTACTTTGCTATATTTTGATTTTTTCATATTAAAAATAAAATAATTTTTTAAAGACAAGGGAACTCTTACCAGGCAAGTTCGTGTTATTTAATTCCTTATTTATTACTTATGCAAAATCCTCATACATCTCTCCCTACCACAGGGCATATCACTAAGAACCAGAGACTCTGTATTGCAGAAGGGGCCACTTGTCTGAGAATCAGGAGACCTGGGTCTGTCTCTCCCTAACTGGTGCCCTTGGGAAAGTTACTAGACAACTTTGAGTGCCAAGTTCTCATCTTAGACCTTTTCTCTACCTTTCACAGGTGTCCGGGAAAATCAAATGAGATCACAGTTTATGTGTATTATAACCTAAAGAATGATGGATGATTGTACAAATGTCAGGAAGCATTAAACACATGATTAAACACGCAGAAAATCCACAGATCTCATCATGGGCAATGCTTTGACCCTCCGCCAAGCCCATCACAGGCACTGCTCGAAAGCATCCCCCCTTGTGTGTACTGGATCATTCCTTGCATGAAGCACAGGGAATTACAGGGAATCAGAGGGGGAAGCGAGTCACCAGCTGCACGCTCTGATCTCAGCAAGTCAGGGCTGCTCCAAAGCTCTACATAATTTCGTATGTTTTCACTTTCAGATGTGCTTTGGGGAGAAGCGAAACAATGAAAGCCAAAGACCCTTTCTGGTGGGAGAGGACAGCATGGCCTAGAGTGGTATCCACTGCCCCAGAAGCATCCCCACCAACTTTGGTGAGATGCCCACTCCTTCCGCATCCCCTTGAAGCGGGGGTTGGAGGCCACTTACCAACGCTGGTCATGGTGTACTGGTAAGGCTCTGAGAGGAAGTGTGGGAGGGTGAGGACGAAGGCACCCGAAGCCAGGAGCAGACCCCCAATGCCAATCAGCCGTGGACGGTGCACCCGGCTCCCAAAGTAGCTGACAAAGATGATGAGGATGGCGTTGCTGATCTGCAGAGAGAGCAGAGGGGCTGAGTGAGACCAGAGACTTTGTCCCTACTCACCCACAGAGAAGACCTGACTGTAGCTGGCCCAGGAGAAGCAGAGAGGCAAGAGGCCACCTAGTGTCAGCCTCACCCAGAGAGCCTCACAGTGGGCCCAGGATGTGCTGATTCAGCTCTCCCCTATTGTCCCTTCCCAGCCTCAGCCTCCTGGATCAGACAAAGGGAAGCATCTAGAGACCATGAAAAGCTCATAGCCTAAATTTCAACCATCTTAGGCCCAAACCTCTTGGGGCAAAGTCCAAGGAAGCTTCCAGTTCTGGCTGCCTCCTAGGAATAGCACATACTCTCTAACTAAATGCCCTAGGGATGTTGGCTTGGTGGTCAGAATAACCACCAAGCAATGTGTACTATCTCATTTCATCATGCAACAACTCTCTTTTTTGTGACAACAGTGGGACTCAGAATAGTCAGTAACTTGTCCTGGCCATGAGATTAGGAGGTAGCTTGAACAGGGACTGCATGAGTTTAAAGCACCCAGTCTTAACTGGACTGGTCTACTGCCTCTCGGAGAAATGGGTTTCTGCCCCAGCAGCTCTGCTACTGACCTGCCCCTGGTCCTCCTTGGGCTTACTTCCACTCCTGTCAGTGAGGGAGGAGGACTAAGTCACCCCTAAGTTCCTTCTTCCCAGCTGTAAACATCAGTAACTCCATGTGCTTGGTGCTCCCTGGAAGGTGTGGTCTCTGAGCCCCACACTGAGCCAGGGAAGGGAAGTGAAGGCTCAGCTTAGGGAGCAAGGTCTTAAATGATAAAACAGGGTGTTGGCAGATCTTCTGACTACAACTCCATCCAAAGAGATGATCCTCTGGCCCAGAATGTAAGCTCATCTGGACTGGGGGAGCCCTGAATGTCAGTACCCACAGCCCTGCCCTGTCCACACCACAATCTCCTTCTGGCTGGAAAAGCAGGTGCCCCGTCTCAGGAAATAGGAGACAGAGTCTTGGTATGTGGTTCTTATCAAGATCACCAACTGGCCAAATTTCAGTTTTCTTCTTACTTGACCTCTCAGCACCATGTGATTCAGATGACCATTCCTTCCTGAAACATTTCTTTCACTGAGTTTCCTGGATACCACCTTCTCCTAGTTTTCTTCCCCTAGGCGGCTCCTTCTCCATTTCCTTGGCTGGTTCCTCCTCGCCTCCCTGAACTCCCAACTCTCATAGCTCAGTCCCTGAACCTCCGCTCTTGTCCTGGTGAGCTCATCTGGTCCCATGGCTTTCCATGTTCTGTGTGTGCTTCTAATTCTCACAGGCTTAGCACACTCAAACGTCACGCCTCATCTTCCCCCTGAAAACCTGGTCCCCCCACCCCAGTCATCCTCAGCTCAGTAAATGGCACCTGCATCCTACCAATGGCTCAAGCAAAACACCTGGGCATCATCCCTGACTGCTCTTTCACAGCCACATGCAGCTGTCAGCAATCCCGCTGGCTGGACCTTCAGCAGCCCCTTGGAAGCTGCTTCTCTCCACCTCTATCACTACCTTCTGGTCTGAGCCATTGCAGTATCCTATCTGAACCTCTTACAGCAGCCTCCTCCCTGGGTCTCCTGCCTCCACTCTTGCCTCCCTGCAGCCTATTCTCCACCCAGCAGCCAGAGCGGTCCTGCTGACACGTCAGACCACGTTACCTCCGTTCAAACCCAAAAGAGTAAAGGCAAAGTCTGTCCCAGAGCCTGCTTCCCCGTGAAGGCTCTGACCTGTTCTCCTCCATCCCTCTCCTCCCCTCTGCCCCAGCTGCTCGGCCTCCAGCTGTTCTCCTAGCTGCACACACATACCCTCCTCAGGGCCTTTGTACTTGCTGCCCCTTCTCTTACCTGTCCACAGGGCTCCCCTGACATCTAACCTACTTTAGACCTTTGCTGAGATGGAAACTTCTTATGAAGGGCTTCTCTGAAAAATAAGGGGGTGACGGTGGGTGAAATGTGTGAAGGTGCTCAAAAGGTACAAACTTCCAGTTATAAAAGAAGTACTGGGATGTGATGCCCAGCATGGTGACAACAGGTAATAACACTGTACTGTTTATTTGAAATTGGCTAAGAGAGTAGATCTTAAAAGTTCTCATCAGAAGAAAAAAAAGTTGTAACTATGTGAGGTGCTGGATGTTAACTAGACTTACTGTGGTCATTAATGTGATCAAATGTGATCATTTTGCAATATATACAAAGGTCCAATCATTATGTTGTATACCTGAAAATAATATCACATTAAATGTCAATTATATCTCAATAAAAAAGGAGTTAAGTATAACTTATATTTATAGTAATTAAATATCACTTATAATCTAAGTTATATTTAAATATATTTTATAATTTAAATTACATTTAAATATTTTTATAATTTAAATAGTTATTTCAAATATAACCACCACTCCCTCCGTGACTTTACTTTTCTTCAATACATTTACTATAATCTGATCTACCAAGTTTTATTTACTTCTATAAACAAATGTTATATTTATCACTAGAATGATATACGAGCAGAGATTTCTGTCTGTTCACTCCTGCCTCCCTGCACCTAGAGCGGTGTTTGACACATAGTTGGTGCTCATCAAATATTTGTTGAGTAAGTAAATGAATGAACAAATGATAGGCTTGTTCAAGAGGACACAATTGCCCAGAAGACCACACACAGAAAGGGGATGTGAAGGTGTGTGGGGAAGCAGCCCAGCCTGTTCCAGGGGGTGGCTCTAGCCCCTGGCCAGATATCATTCTAGGAGATTCTGAAACCCATACCTGGAAGCAAAGCATTATTCTTAAGCTTCTTAGATTTTATCTCCCCATGTTTTTCTCTTATCATTTTTTCAAGAAATGATTGTAAGTGTGAGACTACACCAGCTAAACTAACTGAAACTAACTTTAAAAGGTCTGGGTGAGGGATGGCAGAGTGCCCCAAAGGGGGAGGAAGGCCTGGGGTGCCCCGGCCCTGCCCATCTGGACTGGCCCTTCCAGCACTCCCAGGGCGTGTGCTCATTTCTCGGCAGGAAGTGGGACCTCCACAGCTGTTATGGCTGATGCTGGCTTAAGTCCTGGGTCCCCAAACTTTTCTTCAGCAGTGGAGTCCCTTTGCAAAAACAGTTTTTCCATAATATAATATAATATAATACAATATAATACAATATGATACAATATGATACAATATATCATTTTATATATATACATGAAGCTGTTCTAGCTAAGGAGGGGAGGGCCTCTATAGTCCACCACTCAGCCCCTCAGCCCTTCTACAACCCAAGCCCCATTGTAACACATCCCTGCCCATCAGTGTCCCAAACCCAGGAGGCCCCGGGCAAACTGGTGGGAGGCATTAAGGGTGGGGCCTCTAGGGCTCCCTCTGATTTTGTCTGCTCAGGCCTGGCCTTTAGCAGTGGGCCGGAGAAGCGGCTGCTTCACAGGGCAAGATGCCCATGTCTTCTCCCATCAGCCAAGCTCCTCATCCTGCCACTGGCCTTTTGCACCCAGCCCTCCTCTCCCGATCACTCACCCATCAGCCTGGAAGGCTCTCAGACTGGGCAGCAGCCTGATACTAATCTGTTACTGATTAGTAGCGTGCCTAGAACACCGTGCTGAGAAGGAGTCAGAGTCTGGACTCAGCTGGAAAGACGACTGTGGTTGATCAGTGATGCCTGCCAGGGTCTTAGGATAGGACTGCAGTGACCCAGATGTCAGAGATTCTGTTTTCCCTTCATGAGTGAGGACAAGATGTGCCAGGGGCATTATTAAAGTCATAGGCCAACCCGAGGAGGGTGCAGTCCGTGGGAGGACTGCCAGGTCCCTGTGCTGTGATCTGTGCTATACGGGAGCTGGCCGAGCTGCAGGAGCACAGCCTACATGGAGAGGTAGACCAGTCACCGGCATCACCAGGAAGCCGAGACACAGACGCACAGACAGACACACGTGTGCACGCACACACATACACACACCCTAAAACACACAGACACAGACAGGAAGCAGTGGCTCTGGGAGGGAGTTCAGAGGAGAGGGCCTGAGGCCAGCAGGGATGACTGATGGGCCACAGCGCTGCATGTGGGCAAGTCCCTGCATGTCCCAGGTGCGGAAGACAGCCCATGTTGGGGGGAGTGCGTGCAGAGAGGGGCACCGAGACAGACTCTGGCCATGTGCTTGGAGGAGAGGATTTGGAGCAGAGCAGGGCTGTGGACAAGGGAGTGGGGAGGACTGGTGGAAGAGGGGGGTTGGGGCTTCAGAGGGAGGCCTTAGCATGGGGGCCATCAGACAGACCTGGGCTCAGATACTGGCTGCCCTGTGTGCATGGATGTGGCCAGCCTGGATGGGGCACCTGGGCTTTAGATGCAAGCTTCCTCATCTGGAGACCATGGCTATGCAGAGACACCCCCACTCCTAGGACTGCAAGGGGGAATCTGGCACAGGGCAGGGGCTCCTGAGGGCACTGCTGTGTAGGCCACTGAGGGTGAACGAGTGAAGGGCAAAGGAGCGTTTCCAGCTGGGAGCAGGGTGGGGGGTGGGGACACCAAAAGGTGGCGGCTGAGGGTGGTGCTAGGAGGCACCCCACTTTCTTTTATGGCTCCATCTTAGAAGCTGCCCTGGTGGAGGCCAGGCTCTAGATTACTACATGGACCTGAATTCCACTAAGTCAAGGGAGGATCGAATTCTGCTCTGGGAGGGGGAGGCCTTGCGGAAAGAGAGGAGAGAAGCCAGGCCAGGGAGCCCCATCTCCTCACGTGGAGCCACCGGTGTGGCGGCCACAACGGAGGGAGCTCGGCTGCGTCCCCGGCCTCTCCCTCCCTGGTTTCCAGTGACCCCTGGCTGACCCAATGACCCAATGACCTCCCACTCCGGGTCCCTGGGGCCGCCCCATCCTCCTCCAACTCTGATGTGCGGTCACTGAGGGACAGTGTGAAATCCCCGTTGCCGGGAGGTCACAGAGATCCGAGCTTGTTTGGGAGTGAAGGCCATTGCGCAGCTCTGGCTCGGGCCTGGGGCTGCTTCTCCACCTGCAGGCCTAAGACTCGTCCGCCCCCGGACTGCGGACGAGCAGAGCCACGTCAGCTTGTGCGTGGCCCTAGAACTCAATCAGAGAGACACAGAGTTTGAAGGCTCATCCGTCAGGTGGGAGGAGTAGAGCACCTGCTCCCAGGGCTGCTGTGACGAGGCCCCAGGGTCAGGCGCTGCCAGAGCTCTCTGCTCAGGGCCGGGTGCAGGGAAGCCTCAGGAAATGTAGTTGCCACAGTGCCTGCTGCATCTACCCATTCCTATCCCCCACGGGTACGTCCCAGCTCCCCATTCCCCTGCCCCTCGCAGAGCCCCCAACCGGACCCTGGGCTCGGGGGGCGCACACGTGCGGTCGGATGCACCAGAACCTCCTGCTTACCTCATTCGAGCTGGAAATGAGACCCGAGGAGGAACTGGAGAGGCCAAAGCGCTTCTCGATGGTGGTGAGGCTGCTCTTGAAGTAGGCGCTGTACAGGAGCTGACAGAGCTGCAGGAGGCCGTGGCAGAGCACGAACACCTGCGGGGGAGACACTGGCCGGTGAGGCCTCGGGACAGCCAGCCCTGCTGTGTGTGACCCTGGCCTTCCCCTGTGGGACCTCTGCAGCAGGGAGGCCCAGCCGTCTGGCCCGTTTGCTCACCTGTTCCCCGGGGACACTCCCGTCATGGGAGGGTCCTGAGGGTGAAGCAGCACCATGGTAACATCAGTGCTTTACCCCATGCGCTGGCTCAGCGCTGTCAGCCATTCCCTCCATTCCTGCCATTCACATCCCGGTCAGCATAAATGGCCCCGCAAAACCACAGGGCTGGAGAAGCGCCCCCGAGGCAAAGGCCCGACTCCCCAGACCCACATCCAGGGCCCTCAGCATTGTTGACTTCCCTTGCTGCACCACCGTGCCCAGTGGGCACTGCTCTGCCCTCCCTCCTGTGTCCTCGGAGGCCTGGAGGCAACTCTCCAGCCTGTCCCGGTCACTCCCAGGGGTACAACAAGCCCTAGGTCACACTGCTTCATGCCTCTTGAGCTGTCCTCCATTCTCCTCTCCACCATTAACACCCATTCTCCGAGGCTCCCCTCTAATGCACCATGAAGATGCAAACCGCCTGGTTTGAATGCCCCCCCCCAGCTTGTTATCACCTCTTATCTGGGGTATCTGTGATTGTGCTTGCTTCTCCTGGATGGATAATAGGGGCCCTGGGAAGGCCCCAGGCCATTGTCTCTGCCTCCTACCGCACCCCATATGCCTGTCCTGTAGGTATGAGGAAATGGGGATGTGAGCTTTGGATTGATGGGACAGATACCCAACGCGGAGGGTGGACAGCGGTTTGTAGCATCTGGACTTGGCTCCAGGCTGAGCTCTGGGATTTCCTGGGTTCTCGGCTGGTGGGTTGGGCCAGAGCAGGCTCAGAGCCAGGAGCCCCACATCGCTGAGCTCCCCTGTGAGGTGCCCCTTTCTGGAGACCGCACTTTTCCTTCAGGGAAGGGTGGGGGGCCCTGATGTGTCATAGCCTGCCCAAGTTCTTCCCTTAATTGAAGGGCTGGCATCTTAGGACAGCTACTGGGGCTCCACCTTCATTTCCGTTTCCTTGCACAGCTGAGCCCACCTCCTGTGCAGGGGCCTTTCTCCGGGCTGTGGGATCAGAGCTGACATTCCCTCTCCTACCTGCCGGGGCAGAGCCTTTCTGAGGCCAGCCTGGGGCTTCTGACAGGGCCCGGCACTGGCTGCCTGCCCACGCACCATGCTCACGGTTTCCAAATCCAAGGAGGCCATTACACCCACAAAACCACATGCCTCTCCCAACTGCCTCCTGCCTGAGCCCGTGGCCACCTAGCTCCTCACCAGGGATGGAAGGAAGCCTCTACATCTAGAGGCAGAGGTAGCACTCCACCCCTGCCTCCCTAGGGAGCCTTTGCTCTGCTTCACCTCATATTTTGGAATTCTTAAGATTTTTTGATAAAGGTATTTCGGAAAACTGGTCCCACTGTCTTTTACAAACGGGGAAACTGAAGTCCAGAGAGGGGGATCCCAAATGCCTGCACAGCATCCTGCATGCAGCCGGCCCTCTGGGCTTAAGGGCCAGGCCCTTGGGATGCCTGGGGTGGACCAGTTTGGGGCCTGCTTCTCACCCCACCATGCAACCCTTAGCCAGTGCCGGGCCTCTTGGGCCCTTGATTTCCCTGTGAGGTAACTGGGCTAAATTGGTGGCTCTTAACTCAGTTTTGATCCCTAATCACCTGGTGGGAGGTGGTGGTGTCTTTGAAATATAGAAGTCAGGCCCAAACCCAGGCCTCCTGAATCAAAATTGGTGGAAGCCCCCTGATTTCTCCTTGGCGCCTCTCCTACTCGACCTGCGCTGTGTGTGCAGGTCATGTCTTGTCTCGGGTCCCCCTCTCTCCCTGGATTACTGCAGCAATCTCTCACTGGCTGCCCCCTTAAAACCCTCCATCCCACCACCCCAGAGACAGCTTTCTCAAACTCAAATGTGAGCAGGCTATCTCCAAATTAACATGGCTCACTGGCCCCCCTGCCTCCTACAAGATAAAAACCCATGCCTTTGGTACGGTATTGAAGATGCTACAGATCCTAGACCTTGCCTGCCTCCAGCTCTGTGCCCTGCTGTGGCTGACTGTATTTTATGAGGATGGCTACCCCAGTATCTCCTGTCCTACATGCATGTCTTCCAGTGTGACAACGACATTCCTTCATCAAGAGGTGGGGTCTGTGTTCCCCCCCCTTCAATCGGGGCTGATCTTTGTTACTTGCTTCTAATGAAGAGAATGAAGCAGAACTGATGCTCTGCGGCCTCTGAAGTTAAGTCCTGATAGAGGATCCATCTGGCTCCTCTCTTGGGATCCTTAGAAACCAGACATCACATTGTAAGGAAGCCCAGTCTTCCCTGCTCATGGAGCGGTCACATGTCGCTGTTCCCGCCAACTCCAGCTAAAGTTTCCATCTGCAACCAGCATCCACTGCCGGACATGTTACTGAAAGAGCCTCCAGAGGGATTCCAGCCCCAGCCTTCACACCAAGTGGAACAGAAATGAGCTATCCCACCAAGCCTTACATAGATGGCAGATGTGTGAACAAACTGAATGCTGTCATTGTTCGAAGCACTAGGTTTCGGGTTGCTTTGTAATGCAGCACTAGATTGCTTGCAGCGCCTGCTGCCACACAGCTTGCCCTTCAAACTTCATCAGGGTCATACGACTCAAGTTCCCCACAGCACACAGTCATTGTCTGTGTCTTTGCTCACTCTCTGGACAGAATTACCTTCCCCTTCTTGGTCTGGATAACTATGTCTTCTGGGCTCGTTTTGCCCAGCACGGGGCTCAGTTATGAGTCTAGTTCGAAGCTGCTTCTAAAAATCCCAGTACGCTGTTGCTGCAGAGGCCTCTTGACGGCTTGGCACATGGCTGGCATTAGAGGTAGCACCAGCAGGAGTGAGGGCTGTCAGAACAGCTGGGACAGAGTACGAGGTCTGGACCAAAGGACGGCAGTGGGGATGCCTGCAGAGGTTGAAGGCAAGGCTGTCACCGATTCAAGGTGGAAGAAAAGGGGCAGAGTCTCCAGCCCCAGCGCCAGGAAGGGGGCAAGGCCATGTGTGGAGACAGCGGCCACAGGTGGAGGGGTGTATACGGAGAGGGGGGACAGGGAGCTCAGCTGTGGAACACCTGAGTTTCTGAGCATAAAGCTCAGAAAAGGCCAGTCTCCCTCTAACCAAATTAGTAATGAATTAGTAAGAGTGACTAACCTCTACCAAACCCCCCAGCAGTCTCATGAGAGGAAGGTGAGCACAGTGGGAGAAAAAATCTGTCTCAGGTCTCTCCTGAAAGGTATGCCTTTGCTCTTTCCAGGAAATACAGAAACCCCCCATTTTCTCCCCCCGATACTAGGTGGGAGACTCCACCTAGAGCCAGCCGGCACTTTTCCACGTCCTCTGCCCCCTCACGGAGCCAACTTCATCACCAGCGTTTGGCCACTGCAGGCCTGTCGGGTCTGGGTGCCTTCCGGGTGTCCTGGAAGACGTGCCGGCGTACACGCGGGCCCCTCATCCCAATGGCTTCAGCAGATGGAGAGGAAGGAGAAGATACGCGGCCACAAGGGAGAAAATGCCAGCAAGGGGAAGAAATGGATGGATGGTTCCAGCAGAGCATTCTGGCCAGGGCCACTCAGGGTCACAGCCATCGGGCCCCACCTACTGAGCTTCTGTGGACCGGACCCTGGCACCACCCCCCGGGCTGCTTGACCTTACCGAGAACCCAGTCCATGGCCAGCATGACACAGCACAACAAATACTCGACACTTGCAGGAGAAATAGGACATGGGGTTTAGGAGTCTATGTGGATGCCCTGCTGGGAGAAGGAAAAGGTTGGCTAGTTGGGCTGCCATCACCCTCCACCATCCTTTAGACAACACAGTGTTATGGGTTTGGATAGTCTGGATTCAGAGTCAAACAAGTGTAGGTTCCAATCCCGACTCTGCAAGGAATGGCGTGACCCTTGGCTCCGTATCTTAACCTCTCCGATAGCAGCTTCCCTGCTACGAAAAGGGAGCAATGATGATTCCTGTTCACGGTGCTGCTGTGGGGCCTCCACATTTAAGCACCCGGCCCCCTGCGTGAACCACAGTGAGTGTCGCACATGTGAGGGATACTCAGTAAGTGGAGACTTCTTCCACTCGCCTCACTTGCCCAAGTAACTGAGCCTCTCTGTTGCTGCATGAGAACTCTAGAGCAGAATTTCCCACAAGGTGCCATGCAGAACACCCCACACTCGAGACGCTTAAAGTTGAAAGCATTCCCAAGAGAAAAAAGTTTGGGAAATTTGGCTTACTATCATCTTGCCTCATGAATATTTACAATTCATATTAGTATATTAAAGACTCTGAGAAAGTCTTTGGTGAAGAACTGCTTAACTGTTTTATCCAACTTTCTCCATACTTCTCCAGCCATGGAGCCCCCTTCCCCCAACATACACTTTTAAAATATATATATAACAGATAATAGTACTTTGCAAAATACATTTTAAGGAAGATCCCATGTCACTTTTAGAAAGCAGCTTACAGTAGAATCAGCCTTGTGATTTCTTCACAAAATGAAAATAAAATAAAGATGTGTTACATGGCCGTATTATCTTTCCTAAAATAGCTCACCATGATTTTCTATCCCCTCACCTACTTTTTTTCTTTTTCGTGGCACTTCTTGCTTCCTAAAATTACATCATTCTCACCTACTGGCATGTCCCCCCACCAGACAGCGACTGCAGAGAGGAAAAATGATGAATGGTTTTTAGGGTGCCACTTCCCTATTGCCTGGAACGATGCCTGGTCCGTAGCTGGGGCTTGGTTGTCAAGTGAATGAATGTGTCTTTAAATACTCTAACTCATGAGTTCTTGCTCCAGAAACTCGTCCATCAGAGTAGCCATTCAGGAAGCTGCAGGTTCATTCCAATGGTCTGTCCTCAGTCATATATGAACCCCCCTTCAGCGCTGCCTTAGGTCAGTCCACAGGCCGCCAAGGTCACAAGGCACTAAGCAGCATGTGTCCGCTCTGCTGCCCCACTCATTTACTTGGCTCAACGCTAGATCATTGTTGGGGGTTTCTAAACCCAAACTAAAAAGTTTGACGTTTGCATTTATGTCTGAAGGGGCTTTCTGGGGTGGTAGAAATATTTTATATATATTTTTAAAGATTTTATTTATTTATTTGAGAGAGAGAGTGAAAGAGAGAGAGAGAGCACAAGCCAGGAGAAAGGCAGAGGGAGAGGGAGAAGCAACTCCCTGCTGAGCACGATCTGTGGGGCTCGATCCCAGGACCCCGGAATCATGACCCGAGCCAAAGGCAGATGCCTAACCCTCTGAGCCACGCAGGCGTCCCAAAATATTTTATATTTTGATTGTGGCAGTATTTACACAGGTGTATAATTTGTCAAAACTCATCAATCATTTAAAATCTGAGTACTTTATTATATGTAAACTATATTTCAATAGAGTTGATTTAAGGAAAAACTAATTTTTAAATAGACTTGCAACCATGAAAGTATTCAAAATAATGTTCCGAGGCTTTGAAGGGAATTCCACAGTTTTGTTTTGTTTTTTTTTAGAGTCGGGAGGGGAGGGAGGGAGGGGCAGGAGGAGAGAGAAAGAGAATCTCAAGCAGGTTCCATGCCAAGGGTGGACCCCAATGGGAGGCTTGATTCTAGGACCCTGAGATCATGACCTGAGCTGAAATCAAGAGTCGGACGCTTAACCAACTGAGCCATCCAGGCGCCCCATTTTGTTTTCTAATATTATGAGCATTGGCAGTATCATCGGAATACATTTATTCAAGGAGCCCACTTTGAAAGGGTGAGAATCCATGTAAGTGTGACGTCTGTGTGGTGTTCCAGTATAAACAGCTAGGTTTCCATGTGTGTAAAACTGTACATGTCTGTAGACACATCTTGTAGAAGAAAGCTTGAGGAGAAGGCTAACTCAAGGGAATGTTCCTGCAAGGCGTGGTGGGTGGGCAGCTCTAAGACCCAAATGTTCACGGCCACAGCTCCATTCCTCCTCCGAACCCTAACAAACATGAAGAGGAGGCTTGGAGAGGAGGCAAGTGGGGAAACTGGGGTGGTCATGAAGATCTTTCTTCGAATGAAGAGAAATCTTTTTGCTACCTGTGCCAAAGAGCTACAAAAGGCTGATGAGCTGCTGTGATGGCAAGTGGAGGTTCAGAGTGGGGCCCCAGGCCCCGGGCAAGCTTCCAGATGTAAGTCATACAGCCATAAAGGGGAACCATAAGGACAAGGAGGGAAACCTTCGCAGCTCAGGATGTATGAGAAAGGGTCAAAGTGCACCCAAGATGTGGTGTCCTTGACTCTACCTGTTCATCACCCTCTTTTCCAAACTAAGCATTAGGATGATGGATCTGAGGCATCCACTTGTGATTATAGGGACCCTGCTACCTGTTTGATCACTGACTCTGCTGTCAACCACTTCTGATTTGGTCCACACATATCCTGGGGAAGGCAAAACTCCAAAAATTCACCTGACGCTTGATGTCCACTAGGATGTAATGTCTCTGAGATAATTTAATATACTGAGGGAGCTAGGAATGGGAAGAAAACGCTTCAGGGGCAGGAGGTGGGGCCTGACTGAGACATAGGCTGTGACCGTCCAGTTTAAACAACTGCTTCACTCCATATGTGGCAGTTGCCAGCAATCTCAACGGAGCTATTCTTCAGAAGGAAGGAAGGAGGGAAGGAGGGAGAGAGGGAAGGAGGTTAGGAGGGAAAGAGGGAAAGAGGGAGGGAGGGAAAGGAGAGAGAGAAGGAAAGGAGGGATGGAAGGAGAGAGAGAGAAGAAAGAGAAAAGAAGAGCACAGTAAGACCTTACTCTCACTTTCCCCAGCAATTTGGGGAGAGTTAGGGGTGTGCTGAGGGCCACTCTCCAGTTCTCTGAGGGAGAGAGGAGACCCCACGGTGCTGCTTGTTTTCATCCCTCCAACCTCTGGGAGTCAAAATCTGGCCCCAGTGTCCCTTCTGTTGCCCCTGTCCCTGGGCTGGAGCCGACCGCACCGCAGACAGGCTCAAACATCTGGTGGGAAGCATCAGACCTGAACAGCCCCACTGACAACTCGATGGGGTCTGAGTGACACCTGGCATTCAGAAACTCCTTTTCCCAGTCAACTGGAATCCCTCCTAGGTAATCATAAGTCCACTTCCAGCTGTTTTCTCTTTTTCATCTTTCCCTTTCATTGTGAATCAACGTATTACACGCATATGTTTAAAAAAAAAAAATCAAGTAACACAGAAGGGCTTAGAATGCCGAGGACCAGGCCCGCACCCAGCTCGAGCCCACCACCTGTGCAGCAGGTCAGGGACAGCCACCTCTGGGGTCAGCTTTTCTGTGCATCACATCCACACATATCAAAATAATACACTTGTTCTGCAGTTTTCTGACTTGTCACTGTAGACTGCACACCATTAGAGGAGAGGATTTAGCTCCCTCGCTCTAGCATCTCCCACCCCTCTCCCTGCTCCTCCCAACTTGTAATCATTCTATGCATATGTGCATTAATATTGGACCACTTCACTCTGTGGCAAGCCAGCTGGGAGCCCGAAGGAGCAGGGGCTTCCCTGCTGGGTGCACACCCGTGCTCGTTGACGGTCCCTCAGCTCATGGAGAAGGTTGCCTGTGCTTTCCAGGGGTCAAGGGGTGCTCTATATTACCCCCTCGGGGTTCAGCCCCACTTCTCATTTCTGTCTTGGCCACACCTCCTTGTTCTAAGTCTGTTGCTATCTAAGGCTGTGCCCAGTCCAAGGGCTCTGCACACTGTAGGCCCCATGCATGCTCCTGAGAGCACTGTAGGCCCTTCCTTGGTCCATTGACATTCCCAACCGTCTCCATCTTGCTGAAATTATTGCAACCGTTCATCTACTCATAATCTCTTTCCCCTTTTCCTCTTTTTTTCTGTTACTGGCTTTCACCATTCTTTCATTCATTACTCTCATTATAATGAGGGCGATGGAGTTGAAGGGAGACAAACATGTGTCCAGTCTGCCATTTGAATCAGAAACCCAATGTCTTTCCTGATGCCAGTCTAGCAAACAAATTGATAATTCTGTGCCCACTTTTCCAATGGGGGAAAAAAGTAGCATACACTTGTCAGTGAACTAAGTAGTCAAACCAAAATGTGTACCCAGGTCTTTCTCTACAACTCTTCCCCACACCTCCCTACTACATTCATGCATTCTAGTACCTCATTTATTTGGCCAGAATCTTCCAGAGTGGTTGGAGTGTCTCCAACCGAAGGCACACAGCCAGAGAGTGGTGCTGGCTCTGGGTGTCTGCCCATCTCTACTTGTTTTTGTGTCTTTCAGTGTCTCTACCCTCATAGCCCATTGTCAGTCCTGGCTGGCAGTTCACCACATGGGTAAGACCTAGGAGGTGAGGCTCTGGGCAAAAGAGGCCATAGTGCAAATGGGGACGAAGAAGGCAACTCAGAAAGGGTAACTCCTGGCTGTTTCCCAGTGACCTGAGAGATGTAGGCCTCTAAAAGGGGAGGTGGGTCTCTGGGTTAGCTCCTCTGAGGCCCACCTGAGAGGCCCCTCAGAGCTGGATGGGAGACAGGGATCCTTTTCCCTGTCTTGCCAAAAGAAAAAGAAGGGAGCAAAGCAAGGACTCAGATGTGAAAGGCTCCCTTCACCAGCTGGCCTGCTTACCCCTCCTGTACCTTCTGCAGGGTGTGACTTTCGATCCAAACCATGGCCCCGTGGCCACAAAGGGAAATGTCTCTTTCAAGAAGTGATTCAGGAAATCAAATATTTTCCCATGCAGGAAGAATGTCTGAACAAGATAAAGCTCAGAGATTCAAAATAGCCAGTCTTGGGTCAAAGTTGGTGGTATTCATAGTGGCGATAATAAAAGGTATCTTTAGTATTATTATGAACTAGAAAAAGCCTTTGATAAGACAGGGTCCTGAGAGCCCTTGGAAGTCTAAAAATCAGGAAAATCTAAAAAGAAAAACATGATTTCCACTACAGCCTCCTTGTTCCTTAAGAGGGAAGTAGCCAGCCTGGAGAGTTGCAACTGGGAACCGGAGGGGAGGCCAGTCAAGCCAGGCCCTTGACCAGTCTCTCCAGCGTCCCCTTGCCAGCCCCTAGCGTCCACACAGTGGCCTTACTGTATGGCAGGGTTCTCCTAATATGACCGAGAAAGGCCATTCTCTGAGGCTTATGAGAGCTGTTTCAGGGAGGACGGAGGCTCAGTGGAGGCCAGGAGGCCACAGGAAACCACAGCAGGCATAGAGGAGCATCATGCCCAGATGGACCCTCTTCCACCTTCACACTGCCTGGGGGGTCCTGGCCAAGGCACCTCTTGAAGCCAGGTCCCCAGTGAATTGAATTAGGCGAGATCTTTTGGCCATTTTTTAGTTTAGTCTACTCAGCTTAGATAAAAATCTCACCTGAAGGCCTCTATGTAAGATAAAATTAGGATGGACACTGGAAGTCCCAACCTGCATAATTCTTTTAGTTTTTGTTATTATTTTATGGTTTTGTATTTAATATTATTATGAGCTAGAAAAGGCCTTTGATAAGCCAGAGTCCTGGGGGCCCTTGCAAGTATACAGATCAGAACTATCTGTAAAAAAAACACACGGATTGCCACTGCAACATCCTTGTCTGAGGGGACACTGGGCACAGAAAAGGGAGGTACATGAGCTCTCTAGCTTCTAACACCGGTGATCCTCAAATACTTTTGGTTGTGGTTGTTTTGTTTAGGTTTTCTCCTTTCTGACACTCGGCCCCAGGGAGGGAGAAGGCAGATGGCTGGACTGATTTGGTATCATTCGTGAGGGAAGATAAAATGAAGAACAGAGGGTGAGAGATGTCCTGGGATGATGGGGACCTGCAATCTGGGCTTTAGAAATCATTGATTAAAAAGAAAATTCTGGAAGAGATGAAACATGAGCACATGAGACTAAATCTGATTTTTCAGATTATTCTGAAATTCTAATAATCTGAATTTATCAGATTAGCTAGGAGCATGGTGCTCAAGGGTTCTCAGAAAAATAAAAACTTTGAAACAAACCTATCATTGACATTTATGTGAATATGTGTCCAAATTCTTCCGCAGAAATTCCCACAGTTATTTCTTTTTTTTTTTTTTTTTCAGTCAGAAAAGCTTTCCTTCGTGGACCACAAGCGTCATTTGTCTTTTTTGGAAGTCGGCACAAGAGTAATCTGTTAGATTGAAATAAGGCACCGTTAGGGAAACTGCTTTGAATCTACTTATGGCAGGAAAAGAACATTAAAACAGTATTAATAGGGAGACTTCACCATATTTTATATTCTTCTCATTCTTTGTAGTAACAAGATAAGTTATTAATATTTTCCCCTCACTTCCCTGAAGGGTTTGAAGATGAAGCCCTCAAGGAGGGGAAGCTAGTTTTTCAGAGAGAGAGAAAGTGGGGACTGGGGATACGGTATCCAAAGAGCTCAGAACTCTGAAGCTGATCCCTAGGAAGCTGGCCAGGAGGAAGGCTGGCTTGTGGCCATGGGAAAGCACCAAGGGGCTATTTTCTTCACATCATCGTATGTGTTTACTTATTTTGTCTTTCCCCGTGTGTCAGTCTTGGTCACCCTATATCTTCTGCATCTGGCTCTCTGGCACGTAATAAATGTCCAGTCAATATTTGCTGCATTCAGTTAATTCTCATACTACCCTGAGAGGTAGGTAGGAATCCTTTTGTTTATGGATGAGGAAACGGAGGTTCAGGGAAGCTTACGCAATTGTCTCATGTCACACAGCTAGTAAATGGTAGCAGCCAGCTGACACCAAATCAGGCCATCATCCTGCTCCACCGAGCTGCCCAATCTTATGAGAATTTGGGGGAAGGAGGCTCCCTAAAATTGTTTTCACTGAGATTGCTGGTTATCGGGGCACCTGGGTAGCTCAGTCGATTAAGTGTTTGACGATTGGCTTTGGCTCAGGTCATGATCTCAGGGTCATGAGATCGAGGCCCGAGTTGCATCGGGCTCCCTGTTCAGTAGGGAGTCTGCTTGGGATTCTCTCCCTCTGCCCCTCCCCCCACATGTGTGCGCGCTCTCTCTCTCTCTTTCTCAAATAAATAAATCTTAAAAAAAAAAAAAAAAGATTGCTGGCTATATAATTGCCAACCCAGTGGCCTCCAAAGGTGGCTTTACCTAAGTTCTGCAGCATTCAACACATTTGGTTTCCCTCACCTTTGTGATGTTACCTGCCATCCCAGTGCTCTTGCTCTGTCTGACTGTCCCTTCTTAGAAATCCTTGGGGGAGCTCTTTTCTGGCTTCCCACCTGATGAGGATGGTATCTGGACTCCGTCCTCAGCCCCTTTGCGCGTCTCCCTATACAGGCTGGCCCTGGGCGCCCCGCTCACGCCCCGCAGGGCCACCCCAGAGGCCCGCTGACGCCTCCTGCCACTGCTGGAGGGCAGACGCCCCTCCTCTAGGCCCGGCCATGCCGGGAACTGCATGCCACACATTTCAGCTTTGACGCCCTGCCAGTATCTGAAATTCATGACCCAAACCATTATCTCCTCCTGGATCGTCTCCTCTTTTCAGTTTCAGTTCTTGCCCTGGGACGCAACCTCCAAACCAAGACTCAAGTCCGGGCTGTGTCTCTAGCCCCACCGCTGCCCTCTACTCCAGCCACCATCAGACCCCCCCTGGCCACTGTGACATGGGTTCCTACCCTTTTCCTAAGCCCACTCCTCCCCCCTCCAATCTGCTCTTGGGCCAGCAGTAATCTTTTCAGAACCTTTAAGTACAACATTCACACAAAAAAGGCATAAGTCACAGAGAGCAGCTTGACAAAATTTCACAAACTGGGGCCACTTAAGGGACCGGTACCCAGATCAAAAAGCAGAACACGCCCTGCTTCCCAGAAGCTCCTCATGCCCTTCTCAGCCTCTCCCCCCGTCCCAGGGAACAACTCTCCTGACTTCTAGCAGCACGGGTCAGGCAGCCTGTTTTGTACTTTATGGAAATACAATCACATACTATGTCAGCATGATCTTATGAAAATGGAGATCAGAGCCTGGCTTGAACCTGTAAAAAAGCCTCCAACAGATTCCCACCAGCTCAGAGTAAAAACAAGCGAAGTGCCCCAGCCTCCAGGGCCCTCCCTGTCTCAGCCCCCGGGTACCTTCTGCTCTTGCTGCGCTACGCACCACCCGGGCCTCTTCTCAGGTACCAAGCTACCTTCGTTCAGCCTGTGGTAGAAAGTGGAAACTGAGAGGAAAATTCATAGCCCCTCAGAGCCTGGGAGGGTGGGGGCCATTCACTCTCCCTGGGGGCTCTTTACTCCCGTCCCCTCCCCTGGTTAGCTTCTCCGATCTTTCTGGTAGCAGAGAATGTCCCTCCTGTTACACACCCCATTGTTCATTCGGGGCCCTGAGCCCAGGCTGCAATTACAAGCACCTTGAGTGTTTGGGGCCCTGTGGCAATCCTGGCGCCTCGCATGTACCTGTCACCAGGCAGCAGGGTGGAGGAACCGCCACAGAAGCGCGGCTGCCACTTGATGAGAGGAGGCGATGGCTTGGCCCCTGCATGATAACCAATAACCAATAAAGCAATGGGAAGAAATACATTTCTGTGAATTGCACCACTGGTTCCCGAGGCACCTGTAAGCCGTAAGTAAGTGGATGTGAAGTGATTAAAAGGGATTGTAAATTCCTTGTGCAGATGGATAGTCTTTCCCTCCTACTGTACCCATTTATCTCCCAAAAAAAGTTCTGGAGGCCGGTAAGTTGCTTAGCAAGCCCTCGTCACTTCTTTCACTCTCCTCGGAGTTTCACCCTGGACCAGCTCCCTATCAGAGCTCCCAAGCATCTGCATCTGTAGTAATGAAAGCCTGGACCCATCTTTGACTCTTAGCCCCAGCAGGTGTGGTAGCAGACGAGAGACTGGAAGCCTTGCCCTGCGCAGGGAGGAGGGGAGCAAGAGAGCGAGCGTCTGGGTGTGGCCTGGCCCACCGGGTGAGGAGCCTGAGAAGGTTCGGTGAAAACGGGTGGGTACCCTGGCAGGATAAGGAAGGAGTCCTTGGCCAGGGAAACCCCTGCCGCGGGCAGCCCGTGCCCACCCACTACCCGCTGAGACCATCCCACAGCCCCCCTCAGAGGCTGCCGAGTTCCCGGATGAACCACAGCGTGCTCAGCCCATCAAAGCCACAGTGGAGGGCTGAGAACAAAGCATCCAGGGGCTGCAAGAGAGTCAAACACAGCAGGTGCTTGAAGGAGGGTGAGCGGCTGCCCGGGGTGAGAGGCCAAGGCACTGCCATGTGTGTGTGGCTGCCCATGGGCGCAGACCCAGCCACCGTGCTGGGCGCCGCTCCTGGTCAGCACTGTCCGGCCGGCCGCTCTGCTGTCAGGGTGCCTACGGAGGCCCTGGCACACAGGCACGTGCGTGCACCAGAAGGGCGTGCTCAGCCCGCCTCTCCCATCACATGCAAGCACACAGGTGGGGACTCTCCTGCAACAGGCCTGTCGGCGGCAGGGACATGCTTTCCTGCATGGGAACACTGTCACACCTGTTCTGATCACCCTGGCATTCCCCTGCGTGCTGAGGGACCCAGGATTCATAGCCTCGGGCTGTTCTCCCAGAGGCCCACACCCTTCCAAGATCCCACCACTCTGAGAGAGATGCAGCCCCCTAAAACCTCGGCCCCAGGTGGAGCAGGCCCCTGGCAGCCAGGATAAGACATTCCCGGGGGTGGGGGGGAAACCCAACCTGCAGCAGAGTGAACTGATTGCTCCGACATAGGAAAATCACCACCCTTCTGTAGTTCTTCCCTCCCTCTGTTCTTCTGGTGGCAGGTGGAAGGATGGCAGGAGGAAAGGGCTCTGTGTCCCACACTCGAACTTCTCTATCCCCTCAGATCCCTCAAGGGAATAAAATGTCTCCCCTAAGTGCTAAGCTATGATCACGATTCCAGTTTCTGCCACTTGCCACTGGATAACAAGAGGGGCATGTACCTGGTAGTCTCAGTTTCCGCACTGACCCATGAGAGTCAAAATAGCAAAGATATGGACCCAAAGGACTATACCACCTACATGCTGTCCCCCAACACTCTCTGTTATGATCCTCGTGACTGATTGCATGTCTCTCTACCTCAGTTAGTTCAAAACACACCATGTCTCTCTACACCCAAGTCCCTCTGCCTCTGCAACTCACAGAAAAGTACTAAGGACACTCTCTCCCACCTATGCTGCCCCCAGCCTCCTTGCTGGGGATGATGGGTTTAACTGTGTTTTTCGATTATGTTAGGGTCAAAGCCCTAACTCCTGGTACCTGTGAATGTAATATTATTTTGAAATAGGCTCTTTGCAGCTGTAAGCAAGTTAAGGTGAAGTCATACTGGAATAGGGCAGGCCCCCATCCAACGACTGGTGTCCTTATGAGAAGAAATTTGGATACCGAGATACAAAAGACAATGGAGGCAGAGAATGACTGATGTGTCTACAAGCCAAGGAATACTAAGGACTTCTGCCAGTCACTAGAATCTGCGAACCCCTTGGTCTTCATCTCTTCGGTTCAGTGACAGAATCCTGTCCCTCTCGTCCAGTTGTCCTCAGCTGACCCTCGCAGAAACCTGTTTCATCTCCCTTGGGCCACAACATTTCCCCCTCCAGCTCCAGTGCTCTCACTTGCTTTCCAGGTGCCTGAGGAAGCAAGTTGCTTTATTTTTAATTGTTAAGGGCCTCCAAATTCACCCAGCTATTTCCTTAATTCCTCTATTACTCACTTATTGTCCACTGTGGGCAAACACAGTAACAGCCAAGGCCTCCTGTGCTGGGCACCCATTTCCTGCCTCACCCCTGTTCCCATCCTTGATCTGTCTTGCCTTTAGGCTCCCCTCCCCCACACTGGGTATCTCCTTACTCATTCTCAGGTTCCTCTGCCTCTATCCACAGTTGGAGGGTCCATGAGCATTTTCCCCAAATATAAAGACCTCTGTTCCATGTGAGCCAATAGTTATAAGAAGCCCATGCAAAACGGGGGGCGGGATGCTCCTTCTCTCCTCCAGCTGAAATTGTTTTCCCTCCTACCTTTCAAAGCTGTCGCAGAGAACGACCTGTCTTCTTGGCTGATGGCAAATTCTCACCAGGAGCAGAGAGTCCATCTGCAGGCATTTTGCCCCAGGCCAGAGAATAGTATCTACTCACCATTTTTTTCTAGATCCTATAGAGGATACAGCTCCAGACTGACTTGCTCTTCCAGACTTTTCCTTTTCCAGACTCACTGCAAACCTGTGCCTGCCATCATGCACACCTGTACAAGGCCTCCTTCCTTTGCATGGCTGCTCTGGGAGGCACTTGTGTCTATTCCTTAAACACACCTCTCTTCATGTGGGTCTGCTCCCTGTGCATGCTGCTCTCTGCCTAGAACACTCTCCTGCTCCCTGCCCTCCCTTGATTCCTCGTGGGCCTGCCTCTGATTTCCCTGTCAAACTCTGTTTGCACATCACTTTAATGCCATCACACTTGTGATTCCAGGGCAGTCGTGGTTATATGGGAGGGGTGGAGGGGGAACCTCACTTAGTTCAAAACACACACAGGTCAAGACTTATCCTTCACTGAATGTGGGATCTGCCTGTGATGACTGAAACAGCGCCTCCCTCTGCCAAAAGTGCAGACACAGTTTACAATTCCTTTGGCTTGCCAGCTCTGATAGATTTTATTGGGGGCTGTGAGTGTGTGTGTGTGTGTGTTGGGGGGGAGGTTGCATTATTTGCTAGTCTTGCCCAGAAGAAACATAAAAAATAATGTGATAAGCAGATATTTATTGAATACCATCATGGGCCAAGCACATTCCAGGGGAGACCAAGGGCCAAGCCGGGCCAGACCCCTCCGGGGGCTCCCGTTTGTTAATAAGATGAGGCATATGTATACAATATCTTAAGACAATATGGCAAATGCTAGAGCAGCCATACAAGTAATGGTGCCAGAGGTGCTGAGAATATGAGAAGGCGAGGGAGAGGTCCCTGGAGAAAATGAGGTCAGAGCAGGATTTTGAGGATGAGGAGAATGTCAGAATGTAGAGAGGAACAAAGGGTCATCCTAGCCCAGGAGACAAGATGAGGAGCGGAAAAACGTAAGCATGACAGGATTAGGGGTCAGGAAATCATCTGGTTAGCCGGAGAAAGTTCTGGTTAGGTGAGAGGAGAAAACCAAGTCAGGAAAGAGGATCAGTGCCCAAGGAGAGCCACAGAATTTTTTCTTTGGCCATCACTGAATACTTGTTGACAGCAATAATGTTGTCAACCGTTCTTAGAAAGGTTAACCAGTAACAAGATGAGGAAGAGAGGAGAGAGAAGGAAGACTAGAGGCAGGTAGGCCCATGCAAGGTCTCGGAACGGGTAGAAGAAGCCTCCCGTCGGGGGTGGCCATGGACCGGTGGATGTCAGCAGGAGGAAAGCTCCAGGGAAGGCAGTGGCTGGATGACTAAGTGGAAGTGGGGGGTGGTGAGTGACCAAGGAAAGGGAAGGAGAGAACTCAAAAGACAATGGGATCAGGGTGAGTGATGATAGCTATTCAACCTCACACCCAAGAAGAAAGGAAAAAATCCTTCGGACCATATGGAATTCAAGGACCAATCTCCAAAATAAAATGGTAGCTACATGTAGAGTTTTGAAATAAATCCCCCCCCACCTTGGGCTTTATGCAATGTTGACGATACACTCCTTGAGCAAGACTGCAGCTATGAGAAGATGTCTTGTCCCATTATCTCTTTTACCTTTTGCTCCTTTTCCCTGAGGCCAGAAGAGCTCTATGCCCTGTTAGACTCCACACAGCTGCAAGTTACCATCTTTGAGATGGAGTGTCTGCCTGAAATGGAGCCCCAGGGAATACCTCCTAACAGAACTTCACTTGCTAAATTTGCAGGAGAATCAGGAGGCCACATGGCTCTCTGGGACACAGGAAGTCTAACTTGAAAAATGAAGGATCTGGAGCGTGACAGAGGCAGGTTGGTTGCTAACAACATACTACGATTTGGTCCAAGTTGAGTCTTCCGTCTCGTCTCCAGGGGTGGGCAGCTTTATCACCAAAGTCTGCACCAGGATGTAGGTGGTCTTCTGCAGTCATCCCCGCCAGCACATGGCCTGGGGCATCTATTCTAGCTCTACTCTCTCCATTGCTTCAACTTATTTCTGGGCTATTGCAGACAGAGGGCCGCTCCTTCCGGGACCTCACCTCTTTGACTTTCCTGTGTGTCTCCCAAGGTGCTCCCTCTCACCTCCCCTCTATCTGCCTTCCTCCCAGTTCCACTCCTCAGCTCAGCAAGGAGGGCGAAGAGGGAGAAACACTGGCGGGCCTGCAGAGGGAAAGGTAGAAGAAACTGGGTGGGAACCAGTCTTCAGGCAGAGAGAAGAGAGGGCTTTAGTCAGCACTGCAGAAAATGCCCAAAGCCTCTCTTGAAAGATTTCCTCAGGTCTCAGGCTGGTGTTTGAGAGGAAAGGGAACTGCTACATGAGAGGTCAAGGCAGGAAGTCAAGAAGGCCTGCTAGGCTCTTTCCCACCGGAAAGCCGTGTTTAGATAAAAGCAACCAGAACATCCTTCCCTACCACCCACACCCTCTGGCACTCCCTCCCACACCCACTGCCCAGGACCCCTGGGAGTGACAAGGGGACTAGGCTGCAGTGATCTCCTCCGCTGCTGGGAGGGCTCACTCAGGGCGTCAAGGTCTTCTGTTGCACTATAACATATCCCATCCAAACACAGGAAATGAGGGAAGGAGTGGGAGCAAGGGGGAGAGCAAGCCAATTTCTCAAATTCTCTGTTTACCTACAGTATTTAATTTTAAGCTATAAATATCATTAGTTCGAACACCCCTGACCAGAGAACATTTGCCATCTCCAAACTACTTGGGGTAAAAAAGATTGAAACGAAACTCAGCCTAGCACAGCAAGTCAATGGGCCCAGAGCACCTCCGGAGAGTCTCTGAATTCCACCATGTGGCTGGCCATGCTTCTCCAGGCTGAGAAGGCTCTGCCTTCTGTATGCTCCCCAACCTCCTTTCTCCTGGCCCAGGGGCAGGTCTCAGGGCCTGACATGCATAGCCCATGGCTTTGCCCCAGGCTACACGCAGCAGGAAGCTCCCCAAAGTTCCTCCCATCAGCTATGGCTCCCACATTGGAGACACTCCCTGGCAACCATTTCAGCTTAACTGATCACTTCCTATCAGTGGCTTTAGTGAACATCTTGGGGACAAGAATATCACAGACATCCCAGTGACCTCTGCATGTGAATCAGTGTCCTGATATGTGCCTTGCCTCAGAGTAGAGGTTCTAGAATTTCAGGGTGCATCAGAATTACACAGAGGGCTTGTTGAAACAGCCGGCTGGGCCCCACCTCCAGTTTTACATTCAGAAACTCTAGGATAGGGCCCAGGAATCTGCATTTATAACAAGCTCCCATGCGATGCTGATGCTGCTGGTACAGGAACAACACTTAGGGAACCACCGCCTCAGACTCAAGGAGGTCCTCCTGAGCTTTAACCTAAACCTTTCTTTTCAGACATCTCTTTCCTGGAGACAAGGCCCAACCTCTGTGTGCAACTCCATTACCAAAAAAAATGGGGTAAAACTGAGGCGATCTCATGATTTCTCGGCACTTCCCTCGGCCACCTGGCCATCTGGACATGCGGTCTCTTCACATGGTCAGGGTCTGACCGCACTGCTGGTGGGGGCCGGCACACTCGTCCTGGCTGTGTACTTCCGTCCACCTCCCAATTCCTCTGACTCTCCCACGCTGCCTTACCTAGAGGTGTTGAAGGCAAGTGCAAAGGAATGTGGTTTCATCATCCATACCTGGTTTGTTTTGGCTGGGATTTCTACCTGCAGATTTAAGACTCATGAATGAAATCATCAATAAGCATCCCTAGACGGGAAAAGATTAGCTAAGCAAATACTTGACGCCTACCAGCTGCAGCCCTAGCCGCATGCCAGCCGACATGAGCTCACCCACCTTTCCAGCACCGCTATCCATTCATGTCTGCAGCCAGAGGCCTGTGACCGCCACAGCAGATCACAGGACGAATACTGATAGGCAACATAAGGAAGGCGGGTCTAGGCACCGGCGATATGCTGGCCATCTGATCTGTATAGAGGATGCAAGGAGACTCCAGTCATGGGAAGAAGTGGACGGAGTGCCCCATCCAGGGCCTCCCTGCAGCAGCTCACCCCAAAACGCGCCTTCTTCCCCTCAGTGACTTCAGCAAAGCCCCTCTGGCCCCTGCAGCCCTTTTGGGGGGGGTTGTCCTATTGCCCTGTGGCGCTCACCTCTCCTCGAGCCCTCTGCCTGTGGCTGCCACATTCTGTCATGTACAGGTCCTGAATGTCACTGCCCTTTGACCCTGTGACAATGTTTTTGATGTGCCAGTTTGGCTAGGCTACAGTCCCCAGTTATTCAATCAAAGTAACATGGGTGTTGCTGTGGAGGAAATTTGTTGATGTCATTACAATATATAATGACTTGACATTAAGTAAGGAAGATTATCCTAAATAATCGGGGTGGACTTGATTCAATTAATCAGAAGGCCTTAAGAGCAGATGTGAGAGGGAGGGAGAGAGAGAGGGAGGGAAGGAAGGAGGGAGAGAGGGATGGAGGGATGGAGGGAGGAAGGGAGAAAGGGAGGAGGGAGGGAGGGAAGGAGGGAGAGAATGAAAAAGATTCCCCTGAATAGGAGCTTTGGCCCAATGCCTGTGATCATCTTTTCCTGCCTGCCTGCCTGCCTGCCTGCCCTGTGAATTTTCGATTCGCTTATCCAGCCCCCACAACTGTATAAGTCAATTCCTTGAAATACATATACATATACATACATGTATGTGTATCTTCTATTGGCTCTGGTTTGATCAAACCCTGAGATACACAAAACAATGGCCTCCCCAGTGTCTGAGTCCCCTAATACTCAGAACCAGTGAATACGTTGCTTTAATGGCAAAAAGGACTTAGCAGAAGTGATTACATTTTTTAGAGTAGGAGAATATTCTGGATTATCTGGGTGAGCCCAATGTAATCACAGGATCTTTGTAAGAGGGAGGCAGGAGGGTCAGAGTCAGAAACAAAGGTGAGAGGGAGAGAGATTTCAAGATGCTCATCTGCTGACTCTGAGGAGGAAGGAGCCACAAGCCAAGGAAGTAGGTGGCCTCTAGAAGCTAGGAAAGGCAAGGAAACAGATGCTCCACTAAAGCCTCCAGAAGGACCACAGACCTACCAACACCTTGACTGGAGGTCCTCCAGAACCATAAGACAGTAAATTTGGTTGTTTTAAGCCACTAAGTTTGATGGTGATTTGTTCCAACAGGAGTAAAAAACTAATACAAACGCTGACTCATCCAGGACCTTCCCTTCTTCCCCAGTAGCAATGCCTCCATTCAGCCTACCTCTTTTCCCTCAGCAGGACCACATTGCCTCCTTTTCAGTGTCTCCGAGAGGTGTGTTCTCTGCCTCTCCATAGGAAGTCTCAATTGTCTTGTCTGCTCAGCCCTCCTCCTGAGACCAGCACTGCCCCCTCCTTGTTCTAGAGAAGGGCCCCTATTCAACCACAGGGTTCCAGGAGGAGCCCCCTGTCAGAGGACCCTGTCCTGCCTCAGGGAGGGGCACATGACCCAGAGGAGCCAATCAGAGTCCTGCCCTGGGATTATTTCAAGGTGGAACTAAACGAAGGGTAGCAGGTGTGCTGGTTGCTGAGCATGACTCAGCCATGAAGAAGACAGAGGTTTATTGTGTAAGATACTGGCGGTGACATTCAGAGAAAAGTACAGAGGGTAGACAGAGCCCAGCTGGCACTCCAGGCCACCTGCCCATATCTTCGCACATTTTTCTATTTTGGTTCTTGTATTTCTCTTATCAGGAGATCCTAGGGCCTAGATATTGGTCTCTAGTCAGTTTTAGACACTGCAAGCATCTCACAATCTACCATTCTTCTTGCCTTAAAAAAAATTCTTCTTTTTATCAAAGTAGGTAATCTTTTCATCAAAGTAGGTAATCTTTTCTTTAGTTGATATTCTCCTGATATATTTTCTTTTGTCCTCTGATTTTCAACTTTTTCTTTTAAACAGCATGTAACTAGGTCCTCTCTCTCTCCCTCCCTTTCTCCCTCCCTCCTTCTCTCTCTCCTTTCTCTCCCTCTCTCTCCCTGTCTCTGTATCAATCCGGTCTGAGATTCTCTAGCTCTGAAACGGTGAGAGTGGTCTGTTTTCATGTGTTGTAATTTCTGACAAATCTAGATTTAATATCTACTTCATTTTATTGTGCTCCTATTTCCATGATGTTTTTGTTTTTATTTTTGGCCTTTCATTCTCTCTTTTCCAGCCTTCTATTGGTTTATTAGGTTTCAACTTCTTACTCTCTTCTACTTTGGAAAGTATACATTCAATGTCTTTTCTGTTCATGATTACCCATACATTTTTTTTTTTAAGATTTTATTTATTTGTCAGAGAGAGAGAGCACAAGCAGAGAGAGCTGCAGGCAGAGGGAGAAACAGGCCCCCCACTGATCAAGGAGCCTGATGCGGGACTCGATCCGAGGACCCTGGGATCATGACCTGAGCCGAAGGCAGACGCTTAACCGACTGAGCCACCCAGGTGTCCCCATGATTACTCATACATTTTAACATACATAACTGACTTAACGAAGACTAAAGTTAATTAATTTTTCCACTCTCCTTCCAAACAAGCCAAGGACTTAAGACTTAACTCCAGTTTTCCCTTCTAACTTTTCATATTAATGGTGTGTATTATCCTACTTCAATCTTTTCTGCCCTCCATAAATCATTATTATTTTTGTTTACCTACAATTAATTACTACCACTTTTTGTAACCTATCCTTTTCTTCTGTGTTTTATTTCTTGCCTTATGAATTTCACCCTTCTTCATTTTAGTGAGGACTCATGATTGGTAAATTCCTTGCTTTTGTTTGAAAAATCTCTAATTTGTCTTCTTGAATTATCTTTTAGTTATAAAATTTGAATTTGGTGCTAATTTTCTCTTAGCATTCTGAAAATTATTCCATTATTGCCTAGTATCTATTATTTATTTTGAGAAGACTGGTGTCGGTCTAATTACTGATCCTTCTAAGTAATCTGCAATTTCACCCTAGAGCTCATAAAATATTTCTGTCTTTACTGTTTTGCAATTTCAGTATACTATGTAGAGGTGTGCTCTTATTGTAAATTCCTGCCAGAATTTACTGTGCTTTTTTTTATATCGTGGTATAATATATTTTCTCAATTCTGAAAAATTCTCTGTCATTTCTTCAATATTGTCTATCACCTATTCATTCTACTCTCATCTTTGGTACTCATTTCAGACTTTTATTGGACTTCATCCTTAATGTTTCCATATCTCTTAACCAGTCTTTCACAGTTTCCACTTCTTTATTCCTCTGTGCTGTATTCAGGGTGACTTCTTCAATCCTATCTTCCACTTCCAAATTATCATTAAGTGCAGATGTAATTAAGTTAAGGGTTTGAAATTGGGAAATTATCTAATCTGCTATTTAACCATTCACTGAACTTTTACTTTTTATATCTATGTTTTTCATTTCTAGAATTCCCATGTACTTCTCAAAACTGCCCATTCCTTTTTCTATTTCTTTTTACACCTCTTTAAACATTTTAATATGGTTTTATAGTCTCTTTCAGAATGTTCCATTATCTCAAAATCTTCAGGTGCTAATTTTCCTCATTGATATATCTGCTGCCTGTTGCTTACGGTGGATCATTTCCTTGTGTAACTTTCTGTTGTAAACTCTTCTTCCAAGGGCATTGTCTTTTCTTAGGGATTCTGGTTGGTCTAGATTATAGAAACATCCTTCCGGAGTGGTTTTACTCTTTTGTCTACCAGATGGCAAAGAGTTATTGCCAGCCCAAAAATAAATGTTACGCTACTTTATTTGCTTAGAGATTCCCATACCATGTGGATAGTATAAGTTGTTTTCAATTCTATGTGGCACAGACTTGGGGTTATGATTTCTTAGAGGAATTATTTCACCCAGAGGTCCTGTTAGAGATAAGCTTCTTTGCTGTCCCTAGGGTGGTGGGCAGAGTTTAATTAGTACCCTTCTCACCAGGGGGCCAGCTTTACGCATCAATCTGAGGGCCAACTCCCCATGCCATCTTTGCTCCCTGTGTGATGACTAATACCTAATCTCCATTACGAGTTTCTTTAGGGTTTCTTTACTGGTCTAGTCATACCACACACATTTCTCCCCTCCATCCCTGCTGCAGGGTCAGTTGGTACACTCATTGTTTTGGTGTTCAACTCATTCTTCATTTCTTGCACCTGAAAATTTCACTTTCTTTCTTGCAAGCTTGGCTCCACTTTTAAATATTTGGTGGTGTTCTATTTTATGAAGCATCTCTAGGTATTTATAGTATGAAGTCCCATGTTATGTGAACCTGTCATGTTGATGGAAGCCATAATTCACTATTGGTCTTTATGATCCATCTTATCCTAACTAACCAGAGCCTTTGAAAGATGCACAGCTGTGTTGTCTGATGCACAGCTGTATTCCCCAAGCAGAGGTTATATATCAGAAGCATGACGATGACTTTTTAGAATCCAGAGCCCGTGGCTGCATATGTATTAAGCAGAATCCAGTTCTATCTCTACCCCCTTCTTCTTCAGAGAACCCAGTTCCATTCCCCCTCATTTGACACACATTGTAACCATGTTATTTGTGCATCTGCCCACTGTTTATATATCTCTCGAGAGGGCATAGCCCACTCTTTTGTTCATCATTGTATCTTCAATGGTTGATGGTAGGTGATCAATAATAACATGTTGCATGAATGAATGAACAAAATGAATGCATCTCAGGCAGCCATCCTGACCCATTCCTGGCCTCAGAGTTTCGAAAGCCCTGCTGAATACAAAGCTTGCAGAGTGTTATCTTACAAACAGGGGGTAGTTAATCAAGGCTTACCAAATGACTGGGTGAAAACCCACCCAGAATGTCCCCACATCCTCCTGGGTGTAAAAGTCCAGGCTCAGGACCAGACCCCAGGCAGCACTTAGCAGTTCCTGTCCCGGCCTCTATCCTCACTGCCTCTCCCTCAGGCCCACTCTTCCTTCATGGCATGGAGCCCATCAGATACACTCACTTCCCTAAGATGCTTGGCCAAACTTAGGGCTAGATTCCCAAGCTCTGAGCCAGCCACTGGGAGTGGGCACCAGAAGAGCAGAGAGGGAAGTAGAGAAACGCCTCTCAAATCTTCCCAAAGAAGAAAATGTTCCATAGTTTTATCTCTCTTTAAGAATTAAAGTATTGTTGGGCGCCTGGGTGGCTCAGTTGGTTAAGCGACTGCCTTCGGCTCAGGTCATGATCCTGGAGTCCCTGGATCAAGTCCCGCATCGGGCTCCCTGCTCGGCAGGGAGTCTGCTTCTCCCTCTGACCCTAATCCCTCTCATGTGCTCTCTCTCATTCTCTCTCTCTCAAATAAATAAATAAAATATCTTTAAAAAAAAAAAAGAATTAAAGTATTGTTGGGGCACCTAGGTGGCTCAGTCGTTTAAGCATCTGCCTTCAGCTCAGGTCATGATCTCAGGGTCCTGGGATGGAGCCCCACATCGGGCTCCCTGCTCAGCGGGGAGTCTACTTCGCCCTCTGCCTCTGCCCCTCCCCCCGCTCATGCTCTCTCTCTCAAATAAATAAAATCTTAAAAAAAAAGAATTAAAGTATTGTTATTTGACTTTATCTCCAACTCTGAGGAGCCATAAGACTCAAATGCAAGAACAAATGTAATAATGCAGTGGGAACAGTGATGGGAACTGGGAATGGTCCCTCTAGAGAACCGCACAGCCCTGCCGGCCATCCTGGCTTCATCTTTGGTCCAGCCTTAGGTACCTGGAGACCAGACACCTCCCATCTTATATGGTATTTCATATCCCACAATGAATATCCAGCAAAGGGGGGGTGTGGGTGTCACCACAGACTTTAGGGCTTTTTAATTGACAGTTTTTTCTAATTATAAGCACAGGACATATTTATCATAGAAAAATGGAAAACACAGAAAGTCACAAAGAAGGAAAACAAAACCATTTGTAGGCTTCTCACACAGAGAATTATCTGTTTAGTTGTACCCTCTTCAAGTCTTCTTGTGACTTAAAAATTTGGATCATCTCTACATACAGTTGCCTATCCTACAGCCTCTATTTTAGATTATAGAATGAACCCTTCCCCCAAGTTTAAACTATTCTCAAGAAAACTTCAAAAAATAATTTGTAAATATTCCATAGATGGATGTCCCCTGGTGTATTGACTCTCCAGTTTCTAGATATATAAGTCATTTCCTCACTATAAGCTTCTGAGCATTATGAGTCACATAATAAAATGTTGTTCAGCTGACTGGGTTTCCATTTATTCTTTAGGAAGTGTTTCTAAGCCACCTTCAGGCTGGGTCCTTGCGTTCTGTGTGCTGTACAGTTGGAGTATCTGTCTAGCCTTATGAGCACGGGCGAGGGGAAAGAGAGGAAAGCTGAGGAACGAAGACTTTCAGGGCAACCGTTGTCAAATTTGGCTTAGGAAAATACAATAATACATACAAATAAGTAGACCTGCTTGTGTCTGATGGTATGAAGGACTGAAGTGCAAAGCTCTGGCTCAGCTGGTTGGGATTTTTTTTTTTTAAGGATTTTATTTATTTACTTGAGAGAGAGAGAGAGCACACATGTGCACACACACACAGGAGCAGGGGGAAGGGCAGAGGGAGAAGCAGGCTCCCCGCTGAGCAAGGAGCCTGATGCGGGACTCAATTCCAGGACCCTGGGATCATGACCTGAGCCGAAGGCAGACGCTTAACCAACTGAGCCCTCCAGGCGCCCCAGCTGGTTGGGATTTGTGGTGGGATGCAGGAAGCAGCCATAGAGGAAAGAGTCGTAAGACAGAGTCCCCAAATACCAGCTTTGTCACTGTGTAATGTGGCAATTCCCATGAGTTGCCTGCCAGTTTCCACTATGAAATGCGGATAATATGCATCTTGGAGCATGGGAGGTAAGATTTAGTCAGATAGCATTTCTGAAAGGTCCACTTATTATTTCACTAAATTTGGCACATAATAGGTTCCCTCAAATGCATTTGCATTCACAATTTGATATCCATATGCCCCCATATATTTTCCCATATATACACGCCCTAATAAAATACATCCATCTTTGTGAAGATAGCTCAGAAAATCGTAACTGTTACTAATAAAAATGTATTGCTGAGGATGGGAATTCTGAATATTTGTAATTTTCAGGCAACCAAAACAGTCTTGTCCCCACTCCTTGTTAGTTTTACATGCTTATATGTTAAGTTTACATGTTGATTCAGTGGGACTGTGCTTTCTTAGGATGCTGAGTACAAAGAAGAAGGAGCCCCCCAGGCTGTGGTGAGCCTAGGAGGACAGTCTCCTGACAGCAGGGGCAATGTGAAATGAAATGGACAACCACAAGGCGCTGTAGGCTCACTTTCCAAGTCAGTGACAAGGTTCAGGGGTGGAGATGGCCCAATAGACAAAGCTGGTTCTATAATAATTTGGCCCTGCCATTTGGGGATGGGAGGGATGTGTGGGGTGTATCCCTGGAGTATATCCCACAGGTATGTTCCTGCTAGCATTAGGTCAGATCCCTCTGTGAGGGTCTCTGATGGGCCCTCTGGTGATAAAGTCAGGATGGAGTCCCCAGTGAGCCTCTTGTCTACTTCCTCCTGAGAGATGTCATCTAGCTGGAGGCCAGAGGATAGACAATGATTTATCCAGGGCTCTTCCAGGCTTGGCATGGACACTCTGTGAAGGCCTGCAGAGTCAGGGGGAAGTGAGAGCTAGCGGTGAGAACAGAGGAAGATTGGGGTAAGGAGGAAGAGTGTGAGAGATGGGCTTGGGCAGGCCTCACAGCTCATGAGGGCATAAATTTGCAGGGCCTGATGGGATGGAGGTCCCCATCATGGGAAGGTTTCTGCTGGTTCCAGGAAACTCAGGGCCCACCAGCCTCCACAAAGCTGGAGGTTCCTTCATGAGTGGTGACCAAACTCCTTGCAGTGACTAGAACCAGCAAGAAAACCTCTGTGATCTGGGACAACAAGAGTCGGGGACCACACATACCCCTTAGCAATGACTAACTTCAGAGCCTGGTTTGGCTTTTAGAGGAGGGTAGTCCAGACCACCTGGCTTTCCATTTCATCCGTGACGAGTAGCTCCCCAGTTAGAGGGACTTATGGGAGAGGGGAGACTGCTTTCTTTCTTTTTTTTTAAAGATTTTATTTATTTATTTGAGAGAGAGAGAGAGAATGAGAGACAGAGAGCACAAGAGGAAGGAGGGTCAGAGGGAGAAGCAGACTCCCCGCCAAGCAGGGAGCCCGATGCGGGACTCGATCCCGGGACTCCAGGATCATGACCTGAGCCGAAGGCAGTCGCCCAACCAACTGAGCCACCCAGGCGCCCGGGAGACTGCTTTCTACTGGAAATATCCAGGAGAGTGACCAGGAAGAGGGGGTTCTGCTAGCTTCTCTCTGGGTATGCGTATGGAAGGGCAGGGGCAGATCTCAGCTCAACATAGGAGAGACTTAAAGCCTGTGGTGCTACCAGTTCCTGGACCTGCCTTGTGAGGTGGTGAGTTCCCCATTACTAGGGCTATGCAAACAGAGGTAAGGACATCATCAAGAGGATTCCTACCTCTTTGAGCAGATGATCTTTCTCGTCACATTCCATTTTGAAATTCAATAATTCTATAAGCCAAGAAGCACTATTTTTCTACAGGTCAGTTTTATTATCACTTGTATGGATTCTATACCATGAGATGTTAAAAATGCTTAGGAATCATGATGAGCAACGAAGGCAGGCCTGGGTAGGAGGACTTCTGCATACAAATAAGAAGGAGTAATGGGGCTTGTTGCTCCATGAGCCCCACCACCAGTGTCCTGGTTCCTCCTCGTCTTCTCTCTGGACGAATACAATCCCTTCCTGCCATAGATCCTTGCAGTTTATTTCCATCACCGGACACCATCCCTGACCCTCCATCGGTGGCTCCTCTGCCCCACAGTCAAGGTGAAAGTCCATTCTTGTACAATGTCACAGCAAAGGAGGCAGTAAGGTGACCAACTTGTCCCAACCTGTCCAGAACTTCTCCAGTTTTAAAACTGAAAGTCCTGTGTCCCAGAAACTGCCTCAGTCCTGGGCAAAATGAGGCCGGTGGACATGTTGAGAGGCAGGGAATTTACAGACTCTTGTTTCTTGGAAGCTTGGGAGCCTCTTAGGGAGCCAAGCGCAAACAGTAATACCTGGTACAGAGCCTCACGTGGTGGACGCTCAGTAAAGGCTTATGAGTGAGTGAGCCCCAGGCTCCTGCACCAATGCTTAGCTCCTGCCACTTCCCTCAAATACACTGAGAAGCAAAGGCAAAGCAGAAAGTTTTCAAAAGGGCCTGAGGCACAAGACAGGAAGGATGTAAAAGAGACTGAGAAAATGGTCATTTTAATCCCACCCTGGGCACCTGGGTGGCTCAGTCGGTTAAGCGTCTGCTTTTGGCTCAAGTCATGATCCCAGGGTCCTGGGCCTGAGTCCCGCATCAGTCTCCCTGCTCAGCAGGGAGTCTGCTTCTCCCTCTGCCTCTGCCCCTCCCCCCGGCTCATGCGCTCTCTTGCATGAGCACACTCTCTCTCTCTTAAATAAATAAATAAAATCTTTAAAAAAAAAATTTCATCCTGCAAACTCATTGGCAGCCCATTATGCAGGGCAAGGGTGACTCGGGAAGCCTGCTGTCCTCCCCACCCTTCCGTTCTGCCACTATCCTTTTCCTCCAAGCCCACAGGGACCTCAGTACATTCTCTAGCTGGCTCGTCTCCTGGGTGTCCCACAGGGATCAGCCCAGGAATTGTCTGACATTCACACCCCGTATCTGTCCTACTTAAACTTACTAGGTACCGTTCCCTCTGGCTTAACAAGCTGGCTGGGTGAACTAACTGGATAAACTAGTTCTGACTTGAGGTTTACCTGTGTTGTGTTTCCCAAACTTGGTATGCTTTACCTGGGAGTCACATTTGGGAGACACGAGCTAGACATGGCACAGCCTCCTAGAGCATCAATGTTACTCCAAGATTTGGGGGAAAATACAACATATTCGGAAACACATAGCTATACTGTGGAGGAAAATATAAAATTCACTTGATTTTAAGATAAAACATAAAATATCCCAGAAATGTAATACTCGTGGTTCATCCACTCATCCTCTTGTCTACCCCTGTGTGGAAACCTGTTCACTCTCTCCTAGAATTCAGGGCATCTTGGTGGGGCGGCTGGACAAACACTGGCTTGTTGCAGCCCTCCCTAATGACATCTGCATTTTAGCTGAGGCCTCTGTGCTCTAGGCCAGCAGGTGTTAGACCAGGGGTGTTAGATGGAACATTCTTCGGAACATAAGTAGGTATTACTGATGTTTGACTAAACAAAATGAAACTTGTTACCAGAACTCCCAGATTCCTACAGGACTCAGGTACACACTAAATGTCTACCAAAGGGTTAGTGTGCCTACTTTCTAGGAGGCGGGGGGGGCGGGGAAGGGGAGGCGGGCAGCCCTGTGGGGAGCCAGCACCAATGCTGACCAGACTGAATGTCCCCCAGTTCATTTGGGGTTAGTGTCCCAGGATGGTGCTCCTCCCTCCAGCCATGCCAGAGCCTCCAGCATTTCTCTGGAGCTTCCTGAGCATCTTGTTCAACAGGGCAAAGAGGCTGGGAGGACTTGCTCTGGGAGAGGGCTAGTCATTGGAGTATCTACCCATCCTTCAACCCACAGTGCAGCCTGACACTCCCTGCCTTGGTTTCGTTCCCCACCCTGATCCAGTGTAATCCATCCCAAACAGGAGGACACACCCAGGGAATCAAGGTCCTCTAAACTGAGAGAGCTGGGGATTGATCAAAGACAAGCCAGTCTGCACCCTCCACTTCCGCCAGGTTTCATAGCAGGTCTCCCAGCAAAGCTCAGACCCAACTGGCCCTGCTCCCAGTCTCATCTCCATCAGCAACTGAACAGCATGAGATGAGAATCTGAGAACTTGCAAGGACCTCAGAGATCACGGAGCTCAGGTCCAAATGTTCATGGATGAGAGAATACAGAACTGAGAGGCAGTCTGTGGGCATGGGAAGAAGAGGGCTGGGGAGTGAGCTGACCCTGAGAGGGAATTCCTGCTTGCTATTTACTGGACAGGTGGTCTTGAATGAGCCTCCATTTCCTCAAGTGTGAAATAGAGATGCTGAAACCTCCCTTGCAAGGCTGTTGTGGAGAATAAAAAAGGTTTAGGATCATAAATTAACAAATCAAGTTCAAAGGAAAAGACTCTTCAGCTAAGCCCAGAAGAAAAGCTGGAGCACAGAGATACATAAAATCCCATCCAGTTACTAAAAGCAAGCTTTAAATTTGTCTTTAAATCTTCCTAAAAGACAAAGTAGAAGGGAAACTGAATGGGTTATAAAATATGGTAACCATAAGATAAACACATACCACTGCAGACAAAAAAAATCAAGCTTCTACCTGACATCAAGACTTGCTGAATAGCTACAGTAATCAAGACAGTGTGGTATTGGCAGAGAGATATACATATCCATCAATGAGACAGAACAGAAAACCCAGAATAAATCCACACAAGCATGGCCAACTGGCTTTTGACAAAGGAGCAAAGGCAATTCAATAGAGAAAGGATAGTCTTCTCAACATATGGTGCGGGAGCAATTGGATAACTATAAACAAAAAAAAGAACCTCACACCTATACAAAAATGAACTCAAAATGGATCATAGATTTTTTTTTTTAAGATATTATTTATTTATTTGACAGAGAGAGACACAGCGAGAGAAGGAACACAAGCAGGGGGAGTGGGAAAGAGAGAAGCAGGCTTCCCGCCGAGCAGGGAGCCCGATGCGGGGCTCGATCCCAGGACCCTGAGATCATGACCTGAGCTGAAGGCAGTCGCTTAACCAACTGAGCCACCCAGGCGCCCCAAAATGGATCATAGATTTAAATGCAAGGTTATATAACTTTTAGAAGAAGATATAGGAGAAAACTTTCAGGGACTAGGTTTGATGAGCAGTTCTTAGACATACACCAAAAGCAGGATCCAGAAAATTAAAAATCGATATATTAGATTTCATCAGAATCCAAACATTTTTTTCTATGAAAGACCCAGTTAAGAGAATAAAAAGATAAGCTACAGACAAGGAGAAAATATTTGCAAACCATATGCCTAACAAAGGACTTGTATCTCATATATATAAGGAACTCTCAAAACGATAGTAAAAATTCTGATTAGACAAAGGACAAACTATACAAGCAGACATTTCAATGAAGAGCACATACACATGGCAAATAAGCACATGAAAAGATGTTCAACATCACTAGCTATTAAGGAAATGCCAATGAAGACCATGCCAAGATGTTACTACAAACCTATTGGAATGGCTAAAATAAAAAGTAGTGACAACATCAAATGCTGGCAAAGATGTAGAGAAACTGGATCTCTCTTACATTGCTGGTGCAAATGTAAAATTGTATGGCCACTTTGGAAAAAAGTTGGGCAGTTTCTTAAAAAAAAAAAAAAAAAATCAACATGCAACTACCATCCAACCCAGCAAATGCACTCCTGGGCATTTACTCCAAATGATTGTCCATAGCAGCTTTACTTGTAATAGCCCCAAACTGGAAACAACCCAAATGTCCCTCAATAAGTGAATGTTTAGGCCAATCATAGGACATCCATACCATGGAATACAACTCAGCAATAAAAAGGAACAAACTATTGATACAAGCAACATCCTGGACGGGTCTCAAGGGTATTATGTTGAACGAGAAAAGCCAATCTCAAATGGTTACATAGTGCATGATTCCATTTATGTAACATTCTCAAAATGACAAATGATCGTGTTGGAGAACAGATTTGGGGTTGTGATAGGAGGCAGGCGGAAGGGGGTGGGCATGACTCCAGAGAAGTAGCACAACAGAGATCTTGGTGGTGACGGAAATAGTTCTGTGTCTTGAGGCAGTAGGGTGGTGGTTCCATGAATCCAAACTTGTGACAAAATGGCATGAAAATACACACACACATTATAGCAATGTCCAGTCCCTGCTTTTGGTATTATAGTGCAGAATTAAGACAGAACCACTGGGAGAAACTGGGTGAAGGGTGCACAGCACCTCTCCACACTATTTTTCCTATGAATAGATGATTGTTTCAAAATAAGAAGTTTTTTAAAAACTCAAAATAAATCAAGCTTTGTCTGGTACTAAGAACTCAGCTTTCTCCCATAGCCCCTCAAAAGGAGCCCCCAAGGACCATGGTGACAACCCATCTGTGCTGGTCCTGTGGGGTACAGACAAGTATAAATTCACATAGCTATTTCTTTATGTCCTTGTTCAACAGACACTGAGAGTGCAATGCCCAAGTACACGGTCATGAACTTATGATATAAAATGGGGGCCACTGCCCGGGAGCGTCCCAAGCTTCTTAGCTTCACCATGCCCAAGCTCTCTGGCTTCAGCACATAACTGGAGCTCTCCACAGCCCAGAAACTGGGGTGAAGCAAGGGCTGGAGGTGGTTAAACCCATGGGAGGGGATAAAACCAAGCAGGGGTGTGAAGAGGGAGAACAAGGAGGAATGAGGTCTGCACTGGGAACCACCCACATTCTTCTGCATTTCACAAACAGAGCAAAAGAAGGTGAGGGGAAGCCATGCTCCCAACCCAGCAACCCAACATCATATCTGGATCTCCTAGAATGGAAGCAAAGTCACTGTCACAGACAAAAGAGAATGATCAGAAAGAGATAAGATCAGCGATCCATATTGTGAGACATAAATCAGTCTTCCCTTTGTTCTGTGGCAGTATAGGTCCCAATTCATCACCAGGAGAAGGGCGTTGAGCATCATCACAGGAGAAAAGGGTCTGAGTGACCTGTGACCCCCACCCAACCAGTTCCTATTGTTCTCCCCTCCCCACACCCCCATATATAAGCAGGGCAAGCCAAGCCCTCTCAGGGGATATAGATAAATGTTGTCCTCAACATCAGAGAAATACCCACCAGCCCTGGGGCAGGAAGAGTGGGCACCTCTTAATCCATGAGGTCAGTTAAGGAATTCTTTGGCCCCAGGGATTCTTTTGAGAGTGTTTTCCCCAAGCATGAATAGTCAGGTTGGTGGCATATAGCACTTTCCTCTGGAAACCAAGAGGTTAAGCCCAAGAGATTAAGCCCAAGATGTCTCCCCACATTTGGGGGTCAGAGGCCTTAGGAAGTTATAGACACAGGCCAGGATAAAGTACCTCTCTCTCAGTTTTGGACCTCCCTCCCAGGTCAGAGGTCACTGGGCCACATAGGCCAAGCTGTGAGGTCTGTCCGTCCCTTTCTTCCCACTGTGTATCCCATGCCCTCCATCCCCACTGGACTCTCCCTCACTGACAGGATATACACTATTTCCCTGCGCTGGGGCCTGAGGTGTGGGAGTTCCTGAAATTTGGGCAGCAATTACCAATGGTCTACTCCTTTTATAAGATAACCTCAGTTTGGTCCCCCAAATTTCATTTTAAGAAGAAACAGATCTCTTTGAGGCTGCCAGGATGCGTTAGCCACAAAGGCTTTCTCTCCTGCCTCCCCACCCCTACCCCCATAATCGATGAATGAATCTGTTTTTAATTTAGAATTCTGGATGTTGAACTGTTCTCTCTGACAACGACTAGTGAGCATGTCTTCTGCTTCTTAAGAATCCTGTAGCCAGAGGCAATACAGACTGTCTCCAGAATAAATACAATTGTATTTACTCCTACAGGAGAGAGTACAAAAACCTCACCCCATAAGTGAGAGTCACCAGGCTCTTTAGGGAGAGTTGTGAAGAGTAAAAAGGTATGATGAGCTTGTTACTGACTGGGAACATCCATCCTATAGCCATGACAGCGACCCCTGCTCCCAGTTGGGATGTGTGTGTCAGCAGGGCCTGAAGAAAGCACTGACCCCTAGGAACAAGCATACCTCCGGTATCCCTGAGTGCTCAACCAAGATTGAGCACTATGTGGTGGTGAGGGCAGGGTGCTTGGCCGTTAGTCTCTGACCCTGGGGTCTCCCATACCTGGTTCCTCGACACTCCACCCCTGTCTGGCTATGTGTCCACACCTCACTAAGCCTTGTTTTCCTCATCATTAATGGGGACAGTAATAGTATCCACTAGATAGAGTCGTAATGAGGATTAATTATGGGTGGAATATATCCAAAATTCTTGGTACATCCAGATAGCTCCATTAGTGTTAGCTACTATTACGTCTATTTTGGACATTAACTGTAGTTTCTCTTAATTATTAACTATGCCTCATGTGAGGCATAATTGGTGGAACAACAGATCCTAAATGGTGTTTAAACGTGCATCCTGTTTGTTGAGGCAAACTGACATCTTATTGATGCCAGTCCTGGAGAGTCCTACATGGTTTACAAAACCGCTTTCCTGTGCCTCATCCCACATAATCCTTAAGGAGCCCCCATGAGGTGGGGATCATTCACAGCACCTGTTTTTTGTTTGTTGCTGTTGTTTTAATATAAGAACTCTGATGCCCAGGAAAGGTGAGAAATGCCCCCATGTGTTAGTTAGTAAGAGGTTAGACTGACTTGGATCTACATCTTGTGGCCTCATCCCCTTCCCCTAAACCATATGGTTGGCAGGAATGTCATAAAGCCAATTAGTTAGTCTGTCCCAGGAAAAGAATGGGTCCTTAGGTTGGGTGTCCCCTGTTAGCCCCCATGTCACACATGTTCACAAGACACATGCAGTCCATCACCTATTGGGAGAGAATGCAGAGCAATCACCCAACCTCTCATTGGGAGGAGGGAATCTCCCAGCAAATCGCAATTCCCCAGACAACCATTACTGTCCTCTGGAAGAAAAGGCTTATATGAGTTTAACTAATGGAATTCCAGGCCCCAGATTTGCCTTGAGATATCCAAATTGTTCCTGGTTTCAGACTGATTAAGAGAAGCTAAGTGGAAGTCTCTCTAAACTCTGGTTTCAGAGTTACTATGGATCAGTGGAGGTAATAATTAAGAGAATCTGATTTTTATAGTTAAGAAAAACTCTTAACTGGTATGAACCTTTAGGAGGCCAACTGGCCTGGGTCCAGGCCTCAGGCATGTGTGGTTAAATCATCAACATATGATACATAATCTCATTTTTATAGATCTTCAAAGAAACTGTGGCCATAAACTCATTTTAGGGACTCAGGGCAGGTCTAGATGGATCAATCTCATGGGGGGTGACCCTCACTGTCAGAAAACTCTTCTGGGACAAGCTACCTCTGTTGCCCTTGTTGGTGAAATAGGGAGATGTGCCCCCACCCTGACTCTCTCCTGGGCCTCTTCCTTTTCGGACCACCCAGCTGCTGCTCCCACCCTTTCCTCCCAATCCCTAATTTATAAACACCAAATTTTCAACAGTTCTCTGCTGAAACTTCTCCAAGACTCTTTTGAATGGTGGGACCAAAACCACACACAGTGTTCTCATCCAGGTCTGGCCAAAGGTGAGGCAATTTGAGGACTATCTGAAACTATCTCAAAATTTCTGTGTCTTATTTACATCCAACCATGGAATCAACTCAGCCTTTATTTATTGTGGTGTGGGGCCAGAGCAGAAGCAGGAGTGGGGATCCCAGCTCCACTGCTAACAATATGAGTAAGTATACGGGTGGGATTCACTGTGACCTCCAGATCTCTTTCTGGTGAACACTCACATAATCAGTCCACAGAGCACCTCTCCCCCATCCTCCCGTTAATTGCACCACTGGAGGCTTTACCTAGCCCCATCTGACTGTATGATTGTTGGACAGAACCTCTCTGGACCATCCTCCCTCCCCGCAACTACCCTCAAGGAGCCTTAATGTGGGCTCTGCAGTCTTCACCACAGCAGCTCTGCCCTCTCAGGAGGTGCATCTCTCAGTTGTTTCTGCCCAGGCAGAACCAGCAAAAGAGCCTGAGTGTGGATTCAACTATTCCAGGTCCCCCTGGACGTGTGAGGAAGTGGTGAGCATTCCCCATCCCCCTGGGGACGAGAGTGTCCTCACCCCTCGGCCACCTACACCCCATCTTCACCCACTCCCAACAACTCGCCAGGACAGAGGCACCTGCTCCGGTGTTACGGACACACTGCGAGGGCCTGCCGCTTTCCTGGGGCCATTTCCAGACCAGGAAGCACGCTGTGTTGGTTGCCAACCCCCGGGAGGGAGTTCTGAACTTTGCAGGCAGCAGCGCGGAGAGGTAGCAGAGCCCAGGCGCTGCAGCTTTTGGGGAAGGAGAACGTCCCCTCTGCCACCCACCCCAGGATGAGTCAGGCTCTGACCCCCATCTCAGGGGAACCACAGCCTGTCATCTCCCGGCACCTCCAAACCCACCCCTTCCCCAAGTTAACTGCCCGCAGGAGACCGAAAAAGTCCCCCGCGAGATGTTCTTTTTCAGTCAAAGGGCAGGACACCACCTGAGAAGAGTTGAACCAATAGGCAGGTCCGGTCATTGTCCTGTTTCTTACCCTGATGAGGGCGTGAGAGCGCGCGCACCACACGGAGACACGCACACACCCGCCCAGCACGAGATCTTCCGTCCGGGCGCCCCTCGCCCGCCGCCAGGCCCCCGGGGATGCGTCCCTGAGCGCGGCACCGAGGGCTGAGGGGAAGCCCCGGCGTCTCGGCGTCCCCCTCGGGCTCCTCAGCACCGACGGACGCCGGAGCCCGCCGAAGGTTCGCCCGGCGCCGCTCGGGCCCCGACGGTCGCGGGTTCTGCGCTCACCTTAATGTTGCTGAAGACAGAGCGGGGACAGCGGCCAGCTCGGCCCGAAGAGGCGTCGCTGCCCCGGCGCGCGCCGGGCTCGGGCCAGAGCCCCATGGTGGCGACCCCGGCGGGGCGGGACGGCAGCAGCGGCGCGCCGGCGGCAGGGCCCGGGCGGGCGGCGGGGCGAGCAGGGGCCGGGCGCCTCGGGCTGGGGCGGCCGCGCGGGTGGCTGGTGAGAGCGGCCGCGGCCGCCGGAGGAGGTTCGCAGCGCGGAGACTGCGCGAGCGAGTGCGCGCCCAGAAGTTTTTAAGTGGCAGCCGCCGTCGCCGATGATGAAACGCGCTCTCCCTCCTCCCTCTTCTCCTCGGCTGTCGAAGGCGCTGCGAGCCCCCGCCCCCGCCCCCGCCGCGGCCGCCCCCTCAGACAGGTGTGACGCGGCGGCCGACCGCGCGTGACCTCGCTCCGCGCCCGGGGTCGCCTCTGCTCCCGGAGCCCGGCTTGGACCCGCGAGGCTTGACCGCCCCGGAGAAGGTCCCCCGGCTGGGCGGCGGGGGGCGGCGGACCCCGGGGAGGGGGAGGTAGCGGCTGGAGGGGCAGGAGCCGGCAGGGGGGTGGGGGCGGCCTGGAGGGCTGGCGGGGCGGGGCGGGGGGTGCAGCGGGCACCGACAGGCGGGCGACTGGAGGGGACCGGAGAAGAGGTTGGCAGGGCTTCGGGGGCGGGAGAACCGAGATGGGCTGGAGGGGCCAACGGGAGCCAGGGGGCTTGACGGGGCGCCGAATTTTCAAGAGGAGAGGGGTGCCACGGCGCTCCTCCCGACGCCCTCGGGGAGATTTACGGAGCGGGTCTCTGCTTGTTTGCACTCGCCGAAAACCTGGGCTCTCAGTTCCGGTGATGGCTCCGAGACTCGCTGAGGCTGTTTGTGTCGAGGACTGATTTATATTTAAACTGCTCTTTGCGCTGGAGAGGGGGCCGCCCCGGGCGAACTCTCTGGACCTGAGCCAGGGTAAACTGCAGGCGCTGTCAAGTGTCAGCATGGCTGGATCTGGCCTGAAGTACTGCGGCCAAGAGAGAGGGCCCCCCGTGGACATAAGGGACGCACCCCACTGACCTTCTCAGGGCTGGAATAGAACAGCGGCTTTATTTCCTCCCCCCCCCCCCCCCAAGATTTTTTCCACCAGGATTCCTACAGCAGAGAAGAGAAAGAAGGTGAGGCTTTTCAAGACAAGGAGAAGAAAGTTATGCCAAAAGCAGCTGCAGTAAGGAATCCAATTCTGGAGGTATTTTTCCAGCTCCCTAATTCCTGTAGTCCTGTGCAGGCCCACTCAACTGCCAGGAAAAGCACAAGCCCAGCTTCAATACCCGGGAAACTTTGGATAAGACAAAGACCCACAGGACAAAGCCTTTCTGGGCCTGGTCTGGGCTGTCCTCTGTCTGTGGGCTTCCCCTATCCACCTGCGGTCCAAGAACCCTGGACACAACAGCATGTGTGCTGGAAGAAAAGCCATTGGACAGTGGGCAGCCTCTGGCCACTTCACTCACCCACAGAGTAAAGGGCATCTAGAGAGGCTTCCCAGAGCCCTGCAGCATCCTCAGACCCAGAACAGGCAGGAAACTCCAAGTCACCAGTCTACCCTTTGAGAGAACTTGGAACACAAGGACATCTGCCACCCAGAGCATTCAATGCACGCTGCAGTACCCATGGTGTATTGTGCCAGGCATTCTGTTGGGTGTCTAAATGCGTGATTCCTTAGGACCCCAGCATTAGTCCAACAGTTATAGGTACTGTTACAATTTGGATTTTACAGATGATGATGCTAGAGAGGTCAACTAAAAAAAAATGACTGAAAGACACACAGCGAGTAAGTGATGGAGCTAGAACCCAAACCCAGCTCGGCCTGACTCCAAAGCCCAGACTCGGAGCACTATGCCCTTTGAAAAGTTATCTAGTCCAGCAGCCTCATTTCACAATGAGAAGAGAAAGAAGAGAGCATTTCATTTCATTCAGAGCAGAGAAGGCCCTGGTCACAGGCACACTGGGCCTGCGATGCCTGGAGCTTCTTCCTCAAACCCTGAGTGAGGCCTTGTCATGGTCCTCTGATAGAAACCCAGGGAGAGTCATCTTCTCCAACCCTCATTTTATCCTACTCCATTAATCTTGCCCTCTGCCTGCTGTCAGGACCAGCATCATCTCCAAAGGAAAGGCCTATTCAGAAATGCTCACCAACGGTCATTTGCTTTTATCTGCCCTTACAATTAGCTAAATGTAATGGAGACCTGACCAAAGTGGCTTCAATGAGATTTATTTGTCTCGTAGTAAGAAGCCTGATAGTAGTAGTCCAGGGGTCATGACCTAGGCCCCGAAGGATTCCTTAGGGTGTGGCGAGCTCATTGTCACAAGATAGCCGCTCCACCTCCAGCCTCTTCTCTTAATTCCAAGAAGGAAGTGGAAGACAGGAAACAGGAAGGGGTTGTGCTCACAGCGGGGAAGCCGATCTCTCCCATGCACACTTAACTACTTTTTCTTAAGTCCTGTTGGCCAAGACTAGGCCACATGGCTACCCTCTGCGAAGGAGACTAGGAAATGTAGTTTACGTTATTGCTATCTCCTGAACAAAATTGGGGTTATGTTAGGGAAAAAGGGAGAAAGGATATAGTGTATTCAACTTTCAGTGTCTGCACAAAGAGTAACCATTTCCTAAAAGCACCCCCAGGGTCTGTTTCTTTCTTTTTTTTTTTTTTTTAAAGATTTATTTATTTATTTGAGAAAGCGAGAATGAGAGAGAGTACATGAGAGGGGGGAGGGTCAGAGGGAGAAGCAGGCTCCTTGCCGAGCACGGAGCCCGATGCGGGACTCGATCCCGGGACTCCAGGATCATGACCTGAGCCGAAGGCAGTCGCTTAACCAACTGAGCCACCCAGGCGCCCCCCCAGGGTCTGTTTCTAAGATCCTTCCCAAATCCTTTGATTTCAGCAAATATTTCTTAGCACCATGGAAAAATAAAGCACAAGGACAGTTGCTGACTTCAAAGACTCCATGGTCTCAGGTGGGGAGCAAGAAGAGAAAGCATTATTGTGTTGTAGAAAGAGAGCATAGCTCTCTGTCATGCACAGCTGTTATAGGGGCACAGAAGAGGGGCCCTAACTCATTCTGGGGCAGTAGGAAGGCTTCCTGGAGGAAGGGAGCCTCAAGCTGAGGCCTAGGGACTAGAAGGATTGGGATGGTTGGGGTGAAGGAAGGTAAACCTATCTGCTCCATGGTTTCAGTCCTGTTGGAGACCCAGGGACAGTGGGAATGTGTGGTACAGAGGCTGGAACATTGAGTGGCTTGCTCTGAAGTGTGGGCCTTATCCCCAACACAGTGGGGACCACTGAAGGCTTCTGGACAGGGGGTGCCCTGGGCAGATTTGCATTTTACAGAGACCTCTCTGGCAGCTGGGTAGGAGTGCAATGGGGCGTTCTGTGGAACCCCAGGAGCCATGATGAAGGTGTGTTCTGTAGCAGTGGGGATGTTGTGCGGGGGAGAGAAAGATGCGAGAGACGTTGACAGGACATGGCACCCAGGTGTTAGTGAGGGAATGTTACTCCCAGGATCTGGCTTGCATTAGTGATGCCAACCCCTGGTGGAGAGAACCCAGAAAGAGCAGCAGCTGTTGGGGGGATGCAGGACCCCTCTGAGCTCATTTTGAGTTCAAACTGCCTGGAGTACATGCAGGTCTAGAAGCCCTGCAGAGAGGTATATGGGTCCAGTGCTCAGGGTGGGTGCTGAGCTAGAGATCAGGTCTTGGACATCCCACATGCAGGCGGTGGGTAAGCCCCGGGAACAGATGAGTCTCCCAGTGAGAATGTGTTGACAAGAAGTAGGTCCATGACTGACCACAGCCACATTCAGGGGTGGCACAGGGGATGGAGCCAGCAAAGGAGACAGAGGGGAGAACCCAGCATGCAGGGTAGAAAGCCAGCCGAGACGTGGTGTTTCAAAGAGAAGGTCAGGAACACATCCAGGTTGTGGAGGAGGGAAGATAAGACCTAAGAATGGCCAATGGGCTGGCAACAGGCTGGCGTTGAAGACCTTGGCAAGAGTGTTTCCGGTGGGTAGTTTGTGCAGAGGAACTGGAAAGGGGCTATCAGCAGCTTTTCCAGAGTTGCAGAGGGAAGAAAGGGGAGAGCTTTGGGCTCTCCCCTCTGCCTGAATCTCCTGCTTTCTCAGTTCTCATGCTGGACCAGTTGCATGTTCACACCTCCGGGCTTTTGCTCATTCTGTTCCCCTGCCGGCCGCATAGTGCTTGGCTTCTATGCTTCAAGAGCAGCTCCTGTTACTACCTTTCTGGGCCTCCATAGCAGGAGTAGAAACATGCCTTGCATGGTGCAGACCTGTCACATACATCATCCCTTGTCTCTCAAGAAACTAGATGTCACTCTCCCCACTTTACAGATGAATAAACTCCGGCTCAGGGTTCTTCCCTAGCACATACAATGTGTCTCTGCCTTTATTATCACCAGTGACAGTAGGGACAATACGTGTGGTAGCTAAGGGCGCAGACCTTACAGTCAGACGTAGATGCTGACCACCCTTCTCTTCACCTGGGTTACCTTCGATGGCCTGCTTAACCTCCCAGCTCCCCAGTGCCTTCTCTTGAAGACGGAGATATTAACGCGTGGCTGGGGGGCTGTTCCAAAGCGTGTAGCGGGCTCTCGGCGCCAGCAGCTGTTGCTATGGTGCTTGGCAGTGCCGACGGCAATAAGTGGGCCCTATGTCTCTTTTTCCAACTCAGCTGTGAGCTCCTTGGGAGCTTCTGTGCCAGTTCTCTTTCTGTCCCTCATTGGGCCCAGCATTCCCTGTTGCTTAAAAAACGTCTACTAAATGGAATTGAGCTTAGCTGAATTCCAAAAAGACCCAGTGACTGGGGAAGACCTCATTGTCCTGAGGCTTCCAAGCCTTCTCTGTCAAACCCCTACTGCCTGGGGCCGTCCCTTCTGCCCACCCCTCACCCCCAGGCTTCTTGTCTACCTTGTCCTCCCCGGTGGCCGCCAGGGTCCCCTAGGTATGTTTATCAGTCTGCCTGCAGCCACTGATGAGGGACTCCCGGCAATCTGAATCCTCCCTCAAGTGCTCATGAATTAACTCTGGCCGCCCCGCTCCTTGTGCACATGCAGGCGTGGCGGGGGAGGTCCCCCAGTGACTGCGCCCCACCTGTGGCAGGTGGAGGGCACACCTGCGGCTTTGTCTACCGCTTTGTCACTGCCCCTCGTGCGGCAGCCTGCTCCCCCGTGGGCCACCTTGGCCACTAGTTTGTATTTTTATTTAACACACACACAGTGTTGACGGTCCGTACTTGGTACCAGTACAATATTGATTCATTTAATCCTCGAAACAATCCAATGAAAGGGGTTACTTTTGTTAGTGTCACTTTTTATTTGGATAATCTGAGGCACAGAGAGGTAAAATAACTTGCTTCAGGACACATAGCTAGTACGTGGCAGAGCCAGGACCCAGACACTGGCAGCCCAGTGCAAAATCCCAGCTCCTGGAGGTTCTTGCTCACAGAGATCGAGTCACAGCGTGCAGGCAGGCCAAGTCAGAGCCCCCTTCCCCCACAGGATGGTTCTTTAGGGGTCCAAAGCCCATGTTGGTTCCTTGCCCACCCTTGCCCCCTCCCAACCTCTGTTGCCAGCACCACTGGCCTGGAGTGCTCTCCTTAAATGAGGTCTGAGCACCGCCTGAGGCCGCGGTGGCCCTCCTAGATCCGGCTCCAAGACCCCGCTCCATTCTGCTCCTCTCTACCGTGCACATCCCATTCCTGCAACACCTACTGCATGCCATTCTCTCTTCCATGGTGACATAGAGCCCACCCTACACTCCAACAGCCCCACATCTCCCTCGCAGGACCTGAGGCCGACTTTGCCCTCCCTTTCCCTGAGAAAATGCCGTGACAAGAGGGAAGGGTGCCACAGCACCAGGGGGTCCCGCCTCCTGGGACCCCAGGTTCTCTGCATATCACCTGGGGTACAGCAACGCTTGGCACAGGCTGGGGCACGCAGCAACGGAATTTCCATGTGCTTCCAGGGAAGGCTTTTCAAGGCCGGGCTGTGCTCTCCAAGTCTCACTCAGTGGAGGTCACGCTCTGCTTTGGCAGGAAGCACAGCAGGGCAGGAAAAAGAGAAACTTAAATAGGCCTCACCCTGCATCCCTCCCATGTCCGTTCCCTGTGGGTGAGGAGCCCCAGTCTGGCCCCAACCTCTGCACCCCGCCCACCTCAGTGCAGGTCATGCGGAGGGATGCTTATCAGAGCCTGTTATCCTTGTGCCCGCTCATCACCACGCCTGTGTGATAAGCAGCCACGCCGGAGAGCTCAGACTTCACCTCGGCCTCTTGCTCCTTCTGGGCTCACACACGGCTCAGTCAGTGGGCACCTACATCATCCTTGGCCCTGTGCAGCCCGGGACCCAGCAGATCCCGTCATCTGAATGTTCCTGAGTAGACAGAACACCACTGCCTTGTCTCTGCAGTGATGCTTGTTTTTAAACTTTATTAATCTTTATATTATACTCTTCCAAAGATAACTGTGTCTTTACTAGGAGAGAGAAACTATTTGTTTCATTCACCCATCATTCCATACCACTATTTAAGCTTTGAGGAATTTCTGTTTTTTCCTAATTCTTCCCAGTGAGTAAGTTTTCACTTAGAAAACTCACGGTACTATTTGTCTCCTACTCTTTGACCATAAGCATTGTTCCATGTTGAGAAGGGCTCATCACCATCTCTCTGAATGGCAACGAGGAGTTATTTAAACCCAGAGCTGGTGTTGAATGTTCGGGGTGTCTCTAAGTTTTGTCTTTTACAAATAACGACTTGAATAACTTTTTGCAAATAAAAAGTTTGCCTTAGGACTGATTGCAAGCAGTGTAATTTGAACACATTTAGATATTTTTCTCTATGGTATTCAAAATCAGTCCTCATGCTGTATTTCTACCACTTAGGTCCCTTCTCCCTCCCCAGTGATATCCCTCTCAGCCCCAATAGAGGAAGACCAGCGCCCCAGCAGGAATGGCATGGCTCTTCCAGCTGGAGACTCCACCTAGGCACTGGGGACCCTGGGGTCTTCCTTATCCCCAACAGCAGAGACCAAGCCCTGGAGCTCAGAGAGCCAACTCAGGGCTGGTCCAAGGATGCCATGGAGTGTGGCTACCTTGATCCAAAATCCTGTTCCCTACCCCTAGTTCTGCTTGAAGCAACTCAGCCCCCAGGACTGTAGGTCAGAGGCCTTGCATGGGCACCTTCCTGGGGAGTGCTGGATCCCTCACCTGTGTAATTGAGGTATTGGACTTCACAGTCCAAAGGGGGGGGTTATCCTCTTGTTCTCTCCCTGTTCTGTCAACTTATTAGCTGTGTGACCTATGGCAAGTCACTTAACCTCTTTGGGTGGCACTTGCCACTTAGAGCTGTATGAGGAGTGAACACATGCCCTCACTAACGATCACCATCACTGTTACTACTGTTGTTTTCTCCTTACTCAGCAGAGGTTTCCTCATGGGTCCCTGCTCCCTCCTCAGCTGTTCCCCGCTTTTCTCCTTAGGAGGCCCTGCTTTCTCCATAATGACATTTTCCCAAAGACTTCTGTTTAGTAGAGCCTAGGCGACCCTTAGTCCAACCCCCTAAGTAAGCTTGTCTGGAGCCCCATCCTCCCCTAATGTTGGGTCCAGGAGGCAACTACAGGATTAGGTGTCCTTGCAGGCCCTGCTGTCCTCTGCCCTCCCTGTCTTCCCCTCTACATTCGCATGGGAGAGTCTGGGAGTCCCAGTCCCAGTCCTGGCCTCCACTCCTTCTCCCCAGGAGCCCAGCACACAGACACACAGACACACACACACACACACACACACACACGTGTACCCTCACGCACAGGCCTCCTTAAAGCCTTCTTGGCATTTCCCGGTTGGAGGTGCCCCTCTCTTCCTCACCTCTCCCTCACCTCGTCCACAGCTGGGTCGGCACATGGAAGCCCTGGTGAGGGAAGTGAGCTGAGCCTCTTTTCCATGTTCTTCAGTAGTCCTTTGATCATCCGTCCCTCTGGGCCACCTGTATCCCTCCCTGTGCCCTCTCCCTGGTTCTGAATCCAGGTCTGGTCTCCTGCTCCCACCTGACCCACCCTTGCTTCCCGGAAGGGATCTTTTCCTCTTCCCTCTGTCTTGCTTCTCGGCCCCCCCTTCTCCTTTTCCTTTACTCGTCCAGGTCTGCAGCCTCCCTGCTTATCGTGAAGGCCTCTGTCCCCTGTTTCCCTCCCTTATGAGCCTCACACGCCCTCCCTGTCTCCCAGGGCCTGTTTCTCTCCCTCGGGGAAAGGGCACACACCAGGCACACGCCCTCCCTGCATTGTTTGGACTGAGCCTCTATCAGTGGATTGTGAGCCTTCGGGGCAGGGACCAAGTACAAACACAAGCGCGGATCGCAGGATGCCGCCCGTAGGAGACAGAGCAGGGACGACTGTCAGAAGAGCCTGCCTCTCCCCACCTCTCCTTCGGGGACTGGTGGGGACGTAGGTGCTCATCTTGGACCTTATTTCCCAGCTGGACAGCGCTGGTGCGGAGGCTGCGGGCCGGCAGCGATCGCTCTGGTAATGACCTCCTCTGCTGCTCTGTCCCTGCTCTGTCCTTGCTCTGTCCCTGCGCTGTGCCCCGCCCCTCGCCTGGCTCTCGGGCAGCATCGACTGCTTTCTCAGCTGTAGACTGCAGGGCCTGTAAAGCTCTGTGGGGCCCTTCACCTGGGCCTGGGGTCCCTAACACACCCTGGGCCGTGTTCGCTGTGCACTGAGTCACCTGATGAGGTCACTGGAAGTCAAGCCTCCTCCCTGGTCATGGGTCACAGGGAGGGAGCACACTGCTGGGGATTCAGGAAGAGAATGTTCAGTGCTCCCCTGTGAAGCCAGCAGGAGAGGAGGCTGAGGAGGGGGTCTAGGGAGGGTTTGGATGTGAGGATGGGGAGACCACAGCCCTCTCACACTGGCATGCAGGGCTAATCCTTGCAGGGGCTCAGGGCCCAAGAACCTCCCTCTGGCTGTAGTAGTAGGATGATAACCAAGGAGTGGACATCTGCTGTGGGCCCCCGCCAGAATCTGTCCCACTTCGGGTGGAAGCACCTGACATCCCTTTGGAGTACCACCCCTCCCCACTCTCAGGTTATGAGGCCTGGTGGGTGGGAGCATGGGGGCCAGGCCTCGCCGCTTTGGCCCTCTGCTGGACAGTCCCTCAGTCAGGACGGCGCACTCTCTCCCAAGACTGCCAGCAGCGGGGGGCACCTCCCTCAGTGTTGGGGCCTGGGGCATTCTAGGGAGAAGGAGTGGGAATGTGGGATGGAGGTCACTGAAGCCTGTAACCATGTCCTTCATGCTCTGCCACCAGGACTCTGCATCTGGACTTTGCAGTCCTGTGAGCCAATAGATTCTCTTTATGGTTTAAGTTTTGTGGAGCTGGATTTCCTGTTGCTGGCATATTAGATAAATCCAGGAAACCAAGGTTTGGACAACACCAGGCAAGACTAAAAGAAATTATAAAAAAAAAAAAAGTAAATAAAGATAGTCTTTCCATGGTAGGAATGTGAGGGTTTTTTTTTTTAATCTTGTTTTTTTCTACATCTTTCTGATTTTAATGATAACTATTACTTTAGAATGAAGTAAATAAGCTTTATAAAAAACAAAAGAAGAATCACTTGGCCACATAACAGTTTTCCACAAGCCCCATTTTCAGAATTGAAACCAAATCTCCATCAATCCCTTGCCTAGATGGGTGTCAGGGGAGATGCTCCTGGCCCAGCCCTGCTTTGACCTTGTGGTCTTAGGGGAAGGAGGGGTCACTACTCCCCACTGTGTCTGCACAATGAGAGGGTATGTGGGCTGCTTCAAAGTGCTCCAAGTGTTAATGTTCCAGTCACTGACTTTTGTCAAAATCAACATACACACACACACACACACACACACACACACACACACGCATAGGCGAGCTCAGCTGCTTCAAGCCCGCACATCAGACAACCAGAAAACGCTGCTCCTCATTGGTGGTCCATCATCATGAACCCAACCCTGCGCTGCACGCTCCATCCTCACATCAGCCTGTAGGGGAGCTCTGCTCATAGTGACCCTTTCCCTGGGAAGAAAACTGAGATTCGGAGAGCCCAAGAACCTGCCTTTGGTGATAGGGCTAGTGAGGAGCAGAGCTCGAACGTGAACTGCAATCCATCTCATGCCCAAGTCCAAGCCATTGGCCATGCTGTGATGCCGCCTCTAACCCAAAACATTCCTGGATGACTTGTTTATTTGTTCCTTTCACAAATATTTACTAAGCACCTGCTATGAACATGACATGATTCTTATTCACAAAGGAGACATGGAGGAAATATAAGATACCAGCCTATCCCTCCAGCTCCTAATACAGATCTGTGATCTCAAGAGGAGTGTGTGCATCCTGGTGGGGGCCTAGGACAATCCCAAGGGCAGTGGACAGAATATATCACAACTATTTATAGCTATTTCTGTCTCATGATTTTTAATTTCTATTTTTATGCTTTTATGATATGCATATCTTGATATAGTAACATCCACATTAAAAAAAATTATCAGGGCGCCTGGGTGGCTCAGTTGGTTGGGCATCCAACTGTTGATTTCAGCTCAGGTCATGATCTCAGGGTCGTGAGATCCAGCCCTGACGAGCTCTGCATTCAGCAGGGAGTCCGCTTGAGATTCTCTCTCTCCCTCTGCCCCCCACTCCCATGCATGCTCTGTCTCTCTAAGAAAAAAAAATCTTAATAAAAAGAGTTATCCATAATAAATTTTTGATTGGTGTGCAATCAGCAAAGACTCACCAATTATATATGAGTCCATAGATGGGTAACTATAAAATAAAAATTCAAGGTTATTTGAGGATTAAAATGAGAAAACAATGAATGTGGTAAGAGCTCAGAGGCCGAGGATGATCAGGAAAGGCTTGTAGAGAAGGTAGGAACTGCATTAGGGTGAGTAGGCTCTATCCAGGCAGAGAGAGAGGAAGGCATCAAAGGCAACAAGAGAACATCACCAACCATAGCTAGATTTGAGAAAGTGCCGGTGTAACTCAGGGAATGTGATCACTGCCCCTCTGCCCTTGCCTCCTCCCTCAGCCTTGGAGCCTGAAGAACATCAACCTACCCTGCCAAGCCTCTGGTCCACCCGGGCCAGCAGCCAGGCCCCCACCCTGGCATGGGGCATGCTCAAACTCAAGACCTCTGGATCTAGATCCTTTGCCTCCTCCACCCTGAGTCCCCTCTGTGATTCCTTCCAGACCCAACTGCTCCCACTGCTCTGCCCTTCCAGCTCCTCTCAGCCTGCCTTGAGCCCTGGGTCCGTGGTCCCCATCCCTCACCTCCTCAGCCTCTGCCCCCCTCTGCTCGCTTCTCCTGCCTTTTATCAGAATTGGCTTCCCACAAGGGCCACTTGTGCCCTTCTGAGTGGAGCTGCTCATTCTCCAATACCCAGGACCATAAGGATGGCAGGAGGCTTTCTCCTGGGTCCCTGAGGCCACTTCTGTTTCCTGGGCCCTGCCTACCATGAGGCTCACATATCCAACCCAGCCTCCCTTCAGCCCCTTTCTCATTTCTGTCACCCATCCCTCCCCCACCCTCCCCCACCCCTCCAGTCCCTCGCTTCACTCTTCAAGAGCTTTTCCTCTGGCTTCCTCTCACACCACATGACCACCCTCCCATCCCCATATCCACAGTGCCTGACCTCCTCCCACTTTGGTGGCCTCTCCCTCTCAGCCGCATCAGTCACCTGTGCCCACACCTGGGGGTCGCCTCCACCAGGAGCTGCTCCACCTCTAGACACCCATGTTCTACTCTGGCCAAACCCAACCGTAGCTGGCCTTGCACTTCACAGAGACACGCAGTGCTTTAACACCTTCAATCCTCCCATCTCCCTGTCCCCACCTATTTCCACTTCCTTCCAGCCCACAGCCTAGAGAGTTCCATGGAAGGGCTATCCCTCTTCTTGGCTGAGAGTGACTAACCCCTAGAATGTGCTCTGTGTCCATCCCCTGCAGCTTTCTCGGCAGGGTATTTGCTCCTTCCAGTTTCCTCCTCGCCCTGGCATCTTCCCCTGCGGTCTCTTTCTCTTCTCTCTCTGCAGAAAATTTGCTTATGTTCTCACGTTTCCCCATATTAATAACAGAACAACCCCTTGGCTTCCTCTTGCTGCTGTCTTGTTTTTTTGTTCTCCTTTATGGTCAGGCTTCCTGAGATTGTCTCTATTTTTCTTGCTTACCATTCACAGCTCAACCACCACAAGCTGGCTTGGTGATTTCACTGTCCCAGTGGGATTACCCTTGACAAGTTCACCAGGGGCTGGGGTTCTGCTCTTGGTGGGTTCTCGGCAGCCTCGCCCGCTCTCTCATGAGGGCTCTCTCCCTGCTGAGCCAACACTCCCCATTCCTGCCTCTCCTGCCCCCCAGCCCCGGGCTGTTTCTCAGGCTCCTCCAGCACCCTCATGGTGTGCACACCTCTCCCGTGGCAGCGCTCTAGTGCTCTGAGCCTCCCCCACTCTGACCCCATGACCTCAGCTGCCATCTGCCACTGAGTCACTCACACCAGCGTTCTCCAGCCCAGGTCCTCTCTGACCTCCAAACCACGCGCCAGGGTCCCCTGACTTCTCATCTGGACAGCCCACAGATGCCTGGAACTCAGCTGAGTGCATCCACCTTTCCCCCCAAACCTCCTCCTCTTGCTCGCCTGTTTCCCATCAACAACGCCAAGGCAGAAATCTCTGAGTCTTGCTAGATGTCCTTCTCACTCCTGACAGCCACGCAGTTGCAATAGCAGCAAATAGTAAGGATAATGCTCATGATGTTGTTCATCCAGACTAGGATAATTCACTCTCTGGAACCAGGCTAAAGTGTCAAGAGTATGGAATCTCGGCGCCCAGACAGTGAAGATGTCACCTCTTCTTCCACCTGTCCCCGAGAGACAGCGTCACAGGTCATATGGAAGCCTGGCCCATCTGGTCTCTACAACAGCACATTTTGGGGTCCATTCACCTCTGCTGCTCTTGTCTTCCCCACCACCAACGGGCTTCAGTGGAAGTTGGAGAGGCCAGTGGACAGCAGCAGGGCCACTCAATGCACAGTGGGATCTGGTGTCTCACCTGTAGATTACATATGACAAAGCTTGCCTGGGCTGTGCAGATGCGGAGGGATGAATGGAGGCAGTGCGCGTACAGCAGTGATTCTCATACCTAGTGTATATCAGAAACACAGATTGCTGGGCCCTCCTCTTGGAGCTCCTGATGCAGTGGGTCTGGGGTGAGGCCCGAGAACTGGCATGTCTAACAAGTTCCTGGGTGATTCTGCTGTGAGTCCAGCAACCATGCTTTGAGGATCACTGTTTTAGGGGAAATGGCCTCCACCGGAAGCCCTCAATACATACAGCAGGCTCATATAAATGTGGGCCATCTAAGCTGGAGGGATGGTTTCATCCTTCCCCTTTGGCTCAGCTGACAATGGTGAGTCCCTTGACATCAGCTTGTTTCTGTGCCTGGACTCACTCTTGGTTCACTTCGCTGTGGCCGGAGAGCAGGAAGTAAGAATTAATGGCCATTAATGGTGTGCAAGCCATAGGTAGGTGGTAGTGATGGCCATCAGAGGGTGCTCTGCCTGCTTCCAGGTTGGACACACATATTCCTTTCGGACTGTTGCATTTTCTCTATGTCCCATCCATGTGAGTTTTAAAAGGACACATGCCGGGCGCCTGGGTGGCTCAGTTGGTTAAGCGACTGCCTTCGGCTCAGGTCATGATCCCCGAGTCCTGGGATCAAGTCCCACATCAGGCTCCCAGCTCAGCGGGGAGCCTGCTTCTCCCTCTGACCCTCTCCCCTCTCATGCTGTTTCTCTCTCTCTCTCTCTCATAAATAAATAAATAAAATCTTAAAAAAAAAAAAAGGACACATGCCTCTGCAAAGGCCGAAAAATATTATCAATCACATTCAGAATACTCTGTTTCCTCTAGCACCCTGAGCCCCCCAACCAGCACCCACAGAAGGACTTTCCACATAGGGCGGATGCCAGCCCTGGAAAGGAAATGGGATGAACACATTTGCATGAGCACAGCCTCAACGCAGGCCAGCGTCGCTCCCCAGGGGCTAAGCCTCAGAGCCACCCCGGCTCCTTCCTCTCTGCCCTCTGTCTGTAGGAGGGACTAAATAAACAGCCTTTACCTTGAGTCCCCTGCCAAATGTCTGCCCTGTTTCCCTCAGCCAGCAAGGGCTGATCATATCTGCACAGGAAGAAGGGCGCTCATGCTCAGAGGGCTGAGGTGTACGTACTCATGAACGTATGAAGCTGCTGAGGCGGGGGTTGAGTTTCTCTGGATGAAGCCTAAAAGTATTTGATATTTTCTTTGGCAAATACTGTAATAAAGCGGTACTCACTTCCTTACCAAGACCCAGATTTGATTTAAAACAGCCATATTTTAATAAAGCCAGCGAAGCAGTGCCTGGATCATTGCCTGGCACTCAAAAGATGCTCAGTAAATATTTGTTGAATGAACGAATGCATTCATTCCAGAATAATCTGTCCATTCCTGAAGATCTGACACGATCCTGGCTACTCTCATCTAAACTGAGTTTTTCCTGTTTCTTTAAATCCTTCCCTTTTTGAAGTTCTCAGATGGGGCATAAAACAAATCCTCTTTCCATCCTGCAGCTAGCTGCTCAGGAACAATGGATTGGTCCCTCAGCAGCTCACAAATGAAAAGCCCCTGGCCACAGGCTCCCTGTCCACTTGGCCAACCTGGCCCTCCCCTCCACTGGCCCCACCCCAGAAGGAGCCCCCAACGACCTTCTGATGGCCCCCCAACTAGAGACAGCATCCAGGGCTGCCTCCCCTTCTCTGGAGATTAAAGATCCAGGAATCCACAAGGGCAGGGTGTCCTCTGATTACTTTGAAGGCATCCCTCCCCTTGTCTCATCAAGTAATGCCCCTAATTCCCAGTCCTCAGATTTGGGGCCTTAAAGGAGAACTAAAGAACAAAAAAGGGCCAGGGATGGAGCCAGAGGTCAATAAAAGGCACACGAAAGATTTTTATTTTAAAGAATTGATTTGGTCACCAAATAGAAACAAACCTGTCTTGCCCAGAGCCAAGAGTTGGGAAGATCTGCTCACAGCTGGGCTTCTTTTCATGCCTGGCTCACCTTGCTGATGGGGCTCTCAGTGCCAGACCCATACAGTTTCAGGCATAGGCCCTGCCTTAGGGAAGTCAGTCTTGCTGGGCAGACAAAGCCGTCTTACCTAAAATGGCCAAATAATGTGATAATGTGGATTAAGTTAAAGAAGCCAGTCTATGGCGTATCACGGTATAATAAATGATTATTGAATTTGATGTCACATTTTCCTGGTTTAGATTGTAATAATTCATAACCATTTACAAAAATGCTAAAATTTATATACCTAAGATCATTTCAAGTATCCCCAAATTTATGTACCCCAGATCATTTCAAGTACCCCCATGGATACACTCCTTTCTTTGGGCAGTGTTGCTCAGGCCCCTGGCCAGGCGAGAATCCTTATGTGTTGCTCCAGCAGATGACTGTTGTCCCCCCAAGTCCAGCCAGTTCATGCTGGCTTGGGGTTGGAGAGTGCTGCCTGTCTGGGCCACGTGACCAAAGTCACAGCCCCAGGTTTCCCTCTCTGGGCTCTGAGGCCAAAATGACTTCTTGAAGCAGAACTCCTGAGAGCAGAGTGAGCAGGAAGTCTGCTCCTCAAGTTTACCAAGGCTGGGGTCCGCCTGCTGCCCCCCATCTTGGCCTTTTGCCTGCTCAAATCAAAAGCAGTGTAACTCCCCTCTTTCCTGCTTGTTCTTTCAACATTGGATCCAGCTCGTAACCTGGCATTTGTAGGGAAACCACAACAAGAAGAAATATGAGGCTCAAGCAGGTTTTTGTGTCAACCTGCCAGTTATTTCAGCCAAGGCTGATGTGGCGGGAAATGTGGCTGCTGACCCACTTAAACTGGGGAGTGGGAAGGAGTGACTGCCCCCCCCCCCGCCCCCAGGGCCAACAGAGGTGTCGACACATCCCCAAAACGCCGTGCAGGGAAGTGAAGCAGATCGTGTTCCGGACATTGTATTTGAGAGCAATGTTCATCCCAAAGCATTTCACAAGCATATAGGAGATAAATCAGCCTAACATGTGACACTTTACAGGATA
>NC_138369.1:78078132-78105080 GCF_054177405.1 Leptonychotes weddellii
CCCCCCCCCCCGCCCATCTTGATGCTCTCCTGCCCTGGTGGATCTGCCATTGTCTCAAGATGACCTGCCCACATCTCTGCGGGTCTTGCTTTCTCTCTCTTTCTCAATGTCTCTCTCCTTCTCAAAATCTCCTCCCACTTCTTGCTCTGTGTGTCCAACTCAAAACTCCCTGGGAGAGGATCTTCAGGGGAAGTCGGATCCAGCCACTGTGGAACTGCCCTGAAAGCAAAGCACTTGCCAAACTGGACCCAGGTGCCAGACTCCTTTCTTGGTCAGCGTGAGCAGCTGCCTTCGGGTGGGGGACAGTCAGCTGTGGTCAGGGCAGCTGGTCATAGTCAACATAGGAACCCCTGAGGGTGGAGTAGGCACCCTACCAAGTACAGATTGTCCAGTGTGGTTTTTTGGGGTTTTTTTTTGAAATCTTTACTAAACATAATTCTCATTTCCTGACTTTGTAAGAATCATCTAGTAGGCATAATTGAACTTAAAAAAAAAAATTAGTCGGGATTTTATGATTCTTGAGGCATCATTCTGAATTCCAACTGGATCAGGCTGCAAAAGTAGGAGGTATAGAGAGCTAATGTGTGGTGACAGCCAGGAAACTCCCTAAACATCTTTTAAAAGTACATTCCTGATTGGTTATTTGTCTTCACCTCAATGTGGAGGCAACGATGAGAAGGAAATTCCCTGGCAGTGGGTTCTCATGAAATCAGGCGTCATGTTCTTAGCTGCAAATGCAGGCAGGCCCCGTGGGATGCAGCTACCTCCTTCCAGGACCTTCCAAGCTCAGGCTACTAAGGAGCTTCGGGGACTCCTCGGACATGTGGGGACCTGGGCCAGCTCCTTGGTCGTCTCCCTTCCCAGGAGACTCCTCTGCTGACAGAAGGACAGAAGGTGGGGGTCTCAGGTCACTCGGAGAGGTCACAGGCTGCTAATCCACTCTTGGAACTGTCAAGGAAAGCCCACTTTGGTTTGATCCTTTGCACAAATAGATTAGAGGCCATAGAACTTGACATCTGCATGTTGTCCAGCTTCTGTTAGAAAACATCCGTCTTTATGGAGAAGCGTGACAGATGGAGCAAAAGTCCAAAGCCCTTCATTGAAAATACTTGGTCAGGACTGAAGATTCACACCCAGAGCTGCATTCTGGATTTGGAACACTGTCCAATGTCAAACAGGATTCCCTGTGGATCAGAAACACCACAGGCCAGCAGTTACTGTGGAGCTGGTGCTTCTACAGGACAGTCTGTTCCTTTGGGGTTGACCCCCCAGCAGACCAAGGGTGGCTGAACTTTAGTCTTCAATTCAGGGCCAACTGGGAGCAAGGCTGCAGGGTTGGAATTCAGAGATTTCTCCCCTTGGGCCCCAGGGTGCGTCAGACAAGGAGGGGCCTGGGAGCTCCCATTTTCCTAAGTCAGGAGCCAGTCAAATGAGGAAATGACCTCAGCCCACGTGCTGCAGTGTGACAGATAACAGGACAACAGAACGACACTCACAGTTACACCAGGCAGGCTTAGACTTAAGGGGAGTTGGATGTGGGTGGCCTTGTTTTGCCGAGAAAACCCGTGTTTTGTTTGTTTGTTCCTGTTACTCTGCAGAAGAAATGAGACTTTCTACCAAGGTTTAACAGGATTTGTACCCCAGCACCTGACTTGGAAACTCTTCCAAAAGGGTCAGTATCCACTACACTGATATGTGGGTCTCATTCCCTTGACCTCTAGCCTGTACTGTTGACCAAAGCAGTTTCAAGGGGATACCTGAGCCCTGGGTGTTGTAGGTTAAGTGATGAATCACTCAGTTCTACTCCTGAAACCAATACTACACTATATGTTAACTAACTTGAATTTAAATAAAATTAAAAAATAATTTTAAAAATATGAAGGGGACACCTGGCCTGAAAGGGGGACAGGGTTAGGTGATTCAGGGGAAGGCAAGTGGACCCCACGGCATCTCATGACTTAATAAACGTCGTTTGGGAGAGGAGAGAAGGGAAGGCCATCTGCCGGCAGCTTCGCAGAGCCCTGTGCTCTCACTGGGAGGATCTGAGACACCACAGCTTAGAGGCAACTGCTTGACACAAACAGATCTCCCAACCCTGACAGCCCAGCGTGCCCAGACAGGACTTTCAGAGCATGTGGAGGGACAGGGGGTTTGGGAACAGGGCCCTGGATGTATGCCCAGCCCTTTCCAGAGAATACAGACGTTTCTCTCCTCTGCCAACAGAAAAAAGGAGAGAAGAAGCTGCGCTTTCCATCCCAGTCAATGGGACCAACACCCTTCCAGAAACCCCCTCCTTATGGAACCTTGACAGGGTATGTTCCTGAGGGTCTTTGCCCAGAGATGGCCCCCACGATACTATCAGGACTCCTCTTGAGCTCCCAGGTTCTTCAGGCTGAAAGACCCAACTGGACATCTCTGGGACCGAGGGAGGCAGTGGTAGGGGGAGAACCATGGGGCACTCCAGAGATGGATGTTTGGGGCCAGTGTGTGTGTGGGCAGGAGGGGAGCAGAGCAGCATGGTTCTCTGCTCTTGCTAACATTCAATGAGTCCCACCCAGACCTACTCTGTTGGTGTCCCGGGGCTGCTGTAACGACGTGCCACAGGCTGGGAGGCTTAGACAACACACATGTATTGTCTGGCAGCTCTGGAGGCTGGAAGTCCAAGATCAAGGTGTCAGCAGGGTTGGTTTCTTTGGAGGCCTCTCTCCATGGCTTGGAGGGCTTGGAGATGACTGTTTTCTCCCTCTGTGTGTGGCCATGTCCAAAATGCCTCTTCTTATAAGGCACCAACCACATAGGATTAGAGCCCATCCTAATGAACTCATTTTAGTTTAACTACCTCTTTAAAGACCCTATCTCCAAGTACGGTTACATTCTGTGGTATACTGGGGGTCAGGACGTCAACATAGGAATTTGGGAGGGCACAATTCAGCCCATAACACCTTCTGGAAGCAGCCAGCATCATATCCCATATGAGCAGCTAGGCATCCCACTCATAAAGGCAATTCTGCATTGCCCACAAAGCATGTTCACACATGCTTTCCCCTTCAATCCCTTTAATTCCCCCCAAAGTCAGCACAGAAAGCATTCTTGTCTTATTTTATAAGGGAGGCACCTGAGAGGCGAAGCCAGTGACCCTGAGTGCCCTTGCCAGGACGTGAGTGAACGGGGCTGAGGCCTGGTCCCCCATTCCTCTGCAGTGTTCTCTCAAACTCACTGCTTGGGACCAGAACACTTCCCTCCAAGGAGAGAAGAAAATATTTCCTCTGAGAAGAGCCTCACACCCCAATCAAGTTTGTGGGGGCTCGCTCTACTTGTCCTATTTAATTTGCCAGAGCTTCATCTCATAACATTTATTTGCTAAATAAAGTCGCTTCTCCCTGCAGTTGGCTCTCATACGGCAGCTGTGGGCCAGGCACTCTGCTGGGCAACCCATGTGCATTATATCTCAAAATAAATCATATTTTGTAGATGAGAAAATGGGGGCTTAAGGAGATAAAAGTAAGCAGCTAGTCAGGGCTGGAGGAGTGCTCTGAACCCAGATAAAGGTAATTCAGAAGCCCATGCTCTTTCCAGGGTAGTGACCTCCAAAACAATTCATGTATTTATAAAGGGCCCACTTTACCCCAGGCACTGTTCAATGTGCTATTCTGATGCTTGGGACTCACCCGTTTACAAAACAGACACTGATCCCTGGCCTTATGGAGCTTATAGTCTTCCAGAGGAGACAAACAATAAATACAATAAATAAGTAAATCACGTTATACACTGGAAAGGGAGAAGTACTGTGGAAAAAGAAAAGGGGTAGGGTAGGATGATCGGGAATGCTGGGGCTGGGGAGGGTGCAAATTGCAATATTGAATAGAGTGGTCAGGGAGAGCCTCAGGGAGAGGGCGATGTTTAAACAAAGACTCAAAGGAATGAAGGAATTAAGCAATGTGGCTGTCTGGAGAAGAGTATTCCAGGCAGAGAACAAGTGCAAAGGCCCCGGGGCAGAGTGTGTCTGATGCGCTGCAGGAACAGCAAGGAGGCCGTGTGGCTGGGGAGGCCAGGAGAGTGCAGGAGCTGAAGTCGGTTGAGAATAGTGACCAGCTGGTGTTGGGCTCACAGACCACTGCCATGACTTGGGCTTTACTCTCAGAAAAGGGACCACCTCAGAGGGCTCTGAGCAGAGGTGGGACAGGGTACGGCCTGTCTTACCTTCCAATAGGACCCGTCTAGCTGCTGTGCTGAGAACTGACTGCAAGGGAACAAAGAGGAAGCAGAGACACCAGTTAAGAGGCTTTTGAAATAGTCCAGACAGTGGCTTGGACAAGGTGCGCCTGGTGTGGAAAGTGCCAGACTCTGCTGCCGTTGTTGCTGTTTCTCCTCCTTCTTTCTGGAAAGTCTGCGGAATGGGGCTGCCTGCAGTCCAGCCCTGGTGTTCCCAAGCAGCTCTGAGGCCAAAGAAAGCTGCTTCACTGTCCAAATATCAGTTTTCTCATTAAGAAAACAGGACAAAACAGGGTTAACAATGCCAGCCTCCCAGGGCTGTTTAAGAACCACCTCTGACGATGGATGTGAGGTGCTGATCCAGTTAACAGGTGCTCAGTTCCAGATGGTTCTCTCCACGCCCTCCAGACTCCACGTCCTGAGACCTGCCTCGGATTAGGGCTTTCAGCCCTTGCCCTCCCGCCCCCCAAAGGAAGCAGGTACAGATGGTTCTCTGAATGGAAACACTTCAGGGCACATGGCACTGTGCAGTCTATCCCCTGTTGGGGTGTGGTACTCACAAATGGATACAGCCCTCCCTGATGCCCTGGAGGCAGAGCCCGAGGCCACAGGCGGAGCCAGCTTAGAGAGGCCCAGGGACCCACAGACGAACTCTGTATCTTCTAACCCCCAGGGGATGGGCTGGAATGAGCACTGGATTGGGAGTCCAACAACCTGCATTTCTTTTTTTGAGATAGAATTGACATATACCATTATATTAGTTTCAGATGTGCAACCTAATGATTGGATATTTGTAGATACTGTGAAATGATCACCACAATAAGTCCAGTTAACAGCAACCTGCATTTCTATAACAACTCTGCCAGTTTCCAGCTCAGTATACTTGAAAAATGACTTTTCCCTGGGCCTCAGTTTCCCCATTGGCGAAATGTTTGTGCTTCTGTCCAGCCCTCTGGAGGTTTTCTGGGCCTGAAGAGAGCCCAGGCAGTTGTGGAGTCATGGATTTACTCACTTCCTTATTTTCCTACATGACTTGGCCCTATTTCCTGGCATCCATCTCTCCCCAACTCAGCTCTTCATTTGGTCTGAGCCAACTCTATAGGGAGCACTGGTGATCTGAGCTGGGATCAGAGAGTCCTTGGACAAACCTGAGCCACAAGGCCTTACTCTCTCCCTTCAAGATGGGTGATGCTTCTAAGAGAGATGAGGGGGCTGATTATGGTGGCAGGTGGTTAGATGGTCCAGTTGGAAGGTCCTTTAGAGACCCTCCTTTTACAGGTGGGGAAGTTGAGGCTACAAGAGGGAAGGGACTTGTCTGGGACTCAAAAAGGTCACTGGAAACATCTGTTTTTTAAAAAATAAACAACAAACAGCTTTATTAAGGTATACTTGGCATACATTAAACTGCACATGCCTTTTGACATACATACATACCCATTAAACAATCACTTCCAGAAGTTTCCTTGTGTCCCAGTCTGCTTTCTACCACTATCGATGAGTTTTTGCTCTACTTTAAGGTAGAGCTCACAGGACTGGCTGACAGATTGGCGGTGGGCTGTGGGGAAAAAAGAGGGTGATCAAGATTTTAGCCTGAGGACTGGAAGGCTGGAGTTGCCGTCATCTGAGATAAGGGTGGAGCAGAATTGGAAAGCGCTTCCAGAGCTCAGGTTTGGACAAGTGTTTGAGCTGTCAAACAGTCCCCACGTGGGAAAGGATTGATGGTAGTTGGCCATCTGAGTCTGGAGTTCCAGAGCATCCAGCCTGAGACACACAGAGAAGGACTGAAAGCCAGGGTCCAGACAGATCCCCAAGGAGTGAGTGTAGTTGACAACCAGGCCCTGGCTCTCCCACACTAACAGGTCATTAGGTGCTCTAGAAAATGCACCCTGGCTCCCAAGTGTGCTCCCCATTCAGGGCGTAGGCCTCCCTGAGCCCTAGAGAGGGAGTCCTCTGAAGGCAGAACTGTGTCGTTCCATCTGCGTTTGCATGGTGCCCGCACAGTGTCTGGTCCCTGGTAAAAGCTTGGTACATGTTTGTTGAACAATGGGGCTAGAAAAGGCAAGAAAAACTCTCCCCACCTCTGCAAAGTCTCAGGAATTCACTTCTGCTTTTTTCCCAGAGCCATGAGTCACAGGAGCGGGACCGCTTCCCACAAGCCAGGAGGACTCCCTTCCTCTGAGGCCCTCACCTCTGGCCCGTGATTCTGCAAAGAAGGAAAAAGCAAAATGACATTTGATTCACCTTTCCCTCATCTGACTTCCCAAGAACCCCATCAGTTAGGTCTTATCATTCCCACTTTACAGATGAGGAGAGTGGGGATCGAGAGAGAGGGTGGGGAGTAGATTTGAGCCCATTGCTCCCGAATCTACAGCTGCCCCCCCACAAGGAGGAAGTTCTATTGTACAGGGGGGGACCCTTGGTGACATTGCATGAGGGCTTGAGGGAATCTGCCTTTGGCTGTCCCCCACGGGTCTCTTCTTCCTCTGCAAACCTGTGGTAAGACGAGCTGCCCCTCTCTTCTTCCCGCCCAGTACCACGCCTGGCACCCCGTCCAGGCCTGCCCTCTCAAAATGAGCCCTGTAATGCTTCCTGACCTGCCCTGTCCTCAAGAACCTTCTCTGGGCCACACATGCCCCCTCGCACCCCAGGTGTACGCAGGCTCACGTGACAGTACCTTCTGACAACCCCAATCCTGCTAGGACATTCGATTTGCCCAATAAACACAGCTGGGCTGATCCCGCCGTGTCTGGCCTGGCACATGACAGGCACCATGTTAGTCCTCCTGTGGCTGGAGAGGGGAGGTCAAGGGCTCAATTTCAGGTCATTAACTGTGACCATGAGGAGCACTCTGGAGGAAAAGGCCAGGGCATGGGATAGAGGGACCAGCCATCCTGGGGTCCACGAAGCCCTCCTGGGGATGTGAGGGGAAAGATGGAGTTGATGGATGAGCAGGAGTCAGTAAGGGGAAGACCCGAGGAGAGAGCGTTCCTGGCAGAGGAGAGAGTGGGGCAGAGCTGTGAGGGACAGAGAAGGCCTGTGTGCCTCAGGGGGAGACCAGGTAGTGGACTCAGGAAGTCTGGAGTGAAAGGCAGGACTCTAATTGGCATGTCTTGTCCACCAGCAAAGAAACAGGCCCTTTGCTGTATCGATGGCTGGGATCCAGGCCCTGGGGGTGGGCGGTGGTCTGGGGTCCAGAAGCAACCTTGGGAAGGAAGGTTCCCAGGTGAGTCCCCACTCAGCAGAGGCCCGCAGCTCCAAGAGCTTGCTGGAAGAGCAGAGGTTCCTGGTCCCCACACCCTGGGCACTTCAGGCTTCCAGACCAGCCTGGGAGGGGGCCCAGGCCTTGTGTCTGCCGGGAGCTTTCGGAGGCGGAAAGGTGGAGCCCTGCAATGTGCTGACCTCTGCCTCCTGCAAGGCCCGGGAGCTGAGATCCATTCTTTCCAGCACCAAAGCTCTGCTGAAGCCAGGGGCGGGTGTGGTCCCGTGCTGGGCAGAACGACACAGGAGCATCCACTTCCCTTAGGATGGTTCCCAGAAGGCCTTTGGCTTCCCCGGAGCCTCCAGCCTCCTCCCCAGCATCCTTCCTTAATGAGGAGAGGAAGGCCCCTGAGGCCAGGGTTAGCACAAGTGCACAGCCAGGGAAGTGCCGGCTCAGGGCTTCCTGGGCAGGGCTCTGCTGGGACCCTTGAAGCTGCGGGCCCTGCAGCACCTTTCAGGAAACCTCACAGCTGGTTTTGGAAACCACTCCAGTTGCATAGCACAGAGCACACGTGGCCTGTGTCGTGAGCGAAGTTGCCTGGTGGCTGGAAGGGGTGGGAGCTGCGAGGAAAGCTGCCGGGCAGGGCCTAGGCTTGTGAAGGGCGCCAGCTTGGGGGGGAGCCCGCTCTCGAGTGCCATCCTCCCTCGCTCCAAGCCTCAGTGGCCTCGTCTGTGCATGGAAGTCACAGTTGTTCTGCCAATGCCACAGAGAGGTGTGAGGTCACAGGAGGCTGTAAGGTGCTTCCCGAATGTGAGGTGTCCAGTCACCCTGGGGGAGAGATATTGAGGCAAGCCGGTGACAACCTTCAATGGAGAGCACAGACGTTGCCAAGCTTCCAAGGGCACAGCACGACCCCCAGAATGAGGAGTCAAGCAAAGCCTCAAGACTTTCTTTGAGTCCCTGATTGTGAAGTACAGGGTCCTGGGATTCTTTTCCCCAGATAAACTGAGCTCTGCGCTCCCGTCACACCAAGACTTGGGCTTGTATGGGGGCCAGTGGTTCTTCACTGGAGGTCTCTGAGAATCTGCCACAGGGGTGAGGGGATACACACATGCATACTCTGGGAGCTCAGAGAAGACCCCGGGGCGGCGGGGGGGCAGTGCACACCAATCCTGGCCGAAGGACTCCTAGGGGTGGGTGTGTAGGAGTCAGGATTAGGCAGGGAACTGAGAATGAGGCAGGAGCCCCACACAGGCAGCCCCCACAGCCCTCTGTACTGCGTTTTGTGTTCAACGCCTCCCCCACCCCCACCCCAGCCAGAAGTCTTCCCTGTGGGGAGTTCTCAAGTGCACGGACTTCATCTTCCTCAAAGCCACACTGCGTGCCACCAAGCAGGGCCTCTGTAAGTTTGTTGGGAAAGGGACAGAATAAACTCTTGGTAAACTCTCAAGCGTCCTCTACCTTTGTCTCTAGCACCCAGCCCAGCTCCTGTACACAGCCAGTGCTCAATAAATGTCTGGCAGCTGACTATTCGTTCCCCAAATAAACCTGCCCCACAGTCAACATGTACCATTCGGCCTTTCCCAAACATGCCTCCTGTTTTCCAGCCCCCCAGCCCTGTTCCTCCTGTGGGCTCTCTTCCCTAGCTGACATTCTGAGCATCCTGCGTGGACCTCCTGTCCTGGGATGCCTTCTTTGACTGGCCTGAGCTCAACACAAGACCGCCCCAGCCAAAAACCTCGGAGGACTTCCCTCAGTCCCCACAGGACTGCCTGACTCTCGGGGCTCACCAACACACCGCAACCCCCAGCCCTTAGCCTGATCGCAACCCCTAACGCAGTGTCCAGGCAGTAGTCAGCATCTTACAAACACGTGTAGACAAGCCCGTGTGCTCCCTCGGTGGCGCTAGGGCCTACACACTCGCAAGTGTGCACATGCACGCGCTCACTCACGCTCCCACTGTTTCTCAGGAGACACCAGGTTGGTTGATAAAGCTGAGAGGCTCTGGACAAGTCGCCTTCTGCCATCAGAAAGCACTGAGCTGATGATCAGGATGCCTGGGTGGGTGACCTTGGAAAAGTCACCCTGCTGAGCCTCATATTCCCCATCTGTGGAATGAGGAGTTGGACCACATTATCTCTCAGGCCTCTGTCAGCACCAAAATGTGAACATGGTGAAAGTGGTCAATCATAGCACAAGGACAAAATTTCCCAGAGCGATTGTGGTGAAGGGAAGGGGGAGAAAGGTGCTCAGAGCGCCCTGACCAGGCGGGGGGCGGCGGGGGGGGACCCTGAGCACCCCAGGCTCCAGTGCGTTCGTCCTGGCCGCCAGTCTCCGTCTGAGAACTGCAGCAGAAGCTGGGGACACAGCCAGCGGGGATCGTCGGTCCCCTGGTCAGGCCTTTGCCACATTTTGCTTTATTATTAGTTCCCACAGGTGTGGTGAGCACTAGCCTGTGGTCAGCTGTCCCACCGTATTTGAGACAGATTTCCCAGGAGCGAGCCCTGAAATTGGCTCCCAATGTCGGAGGAGGGAGAAAAAACTGATTCCAGCAAAGGGCTATTTTTGCTGGGACATTAAAGCCAGCTGTTATTTCTGAAGCCTGTGGGCCCCCACCCTGTCATGCCCAGGGTGGCCAATGCCCTTCTCCTTGGGACCTGGGAGAGACGCTGTCCCCCAGCCTTTCATCTCACTTCTGCCTGCTCAGTTCCAATCAGCAGCACTTCTGCTTGGGTTCTCCACCTTGGACCTGCTCCTGAAAATTTCTGGAAGCATCAAATGGTGCAAACAGATTGTTTTCATTATGATTATTTTGGGTTTAACCTCCTGGCCCTGTGTCCCCGAGATTATGGGGCTATTTCTTAGAACTGTGAGAGGCCTCACCCCCTAAATCAGTCTTTATTTTTCTTCTCTTCAATTCTGGATTCTCTTTAGAGAGGCCCCCAGTCCTCTGTACACCCTCCCTGCCCCCTCCAGGCATTGTCCAGTGAAGTCTTGGGGTCTCTGGGGCAGCTGAGAGGCATCATGACCCTGTCCTCCTGCCCAACCTGCCCTGTCATCAGACTCTGGCCTCTCCACAGCAGCTTCCTAATGTGAAACAAGCATCTCTGAACCTGCCTCCCAGAGGTCTTAGGATCTGCCAACGTTCGGTTGGAGTGTTTTTAATATGAAGATTTTCCTATTCTTCAAAATTGTAATAAAAACAACACACGCACACAAAATGTGTTACATACAAATTTTAGTACATTGAAAACTACCAACACATTAACTTGGGCTGCTGCATTATTATAACTTATTTTTTGTACAGACCTTAGAATAAAACTTCTATTTAATTAAAATGTGGTCCTAGGAGAGTCCAGAGAGCTGATTTAAAAAAAACCCAAAACACACCCTTACCAAATATAAGTACTTCTCCATGTGAAACAGTATTTTCTTGATATTCAATCAAAACAGATGGCAGTGGTTCTCAAATGGGGTGATTTTTCCCACCCCCACCCCCTTCCAGGGACACCTGACAGTATCTGGAGACATTTTTGGTTTTCACTAATGAGGGGAGTGTTACTACTTGCATCTAGTAGGTAGGGACTAGGGATGGTGGTAAACATCCTATAATGCACAGGACAGGCCCCCACGATCAAGAAATATCTAGTCATAAATGTCAATAGTGCTGAGGCTGAGAAACCCTGATATGTGGGAAGGTGCTAGATGCTTAGGTTGGCATGATTCTGATTGATTTCCATAATCCTGGATTTCAAGTGGCTATGTTATTCAAAACTGCCTTATTGTTCTCACCAATTGGCTTAATAAGTACACACCACAAATAGGAAGGCAACAAATAAAGTTAGGCTTAGTAAAACAGTGTTTACATGGGGTTCCAGGTAAGATTCCTTAAAAAAAAAAATCTGTAGCTAAGAAAGTCTGCAACCAGTTGGCCTGGTTGTTGCTCATGATGCTTCTGACAGCCTGACTTTCCAGCTCCAGTCCATGCCACTCAGCCACCCTCTTGGTTGCAGGGAGAGGCCCAGACCCCTCTGAGTGAGACTTCTCAATGTATGGGAAAGAGGGCTTATCATCCCAGCGGAGTGCAGGCCCCACAGAAGAATGGGTTTTGGTCTGCTTTGTGCCTGGCACAAAGTAGGTGCTCATTAAATATTCACTGAATGAAAGCGAGACTTACTCCCAATGTCTTCAAGGGACTGAAGGTTCTCTCTGACACTTTGGAGGGCAGAAAGGTAGGTACGCTGTCCCGGGGGCCCCCGCCCTGTGCTACCATGATGCTCGTGGCCTGGCTGGTCATTTCTCATATAAGGAAATCCTAGACACCCATTCATAGGAGATTGGATCCTTCAAAGGAGGCTCTAGACATCCCAGGCATACCTTCCTTCTCCAAATCCTCTGGTCAGGGAGTGACAGTCAGGACCCGGCATAGAGTGAGCCTCTTTTCTTCCCATCCATCTCTGAAGGCTCCTCCCAGCCTCCCACGCACTCCACAAAGAGCCTCACTCAGGCCTGCTTGGGGCTGGTCCTCCATGGCACACTTATCGACAGCTTCTAAGGCTCAAGAGTGTTTCCAAAGCACCATCCCTTCCCAGGGCACAGGACAGGCCTCGGGGGAGTCATCAACAGACTCCACCTGTGCCTGCTGGAGCCTCACCTGGGTGACCCAGGTGCCGGGCCGCTGGGCCGCTGTGCGGCAGCCCCTCTCCCCTCAACGACCCACAGTCTTTGTTAAGTGGCGCCTCACCAAGTACCTATAATGTGCCAAGCCCCATGCTAGACGCATGAACGAAACAGACACTGGGCTCATGGTTCACCCCCACTGAAGTTCACCATTAAGCCACTGCTTAGTGGCCAGGACAAAACCTCAAGCAACAGTGTCCAGAAACTCAGACACCTGAGGATCTGCCCACTCCCCAAACTTACAGATGCAGAGACCCAGAAAGGCCCTCTCACTGAAAGCCAGGGTCCTACCTGGGAAGAACGCAGGAGCTCTAAGCTCAGCCCTGACCTCAGACTTCAGACGGAGAGTCTCCTTGTAGAAGCTATTCAATTTGCAGAGACCCTGGGGGAGGGGAGAAGGATCTCCCAGGAGGGACATCCAGGGGGAGGGGAGAAGGATCTCCCAGGAGGGACATCCAAGGGGAAAGGCGCTGTTTACATTTCAGCTGGCTCTATTGTTTCAAAAGACATAGAGTGGACATTCTCCACAACAATGGGGGGATGGGGTCAGAATTCCTGGTCTTGCGGTTGAGGGCTCTCTGGCTGGATTATTTGTTTATAACAAAAGTCATCACTTAACCAAAATAGCCAGCTCTAAAAACTATCTTCTACTATTGAATTGGAGGATGTAGGCCTAAACACGGCAACTGAGTTTACTTGCTCCAGATGGTGTTCTTGCAAAGACTGGAGCAGGCGTCCTCAGGCTGTTGGAGTAAGAAGAGCCCCTTGGGCGTCCTACCCTACCGGAAGGCCTTACACAGTAGCTGCACTGCACAGTGGGCTCCAGAAGGCGAACAAGACTGGGTTTTCCGCAAGCCTATGTCTCCAACCACCAAGTATCAAGAAGAAGTTGAAGCCTGTGATGGCGAAGGTTTGTTTTGCTGGGTCAGATGGTGACACTGAGAGGGTATCACAGGGTTCTGTCCCTGTTAAGGGCAGCTCAGCACCTGCCCCTCCCACAGCTTTACCCATCCCACGTTTCAGGTGCTCAAGACAAAAACCCTGGGCTTCTACTGGTGCCCACCACACCCCCCCCCCCCCATGCCGCCCCACTCCACTGACTTCTGCTGGCTCTTCCTTCAGTCTTCTGTTCAGACTAGACCACCGCTCCCACCACCTCCATGGCTGCCACCCGATTCAAGCATCACCTTCTCCTACCTGGGTTATTGCCAGGGCCTCCTCACCAGTCTCCCGGCTTCTGCCTTCGCCCCTCTATTCTCTACACAGTTGCGGAATGATCTTTTAAAATGTAAGTCTGATGTTGTCACTCTTCTAGAACATTTCAGAGTCCAAAGAACACTTCCCAGCTCACTGGACCAAAATCTAAAGTCCTTTCTGTGGCCTATAGAATCTGTTCCCATATTTGTCTCCAGCTCCCTCTTTCTCAGGAGTTTAAAGAAAAGAATAGGAAGGAGAGCGCATGAAAAAGAAATTACCCGTTGAGTGTTCCCAGCTGCAGAGACAATGGCTCACCTTGGAAGGATGGCAGATCCACAGATGAGGCCCTAGGTTGTTGGGAACCCGCTGGTTTCAGGTGCCACTGGGAGCCTTCAGGCCCCATTGAAGCACTGTTCCACATGTATAATACTGTGTTGCTGATGTTGATATTAGCACTGGGATTGCAACAAGGGTGGGGTTGCAATAAGGGTTGCTGTGTATGAGTAAGTGTTAGGGTTGGGGGCAGTCCTGTGTGAGACAGAGGGTTGCTTTCAGTGGCCTTTGGCTGGCCCAGCTGGTCAGGGAAAGCATTCCAGAGAAGCGTGGCCAGAATGCACGCTCACAACCTCAACAGATGATAGTGAACTCAGGAAGATATTCCAGTCAGAAGATTGAAATACAACAAGAAACAACACAACTCTTCCTGAGCAAGGGCTGGGAAGCTGGAAAACAATGGCATATCTTGGCTAAAGTATAGGATTTAAGCTGAGGGACCAGGAGGAGACGATCAGCTGTTTCTCAGGTACCCACTGCATACCAGGCCCTGTGCTCAGTGCCAGAAGATGGACAAGGGCTGACTTCCCCCACCCTATCACACACTGCACAAGGCAGTGGGCGTCAGAAATATGCACATGTGCATACACACGCCTCACACACACAAGGAGAAGACATACTGGGATGAGATAGCTCAATGGCCTTTGTCAAAAGTTTCTCCCAACAGAAAACAGGCAGTGGTGCTAAAAGATCCAGAGCAACTCAGGCTGCTCCCAGCTCCTATCCAGCAGTCCCCTGGAGGCCAGCCTCTTATTTTAAAACAAATCCTTTGAAGAGGTCCTTTTTCCTTCCAACAAAAGCACCCAATTACTTCTTCCCATCAGAAATATTGAGACTCGGGGCGCCTGGGTGGCTCAGTCATTAAGCGTCTGCCTTCGGCTCAGGTCGTGATCTCGGGGTCCAGGGATCAAGCCCCGCATTGGGCTCCCTGCTCAGTGGGGAGTCTGCTTCTCCCTCTCCCTCCCTGTTCCCTCTCTCGCTGTCTCTCTCTGTCAAATAAATAAATAAAGTCTTTAAAAAAAAAAAAAAAGAAATATTGAGACTCTAAGATATGTTGTTAGGGGAAAAAAGCTGGGTGTGGGACAGTATGTAAGTAGGTGGACTCTTATTTGTGATGTTAAAAGTCACCATAATAAAGGATGTGTAGGTTAGCTCTGGACAGAAACAAAGACACTGGCAGGATGGGGTGGGGGACAGGAGGCAGATAGACACTTTGCTTTTACTGTGTTTTATTATCAGGTTTCTGTATTACTTAATCAAAATAAGGAATTAAAAAAAAATTAATTCCCAGGCTCTGAGGAGGCAGATTGTTTCCCAGGCAAGTCCCCAAGCATGGGGGCTCATAGGCCTTCCTCAGCTTCAGTGCAACCATGTGCTGTGGCCCCAGGCTCCAGCCTGTACACAGAGCACACAGGCAGGAAGACACCTGGGAGCCTGTGGAGGCTGGGGGCCTGGAGAGCCAAGCTGCACCTGAGTGGATTCAAGTCCAGATGTCCATTCAGCCCTTGCATAGCTCTGTTGGAGAATCAAGATCCCAGGAGAGGAAGTCCCGTTGACCAGTCGCTGGTCTGGTATCCACCCTAGGCTGCATCAGGGTGACAATGGGAAGGGCTGGGGCTATGAGCGGGCATCCTGCACATGCCTGGGATCACCCCTACTAGGGCTGCCCACAGTGGGGAGGCTTCATTCACTTCACTGGGTGCTGCTGGGTGCCAGGCTGCCACAAATGGCCGAACATTCCCCACAGGGATGATGGAACACAATGCACTTGAAACTACAGGGTAAACAAATGGCATGGTGGATGGGCAGATCAAAGGAAGCAGGAGAGTGAGTAACGGGCCACAGGACATGGCATGCATTCCCCACTGACAGAGTCCCCTCTGAGACAAAGAAATCCTGGGTCTTGAACTGTGCGGCTATTCTGGACAAAAGTTACACTTTCAGAGGCAATTAATGGGATTTGGTTGTATGACTCATGTTATGAGCCCACTGGGGTGAAAACCTCAGAGTGCCTGAGACTGTTCCTTGGCCCTTCGCAGGGACCAGAGAGCTCCGTGGAAAGCTCCGCAGCCCGAGAATGTTGGAGGTGGGTCGGTAGATCCCAGCACATTCCTGAACTCTCTGGCAAAATGGCCTATTTCTTGGCAAACTTGGGGCACCCTGCAGTCTATGAAAAGACATTTTTCTTTCATGAAAATGTTAAAATAATTGGAGCTGAGTGACACAAATCTAGCATGAGAATTCCTGCCATGAGTCCTGAAGCTCAGGCTGCCAAATACCAGTGTTCTTACTCGCTTCATCAATATTAAACAATGACTTACTCCAATGAATAGAGAAGATTAAATACAGCTTCATAGGATTTCTTTTTATTACATTAAAATCCATATTTTAGAATAGCTAATAGGCTTAGAATACACCTCACAATTGTTATCAATAAAATATTAACTTCAACCACTCTGAGACAGGCAAGGGGGCTTTCTGTGACAGTTGATACCAAAAGGTCAAAGGCCTTACAAAAAACTATTCCTAGCCCCATAGACTAAGAGAAAGGAGCCGGTCATGCCTGACTTCCCCTGGTGGTTAGCCTTTCGAGATGAGGTCCCTATTTTAACTTCAAAACAGTTCTTGGTTCCTTCTGTGAGTAGCTTGTTTTGTTCTATGTGACTGAGAACAGAGGGGTAGAGATGTCTCTAACCTCTGGCAGGGGACCTTCCGGCCCTCAACCCAGGCCTCTCTCCCCAAGAGGGTGACCAACTGTTCCAGTTTGCCCAGGAGTAAGGGAGTTCCCAGAGCACAGGACTTTCAAAGCTAAAACCAGAAAAGTCTGGGGCAAACTGGGACAAAGTTGCTCAACCTACTCCTTGCTCATTAGGTCCTTTCATAGCTGTCTCCTCGATGCAGATCCAGAGGAGAGGGAGGGGGAGTGTGGTCCTGGCAAGAACAGTCAAATAATAATAATTTCTCCCACATGGTCATCCACTTACCCCAGACTCTGTGCCAAGAGCTTTTCATACATTATCTCATCTCATACTTTCCACAAATGTTTTCCCCATGAGACAGGTTAAGTGACTTCTGCAGGGCCACCCAGCCAATATATGGAGAGGCAGGAATGGGGACACAGGTGTACCTCATGTGAAAGGTACACTGGAAACAACATGAATATAAACCAAACAATCATTCTTCAGTCTCTTATATACCTGGTCATTTAAAATTTTTCCTTGAGAAACTCTAAAATGCTTTGAAACACTGTACTCTCTCAAAATTTAACTCTATTTTATCATAAGTCTAAATTGCTCTCTCTCTCTCTCTATATATATATATGTTCTTTTTTAAAAAGATTTATTTATTTATTTGAGAGAGAGAGAGAGAGAGTGTGTGTGTGTGTGTGTACGCGTGCATGGTGGGGAGGGGCAAAGGGAGAGAGAGAATCTCAAGGAGATTCCGCACTCAGCACAGAGCCCCACACAGGGCTCGATCTCACTACCCTGAGATCAGGATCTGAGATGAAGCCATGAAGCCAAGAGTCGGATGCTTAACTGAGCCACCCAGGAGCCCCTAAATATATGTAATTTCTGATACACTGTAAATTTTAAACAAAACTGGCACATCACTCTTTAAAATGTATGCAATGATAGGAATGCAAAATAGCACAAACCTTGTGAAGGGAAATTAAGTAATATCTAGCAAAATTACATAACTGTTTCCCCTTTACTCAGCAATCCTACTTCTAGGAATCTATCCCAAAGAAACACTAGCAAAACCAAAATGACATATTGTAAGACTCTTCACTGAAGCATTGTTTATAGCAGCAATAGAGGAAACCCACATTTTTGGCTATCAGGGACTGGTTTAATAAGCCATAGCATGTCAACACAATGGAGTTCTATGCAGCTATAAAAAGGAATAAGGAGATTTTCTGCATTCTTGGTAAAATCTACAGGGCATATATTGTTATGTGAAAAAGGCAATGTGTAGAATCATATGTATTTATAATACACTATTTTTTATGTGAACTGGGGGAATATAAATAAGTAAATAAATAAATTCATATTTGTCTGCATTTCAAGACAAAGGCAACAACAGTTGAAGAGGAAATGAAAAGTTTCCCACATGGGGGAGTGTAAAAGAATCAGGAAAGGACAATGAAAGCTGAATTTATCTGAATTTACCTTACTTTATAGTTTTGACTTTGGAACCATGTAGATGTTTTAATTAAATAATTAAATAAAATTAAAGAATTTTCAAAAATGAAAATATAAAGAATTGAAGAAAATTAGAACAAAAGAAAATACACATAAAAACTGAATACAAAATAAGACAAATGAACCTAACTGAATATCAAGTTGGTGGCTTAACCATACAGAGAATTATTAGAGTGACTTTAAAATACAGTTTGGCTGAGTATTCCAAGTAAGACGTATGCTAAATAAACTGCAAAGAAATCTTAAGTTGATTAGTTCAGTAATCATGTCGTGGTGATAGTATTAGTAATATTATTTTGAAACTATTATACAGTAGGAAAAAATCAGTAATTATGTTAGTGTTAATAGGAATCAAAATTTTTGGTATAAGAGAAAAGAGATACAAATACAACATTTTAAATTTAAGTCAAATTCTGTAATCTTAAAGTTTATTCTGAAATATTAATATTGGCTCATAATTTATGTTTATATTTTAAAGCAAATACCTATTTCCTAACTGTCCTCTGCAAAGACCTAGAAGCAATGATCCATCCAGTAGCAATGAGCACTTTTAGCACTCAAGTTATAGTCTCTAGTTACAATCGCCCAATAAAGAACTTCTTGGAGAAATGTCTGAAGGGCTGAAGCAGGAAATTTACAAGGTGAGCCTGCACCACTCTGTCAAACTAGAAAGCAAGGATGCTACACAAGAGTACTGGGGTCATGCCAAAAGATCACAGGAATAAAGTACCACCAGCCAGAGATGGGACAATTTAAGCATCAAAGAGAATAATGACTGCAATGGAATGAAATACATCAAATACATTACAAATAATTGAGCCCACGCATAATAATACAAAAACAAAAACACTGCCTGGCACAGCCATGGCCCTAAGCATCCCTGCATGTTCTTGCTGGAATGCAAAGAATGCCAGACCCTGATCATTCTATATCCAGGCCATTTATCAGGGTTATGCTAGCAGCAAGTAACTTTAGGGGGATGTGTAGTTCTCCCTCCAGGACAAAGGTGACTCCTTACTGCGATACAAGCCCCCTGCATGAACAGCATCCACTTGGGTCACTCCGTGTCGCCCCAAGGGACTTGGGACAAGGGAACTGAAGTCATGTTGCTTGCCATGCCATGAGTAATAAAGTCCTTAAGCTGGCATCCATGAGACTGTGGCAGGCTAACTTGGTGAGTTTTCATAAGATCTTAGACACCCACCTCACTGGTCACCTTTGGCAGCTATTAGAACACCAGCTCATTATTTTGAAAATTGGTGAAAAGAAAGTGTAATTCCCGCACAAACCATATTCCAGGGTAACTAAATAGTTGCTGTAGGAAAGTTCTTTATCAGAGAATTTTAGCTAATAAATTCAGAAGAGGTGGACAGAATTTGAAAATCACCATTTTGCACATCCCAACGTAATAATGTATTTAGGCAATGTTCATTAATGGCTGCCTTTTAAAACCACTAGCTAGAACGTTGACAGAAAACTCCAGCGCACCAATCTATAATGAATGTCTCACAGAAACAGAGACAACAGATATTATGTGACTCATGCTGTGATAAAATAAGAAATTATGCATTTATGAAATATTCTTATAGAAAATTGCCCATGGTCTGATTTAACCTTCAGACTTAACTACCTTTCACAGGAAAGACAGGAAATAGAGAAACATGTGAATGATACCAAGAGGGTACAAACAACAAAGTCTAGAATATTGCAAACTCTATAGAACAGATGCCTTGGTTTCTCCAATAAATAAATGACCAGGAAAAAAAAAAGAGGTAGAACTGCTAGATATTGCAGGACTTAAGAGACATGTGAACCAAATGCAATCAATGTGTGAACTCTGGGTCCTGATTTAAACAACCGATCTGTAAAAAGCCTTTCATGAGACAACTGGAGAATTTAAACAAGATGGGATACTTGATGATATTAAGGAATAATTGTTAACTTCCAGGTGTTAGGAGTCCTTCTTAGAGACTGAAGTATTCACAGATGAAATGTTATGAGTCTGAGATTTGCTTTAAAATAATCTGGTGGCCAGAGGCAGGGGGAAGAAGGGAGGAGGGGTTGGAGATGAAACAAGAACTGTCATGTGTTCATTATTAAAGCAGGTCATGGGCACATGGAGATTTTACTATTTTCTTTAGTTTTGTGATTAAAAATTTCCATTAGTAAAAAAGTATTTTTAAGCAAAATGGTATTATTCTTGGGCTTCTTAAATAATGTAACTAATGAAATCCAAATACATAGTAATTATGTATTTGACAGAATTAGAACAGTACATGGAATCTGAGAAGAAGGAATTAATCATATTGAAATGAAGCTGCTTTTCTAAAGGTTGTGAGTAGAATCCTAAACAGCATGCAGGAAGATTTTGTCCCAAGCCCGTACTTAAGTAGACAGTCTGCTTTTAAATTTATTTTCTGGAAATTCTTAGCACAAAAAAGTAAAAATACTATCAATTATGTTAAAGACATCAGATTTTTAGATATCAAAAAGGGGTCCGGGGCGCTGGGTGGCTCAGTCGTTAAGCATCTGCCTTCGGCTCAGGTACTGATCCCAGGGTCCTGGGATCGAACCCCGCATCGGGCTCCCTGCTCCTCCCTCTCCCTCTCCCCCTGCTTGTGTTCCCTCTCTCGCTGTCTCTCTCTCTGTCAAATAAAAATTAAAAAAAATAAAAAGGGTCCACACATTTGGAAAGCTTGGAACCCACTGGACTGGGAGCAGGCAGGAACGTCCCCTCACAGATATTGTTCCAGCTTTCTCTACCCGAGCCTCCCATCCCATCCCTGAATCCACTAGGTACCATTATTCTGTCTCTCAGGCTGTGTCATAAACCTGTCTTTGGGCCCTCTTGGGTCCAGCTTGCTCACGTTGGTCCTTCTCCCTTCTGTCTCTGTTTGCCCGTCGCTCTCTAACTCTTGTGTCCGAGCCTGTAGTCCTTGGTATGTGACATAGTATGGGAAGGGCAAAGCCCCTGGCCCTAACGTAAATCTGCCCACAAGGAGGCAATCCCAGTCCTCCCAGACTACAGGGACGGGCTATGATTTTTGACCTCTTCCTCCCCACAGGTCCTCCCTGCCATCTTTACTTTTCCTCCTTTGAGTCTCCAGATAGACTTCCTTCACGACCCCTACCCAGAAAGGCAGACTCCTGTGTGTTCCTGAGGGCCCAATAGCCAGCCCACAACAGCCTTCCTGGGAAGCTTGCCAGGCTGGAGCCACTTGAGCCCTCCCAGTGCTCTTCAGGCTCTGCTCCTGATGAAGAAAGAATGAAGAATTGCACGTGGAATGGGGAGGGACAGAGGGGAGGGTCAGCATAAGACAGCATGTGGTAGAGGAGAAGGATGGGCTTAAAAGCCTCCTAGGAGGGTACAGTCTGCTAGTACTCAAAGAGTAAAAGATGAGTCCAGAAGACAATGAGCAGAACTGTGGTCAGCAGGCCCTCACTCAGAGACTGTTAGTGTGCTAGGGCAAAGATGGGGGGCAGGGAGGTAGGACTCCTAAACTAAGAAGGAGGAGAGACAACTTGGGAGAAGAGAGCCAGTCAGTTACTGATTCATTATTCAGGAAGTGGATGTTATGAGAGACCCTGGCTGAGTTGCAGTGCCTGAGATACAGTCCTACAGCTAAAGCCTCCCTATTTAGAAGATGTTACAGAACTAGATGCCTGAGGGACCCTCAAAAGGGCTCAGGGCTAGGGGACCTTCATCAGGGCTCAAGGCCTGGGGGATCCCCATCAGAGCTCAGGGCTCCTCAGAGCTGGCCCCAAGAGCTCCATTGTTTGCAGGAAGCCACCTGTCAGTGGTTCAGCGTTTCTAAACCTTTGATAACAAGGCCATAGACCCCTCTCCCAGCAATGAAGCTTCTGTCTAGGAAAGTTTGGCTGGAAGTACAGTGATAACAGGCCAGGTGAGAAGAAACGAAGGGCTTCCCCGGGACTCTTGCCTGTGGCAAACAGCTGGGCCAGCTGTGCCCCTGCAGAGAGGAGGAGCCATCAAATAGGAAATCCCCCCAGGGTACCTGGGTGGCTCAGATGGTTAAGTGTCTGCCTTTGGCTCAGGTCATGATCTCCAGGTCCTGGGATAGAGCCCCATGTCAGGCTCCCAGCTCAACGGGAAGTCTTCTTCTCCCTCTCCCTCTGCCTCTCGCCCTGCTTGTGCTCTCTCTCTCTCTTTCTCCCTCTCAAATGAATAAATAAAATCTTAAAGAAAAAAAAGGAAATCCCCCCAGATGAGGGACTGAGTAAAAAAGTTGGTAGAGCTCTGCCCTGGAGAGGCTCTGATGCTTTGACCCTCCCACAGCCACCCCCAAAGTGGCAATAACCCCAGTGTGCCAGCATAGGCAGGGAGGATGAGATCTCGAGGAGCACCAGGTCCCCAAGAAAGAGCCCCCGTGAGTCCAGCTACCCAATAAATCTCTCTCTCAGGGACACTTAGAACCACACGTGAACTCCTAGCATATCTCTGACCCTCTCCTTACCTTCTACTTCTGGTTTCTCTAGGGCAGAGTGGGTCAGTTTGGGTCACTTTGGGTCAGTTTGGTTTCAAATTAGATACTGATCTTGAAAAAATAACTTAACCTCTCTGAGCCTATAAAATGCTTGTTCTATAAAACAAGGATGGAAATTCTGACTGCCTCAGAGATTCGAGGTGAGGGATATAAGAAAGGCCCCCAACTTGGCCTGGCACCCAGAAAGGGCTTGATACCAGGAGAGTGTCATTAACATCAATGTGGGCCCTAACATGTTACCTGCAGTAGAAGGGGAGCCATCTTTAGGGAGGGGGAGTTGGTCCATCTGTCTCCCTGTGACTGGGCAACCAGAGTGCTGGTTCCTGTTAGGCAGGTGGTGAGGGGAAAGTTTTACTTGTCATGGGAACTGCCCTGCCCAAGACTCCCTTTGAGGCTGAGTAAGAAGTCTGTCTGAGTGAGGTGAAGTTTGGGGGCAGTTACAGAACCCACTGAGTCATAGCCCTGGCTTCTATAACACTTCCAACGCTTGGAGGCTATGAGGGAGACACGGCAAATATCACGGTCCCCTTGCTCAGGAGTGTTAGAGGGCATGAAGGTAAATACTGAGTTCTGTGGGAAGGACTCATGCTCGAAGGCTGACAGGTCTGTGTGCAAGTCCAGGTTTAGCCTCTTCGCTGCGTGGCTGAGACAAAACTGAATCCCTCTGAGCCTCAGTTTGTTCATCTCTAAAATGGAAGTAATGATACTGACCTCACACAGCACTGCTGCACACAACAAGGGACCATGCATGCAACATGCCCAGCACAGCTTGGGCCATACAGTGGATGCTTAACACCCATTAGGACCCCTTTGCCTCCCCTTCTGCTAGGGGTGAGACAACCACAACTCGGGGCCTGGCTTCCAGCCAAGGGTGCTGACTCACATAGGATGGCTGGGAAACACCAGTAGAGGTGGAGTAAGAAGTGGGAGACAGTACTTGCCTTATCAGAACTGTTGGAGGGGAAATCCTCTGAGTCTCCATTCCTAAAGAAATCAGTGAAGACTTATTCCTGAGAAAGTGGGTTGTGGTTTTCCCTGGAAGCCTTCCCTGACTGCCTGTCATCCCCCCAGGGTTGTGTGGGTACCCTCCTCACAGCTCTACAGCTCCAGTGCTTGCCGCACTGGCCATTTACATGTCTGTCTCTCCACCAGATGATGAGCGCTGCAAGGGCAGGGCTGGGTCTTGTTCATCACTGCATCCCCGGCACCCAGCACAAGGGTCCTTACAGTGCCACCTCTGGGCCCCAAACAGGAATGAGAACACTCAAACACCAGGTTGGACCCTGTCCTCCAGATGGCACAGAGATACCCTTCTCTCTCAGAAGCCTCTTGGACACTAGGACCATCTAGACATGATACATGGCTCATTAAGAAATCAGCCAACTTCGGGTGCCTGGGTGGCTTAGTCGGTTAAGCATCTGACTCTTGATTTTGGCTCAGGTCATGATCTCAGGGTCATGAGATTAAGCCCCAGGTCAAGCTCCGCATTTAGCAGGGAGTCTGCTTGAGATTCTCTCTCTCCCTCTCCCTCTGCCCCTCCCCCACCCCAAAAAGAAATAAACAGATCTTAAGAAAGAAAGAAAGAGAAAGAAAGGAAAAATAAATAAATAGATAAATAAATAAATCAGCCAACTTGGATAGGCTGACCTTGCTAGGTCTCCCCAGCCTTTCCAGCTCACCGGTCTGGCCTTTGAGATTGGCATGTGTGCAGTAGCAAGTCCCTGTTATCTCAGGGAGGGAACGGGAGTTTGGGCTGGGCAAGAACACACTTCCTGGAGGGCAGGGCAACCCCACAATGGGAGTGGGCAGCTACCCTCACCTGCCCCCAACAACTCAAGCAACTTCCGGCTGAGCTACTATGCTTCCTGTAGTCCACTCCCTGAAGAGGGGAGTGTCTGAACAGTGAGATGCGGGGTTTCATTAAGCCTCCTCAGCCTGGACTAGTAGGCTATTGTAAGGTCTTTGACTTTTACTCTGAATGAAATGGGAACCACTAGAGGGTTTTGAACCTGAGAGTGATATGCTCTGAATTACCTTTTAACAGGATCAATCTGGCTTCTGAATAGCCTGAAGTAGGGGCAGAGCTGGAAGTGTGAGATCACTTACAGAAACTTGATACTGACCTTCAGTGTGCACTTCCCAAGAGCCAAGGCTTTATCCTTACACAAAGAAACAAAGCAAAGCAAAACAAAAAAATCAAAAAACAAACTATGAAGTAGGTATAATTATAATCATGCTCTTTATATCAATCAGAAAACTGAGACAAAGAGGTTAGATAACTGCCCAAACATACACAGTAAGTAACTGGTAAAGTCAAGATTTGAACCCAGGCATTCTGGCTCTAGAGTCTACGCATTTAACTAGCTCACTATATAGAGTATGTAAGAGGTCATCTGACTCTGGATGTATTTCAAAGGAAGAATCATAAGATCTAATAATGGCATTACGTGGGAAATAAAAAAAGAAACCAAGAATGATCCTAAGATGTATTTCTTACCACTTCTATTCAACATAATATTGGAGGTACTAGCCTAGGTAATAAGGCAAGAAAAATAAATAAAAGTATAAGGATTGGAAAGGAAAAAGCAAAACTATCTTTATTTTGTAGACAACATGCTCATATATGTTAAAAATCTTAAGGAATCTACCAAAAGAAGTTACTAGAAGCAATAAGAGAATTTAGAAAGGTTGCAGGACACAAGGTCAGTATATAAAAATCAATTTTATTTCTATATACCAGCAATGAATTGAAAAATGAAATTATTAAAAATACCAATTATAATAGTATCGAAACATGAAATAGAGATAAATTTCACAAAATATGAACACATCCTGTTTACTAAAAATTACAAAATATTATTAAAAGAAACTAAAGAAAACCTTTAAAAAAATAAGAGAGATATACCATGTACATGGGTTGGAAGACCTACATTGTTAAGATGTCAATTCTCCTTTAGTTTGAACTATAGACTTAGTACTATTCCAATCAAAATTCCAGCAGGTTGTTCTGACAGAAATAGACAAACTTATACTAAAATTTATATGGAAATACTAAGGATGTAAAAAGTCAAAATAATCTTGAAAGAGAAGAACAAATTTGGAGAACTTATATTTTACCTGATTTTCAGATATACTAGAAAGCTATAGTAATCAAGAAAATGTGGTATAGATTAAGATCAATGAAATAGATTAGATAGTATAGAAATAACCCCATTCATATATGGTCCACTAATATTCCACAAAGGATATCATCTTTTCAACAAATGATGCTAGAACAATTGAATATCTGTAAAGGGAAAAAAAAAAACCCTCAATTCTTACCTTACATCATATACAAAAATTAATTTGAACTGGAGCATGGACCTAAATGTAAAAGCCAAAACTATAAAATTTCTAGAATAAAATATAGGATTAAATCTTTGTGACCTAGGGACAAGCAAAGTTTTTTTTTTTTAAAGATTCTATTTATTTATTTTATATTTTATAAAAAGAGAGAGAACGAGCAGGGGGAGGGGCAGATGGAGAGGGAGAAGCAGACTCCCCATGGAGCAGGGAGCCCAATGCAGGGCTTGATCCCAGGACCCTGGGATCATGACCTGAGCTGAAGGCAGACACTTAACTGACTGAGCCACCCAGGCACCCCCAAGCAAAGATTTCTTAAACAGGATACAGAAAACACTAACCATAAAAGAAAAAGTGACCACTTAGATTTCATAAAAATTAAAAACCTCTGCTCTGCAACAGATACTATTGAGAAAATGAAAAAATAAGCTATAAACCAAGAGAAAATATTCATAATACGTATATTAGAAAAAGAATTTGTATCTAGAATATATAAAGAACTCTCACAACTCAACAGTAAGATGACAAAAAGGGGTGCCTGGGTGGCTCAGTCAATTGAGCATCTGACTCTTGATTTCAGCTTGGATCATGATCTTGGGGTTGTGGGATCGGGCCTCGCACTGGGCTCTACACTGGGCGTGGGCCTGTTTGGAATTCTCTCTCTCTCTCTCTGCCCCTCCCCCCACTCGCATGCTCTCTCTCTCTCTCTCTTAAAAAAGAAAAAATAGTAAGATCACAACCCAATTTTTAAAAAAATGGGCAAAAGATTTAAATAGATACTTTATAAAAGAAAACTTATGAATGACCAATAAGCACATGAAAGGATGCTCAAGCCATCAGTGAATAATGGATTAAAACAACAATGAGAAACCACTATATATGCAATGAGCCAAAAGAATGGTTAAAATTTAAAAACTGACAACACAAAATGTTGGTGAGAATGTGGAGAAACCAAAACTCTCAGACATTGCTCATACATCACGGGAATGTAAAATGGTAAAAAAAAAACAGTTTTACAGTTTCTTGTAATGTAAAACACATACTTGCCATATGATCTAGCAATTCCACTCCTAGGTTTTAAGAGAAATAAAAACATATGTCCACAAAAAACTTGTACACAAATATTCATGAAGCTGTATTCATAATAGGCCCCAAACTCCAAACAACCCAGATATCCTCAACAGATGAATGGGTAAACAAATTGTAGTATATGCACAACATAGAATATTACTCAGCAATCAAAATGGACCAAATCCCTAAAACATTATGCTGGGCAAA
>NC_138369.1:78105180-78111328 GCF_054177405.1 Leptonychotes weddellii
CAATCATTATTTTAATAAATGAAGAGGGGATGGATAAGGAAGTAATACCCCTCACCAGCTCTCCTTCTCAAACCAATCTTTCTGTGAAAGAGATAAAGCCCGGTGAGATCATTCTGACAAGGCCTGAACATATCCCAGGCCTCAATCCATATTAGATGTTATACTTGCAACAAAGAAGGCCCCCCTCCCCCCAGCTCGGTGGGCCCCCTCTCTGCTCTGGACGTGACCTAGTAAGCACACACATATCCTTGGCTTCTGCCTTCCTGCCCTGGTCTTCCTGACATTCTTGGGCCTCAGAAAGTGAGGGTGTGCTCTATGTCTCTTTATAGCTGCCCAGGGGACAGGAACGGGGGATGCCTGTGTCTCATGGGGCCTGAGGACAGACTGCTGATGTAATCTCTGCTGCTATTCTTCTCAGAGAACGACTGAGATTCTTTAGATGGTTCTAAATAACAAAGGGGACTTCCTCTTTGGATTATACTGTTTGTCCCAACATCAGAGGCCTCTGGACACAGAAGCTCCAGACCTCTGTCCCTTACCCTGCAAAACCACAAGGATGATTTGTTGGTCCACAGAGATAACAGCAGGGCAAAGAATAACGACTGTGGGGGTGTGCTCCCCAACTAGGCCGTGTTCCCAGAAAGGAGGAAGAGACAGAGGTCAGGGAGGCATGGAGCTAGAAGGAGCCATAGGATCTAGCCCTGCATTTTCCAAGTGTGATATGTGGGATCACTGGAGGTAGGCTAGGACACATACTGTTGTTCAAAGCATATGTATTGATTTTTATGGACACTTCTTATTCATGTCAGGTTTTCCATTTATCATAGGCATATCTGAAGTTGCCTTTTAAAATAATTGCACTTAAGGGTTTTATTTTTTTTTTAAATAGGTCTTTTTAAAGGAGAGTGTTAAGTAAATAATGGAACAAATCTATACAAATATAGCCCAACAAACAGATAATATGTAAATAACTGAAATTTAGAGATCATTGATATACCAACACTCCATCTGACAGATTAGGAAACAGAGACCTTCTGGGGTCCCACAGAAGTTTTTTTTTTTTAAAGATTTTATTTATTTATTTGAGAGAGAGAGGGAGAGTGAGAGGGAGAAGCAGACTCCCCGCTGAGCAGGGAGCCCGATGCGGGACTCGATCCCAGGACCCTGGGATCATGACCTGAGCCAAAGGCAGACGCTTCACTGATTGAGCTAGCCAGGCGCCCCCACAGAAGTTTTAATAAGCAAAATTCTTAGTAGCAAAAACAGCAGCACCTAGGAACCCTGATCCATGGAGATGGGAGGCAAAGAGGGTACGGGAAGCAGTGTTGAGCTGGTCAAAGGTCACAGGAGGGGCTCAGACCTTGTCAGGCACTGCTAATTTCAGGGCTCCCTCCAAGACCCCCAGAGCATTTCCTAGGTCTTTGGAAACCTGACCCTTGGCACCCGTGGCTGCTCTCTAGTAAACATGTGTTAGCCACAAAAGAAAAAGGCCTTACCCTCATGCTTCTATCTCTAGTTGCCAACCCTGGCATTGCTGAGCCAAACCCTAGGCCGGCAGGGGCAAGGAAAGGAGCTGCTTACCCTGTATGCCAGGAACCCCCCCCCCAACCTGGCATCAGGACCCTTGTATTATTGTGCCAAAAATAACAGGAGAGCAGCTGTGTCCCCAGCTCCAGGCCAGGCCCCGACAGGCACTTGCTCATTGAGTCCTCCTGATACCCCATTTGAGGTGGGCCCCATGACTACCCGCCTTTAGAGATGAGGAAACCAAGTCTCAGAAATGTTCAGCACTTGTACAAAGTGCAAGTACAGCCAGTAGGTGGCAGAGCAGGGAACAGAACCCTGTGCTGTCTGGGCTGCCCATCTCAGCCTCCTCTAACTGCATCTTGGAGCCCGGAGTTCAGGGCACCCAGGGCCATTCCCTGGTGATGCCAGCCACCCTCCCCAGCAGCTCACGGTTTTGTTTTGTTTTAAGGTTGAAATGACTCAGGAGTGTTTGCTGCACCTGCTCATCCAAGGGCTAAGAACTATACTCTCCTTTTACAAATGAAGAAACTGAGGCTCAGAATGATGAAGGGATTAGTCTGGGGTCATATATCTGGTGAGGCCTGGGATTCAAAGCCAATACAGAAAGCTCTCCCCCAATCTCCAGAGTCCCTAGGAGGAGGGGGACTCTTGCTCAGGGTGAGGATCACATACTGATGAGAGAAAGCAGTGCCCCCTTTGAGGTACCCACTCTCTGCTTCCTCAATTTCTGAGGCCCAGTACTATGGGGGACCACCCCAGGTCAACCCTACTTTTTTGGACTTACATTCTAAAGAATCTCAAGTCCTGAAGAAAATAGAGCATCCCCAGGCAGAGGGCCTATGAAGATAGTAAGACCTCTCAGACTACTAGATAGTCCACCCAGGGAGAAGGCTGTTTCCATGAGGCAACAAAAGGCCCAGAGTGGAGTCATCCTGGCCTGGGTTTGAATTCCAGCTGAGACATTCACCCACTGTGTGTCCGTAGCCATGTTAATCAATCTCTCTTTGCCAATAAACATTAGGGTAATAATACCAACTTCAGAGGGTAGATACAAAATAGGTGCCCCCTCTAGCATAGCTCCTGGAACACAGTAACTGCTCAATAAACCAATAGTAATAGCAGTCATTGCAGTAACTGTACTAGGGTTAGTCATTCAACTTTTTTTGCTTTCATAGCCTCCTGATCTCCTGATCCTATACCTTCATTCAATTCCTAATTGGTATCCTAGCTATCTCTGAACATTTTCTTTTTTTGCTCTACTATCTTTGTTTATGCTTTATCTTTTCCTGAAAAACCATCCCTTTCTCTTTCTGTGTGTCTAAATTTTATCCACCCTTCTGGTACATCTCCTTAACAGGTCTTCCCTAGGGAAGAAACTGAGCTGAAATTAAGCAGTCATTAGTCAGGCAAGGTATGAGGAACCAAAACCAGGGCCTCCAGCTCTGGAAGAATCTAAGATCTGGGGATAAAGGTACACACTCCATGACCTTCAACTTACCACTTACCCATCTGCCTACCTTCCATCCACCCCACCATCTATATCATACCCACCCATCTGCCTACTTTTCCAACCTGTATTATTCAGAATAGGGTACCTGCTCTAATAGTGCCAAATCTCATCTGTCCTTTGTTCTCTTTTCTCTCTCTTTTTGCCTACTTTTGGATCAATTTAGAATTTTTTATCTCCTTCTCCTTTGTTGACTTATAAGCAACAACTCTATGCTGTTTTAGTTGTTGCTTTAGAGTTTAGAGCATACATATAATACTTGTCACGGTCTACTTTCAAATGATGTCATACCACATCAAGATATTTTCACTAGGTAAAAAATTCTAGGGTGACAATTTTTATTTTTTAGTACTTTAAAGATGTTGTTAGATTATTTCTGGTTTGTATTTATTGCAATGAGAAATATACATCTTTTTTTCCCTCTTTAACTTTTAAGATTTTCTCTTTATCTCTTGTTTTAAGCAATTTATGGAATACTTTAGTGTACTTTTCTTCAGTTTTCTTCTGCATGGGGTTTGCTGAGTTTCTTGAATATCTGAGTTCATTGTTTTTATCTAGTTTGGAAAATAAAAGACCAAAAAAGAAAAAAAAAGCAGAACTACCATATGATCCAGTAATCCTACTTCTAGGTATATATCCACACATAGTGGAACATTATTCAGCCATGATATAGAAGGAAATCCTGCCATTTGAGACAACATGGATGGACCTTGAAGGTGTTATACTAAGTGAAATAAGTCAGGCAGAGAAAGACAAATAGTGTATGACCTTTCATATATGGAATCTAAAAAAAGCCAGAATGGTGGTTACCAGAGGCTGGTGGGTGGGGGGAATGGGGAGATGTTGGCCAAAGGTTACAAACTTCTAGTTTCAAGATAAGTCCTGGGGACCTAATGTACGGCATGGTGATTATAGTTGACAATACTGCATGATATACTTGAAAGTTACTAAGACAGCAGATCTTAAATGTTCTTAGCACAAAAAAAGAAATGGTGACCGGGCGCCTGGGTGGCTCAGTTGGTTAAGCGACTGCCTTCAGCTCAGGTCGTGATCCTGGAGTCCCGGGATTGAGTCCCACGTCAGGCTCCCTGCTCAGCAGGGAGTCTGCCTCTCTCTCTGACCCTCCCCCCTCTCATGCTCTCTATCTCATTCTCTCTCTCAAATAAATAAATAAAATCTTTAAAAAAAAAAAAAAAAAGAAATGGTGACCATATGATGGAGGTGTTAGCTAATTCCATACTGGTAATCATTTGCAATATACATTTTTGTGTATACACTTATGTGATACACTTATGTGTATCAAAACAACACACTGTAAACAGCACATTAAACTTATACAATGTTATATGTTAACTGTATCTCAATAAAGCTGAAAAAAAATGTTTTTTCACCTCTTCTCTCCCCTCTCCTCTCCTTCAGGGACTCCAGTTACACGTATATTAGCATGCCTGATGCTGTCCCACAGTCCGCTGATACTTTGTTTGGAGTATTTCTTCTCCTTGTGTTTTATTTTGGGTCGTTTCTATTGCTCTGTCTTCAAATTCACGAATCTTGTCTTCCCCAATATCTGCCTTGTGTAACGTCCAGTGTATTTTTTACATCTCAGGCATTGTAGTTTTCATGGCTATAAATTCAATTTGAGTATTCTTTATATCTTCTTTGTCTACTTAACATGTTCAATCTTTCATCTATCTTCCTGAGCATATGGATCATAGTTCCAGTAACTGTGTTAAGATCCCAACCTACTGATTCTATTATCTATGTAATCTCTGGGTTAGTTTCTGTTGATTGATTATTCTCTTCATTGTGGATATCTTTCTGATGCTTTGCAGACCTGGCAATCTTTGAGAGTATGCCAGACATTTTGGAATTTTACCCTGTTGGGTGCCAGATGTTTTTGTATTCCTCTGTTTTGATGTTTTGATTATTGTTGGGCATGATTAGGTTACTTGGAACCAGTTTAATTCTCTTAGGTCTTGGTTTTGAGCTTTGTTAGATAGGTAGTGTTTAGTCTGGGGCTACTTTTCCCCCACTACTGAAGCAAACTCTCCTGTATATTCTATCTGATGCCCTGTGAATGATGAAATTTTCCTCTCTGGGTGGTGGGAATTATGTCTGTCCCTGTGTGCACTACAGGGATTTTCCCTCTGGCCCTTTTCGGGAGATACTTTCCCCTGCCTTATGAAATTTCCTCATACACGTGCATGGCCAGTACTCAGCTGAACACTCCAGGGACGTTCTCTAGATTTCTAGAGTTCTCTGTGCAACTGCTCCTTACTGATGATCTGCCTAGCAAAGTCAAGCCACTCTGGCCTCCCAGCTCTATCACCTTAACTTGAGGAGACTGCTAAGCTCTCCCTGGGTCTTCCCCTCCAGGCATCAGGCTGGGGCCATCACAGGGTGCATCTAATTTGCTTCCCATCCATCAGGGATCACCTTCCTTCATTGCCTAATATCCATTCACTTAATGACATTGTTTTATATATTTGTCTAATATTTTAGTTGTTTTGGGTAGAAGTAAATCTGGTCCATTAATCCACTTTGGTCAGAATCAGAAGTTGCGAATGTTTGCCTTTTGATATTGTAAATCTGAAATGTCTATTAGTCTTCCAACTTGTTCGGTTCAGTGTGTCCATTTCCTTGGAACCTGCAAATGGCTTGGCTGCTGACAGAGAAGACCAGGATGTTTGGCGTGTGGAGGAACACGGGGTCCGGCTTTCCTCCTGCTGCAGCACCACTACCGCTCTGACCGCTGCTTAGGTCTTGAACAGTCAAAACTGGTTTAGTCCAGGCTTGCTATAGCTTACAAACTAATTCCTACAGACACTTGCTACATTGCTAATCTATTTGCTTTCAGTTCCAGGTATTAATCATCACCAAAGTTCTTTCCTGGTCCTAGTACTCAAATCTCAAAGTGCTTTCTCACCCCCCTCCCTTGCCTCTCTCTCGATGTAAAGGCAGCTACCAGCCTACCAGCTACCAGCTTGAACAAAAAGGCCAAAATTAAGATTTTTTTTTTAGATTATTTATTTATTTATTTAACAGAGAGAGAGAGAGAGACAGGAGAGAGGGAACACAAGCAGGGGGAGTGGGAGAGGAAGAAGCAGGCTTCCC
>NC_138369.1:78111828-78138236 GCF_054177405.1 Leptonychotes weddellii
GCTTTCCCTCCCTTTAAGGTGCCAAATTTCTGGGATCTCTCAAATTTCCTTTCATTTCTACTTTTACACCAGCTGAGTCTTTCCTGAACACACATGATTCTTGGAATACCATGTCATCCCAGCCAATCACATCCACACAAACTAAGACCACACTCCCCAACTTTTGCCCTGGTACTGAGGACTCATTAGGTGTGTGGTCTTCCTCTCACATTTCAAAAAGCCATCATTTTATCAAATGATTTTTCTCTAACAACATGGATCTCTACTTCTCCAGCCCTCAATATAGCTTCCTCACTGCTTACCACCTATTCTAAGCCAATGCCACATATTGTACGATTTTATTTCAGCAACACTCCTCTTCCTTTCCCAATTTTTGTATCTGTCAGGATGGACCAATAGCTTCGACAAACCTAATCTCAGTGGCTTAATACAACAAAGCCTTTCCCCCCTATGCATGGAAACAAAACGAATGTTCCTGGTTGGTAGCCCTTCCATCTTGTAGCTCCCTCCTCCCTGTGCAGGCCTCTGCTGGGTCCTCTGCATTCAGATGAGGCAGGCAGATCTGCTCTGCAGGTAAGGACAGCAGCTGAGGAGTTCATGAGCGATGGAGCTGGGCCGGGAAGCGACTTTTCATTGGCCAGAACTAATCACATGGCCCCATCCAAAAGCAGGGGGCACAGGGAAATGCAGTCTTCCTGTGTGTCTGTGAGGAAGAGTAAATGGCTTGCTGACTTCTCAGCACTGTCCAAGTGCCTACCTTTACATCCACTACCTCCCTACGACTATCTACTCTCCCAGAGTACTGACCATCTCAAAGCCTGGGATGAGGTGGTGGCCAGGTGTGCCCCAGTGCTCTGTGGCAAGCTTGGCTGCCTCTGAGCTGGGAAGCCTTTCCTCTCCAAGTCTCTGGCTCTTTGTGGTCCCTTCTTTCCTACCCCTTGTACCATATAGTCCTGCCCTGTGTTCCTCATACCTATGTACATGCCTTTTTCCCACGTCACAGAAGAAAAATGAGTCTCAAACAGCAGGTGTGGCTCCCAAGTCACAAGTGGGGAAGTGTTTAGCTGAAGCAGAACCAGGCCTTTCATGCCCAGTTCTGCCTCTTAGTACTAGACCTGTTCTGTTGCCAGGCCAGAGCACAGAGCAAAGCAGAGAGGAGGGAAGTTGTTTAGACCCTGAGGGCTACAAGGAAGAGCCTCTGACCTTGGCCTCCCAGGTGCCCACTCTAGTCTGAAACGGAGCTGGGCATCCCCTCCTCCACGTAGAAGTCCATAGCCAGGCTTCTCCATGCAAGTGGGCCTCTGCTCATCGCATCCAGGACAGCCTTGACTAGAACACTTGGACTTCTCTACTTGTCACATTCCCATTATTCTGAGAACTGACCGCCCTGTTCCAGGCCTCCTGCTTCCCCACTTCATCCAGTACAAGTCAACAACATGCTAACATTGGAGGCTGCTACAGTCAATTTCATGGTGTTTCTGGATCCTGCTGGGGCAATGTCAGCACTGTGGCACAGTCCTGTGACTGACAGAATCTGTGTCCATCTCACTCTCCAGACTCTGAGACCCCCGGGGGGCAGAGACAGGCCTTACTGTCGCTCTACCTCCAGTACCTAATAAAGGGTCTGGCACTGGGTGCATGCTCAATAAATGAATGTGATTGAAAAAAATGGGTGACTCAGTGAATGAGGACACCCACACAGATAGGGCCTCAATTCCTCATCTGTGGAAGTTGCCTGTCTCCAGCCTTTAAAAGTGTGGAGAGAGCAGAACATGTCTGAGTGGCAGGAGACAATGTGGAAAAGGCAGGCAGCCCCTTAAGGCCAGGTTATGTGAGGCCCTGTATGGAGCAGGGGCTTCAGCTGCAATTGAGAAAAGCATCATGGGCCCTGCCCAAGCAGGAAGGTCTAGTGGCAGAACTGCTCTAATTAATACTTTTTCCCTTTGTGCTTTAGCATAGAGTCCTCTCTTAACCAGCAGGTCCTTGGCTACTAAACCATTGTCAAATTTACTGAGCACCTACCATACACCAGGCACTGTGTTGGGCACAGAGGATTCAACACAATCTGCACAGGCCCTACCCTCATGACCTTCCAGCTAATTGGCCAACAAATAATTAGCTGTCTGTCTACAGGGTGGTAACCTGCAAAACCATCTGTCCAAGAATGCCTCACCTTCACCTTTATCTTGAGTGACAAGGCAGGATTTTTATGTGGACAGGCAGGACAGGGTGGGTTCCCCAGCTTTCTTTCTTTTCATCCCCTTCCTGGGGCAGGGGTCAAACCTACTGGGACCCTGTCCCTTACCAAACTAGGCTAATGGGATAATAGGAGGTATTCTTGAGTAAGATAGGATAAAGGGAACAATAAAATGTACCTGCCACTTATCAGTCCTGCTTATCATCTCTCTTGTATCATGTGGTCTATTGCCAGAGCTGCACCATGAGGGCCTCCATCTCAGCAGTGGACAGGATCAGGACCAGTTCGGGAGGAGGAATGTACCTGGGGGATGCTGTGTAAGGATGAAAACTTATCTTATGGATGCATCTCTATGAGCCTGGCCCAGGAAGAGGGTGGGCCCTTCATCTCCTACTTCCTTGTATAAGACTACATACCCCCTTCCCCAGTCCAACCATTCATAAGTCTATCAGAGGAAAAACCTGAAGGGTCTGGTGGCCTGATGGCTGGAGTAAAAAGGCAGTGAGAATAGGTGGGCCTGAGGGAAGCACAGAGGGGACTGTGGGAATAGTGAGAACAAAGAGAGTGTAAGAAATGCATCCAATAAAAGCTTGGATGGGCGTAAGACAGCTTACCCCCAGCTGTTCTCAAAATGCCTTGGATGGGCAAAGGCTAATAGGCAACTCGGGAAAGATGAAAACTGCTTGGCATCATACTCTAGACTCCAAATGTGTACTTATCCCCTCAGGAGGCCCCACAGAAACGCATTCTTCTCTAAGTTTCCCAATGTTAAGGGCACAGCCAAGGAGTCACCAGAGTAGTTCTCTAGTGTCTGACCTATAAGTCCCTCAGTGCCATGATTAGACTGATCTGGAAACTTCTCACTGCTTGGGTTGTGCACAAGATGCCAAGAGCTCACAGGAACCACCTGAAAGCAAACTTCTCTAACCTGGGGGCCACCATCACAGGGACAACTGGTGTTCCCATCTCTCCTCTGGCACATGGAGCTGGGGCTCTTGTGCACCTGACCTAACGTATTTCCCCAGTAATACCCATGGGATGTGGTGATGAGGGTTGAGGTGAAACTGGTTTCAACACGATTCAGTGGCAGAAGGGGCTTTTATAATATAGAGAAGCCTTTGAGCTTTGGGGTCTCCACTGAGAGGAGAGCTTTACTACAGCTTTACTACTGTGACGTGGTGGACACCAGTCAAATCTCTTCATGAAACTTGAAGCTGGACTGGCTTCTGTCTTCTGTCTCTTACATGGCACCCAAGCCCTGACCAACATCTTGAACAAGGGTAAGGAGTTGTGTTTGAAAAAGTCCCCCTGGGGCGTGGAGGGAGGGGGGCTGTCCTCAGACTGAGGCCTGGGGTGTCTCCTGGGGGAGCAGGTGGCAGCTGGGAGGCTGCCCATCACTCTGGCCCCTGGGACCATGGCCCTTTCCCCACAACCATCCCTTCTTACCCACCTCTGGCCTCTCTCAGCCAGTTTCATTCTGGTGCAAGCATTTGTTGCTCCCCTCCAAAGGCCCACCTCAAAGCCTGATGCCCCTGAAAAGACACCTTCCTACACACACAGAGGAGACTGGCTCTATCTTAGCCTGCTGAGAAAAGGTTCCCATGGGAAACCTGAGCTAAAACAAACAAACCAAACAAAAAACCCCAAAAGACAAAAACAGGGCCACATGCCGCAAACCCCAAAGGTATTCCAGGGTAGTGCATTCTGAATTTTAACATGCAGACAAATCACCTGCGGCTCTTGATAAAATGCAGATTCTAATTCAGGAACTCTTAGGTTATGCTGATGCTGCCAGACTACAAACCACACTGTGAATAACAAGCCTAAGAGAGAGCAAAGCAGGCAGCTAGTATAGCATGGCCTCCCTCCAAAGACAGGAGTACCCAGGGCCTTCCCTGAGCTTAGCCAAATGCCACTGGTGGGCAACAGGGCCACAGCCAGGGTAAAGGGGCCAGGGGTCCCCATTTAGAGAGGTATTCTAGTGAATCAGATCTCTACTGATACCCACCCCTCAGTCTCTCTGGTCCAATCTCCCTTCCCTTAACATATTTTATTTTTAAATTTTTAAGTAGGCTCCATACCCAAGATGGGGCTTGAACTCATAACCCTAAGGTGAAGAGTCGCACACTTCATCTACTGAGTCAGCCAGGCATCCCCTCAACCTCTCTTCCCTTAAAACAAATTCTGGTTGGGGAACTTTTCTGAGCTTTTTTTTTTTTTTAAACCCTCTTCATCTTCTCCCTAATTATTAGCCCTTCAAAAAGAGACAGACTTATCATTCTGACTGGTCAGAACTCAGAATATTCATTGGTCTTCAAGGTCAACTTTGGCTGCACGCTCCCCACTCTACTCCGTCCGGCAAACCTAGGCACTTCTTCCTCCTAGGTGGGTCTGGCCACACTGTGCTTTCTGTTTCACCTCTTCCACTCCTGCAGGGCTGGGGAGTTACCTGGGCCTGTTCTGCATGCTCAGACATTTTAGATTCACTTGGACCTTGAGGCCTAAGCCTCTTTCTCCATTCAGATGTTCTCAAAATGGCTTGCCCTAGAGGGCCTCAGGTACTTGTCCAGAGGTTTCTCGGGACTCTTTTGACAGCAAGTGACAAAGACAAACAAAAACCTGACTCATGGAGCTTAAGTAATCCAAGGGACTTTATTATATATTAACCCAAAATGTTGAGGGGCAGGACTGGCCCTAGAACTAGGGGAGAGCACTAGGACAGGGGGAGTGAGCATAGAAAGGGGGATGGAGATTGAGTGAAGAATACACCTGGAATCTTTCTGAACACACCTAAAGACAGAGACTATCAGAGTGCACAGGCCAGGGGACTGGGGACAGACACCCGGGGCTCCAGCACTAGCTGTAGCTCACCAGCTTGGTGACCTCGGCCTCTCTTTGCCTTGCCTCCCACCATTTCCTATAAGCATCTGAACCCACCTCCCATTCCATCCCACATTTGCTGTGCCCTCTGCCTAAACACTTTCCTGCCCATCCTCCTTTTCTCCTGTGACACTATATCACCCTTTAAGGTCCTGCTCACAGCCCTCCTGGATCCCTGAGTGAGGGACTGGGGCTCAGTCTGCCCATCCTCCTATCCTCCACCACCATCCCTCTACTCCCAGCATCACCTGCCGTCTGTGTTAGCCCTGATCATTCCTGTGGACCTTTGATGGTCTGCCTCCCTCACCACACCTAGCTTCTCCAGACAGCCAGTATGCTCAATTCATCCCTGAACACTAAGGCTTGGCACATAGTGAGGCACAGTGAATGCATGCATAGTGAATGGACAAGGCGTGCATCCAATCACAATTCTCTCATCAATAAAATGGATACATTCATATTTCCCTATCTACCTCACAGGGTTGTTTCAATAAGTGGGAGACAGTATTTGTGAGTACACAGTGTAGATGGAAGGCATTTTTAATGATGACTAGATATGGGTGGGAGAGTTTAGTAAAGCCACTCCATGTTGGTTTCTGATCCAAGGCCTCCTCCCATCTCCCCCAAATGCCCACACTCTTCCTTCCAGTCTGACTCTTGATTACTTAACACACAAAGGGTGTTTCAAAGATCACAAGTCAAAGTGCTGGCTCTGTAACACACGAGGTCTAGAGCTGTAGAAGGAAGAGAAGACAGGAAAGAAAGTACAAACAGTATTGTTTTTATCCTAATTATACAGATTAATCAAATTCAAGCAATAAGCATGTGATGAAACCCATATTGTTACAGGGTCATCAACTATCAAAAACAATCAAGATGGGAGATGGCACTTGTGACCATTCTTTACTTTCACATTAGCAAAACTCTTGAAACATCTTTGCTCACCCCCCAGTCCCAAGCTCAGAGGGCAGTCATTGTTCTGGCCAATAAATCTGGCTGAAGTAAATGTGGTAGAGTCAAATTAAGTGTGTGTGTCTGTGTGTGTCTGTGTGTGTGTGTGTACATGCGCATAACAGAGACAGAAACAGAGTTGTGGGGGTAGAGACAAAGAAATTGAAGCAGACTCAAGGTAGCTATGTAGCAGGATACATTTGGAGAGATAGCATGATTTGGGACAGAGACAGAAATAGGGATAGAGATAGGAGAGAAAGATACACACACAGAGCTCTTTACTAGGTTGATGTCAAAGACCACCAGGAACATACTGCTAGTTGAACAAAGTTATTGGTCTGTTGCGACAAGGGAGACTACACCCTGATATGTGGTCTGTTGTAGAGCATGGGGAACCTTTGAAACACAACTTTGTTTGACCACAAAAGTGTTTCTGGTGGTCTGTGATTGGTAGGAATCAATAAATGTGATGAGTTTTCAATAATCGCAATAAATGTGACAGGGATAAATTCACCTATTTTAAAAAGCCTCTCAGATTATACTTTAAAAAATGACACTCTTTTAAAAAATATAGCACACTAAAACACTGCAGGAAGTAGAAGTATGGGTAAAGACGTATCATGCAAATGCTTATAAGAAGGAAGTAGGTATAGAGTATCAGTATCAGTCAAAACAGAATTCAAAGTAAAAATCACAAACTGGGACAGAGAAGGATATTTGATAAGAGGTATGATATGAGGATGATACCTCTTATTAAAAAGAAAACATGGCAGTCATGAACTAAACTGTAAGCACTAAACAATATGTTTTGCCATATATGAAATAAAAACTGGTCGACATAAAAGGCCCAGAAATATTCATTGGTTTCTCTCAAATTTCTTAGAAATTGGCAGATCATGTGGCTTAAAATAAAAAGCAATGATATAGAGAGGTCAAAACGAAAACAGAGAATTTGAACCACACTACAGACCTAACAGACATACACAGAACATTCCACCTGATAAAAGAGAACATACATTCTTCTCAAGTGCACGTGGAACGTGCTCCACAACAGACCACATATCAGGCCACAAAACAAGTCTTAACAAATTCAACATTGAAATTATACAAATATCTTTTCCAATCGCCAGTAGAATGAAACTAAAAATCAAAAGCAAAGGGAAACAGAAAACTTCAAAAATGTGTGGAAATTAACACAATATTAAACTACCAAAGAATAAGCCACAAGAGAAATCAGAAAATACCTTGACATAAATAAAAATGCAAACACAACATAACAAAACATACAGGATACAGTGAAAGCAGTGCTAAGGGGGAAGTTATATGGTTTTAAATGTTAAATGTGTACATTATGAAAGATTTCATTTCAACATCCTAAATTTATACCTAAAGAAAGTAAGCAAACAAACAAACCCCACAACTAAACCCAAAGCTAGCAGAAGCAAGGAAATACTAAAGATTAGAGAAGAGATAAATGAAATAGAGAATAGAAAAGTAATTAAAAAACGAAATTAAGAGTTGGTTCTTTGAAAGATTAACAAAATTGACAAAATCTTAGCTGGGTTAACCAAGAAAAAAAGAGAGAAGATTCAAATAAGTAAAACAAGAAATGAAAAGGGGGATATTACAAATGATGCCACAGAAATAAAAAGGATTATAAAAAAATACTATGAACAATCATATACCAATGAACTGGATAACTTAGAAGAAATAGATTAATTCCCAGAAACACACAATGTATCAAGTCTGAATCATGAAGAAACAGAAAATCTGAGCAGAACAATAATAAGTAAAAAGATTAAATCAGTAATCAAAAACCTTCTCAAAAAGAAAAGCCAAGCACCAGATGGCTCACTGAAGAATTCTACCAAATATTTATGGAAAAATTAACACCAATTCTCCTGAAACACTTCCAAACAACTGAATAGAAGGGAACACTTCCAAGTTCATTCTATGAAGCCAGCATTACCCTGATACCAAAGCCAGATAAACCCACTATAAGAAAAGTACAGACTAATATCCCTGATCAACAAAATACTAGTAAACTGAATTCAAAGGCACATTAAGAGCATTATACACCATGACCAAATGGGATTTATGCCTTAAATGCAAGGATGGATGGTTCAACATATAAAAATCAATCAATGTAATAGATCACATTAACAAAATGAAGGACAAAAACAACTAAACCCAAAGCTAGCAGAAGCAAAGTATCAGTTGGTATCTCAACTGATACAGAAAAAACATTGGACTAGCTTGACACCTTTTCATGATAAAAAAAAATAGGCAACAAACTAGGAATAGAAAGAAATTACTGAAACATAACAAAGGCCATTTATTATAAGCCCACAGCAAACATTGTACTCAATGGTGAAAAACTTAAAAGTTTTTCCTCTAAGATCAGGAACAAAGCAAGCATGCCCCACTCTGACCACATTTGTTCAACATTGTATTGGAAGTCTTAGGCAGACCAATTAGTCAAGAAAAAGAAATAAGAGGCATCGAAATTGGAAAGAAAGAAGTAAAATTATCTTTGTTCTCAGATGATATGTATGTTCTTATGTGTAGAAACCCTAAACATTCCATACACATTCCCCCCAAAAGCTAGAACTAATAAACAAATTCAGCAAAGTTGCAGAATACAAACTCCAACACACAAAAATCAGTTGCATTTCTATATACTAATGAGCTATCCGAAAAGAAATTTAAAAAACAATTCCTTTTACAATAGCATCAAGAATATAATATCTAGTAATAAACCTAACCAAGGAGGTGAAAGACTTGTACACTGTAAACTACAAAACACTGCTGAAAAAATTAAACATGACATAAACAAATTCATGTTCATGAATTAGAAAACTTAAGATGTTCATACTGCCCAAAGCAATCTATAGATTCAATGTATCCTTACCAAAATCCCAAGCAGCGTTTTTGGAGAAATAGAAAAATACATCCTAAACTCATATGTAATCTCAAGAGACTATGAATAGCTTAACAATTCTGAAAAAGAAAAACAAAGTTGGAGGTCTCACAATTCTGATTTCAAAACATATTATAAAACTATAGTAATCAAAAGTGTGATACTGGCATAAAGTCAGACACATAAATTAATGACTAGAGAACCCAGAAATAAATGCTCATATATATGGTCAAGTGATCTTAGACAAGGGTGCCAAGACCAGACAGTGGGGAAGGGACAGTTTATTCAACAAATGGTGGTGGAAAAACTGAATCTCCACATGCAAAAAAATAAAGTTGAACCCTTATCTTATGTCAGATAAAAAATTAACTCAAAATGGTTTAAATAACTAAATGTACCTAAAACTATAAAAATTCTAGAAGGAAACATTAGGGAAAACCTTCCTGACATTGGACTCGGCAATGATTTCTTAAATATGACATCAAAAGAACAGGAAACAAAAGGAAAAACAGACAAATGGGATTACCTGCAAGTTTAAAACTTTTGTGCATCAAAGGACATAATCAACAATGAAAAGACAACCTACAGAATGGAAGAAATATTTGCAAATCATATTATCTGATAAGGGTCTAGTATCCAGAATATATAAAGAACTCCTATAACTCAATATGAAAAAAATCAAATAACCCAATTTAAAAATGGGCAAAGAACTTGAATAGACATTTCTCTAGAGATAATGCACAATGGCCAACAAACATATGAAAAGATGTTCAACATCATTAATCCAGAGAAATGCAAATCAAAACCACAGTGAGATATCACCCATAGGCATTAGAATGCTATCAAAAAAAGAAAAAAAAACCCAGAAAATAATAAGTATTAGTGAGGATGTAGAATATATAAAGAACTCCTACAACCCAATACCCCAGAAACAAATAATCTAATTAAAAAATAGGCAGAAGACATGAACGAACATTTCTCCAAAGACATACAGATGGCCATTAGACACATGAAAAGATGCTCGACATCACTCATCATCAGGGAAGTGCAAATCAAAACCACCTCACACCTGTCAGAATGGCTAAAATCAGAAGCATAAATGTTGGCAAGGATGAGGAGAAAAAGGAATCCTCATGCACTGTTGGTGGGAATGCAAACTGGTGCAGCCACCATGGATAACAGTATAGAGGTTGCTCAAAAAATTAAAAATTGAATTATCACATGATCCACTAATTCCACTACTGGGTATTTACCCAAAGAATACAAAAACACTAATTCAAAAAGATGTATGCACTCCTGTGTTTATTGCAGCATTATTTACAATAGCCAAATTATAGGAACAGCCCAAGTGTCCACTGATAGATGACCAGATAAAGATGTGAGATATATATATATATATATATATATATATATATATATATATATCCATATAGATATATATATACACAATGGAATATTACTTAGTCATAAAAAAGAATAAAATCTTGCCATTTGCAACAACATGGATGGATCAAGACAGTATAATGCTAAGCAAAATAAGTCAATCAGAGACAGACAAAGACCATACGATTTTACTCATATGTGGAATTTAAGAGACAAAACAAATGAACAAAGAAAAAAAGAGACAAAGCAAAAAAACAGACTGTTAACTATAGAGAACAAACTGATAGTTATCAGAGGGAAGAGGGGTGGGGGGATGGATGAAATAAGTGATGAGGATTAAGAGTACACTTCTCATCATGAGCACTGAGTAATGTATAGAATTGATGAAATTACTATATTGTACACCTGAAACTAACATAATACTGTATGTTAACTAAACTGGAATTACAATTTTTTAAATAAAATAAATAAAATTTAAAAAATAAAGTAATGGCAAAAAGAAAGATAATAACAAGGATGTGAAGAAACTGGAACCCTCATATATTGCTAGTGGGAATGTAACATGATGGAGTCACTTTGGAAAACAGTTTGGAAGTTCTCCAAAATGCTGACCAAAGAGTTACCACATGGCCCAGCAATTCCACTCCTTGTGTATCTACCCAAGAGAAATAAAATGCCCACAGAAAAACTTGCACACAAATGCTTGTGGCAACACTATTTCAATATCCAAAACTGCAAATAACCCAAAAGATGACTGAATAAACAAAATGCGATATATCCACAGAATAAAATATTATTCAGCTATAAAAAGGAATGAAATACTGATACATGAGACATGTATGAACCTTGAAAACATGTTATGTGACAGAAGCCAGTCACAAAAGACCACATGTTGTATGATCCCATTTATATGAAATGTCAAGAGGAGACAAATCTGTAGAGACAAAAGTAAATGAGTGGTTGCCTATGTGGGCAGGAGGGAGAATGGGGAATGACTGGTAATGGGTACAAGGTTTCTTTCTGGGACTATGAATATGTTCTAAAATTAGATTATGGTAATGGCTGCACAAAATCATTGAACTGTTATAATGTTCATTATTTAAATAGATGAATATTATGTTATACAAATATCTCAGTAAAGTTGTTAAAAATAAATATTTCTCTGTATCAGCAATAGTTAGAAAATTAAATTTTAAGAGAAGATACATTTACAATAACATGAACAAATATCAAGTGCCTAGGAATAAATCTAACAGAGTCTTTGCAAGACCTCTCCATAAAAAATGACAAAAATTTATTAAGAGAATATCAAAAGACCTAAAAAGAAATGTCATGATCACTGGCTAAAAACTTCTATTGAAAGGATGGACTTCCAGTTTCTGGTTTGGCAGAAAGTTTAGAAGTTATCACCCCCATCTTCACGCAAGAAAAAAGTTGAACAAGCTGAAAATCAACAACTGTTCTTAGATCCACAGAGAATTGAGGTCATAGGGTGAATGGCTGCCCTGAAAAATGGAGAAACAGATACAGAGAACCATAGCCTCCCAGAAGAATCCCAGCAGCAAAAGTCCATAGCTGGAGCCAGGACTGGTAGGAACACTTAAACAATAATTGACAAATTCCTGGAAGCTCAGCACTGACAAGCTGGAGAGTTAAGAACTCTAGAGGGGGCAGTCTTGGGATCCCCACACAGCACTTTCATGAGCTTTACCCCTAGGAGCTTATCAGGCTCTCACTAGGAACATTGGAGAAGGGTCCCCTTGTGCTTCTGGCAGTGCAGAGGGGAAAAGTAACCATTCTGGAATATGCCCAGAGTTCTCTGTTCTCCTTAAAATGGTCTGCCCTCAAGGGAAACTATTTTGCTAGAGCCTAATGACTTGAGTTTTGCCAAAGCCTAACTGACATGGGGAAAGAGAAATACCCAAAGCCAGTCCCTCTACCCTTCCTGTCTCACTTAAGGTGTAAGGGAGCTAAGATGCACTTGTGAAGCCCAGGACCACAGATCTACTAAAAGACTGAGAGCTAATCATAGGACTATAAGTGTTCTCCCTTTCCCCACACCTTACCACTGCATCAACAGAACCCCTATACAGTAACAGAACTACAGCTAAAAGACTGCAAGCCTCAGATCCTCTTGAAGGAATCTCTAGGGAAACCCAAAGACAACAGGGGAGACAAAAACAAGAACACTAGAAGAAATTTTATCCTCTGACACCACAAGTACAGCAAGCAGTAAATACAGCCTAACTCTTGGCCATATCAACATAACACCTCATACTAATGCCCTATCAGTTCCTTTTACACAATGCATCACGTCTGGCTTTCAAAAACAATTCCAAGTCATGGTACAAGGCAAAAAACACAGTCTGAAAAGACAAAGAAAACATCCGAACCAGACTCAGATACGGTAGAGATTTTGAGATTATCAGACTGGAAATTTAAACAACGATTACTATGCCTAAGGCTCTAATGGAAAAAAAGGATAACAGGTAAGAAAAGATGGGTAATGTAAGCAGAGAGATGGAAACTCTAAGATAGAATCAAAAGGAAATGCAAGAAATCAAAAACATTCTAACATCAGTAGACTGGACATGACCAAGGAAAGAATCAGTGAGCTTGAAAATATGTTAATAGAAACTTCCTACACTAAAAAGCAAAAAGTAAAAAGAATAAAAAATAAAGCACCCTAGAATATCCAAAAATTGTGGGGCAATCATGAAGGGTGTAACATACGTGTAATGAGAATACCAGAAGGAGAAGAAACAGAAGAAATATCTGAAGTTAAAGGATGCCATTCTCTCTAATTTGATCTCTAGATTCATGTATGCCCAATCAAAACGTACAATATGTTTTTAATTTTGTTTGTGGAACTTGATAAACTGATTCTAAAATATATAGAGAAATACAAAGGTCTAAGAGCTAAGATCTCTTAAAGTGGAAAAACTTGCCCTATCAGATATTAAGATGCTAAAAAGCAATTGTAGTACAGTGTGAATACACAACTCATTAACACTTGTGAGACAATAATCTCCCTGAAGAACAATGAGAATGAATGGCCTTTTTGATAAATTATTGTGGAACTATAAAACACCCATATGAAATTCAACTCCTGTATCAACACATGAACAAAAGTCAATTCCAGGTGGACTATGGATCTAAATGTTAAACTTGAAACAATGAAGATTTTAGAAGATTATATAGAAAGAATATCTTTTAACTGAAGGATAAAGATTTCATTTTAAAATAAGGCAATAAAGGGGCATCTGGGTGGCTCAGTCAGTTAAGCGTCTACCTTTGGCTCAGGTCATGATGTCAGGGTCCTGGGATCCAGCCTCACACTGGAATTCCTGCTCATACTCTCAATCTCTCTCATATAAATAAATAAAATCTTAAAAAAAAAAAAAGGCATAAAACCACTACCACAAAGGCAAAGACTGATACATTTGACTACATTAAGGAAAATAATTTGTTCATCAAAAGATGCCTTATCAAGGCAGTGAAGAGGCAAGCACAAAGTATGAGAAACTATTTGTAAAATATGTAACTGACAAAGAGCTATATATCTGATATGTAAAGAATTCCTAAAATTCATAAAGAAAAGGGCAGACAAATAATAGAAAAATGAGCATAAGGGTTGAACAGGTATTTAGAAGAGGATACCCAAATGACCAATAGTGACCAAGGTGTTCAACCTCATTAGTAATCACCACAATAGGATACCACTATACTCCCATCTGACTGGTTGAAATGTAAAAGTTTCACAAGACCAGTGAGATAGAAAGATCACCAGTGCACAGCAGAATATGAAAAGGTCAAGTTGCAGAACAGAATACATATTAAACAAATAAACAGTAATAACCTATGATGGGAAATATCAAGGCCATGCCGGAATAACTCATTGGCTTACAGCCAGTCTGCCTAACAACTGCAGAGAGCCAGTTATCCCACGTGAATGCAAATTCAAATGTAAACAGCACTTCAAGGAACTGGTCTAGTTCTTGGAAACAACATCTGAAGGCTAAGGTGGAGAGCCTGAAATTCCATCCCATTGATTCAGCCTCCATGAAGAGTATAAAAAGTGCCCCTGACGTAGGCACCAGAGAAGTTTTCCTCCTTTGCCCCAGGCACTGAGATGGGCCTTTCACAGGGGAAGGCAGATGGGACAAGGTAGCCTTTTATGACCGTGAAAACCAGTTAATAAAGACTCCTGCTCAATATGTGTGATTGTTGCTAATTGAAATATGAGAGAAGGGTTGGCTATGGTTCCTTTAGTTATGCCAAAGCAATCTGTAAAGAAACTAGTGGAACCAGTTGTTTTGCATTTTAATCCAGTCAAATAAACAACTTGTCATGCATTTGGAACATTATCTCTTCCTAAAAGTGGGGGAAACAAATACTCTGAGAGATCTCCTAATTTTGGAAGCAAGGGACAAATGTGGGCTTCCTGGCAGGGCTCTGGACCAGTAGGAGGCCCAGACTTCTAGAACAGGTAAGAGAGCAGAGAAATGCCAACTGAGGCATCAGTTAGAGAGGGCTTCCCCCAGCATGGGATGTAATGAGCAGTGATAACGATGGTGCCGTGGTCCTGAGGATGGGGGTAATGTGGTGGGTGGTAGGAGAACTGACAGTGGTGATGGTTCATGGTACTAGTGGAGGAGACAACGTTGATGACAAAGATGCAGGTTAGGGGAGTGGAGGCCAGTGAGGGTAGGTGGTTGGTGATGGTGCTGGTGGTGGCACTGATGGTGATGAAACGCCCTTGATCCTCTATGGAAAGGATGTAGCGGGGCCCATCAAGGCTATGACAGCTGGGACAAAGAAGCCCAGAAAGACCTACGATACCCTGCCATAGCCAGGGAGCCAAGCACAGGATGGGAAATTTGGTTCCAAGTAAAGGCACAAGTTGTACACTGCAAAGTTAATTATTCTCATCAGGTTTTAAAAGAACATGAAAGTGGGATTAATGTGCAACATCCTCCGGATTACTATGAAAACCTTCTGGGCAAGAGTGGATGAGCAAGAGAGGTTTTCCAATACTAGCCCTCTTTCCTCCCTCATCCAATCCACCCCACACCCTGCAGATGCTCCCTCTCCCTCCTCATGCCTTCTCTCTGTCTCACTTCAGGCTCCATCACTGCTCACACTGGTACCTGGCTCCCTGTGGCAACCCTCCACTTACATGGGCCAATGTCCTCCAATCTGCAGTTTTCTGCAGCTAGAAACCCAGCTCTCTTAGCCAGAAGGCTTACAGAAAGACCTGGAGAAGGAAAGGAACTCTTTGCACTGAGATCTTAGGTACTTGCCTGGGGAAGAAACATGAATACCTCATGCCTCTTCTGTGTCCCACCACGAGTCACAGACCTCATAGCTCACAGGGCCTGGGAAGAAGCCAGGTGGAGATTCTAGGCTCTGGCTAGGCCCTGCCCCACATGGCCATTACCCCCTGGGGCAAATATACCTTGTGGTAACTCAAATCAGCCTCCATGCATGGCTCCCAGGAACCTAACTCAGCCTTCCTAGGCCACACAGAGCCAGCCTGCCTCTCTCACATGAGCACACTACTGTAGCTGAAAGGAACAGCATGAGTTTGGTCCCAGGGCTTGGTGGCTGGCAGATGTGACAACATTCTCATCACCAGGAAATGAAACTGCCAGATTGCTCCGCAGGCCCAGCACAGGGAGGCCATGTCAGCCCTAGGAGGGCTGGGAATCCTGGGTGGGCAATAAAGGAGATCTGTACCATCCCCTAAGGTCTGGCCATACCTCTCTAGGAAGCCTAACTGATCCACCCATCTGGGCACCTGTTCCGCTTTCTCAGGGAACCCTGGTAAGTCTCTCACTCTCACACCTTCTCTCTTCTGGGTTGTAGCAATAAACCAGTCGGCCACAGGCATCTGGTGTTTCGTGGCTTACCAAGCAAGGCTCTCCCATCACTCAGCTTCCTAGACTGAGCTGCCCATCCCCCAGGGCCCTGTGCCCCTGCTCCATCTCTGTGCCCAGGGCATTCTGACATCAGTTTTTGCTCAAAGATTTGAGAGGGGGCAAAGTTAGGTAATATAATTTTTTTAATGTTAAGCACAGATATAATATAAAGCAAAAGCAAACTTCCTTGAATTTAGATAGAGCAGGAGACTGAGAATTCCCATGCTTTCCAGGGACCCTCACTCCACTGGGTACTCAGGTGCCCCCATGGAAGAGTGCAAGAGTGTTGTTAGACATCATCACACTGAAGCCTATCACAGCCCCAGACCCACTATGTTAGCACCACTATACCCACTCTCAGGCAGACACTTGGGGTAGCTATGGGATTTTCCCAAGGTCCCAGAGCTATCAGGAATCATGAGTGTGTGTGTGTGGCTCCCAGCCCAGCCTCCTTCCAGCAGAGCGGGCCCCAGTGCCCCCCACAGTCAGGTCCCACATCTGGCTCATTAGCTGGCCCATCTGCTATTCTGGCATCTCCTTTCCAGGTCACGGACGAGCCATGGCAGGTCTCAAGTTCCTCACATCCACAAACCATCCCAATCCACCCCAACAGAGACAATCATATGACAATGGAGGTTTTCTCAGTATTTTGTATGGTAGGACTCCAAATGCCTTTAGAAAACCTGGCTGTTTTGTGGACCTGTGAGATCAAAGAAAGTAAAGAGCTATGTGAACCCAGCTTCATGACAAGTGCCCAGAATGTAGCCCCCAGACATTCTGGCACTGACTTGGGTGGGGTGTCTCTAAACTGCATACAATGCTCTCTCTGGCCTGAAAACTCCTCCCAAATCCCCTTCCCCTGACCAACTCTGCTCTTCCTCACAACTTAGCTCCTGGGAAACCCTCTGGGCACCTCTGTGCTAAATTTGGAGTCCATCCTTCAGGCTGTTCTCTCTTGGAGCTTGACCACACTGTTTGTGCTTGTGTGTCCTTATTGTCCCCTGAGATCCACCATCACATTCTGTAGTGCTATTTGTTGAAAAAAGCAGAAAGAGAAAAGAATGTAATGGTCCTTTATAAATGGCCATGAGAATTTACCAATGTTAGGCTGGCATTATCTATAGTAAGAAAGAGAGGGGAGAGGCAAGGAATGCAAGTTGGAAATGGAAGAGGCGGGGTGGGAGAGAAAGGAAGACTGGAGATCTGGAGACAGAGCAGGTTTGTGGAGGACAGAAGATGAAGGGCAAGCTCCCCAGATCCAAAGCCTTCCCATGAGAGAATGCAAAGCAGAGTGGCTGGGGGTCAGCTGCTTCCCGGGGCTCCTACTCACAGTAGGAGGAAAAAAGAGGGAGTAGGGTTAGAAGGCTGGTCAGCTTCTCTTTCTCTGCTCCTCACGCTCCCTCTTGTGCACTGTGGCCCCGGTCCTTCTAGGGCTGGCCTGTAGGCAAGTGGGTTAGGATTCTGAATAAGACTATCTCCAAAGAAACTCTCTCAAATACTGTCTTCCTTTTTCTTCCCTCATATTCTTGAAATGGAACATTCCCTGCACATTTTCTTTAAAAACTCTGCATGTGGTGGTCTTTATAAACTCTGTATTCCTAGTCTTGCTAGGAATCTATCATACCGGTGATTTGCTCAAACTGAATGAGACAAGAAGAGTCCCATTTTAACACTGACCACACTAGTTTAAAAATGGCAAAAGGAAATAAAAATCACAGCACTAAGCATGGGAGAGGGGGCAACCAGTAGAGTTTGAATAAAATCAGATGGAACTATCCTGATGGGCAAAGAGCAGAGAAGGTAGCCATAGAGGTAGATACCTAGGAGGTGAGTGCCACTGCTCATGGTGGGTCTGGGGAGACCCTGTGGTCAGAAGGTACAGGCACAGAGGGCAAGAGACGGTAGGAAGAAATGAGGGGGAGTCCTAGCTCTATCTAGAAAGAGCTGTGTCCAAGAGCACATCCATCATATGCTTTCCTCCCTTGTGTAGGCAGAACAATAGGCCAAGATGGTATCCACCCCAGGCTGAACCAGAGGGTACCCTCTAAAACAAAGTAGACAGGATCTCTGGGAAGGCTCAGGGTCCTAGTGCTTATGTTGGCATCACAAGAAAAGGCTTTCTCATTTTATCAGGGCAAGGGGTAGATGGTATCCTGGCCATGACCCCTAAATGGCATCCTGCCAGTCAGCACACCTAAGGCTCCCACTTGGAGGAGAGGACTGCTGAAGAAACAGAGCCTGGTTGGTACTGAAGACCAGCACCAACCACTTATGTTAAACTATAAATCCTTCATTCACAGATATAAATGGATAGCCAATGATTCCAAGATCTTTGAGTAAAATAGCCCACAAAGGAACCAAGATAAACAGAACAATAAACCCAGGAGAAATAGAGATAGTTTGGAGAGTAGGAAATAACTTAAAAAAACCTACTTAGTATTCTCAGTGAGATTCTAGGAGGTTTTACTTCCACAGACAAAAAAGAAAAAAAAAAATCACTGGAAAAGAGAAAATAGGAAATGTTCTTGGAAATTAAGAAATGTAACTGTCAAACAAAAAAGATGCAAATAAATGAAAGAGGTACCTGAGAACAGTGTTCTCAAAATGTGATCACCAACCAGCAACATTAGCATTCCCTGGGAACTTTTTAAAGTGGGAATTTCTGGGTTCCAGCCTGAAATTACTAAATCTTAAATTGGGGGGTGGGGCCCAGCAATCTGCCTTTTCACAAGCCTTCTAGGAAGACTGTGATGCACCTGAAGTGTGAGAACCACTGACTTAAAACATAAAACAAAAATACAAAGAGGTGAGAAACATGAAGAGAAAAATTTAAGGACCTAGAGAACCAGCTGAGGAAGAGCTATGGAAAGGGAGGACAGAGACTTATGGGGAGTACATAATCAAATATGTAATTTCAGAAAATATCCTTCAACTTAAGAAAAAAACCTTTAGATTGAGGAGCTTTTTTTTTTTTTTTTTTTTAAAGATTTTATTTATTTGACAGAGAGGGAACACAAGCAGGGGGAGTGGGAGAGGGAAAAGCAGGCTTCCTGCTGAGCAGGGAGCCCGATGCAGGGCTCGATTCCAGGACCCTGGGATCATGATCTGAGCCGAAGGCAGACGCTTAACAACTGAGCCACCCAGGTGCCCTGAGGAGCCTCAGTTTTATCTCCTCAGAATTGCTGGGTCGATTGGAGCTAATAGATGTAAAAAGTCTGTAACCTCTCACAGCCCAAGGCAAGCACTCAGTAACTGTTATTACCCTCATTACTGTTTTGTTTGGCATGTATCCTTCCAGACCTTTCTCTACACCTGTATAAATACAGTCTTGTTTGTGGTTTTTGTCATAAAGTTCATCTTACTGTACACAGTGTTTTGCAACTTAGTTTTTGTATTTAATAGGAAGTTCTCCCGTCATTTTCTCTATCTGCTTAAATTACTACATAGTATCCATACTTCACCTGCCTCTTGTTGATGGCTTTTTTTAAAATTATAAATAATGCTATACTAAGTTCCAGTCCTACCAACAGTGTGTGAAGATACCAATTTCCCTCATCAATACTTGATATTGTGAGTTTAATTCTTGATAAATGTTAGTAAAAATAAAAGAGCCTTTTTGCTACATTTCACTGCTTCTGACTTCAGGTGGGGTGACTTCTTTCTTGTGTTTGTTGACCATTTATATGTTCTCTTCTATAAGTTTTCTGTTCCTATCCTTGGACATTTTGGTTATTATTAGCTTTTTGGAAGGCTAGTGATTTTGGTAAGGTTTTCTGTACTAGGCCTCTTTCCTTTGTTTTTTGCCTGTTTTTGCTTTTTTATTAATTCTAAGTTTGTCTACGAGTTTTATTAATTCTGTCATTGAATCGCCTGTACTTTCTAGGTACATTATGATATCCTCTGAAAATAATTATAATCTTTGCCCCCCCGATATTATTTCTTATTCATATCTTACTGTCCCATGAGATTTTGACAAAGAAGGCCAAGCAGAACATGAGGTCACAACCCAAACTTACAGACCACATGAAAATAGAAGACACGATAAATGAGAGTCAGTAAAGGACTAGCAGCTTTAGACTGCCAAGAACTTCAAGAAGTGGAACTAATGGCCTAGATTATTAAAAAGGCATGTGTACAATGGTTAAAGAAACAAAAGATACAATAAAAAATAGAAGCAACCACTTAGGTAAAAAGAGACCTATTCTTTTATAAGAAAAAAGAAAGATTTTAGAAATAAAAAAATATATCCATTGAACTTTAAAACCCAAATCCATTAAGCAGCAGAACCACAACTAAAGAAGAGTTAGTGAATCAGAAGGGAGGTTAAAAAAATTACCCAGAATGCAGTATGGAAAATTAAAATAAGGGGAAAAAGTATAAAGAGATTGAGACATGGAAGATGGAACAGGAAGAGGCAACATTAGCCCTCAAAAAGATCATTTTCAGGGCGCCTGGGTGGTGCAGTTGGTTAAGTGTCCGACTCTTGATTTTGGCTCAGGTCATGATCTCAGGGTCATGAGATCAAGCTCTGCATTGGGGCCTCATGCTCAGCAGGGAGTCTGCTTAAGACTCTCTCCTTCTCCCTCTGCCCTCCCCTGCCCCACACACTCTTTCCCTCTCTAAAATAAATAAATAAATCTTTAAAAAAATGAACTGCTTTTCCTCCCTCATATTTTAGGGTTTAATTAACCCAACTACAAACCCTAGTCCTATACCCATTACTTGGCATTTCCTCTCAGACAACAGGAAGCTAATCAAATGCTTACTATATAGCAAATATACTTGTTATAAAAATATATTTTCCTTAGATCTGCAAAAATAATTTCAAGGCCATTTGCTAGTGCCTAAATGAGAGTGTATTTGTAACAAAAGTACTGTGTACTTTCTAATTCCACTGCATAACAATTAAAAAAAAATAGATCAAGGAACTGAATTCCTGGGGCAGGAAGGAGTGAGGGAAGGCCATTTGTCATAAAGTCACCATGGCAGTTGCCGAGGCCTCCCTTTCATGGTAGGCCAGCCAATGGTGTCAACTCTTCAGAATGAGATTCTAGGTGATGTTTGTGCTGGTGAATTGGAGCAGAGTTGGTGATGCTAGGTCATGGGTCATTTCCTTAGTGGCTCACAGCCACAGGCTGCAGCCCAACCCCAGTAGGCGCCCTGTGGTCTCAGTTCTGGGTCTAGAGGTCAGGTCCATTGGGCCAAAGGTGTTACCGTTGCTGAAAGCAACTCCAGGGACTTTAGCTGGATCATGTACATGCATAAATGTAGTTGACTGTATACAAGAACATATGAGCTAGACACTAAGCAATATCATGGGGACATAGCTGTGGGAAAGGCAGCCCATCAGTGAGTTCATGTAAAAACTCCCTACACGTGGCCATCTTACCCTGAAGACCAACATTAACAATTAAGTCCACCTCTCTCTGTTTCTTTCAGGAATGTGTGTCTTAGAAAGTAACCTTGTTGGGGTGCCTGGGTGGCTCAGTTGGTTAAGCGACTGCCTTAGGCTCAGGTCATGATCCTGGAGTCCCGCATTGGGCTCCCTGCTCAGCGGGGAGTCTGCTTCTCCCTCTGACCCTCCTCCCTCTCATGCTCTGTCTCTCATTCTCTCTCAAATAAATAAATAAAATGTTAAAAAAAAAAAAAAAGAAAGAAAGAAAGTAACCTTGTCTTTGGCATAACTTTCTCCAAGCCTTTTTAATACATTTAGGTTTTTTCTGCCAGGAGGAACTTTTCGAATAATGAATTCCATATGTGTATATTTTTCAGTGGGAGATGGAAGGATTACCTTTATTTGTCAGTAAAATTACTCTTTGCTCTAAGAAATCATTATATTTACTAAACCCTAAATGCTATAAGAAGTTGCAAAAGAGGGGGTGGAATGGTCCTTCTTTCTTTGGGGGGGCTTACAATGGAACAGATAAAAAAAAAATACACATCTTTCATATTCACATGATTCTATGCATCCAAACATGTTAAAGGAAAACATTTCTCCTAACAATTTTTCAATGTCTGCAATAAATGCTTGAGTGATTTTCAAAAAAGAAGGTATCTCTGGCAGCCTTACCCTGCAGACACTCTCAGCGGGAGGGGGGACTGGAGAAGCCTTGTCAAAGTTCTTCCCCTAGATAACTCAGTACCAGGAGAAGTGAAGGTGGCTCCCTGGGGAGGCCCTGGGAGAAGGGCTGAGAAGGGCTGAGTTCTGTGTTGGTTATGTTGGGGTTGAGATGGCTGTAAGATATGCTGGTGGGGATATCCAGAAAGAGATAGGCAAAAAGGCCTGGACCAGAGATCTAGGTGTGTGGGTGCTGGGCACAGAGCAGTTATCTGAGCACAGATGGAATCACTGAGGGGCAAGATGGAGAAAGAAGGCTGGGATAGGAATCTTAGGAATCCCTCACATTTGGGGGAATGGGAGAGAGGTGTAAGCCTGTGTAGAAGGTAAGAGCAAGAAAAGGTCCAGGAGAGAAGTGTTGATAGAAGAGGCTTTCAAGCAAGGTGATGTGGTTGGTAGGGTCAGGAGAATGAGGACTCAGAAAAGGCCACTGAATCTGGCAGCCCTGGGAGTCTTAGGACCTGCACAGGGAGCAGCCCCAAAAAGCAAACACACAAAGTATAGAAAGAATGCTGGTCCAAGACTGAGGGGTGCTGACACTCTGGGCAAGCCAAGATGGACCAGGGGAGGTCGAACCATCAGCTCTTCCAGGAAGTATGATGGCACCAGGCAGGGGAGAGAGTGAATGGAGAGAAGAGGGAGGTCATGGTCCAGTTCAAATAGAGGAAGAAGCCATCAAAGATGGGAAAATCAGAGGGAAAGAAGGCCATAAGCAGAACACAGCCTAGGGGATCCAGGGTGGGAGGGGATAGTAGTGTTCGCAAGAGGGACAGTAAGATGAGAAAGGTCCTCTGAAAGAGGGGACGATTGTTCCAGGAGCCCAGGATGTACCTGAGGAAGAAAGAGGAGCTGCTGAATAGGGCTGAGTCAGGAGAGGGCTAAAGATAAGGAAGAAGGGGACAGGAGGGTCAGAGTGAGAGAGAGGACAGTGAAGACAGTCTGTGGGATACCAACTGGCCAGGCCACAGCACAAAGTCAACTTGGGACAAGCAAGCAGCGTTGCTTCTGAGAGGGACCCTGGCCTAGTCTGCTGCAGAGAAAATAAGCCCGAGGTTATGCTGGCGTCGGCCCTCCTTTTTCCTGAGCCCCAGGGACCTCAAGGTCTACAGGGGGACCACACCACCAGTGGTGGCTTCTCTTCTGGGAACATTATCCACACCCCCAGCCTAGGAAGTCCTTCTGTCTGGCATAACCACTTTGGCCTTGGTTTGTTTCTGGAGGTTCCCTCCCCTCACCCACAGCTTCCAGGGGAAGGAGGTGATGCTTCCAGTGCAATTCCTTCTGAAATGCCTGTCCAGGCTTATAGGGTTTCCAGCTGTTCTGGAAAATCAATCCATGCCACACTTGTCCACTATGAGGATGCAGACAGGCCCTTGGTTGGGAGGAGTTCTCTGTCACAGGATGGCTCAGACAGCTGTGAGAATGGACTGAGGAGGCTAGAAGGCAGCCCCATTAGGAAGGGGTCATAGTCGTCCAGAAGGAGTGATGGAAGCCTGGACCAGAGGGGTGGTGATGGAGGAAAAGTGAAGTGGGGGGTGCAGGGACACATTTAGAAGGAGTGGGTAGAGTATGGGGGTGAGGAACAGAGGAACCAAGGCTGGTCTCATACTGAGCAGCACTGAATGTTCTCCTCTGAAAAGCAGACTTCCAAGTATACCACTTCCTGAGAGAAGTGTACCATTTTCCTGAGACGGGGTGGAGGGTGGGCAGGGCCTCTGGACAGGAGCATGAGAGGGCCAATTCTCATAGCCTGCATCTACAGGGACTTCCCTGAAAGATCCACAGCCAAAATCTCTGAGCCAGCTCTGGGAAGGCAGTGGGAAGTCCAGTCTGATAAGACCACCTCAGATCTGACCCCTCAACCTCTCTCACCTCCTAGCCTGGGCACCGTCATGGCAGTCTGGGCCTGGGGGTCTGGCCAGACTCTTTTCACGAACCTGAGAAGAGGAATCACCTTTGATATAAAATGATGTAGCTTTCCACAAGATGGGCATTTTTGTTTCTTACCTCTGGGAAATGGAGTATTTGTTTTCCAAAAAAACAGATTCTTGGGTAGAAAGAAGGTGTGAGGGGGAGAGAGAGCTAGGGGCCAGATGGTGAAGGGTACTGTGTGCTAAGATGGGAAGTCTGAGCACTGTGCAGGGAACACCAAACATACTCTGTGAAACCTCCATCTCACCCTGTCAACCTCCCAAACCCCCGGCTCTACCACAGGTCCATCATCTCCCAGAATTATGCGACCTTTAGACCCAAACCCAGATCCCATTCTAACCAGACCATGAACTCCTATTCAAACCACTCTCCTTTAGTCTCGCATCTATTCTGCAACCTCCTAGACTCTTGGACTCCAAGCCCTCAATATACTGGCCTAAATACCTTGCCGAGCTAGAGCTCAAATGACCACTTGAACTACATCTCATCAACACCCTGAAGTCTCTTGCACTGCTGTTCCCCCGCCTGTCCAATTCCCTTATCAACCTCACACTCAGCCTTCTCTTACCTGGCCCCCTAAATCGGTTCTCTTCTTCCACAGTAACAGAGTTTTAGCTGGGAACATGGCTGCCCAGCTAGACCCATTTCCCAGACTTTCTTGCAGCCTAAGTTCTCACCAATAGAATGAGAGCAGAGGTAATGTGCACAAATTCTCTTTCACTTACCTAAAAAGAAATGATTGCTTTCCACTTCTGCTCTTAGCCCCTTTCAGGAGCTGGAACACTGAAGTGACAGAGACCTAGCTTTGGCCATGCAGTCATACCAGCACAGCCTTTAGAATGGCAGAACAAGACAGAAGGGATCTAGAACACTGAGTGGATCTAGAAAATGAGCCACTGCACCAGCCTGGGCCACTTTCCTTCCTTTGGACTGTAATGTGAGAGAGAAATAAACATTTATTTAATCCACTCCTTGTTAACAGCAGATTCTACTCTAGTCAAATATGTGGAGAAAAATGCCATCCCCAATCAGGACAGTACCATCATAAATCCCTTGTCTCCCAACCTCAGCTGAGTTCCACTTTCACTTGGTATTGGTCAGCAACCTTGCAAATTCACATAGTGAAGGCTACACACTCTCATGGTATTTACCAGGCCTCTGTCCAACCTCTCACTTGCAATCAATAATACTTGTCTCTTACGGCACTAAAGATGCTAAGACCACCAAACAGGGTCTCCCACCATGTTCCAACTACCCCTGCAATCCTCTACTTTTACCCCAATGGTAGAAGTATCCTTCTCTCTGTGCTCTGGTCAGACTCCCTGGATTAAAATCACAGCTCCACTATATCAGTCTCCCTTTCCTCAGCAGTAAAATGGAGATGATGACAATACGACCTGACAGGATGGTGAAGAGTAAATGAAATAATGCATATAAAGGAACTAGCACAATGCCTGGTATATAGTAAGCAATGGCCACCTGGCCAATACTGCTAAAACAAAGGTGACCACATCACTACCTCATGGAAGCCCTTCACCCAATCTCCATCACCCACAGAACAAAATCCAAACCTCTCAGTGCGAGGCCCTTCATGCAACATCAGCCATTTACCCCTTGAATCTTCTTTTTTTTTTTCTTAAGAGAGCGAGCGAGCAGGGGGTGGGGGTGGGAGGAGCAGTGGAAAAGAGAGAATTTCAAACAGACTTCAGACCCAGCATGGAGCCCAATGTGGGGCTTGATCTCACAACCCTAAGATCATGAACTGAGCTGAAATCAAGAGTTGGGCACTCAACCAACTGAGCCACCCAGGTGCTCCTACTCTCTGTCTTGAACACTATGCTCCAATACCAAACTGCCCACAGGTCTAAAAAATAAAATAAAATCAATGTTTACTCATTTGACAGAGATATATATATATATATTAGAATGCCCATCTCTAGGGGCACCTGGGTGGCTCAGTTGGTTAAGCAACTGCCTTCGGCTCAGGTCACGGTCCCAGGGTCCTGGGATCGAGCCCCGCATCGGGCTCCCTGCTCAGCGGGAAACCTGCTTCTCCCTCTCCCACTCCCCCTGCTTGTGTTACCTCTCTTGCTGTCTCTGTCAAAT
>NC_138369.1:78138736-78215037 GCF_054177405.1 Leptonychotes weddellii
AGCCTGGTGGTGGGTATTGAGGAGGGCACATTCTGCATGGAGCACTGGGTGTTATGCACAAACAATGAATCATGGAACACTTCATCTAAAACTAATGATGTAATGTATGGGGATTAACATAAGAATAAAAAAGATAAAAAATAAAAAATAGTTATTTTATTTTCAAACTATACATGTTTTCCTCAAGCTTGATATATCCCCATGGGAGTGCTTAATCCCTCTCCAAAAATAAATCACTAAGAAATGCTTTAGTTTTGAAATGTGGGATAAACCAAGTATGAACAAATGGCATACTATCATTTGCTCAAAGAATAATTTCAAATATCAATTTCCATTTCTTTTTTTTTTTAAATAAGTTTCTAACATCTGTTCTTTGAAGGGTTAAGAGACATTTCCCATTAAGCTCTTAAAGAACAGCACTCAGAGAGCAAACAGAGGCCTGCAGATTCAGTTTACTTATATATAAAATGTATGTACTCAATACACTTATGTATGATGTTCATGTGTCCCAAAGAATTAAGTTCAATGTTATCCTAAGCACAAAAATGAATGTAGAAACAAAAATTAATAAGCAACTATCTGTATTTTTCCTTTCTAGCCCCATAAATTATATCACCACCTTTTTATTCTAGGAGGTGAGGGTAAGGGGCAGACCTGGACAACATTCTCCCACTAAAGTCAATGAATTACTTCATTTGGGGTAATTATTTTCATATACAACTCCAAATAAAGCTGATCTTGTGGACCTGTAAAACAATATGCCATTGGGTTAATTATTCCTGTGACCAAAGAAAAAGCAGGGAAAATGAAGTGAAAAGGTGGGCAAGGGATTGGGGAGGAGGGTGCTTTTAAGCCACCACTGGGGTGGGATATAGTCTTCCCTACCAATGTCTCTTTATTTCATGCTGTATTGGTTTATATTACATAAAACTTAAACTCTTCGAAGTTGAATATAAACATCACATTGATAACACAGTATTTTAAATAAGAGATAATGCTTTTAAAGAATCAGCAGACTTTTTTTTAAGCCAAATTGTTCTTGTGTAAATAGTTATTTTTACTCAATTCATTAAATATTCAACCCTGCCATGTGTCAAGCACTAATTAAGCAAATGAGATTCAGACGTGAATGACATGCAAATTGCTATCCTCAAGGAATGCACAGTCAAGTGGTAAAAATAAGCCTGCATCTTACCTTTGTCAGAGTGCAAACCTAGGAACAAGGCTGTAAAGCAACTACAAAGCCTGGAGGAGCAGGGTAAGGTGTCAGATCAGTCTCCTGGGCGATCTGGACTGGAGTGTGGCACTCTGAGAGAAGCAGCACATTCAAAGGAAAGGACACATGAAATGACACAACGCACGCAGGCAGGAAGCTGTGAGTTGGTGAAGAAGCAAGAGGTGAAACTGCAGAGCAGAGAGGTTGACTTTGTGTACCTGGGAGTTGGGAACTCTATCCTGAAGGCTTTGGGAAAGTGTTAAGGGTCTAAGCAGGGACAGCAGCTCTATGCTAGGAGGAAGCACTACTCTAGCAGAGACTGGCTGGCTGGGTGGGTTAAGGGCCAAGGCCAGTCCAGAAGTTATGGAGGCGATGGGGCAAAAGATGATGGCGGCAAGCAAGATGACCATGTTGGGTCTGAAGTCCTAAGGAAGTGAACTCAACAGAAGCTGATTTTCAAATAATGGAAACATTTAAAATTCTGTGTACTCCTTCCCTGCCCCTTCACATTTCCCCTGCCAAAAATACAGCCTTTACCATAATCAAAGGGCCTGGGGGCTGGAGTAGAGAGTCTTTCATGCTTGTAGATCAAATGACAAGAAAAAAGAGTGTCCCATACTGCAAAGGGATTTCTTCCCTTTATTGGATCATTCCCATTAGCCTGTGGAACATTTTGCAGTACTGTATCTTTACCTGGAAAACAAACATGCATTCCTCCCAGTCCTCCAACCCACACCCCAAATACTTCTTTGATCTCCTGTGGTTAACTGCTCCATTTCCCTTCACAGCAGAACTCTTCAACAGTGCTGACTATAGCAGGGTCTCCACTTTCCCACATTGTAGTCATACTTCAGCTTGCTCCAATCCCTACTGCTTTTGTCAATAACCTCCATAATGCCAAATCCCATAGAGGCTTCTTTCTCCATTTTGAAATACTTACTTTCCTGGGCTCCCACGACACCTCATTTTCCTTTTTTTGTTGTTGCTGTTTCCAACTACAGTGGCTTCTTCTCAGTCCTTTTTTTGGTATCTCTTCTTCCTTCACTAGAGTGTTAAATGTTGAGAGAGTGTAAGACTTAGTCCTAAAACCTCCATCCATCTAAACTCTCTCCAGAGGTAAGTTTATCCAATACCATGACTCTAAATATATAGTCTACATGGCACACTCCTACATTAGTATGTTCAATGAGAACTCTTCCCTGAGCTGCAGACTCTCATCTGTCTACTTAGATAACCAACTGGCACCTCAAACATGGCCTACAACAGATAACTGATTCATTCCATCTGCCAAAGCAAAATCATGTTCCTTCTAAAGTTTTTCCATTTCCATATATAGTTTGGCCATACAACCAGATGCCCAAGCCCCAAACGAACTAGTTATCCCTGACTACTCTCTTTCATTCTCTACCCAACCCTCCAACATCCAAAGGATCTAGGTCCTGTCTGTTACCTTCAAAACATGTCTCCAATCTGCCCCTTCCAATCACCCATACTACCCAAATTGGTCCAAAACCACTGTCTCTTCTTTCCTAAACTAAGCAACAGTTTCTTAAAGAGTCTTATTACTTTCCCCCTTGCCTCCCTAAAACTCAATCTTTACAAAAGACCTGGCATAATATTTTTTAAATGACAAGTCAGATCATATCACTCCCTTATTTAAAAAAATCCTTGAATGAAAAATTCCATTTTATTTAGAATAAAATATGTGCCCCCATGGCTTACAAGGCCCTGCTGCTCTCTGTTCCTGTGTCTGCCAGACCTCATCTGGTACCCTTCCATCCCTAACTACATTCTAGCCACACTGGCCTCTGTCCTCTTCTTCAGCAGCAGTAGCTGGAAGATGAGCAGGTAGGGCCAAGTCTAGAGGGCAGCTCATTCCTGCTTTAAGGTCTCTGCAATTGTGTCCCTTCAGCCTAGATCTTCTCATAGCTGGCCTTTTGTCATTCAGATCTCAGCTCAGATGCCACCTGCTCAGAGAAGCCTAGCTAAATATTACACCTAAAGTTCTTTTCTATGATACTGTTCTTGTTTTTCATAGCACTTACCAAAATCTTACTTATGTTCATTATCTGCTTCTCCCAACCAGAATGTAAAACCTAGAAATGGAGGAACCTCATCTCTCCTATTCCCTGCATATCTTGAGAGCCAGACAAACAGTGGGCACTCAATAAATACACATGTATTGAATGAATAACCCAATCTTCCTTACTTCTACAAATAAAATTTTCTTACAATGCGGGTGTTATAAGAAAGGACAGACTGCAATAGAGCTCTAGGTCATTAGAGCCAGCTTGTAATACCACATCAGTGCCTTGTTAATTTGCTTCTTTCCTATAAAAAGTATATTTTCTGCAAAATCTCTTCAGTAATATTCACACCCTACAACAAAACAATTGGAAGAAGACGAGCCACAGAAATCTTATAACTGCCCTTTTCATTGAAGTCAATGACTCCAAGTAGCTCAGCAAGAAAAATCTATTTAAAGTCTTAAACCACCTACTAAAACAAATGCACATACATAAAATGAAACAGCTTACAAACACAAAAAGATAAGATTAAAGGCATCACACATCCCAGCAAACTGAGAGCACCTCTGAGAGCAACTGCTAATTTGGGATCAAAGATGTCAGCACTTTTTCTTTTGAACTGATCTTATACAAAGAACTGTGATATCTCAACAATGCAATAACCTGAACACAAAATAGAATGCACTGAATGCTGGAAGGGATGCTAGAGTTGAACCATTCTATGTGCATAATACATATAAGAACCAAATAAATATTTGTTGACTGAATGCCTTCTAAGATTACAGGTTGTGAACAAAAACACTTATAACTTACAAAGAGTTCAAAGAGCTTTTAGAAAAACTGGACATTCAGGGGGCTGAGTATTTCACAAAATCAAAGAACCAGTGTTATTAATAAGTGGTACTCAGAAAAATCATGTTCTTGGCTTGCTTTTGACAGAGCATGTGTTGTGTGAGCTATTTTTCCAGATGTGCTGATTCACAAAACTTCTTTAATAATGGCAAAGGCTCCAACTGCTGTGCATTCTTCCTAATATACCTATGAGGATGGGAGTAGAGGCAGGCACCGGTAGGCCTAACTATTTAGGAGGCTCATTCAACTCTGCCTTAGGTCAACTACAACCAAGCATAAACACATACATATCCCTCATTTAATGGCTCTGGAGAAAAGTTTCAAAGTTGTAATATTTCCTTGTAATAATGATCCCAAATTATTAGAACTTGGAGGTTAAGCAGAGTCAGCTGCAACTGTGTTAGGGCTTAGGAGCCTGATTACATGGGTATCTATCTAGATGGCACATGTTCAAAGACTTACCAAACACAACCAATCGTTCATTATGAACAATATTTTCAATACTATTATAAAACAAATCCTTTAATTTTTCAAGTGTTTTAAGAAACAACTTTATACTTAAGTCAGCCTTGAAGCACAAAATTTACCAGTTTACTTTTTTGTTTTTTTTTTACACTACCCAGAACAACTGAAGCACCGCCTCTGTGCATAGCACTATTCTAGGTGCAATAAAAGGGATTCTTAAACTCAGAAACATGATTTCACTTTCTGGAATAGTGTTATCTCCTTTCCCAGAGAGTAAAAAATAAATAAAATCACTATTGTTTACTACTGACTAACCTGCCCGAAGCATACTTCTGGTCATGGAAAATTTAAGTGTTTCAATGATTTCAGCTTCTACTTCCCCCAAAATAAGAAAGCAGAAATAATTTTCATTAAAAAAATAAAAAAGAAACAGTTTCCCACAAAAGGATAGTTTCTGTTTCTAAGGGTTTTTTAAAATTTTTGTCCCCTAGCTTTTAAGTTTTCTTCCTCCAATATTGCCTTTTCCTATACAAGGCAAACCAGACATCTTTTTATGCTGTTTTCCTTTTCCTAAGAAAAAGTAATGTATTCTGAAGACAAACCATTCCCAAGACTAGTGATAAATATTAAAAAAAAAAAACAAAAAAAAAAACTTTAAAGGTGACTCACCTACATTACCTTGATGAAGTAAAAAAATAAAAAAGCAGTTGGCACTAAGATAGCTATTCCAGGTATCTGTGTTTAAACAATTTTTAAAACTGTTTATTTTGTAAGAATGTACCCCTAGTCCAAAGTAACTATGTTTTAAAAAATTTTGGGCCAGAAAATTTACAAAAACCTTTTCAGTTCAACCTAATAAAAATGATATCTAGAAAATATTCCACATTATTAAGTCTGTCTTTAAAAGTTCAGATTCTAAAGCATTCCTAAGGCACGGTGTTCCGGAAGACATATGTGCTTCTGCTGGTGTTGCGTGACGTACAAAGCATCCATGACTGGTTCCAAGGGAGCCCCGACAGGCACCGTGCTCCTGATGCCATGGGACTGTGAGAGGAGAGTCAGACATAGGCCCCCAGGGCTGCGTGGAACTCCGTGAGACACTGTACCAGCTGCTGGAACTTGGGCCTCTCCTCCGGGTCTAAGGCCCAGCAACAAGCCATCACAGCAAATCTGCAGTGACAAAAATGGGAAATTGTGCTAATGATGCTACAGTACTCCTAATCTTTAGGTCAATTTGATGCCAGTTGTTTTCTGTCTAAAGGTGGGCATGGGGAGAATGACATATTAAAAATCAATGAATATTACTGTATGTTGGCAGTTCTAAAATGAAAAGAAACTAAAACACATTATCTGGATTTTATGTGTGGGTTTCAATTCTTCATGACATCATATCAAAATACATCAGCAAATATAGAGATTTCACGTAAATCCCTAAAACACAGACAAAATAACAACCTGTGTTTTCTGGAGAAAGAACTTGGAGGAAGAGGAAGATTAATCTAAGCTCTAAGCACACTGGATCTACAGTACTATCAGTGCAAAAGTTGCCACCTCACCATGGTATAGAAACCTTCAGGGGATTCAGGAAGCAAGACCACAGTCATCTGTGCACTCAATCACCCCTCAATAGCCTCCTGCCCACCCTACTCCCTTTATATGGGAAGATTACCTACATGAGGAAGGCAGGAAACAGGAACTATCTCAGCCTGGAACATTTTTCTTACATATCAGTTGACACCAAATGGCAAGGCAAGATGACAATGAGAAAGGCTTTCTATAACTAAGGCTGTATCAATAAAAGTCGGATACACACTCTATATAGAATAACTAACACAGTATTCAGTATTTTCTTCCTATGTACATTATTGGTCTCTCAGATTAGACTAAACACTACAAATATAAGAACTAAAAAATGTTCTAATGTCAAATGTATTAAAGAGTGAATGAGTCTGGCTGACTCTCTGGTTCTCCATGAGTCTAATTCAAGTCTAAAGAGTCATTACTCTCCAAAGGGAAGTCTCTGTATGAATACGGAGACCGGCTCTTCTAGTATCATAAATGGAATGAAACCTCAGAGAAACTCACAGCTCATCAGGACAGTTGATTGGCTGGGCTATTCGGTAACCATCTTTCAGGTATGCGGCCATCTCAAAGGGATCAATGTCCACATAGGGCGTCTGGCCCAGAGTCATGAGCTCCCACAGCGTCACTCCGAAGGCCCACTGAGGAGAGAAGGAGAAACAGAATGAGGGAAGGGACCAGGTATGGACCAAAAATAGCACCCAACTCTTAAGGAAAGCAAAATATTATCTACAAAAAGAAGTCTACCATAGCTAGTTAGTTTCTCTTGCTGGGACAGAAAAGAGCCTTTTAATGAATGCACCCTTTAATAGGAATACCATTATTATATATTCTAAGGTAATTAGATCCCTTGGAAAGAATGGTTTTTACTGTTGATTACAAGACCAACTACCCCAAACAGCTAATTATGTCTAATATTTTCCTAATATGAAAAATCTGTTACATTAAATAACTGTAGCTAGTCTGTATAATTGAGAAGTGGAAAATGATTATAACTTTAGCCTAACTGGAGGGAAGAGCACTCTGAGTAAGTTAAATATGTAAACTGTGTAAAATACAAGATGTCTTGGATTTTTACTATATTCAAATAATTTAAATTAACAGATTAAAGCATCCTGAAAAAATATCTTCTAACCTTGCTTGAGTAAAAGATCAGATTTATTTAAAATCAACATGTGAACTATTGGTAGGAACAGAAATCAGAAGCAGTGACAAGAGTGTTCATTCATGGTCCAACCAGAGCTCCCCATTTTGGCCCAGCTGTGGTTATACTGGCTCATAGGGATTGTGCAGAGGGCAGGCAACATGTCTACACAGAGTTACTGCCATGCAGCCAGAAAGGACTCAGAGTAGGGACTCCTGCTGATCCGCTGCCACACATGAACCCTGAGGTGAGAACAGCTGAAGCTGGATGAGGAGGAAGGCATTTTTATGAGTCCTTTCTGTTCTAGACATTTTGAATCCTTTATCTCCATCTAATTTTCACAATAAACCTGTGAGAAGCACTGGTAGCCCAATTTTACAGGTAAGAAAACTGAGGCTCAGAGAGGTAATCGGCCCAAAAAACAAAATTTTTTAATGAATGAAGGAGAAAGAAATAGAGAAAAGGAAAAACACAAGTCAAAAACAAGTCTGTTTACAAGATCTGAGCATAGTGCATTAAATTTTAGGTAATTATTTTTCAATATTATAACAAAATCCAGAAATACTCCCTAAAATAAACAGGTTGTTTTTTAAAAAACTTGTGTTAGTGAACAATGGTTTTATTTCTTATTATAATCTATGAAAACAAAACAAAACAAAAAACCCAGTGGACAGACATTTTTAGGATATTTAAAAAATTATCAATGGGGAATTCTATACCAAACCAAAATATACTTCAAAAATGAAGGCAAAAATACAGATTTTTTAGACAAAAAGAAGCTGAGATGGAAATTTGGATCTACAAAGAAAATGAATTGTATTAAAAACATGAGTAACAATTAGATATTTTTTCTTATTTTCAAGTTTCTTTAATAGATTGTTTAAAGCAAAAATAATAACAATGTATTGTATGATTTATAATGTATACAGTAGGTAAAATGTATGCCCACAGTAGCATAAAGGATGGAAGAAGATGATAAATGGAAATATTTTAAGTGCTTATATTAAACACGAATGGTATAATATTATTTGAAAGTAGGGGGTATTTCATAAACTCTAGGACAGGTTTCTCAACCTCAGCACTATGTATATTGTGGGGTGCATAATTCTTTGTTGTGAGAAGCTATCCCATACCTTGTGGGATGTTTAACAATATCCCTGGTCTCTACTCACTAGATGCCCCAAGCGTAAAAACTGAAAATACCTCCAGGTATTAACAAATGTCCCCTGGTGGGGAGGACAAAGTTGCCCCCAGTTGAGAACCACTAAGTTAGATTAATCAAAGAAAATAAAGGACACAAATTACTGATATCAGAAATGAAAGAGGGACCATCCTTATATCAAAAAATACAAACTTGACTTTACAACATTAAGTTCAGTAATTTAGATGAAATGAACAAATTCCTCAAAAGACATAAATTACCAATAGATGTAAGAATAAACAGAAAACTTATGTAGCTTATATCTATTAAAGAAATTGAATTCAGGGTGCCTGGGTGGCTCAGTCAGTTGAGCGTCTGCCTTTGGCTCAGGTCATGATTTCGGGGTCCCGGAATGGAGCCCTGCTCAGCGGGGAGCCTGCTTCTCCTTCTCCCTCTCTCAAATAAATAAATAAAATCTTTAAAAAGAGGAAAGAAAGAAAGAAAAGAAATTGAATTGTAGTTAAAAATCTTTTCACAAAGAAAACTACATCCTGTTTCACTAGGTGAATTCCAACAAACTTGAAAGAAAAAAAATAGGGCAAATTTATATGAGTTTCCTAGGGCTGCCATAATGAAGTACCACAAACTAGGGAGCTTAAACAACAGTATGTATTATCCCACAGTTCTGGAGTCTAGAAGTTCAAAATCAAGGTGTCGCCAAGGCTTTGCACCCTCTAAAACTCATGGGGAAGGATCCTTCCTTGCTCACGCCCAGCTTCTGGTGGTAGCCAGAAGTCCTTAGTGCTCCTTGGCTTGTAGATGCAGCCCTTCACGCTCTGCCTCCGTGTTCACAGACATTTTCCCCTCACATGTCTGTATCTCTTCTTGTAAGGGATACTAGTCATGCTGGATTAAGGTCCACCCTAATTGAGTATGACCTCATCTTAATATTTTATCTGCAAAGACTTTTTTTCCAAATAATGTCACATTCTAAGGTACTGGGGATTAGGACTTCAACCTATTTTTTCAGGGGACACAATTCAACCTACAGCACAATCTTACACAAACTCTTTCAAAAAACAGAAGAAGGGGAATATTTCCCAACTCATTTTGAAGCCAGCATGCCCTTAAATACCAAAACCAAAAAGTTAAGTCTTTGGAACTTAGTATCTTTTTCATTAACAGTTCATTAGGGTGGAGCAATGCCCATCCCAGAGGTCTGTGTTTTTGAAAGGGGTAGGGGGAGGAGAGGAAGGGAGGAACAGATGGGAATGGATGTATAGTTTTAAAATCTCCACAGAGGGACGCCTGGGTGGCAAAGTCAGTTAAGCATCTGACTTCATTTTAGCTCAGGTTGTGATCTCGGGGTCATGGGAGCCCCACATCAGGCTCTGCACTCAGCGCAGAATCTGCTTGGGGTTCTCTCTCCCTCTGACCCTCCTGCTTGTGTTCTCGATCTCTCTCTGAGATAAAGAAATAAATTAAAAAAAAAAAAATCTCCATACAGAGCCTACTGGAATTTTCCTTAAAACTACTGGTTTAAGGGGCGCCTGGGTGGCTCAGTCGGTTAAGCATCTGCCTTTGGCTCAGGTCACGATCCCACGGTCCTGGGGTCGAGCCCCGCATTGGGCTCCCTGCTCAGTGGGGAGCCTGCTTCTCCCTCTCCCTCTGCCGCTCCCCCAGCTTATGCTCCCTCTGTCAAATAAAAAAAAAAAAAAATCTTAAACAAACAACTACTGGTTTAAAAATGGAAAAATGATTTCAAATTAATAAAAGTTAAAGGAAGGTGCCTGCATACATCCAGGTATCTGTCTATCTTAAAAGCGTACTCTAGGTAAACTTTTAATAATGACAATGATTAGTAATGCTTAATTTTAAAAATCGTGTCTAATTTACACATGGAAGGTAGTTCACTACTCTGATGGAACAGAGCCCAAGAAAGTAAAACTGGTTGGGTGTTCCCACCCCTTCTCCATGAAATGAGATGGATCTGTTCTTATTCACCGATTGTGGCAGCAGCTGTGAAAAACGAATAATCAATCCAAACTAGATTTTGGAGGAAGAAACAATGGGAATTAATAACAAGTGGATACTGCCATTTTGTACACAGGGACTAACCCCATCCACTGACAAGGGAGGTACACTCTAACAACTCCCAACTCTAAGGGACCTTCACAGTAATGCTGCTCATATCTGAGATACGGAAGGTGCAAAGGTATGAAAACAGTATAATCTGTATAAGCTGATTTAAAAAAAATTACTTCTTTCACATTGTTTTGTTCACATTATTAACGCTAAGCATCCACCTAAGGTTCTCATATTACATTGCAACACTAAAAAACACCAAAATGAAGAACAATAAAGCCAAAGGGTACACTGCAGTTTCATTTCCTTAAAAGCCAACAAAAGTGATTAATTACATGTTGGCTCACCAACTCTTTAAAAAAAAAATTAAGACCAAATAGCACAAGGATGATTTGTGGAAAAACTGCTCTCTAAAGTCTTCCGATAACTAAGCCATTTAAAATTTAGACAGACTTATTCTATAATTTCCTTTTGTTTGACGTCGTTGGAAAGGGGGCAGTAAGGTCAAGCTGTTTTTTCCAGAGTTTTATGAAAGGCTGCTGCTATATCCGTTTAAAGAACATTTAGAGAATAACAATTTTTTTTATTCATCTTATTCCTCTTCTCCCAATTTGTTATTTTATAGCTTCTATACAGGATATAAACTTTTTTTCACTAACAACATATACTGATGTGAGCTGTCAAAGTACATAAATAAGATTTTTTTACTCTTTAATGTAGTATTAACTAATGCTGGGGCTATTAAGAGATTTCCATTCTGTTACTTCAGGAATTTATAAGGCAAGGCTGACCTCAGTATACTACCGACTGCTGAGAAAAGAATTCTGTCCATTTCTAAAGGGTCTCATCTGACCACAATAAAAGCAGCACCATCAGGTGTCTTAGGACTAGCCCTTCTGTTAATACTAGAAACCTAACATCCCCTTCTCACACACGGAAATGGTATTCAGATGACCAAAGTGCAATTAATTTAATCTGGGTCAAGTGCTTTCCAAGCTTGACTAATGAGAAGAATCATCTAGAGTGTCTGTTACAAGTACAGATTCCTCAGTCCTATCCTAGTAATTCTGAAGCCCGGAACTCAGTATCTTAAAGAAGAGTCTTGGGGCGCCTGGGTGGCTGTCGTTAAGCATCTGCCTTCGGCTCGGGTCATGGTCCCAGGGTCCTGGGATCAGGCCCTGCATCGGGCTCCCTGCTCAGTGGGGAGTCTGCTTCTCCCTCTCCCACTCCCCCCTGCTTGTGTTCCCTCTCTTGCTGTGTCTCAAATAAAAAAATCTTTAAAAAAATAAATAAATAAAAATAAAGAAGTCTTTGTTCAGTCTTAAGATCTAGCAAATTTAGAAACTAATCTTAGATGTGTTAGCAGTAGTGGTCAGATAACAAAGATAGTTTTTATTTTTATTTTAGTATTGACATTCAATAAAATGCACATAAAGTGCTCAGTTTGGTAAGTTCTGATATATGTATACACTCCTGCAACCATTGCCACAATCAAGACAATGAACATATCCATCACCTCCAAAAGATTCTTCCTGCTCTAGAATCCTTTCCTCCTGGCCCTCCCCACCACCACCCCTACGGTTCCCAAGTAACCATTAATCTGCTTTCTGTCACTAGTTCACATTTTCTAGAATTTTATATAAATGGAATCATTCAAACAGTACACTTCTTTGCCTAGCTTCTTTCACTTAGAATAATGATTCTGGCATTCATCTATGACACAGCATGCATTGACAGTCCATCCCTTTCATTGTTGAACAGTAGTCCATTATATGAATATAGCAGCTTGTTTATCCAAATGATGGACATTTGATTATTTCCAGGTTTAGTCACTGAAAGCTGTTATAAACATCTGTGTACAAGTATTGGTAAGGATATATGCTTTCATTTATCTAGGAGCAAAATGACTGGATATGGTAGATATATTTAACTTTTGGGGGGCAGGGAGGGGAAGGGAGAGAGAGAATCTTAAGTAGGCTCCACACTGGGCCTCACAACCTTGAGATCATGACCCTAGCCAAAATCCAGAGTTGGACGTTTAGCTGACTGAGCCACCCAAGTGCTCTGGATGTTTAACTTTTTAAGAAACTGCGAAACTGTTTTCCAAAGTGAATGTACCTAGGTATTAGATTTCCCGCAGCATCGTAAGACAGTTCCTCCATATCCTTGCAAACACTTGTCTTTAATTTTAGCCATACAAATGGGTGTGTAATGCTATCTCACTGTGGTTTTACTTTGCGTTCTCCAAATGACTAATGAATTTGATATTTTCATGTGCTTGTCATTTGTATATCTTCATTGGTGAAGCATCTCTTCAAATATTTTGCCCATTTTTGTTACTGAGTTTTAAAAAATTCTTTATATATTTTGTATGTATTTACCAGATGTGTATGATTTGCAAATATTTTCTCTGAGTGTGACTTGTCTTTTCATTCTCTGAATACTGTATTTCAAAGAGCGTAAGTTTTTAAATTTTGACAGCCTGTTTTGTTCTTCCAGGGATCTTGATTTGGTGTCCTAAGAAATCTTTGCTTAACACAAACTTCCAAAGGATTTTCTTCTTTGTTCTCTTCCAAAAGTGCTATAGTTTTAGATTTTACATTCAAATCTTTGATCTATTTTGAGTTAATTTTTGTATATGTGTAGCAAGGTTTGGATCAAAGTTCATTTTTTTGTTGGATATCCAACTGCTCTAGGACTGTTTAAAAGATAATCCTTTCTCCACCAAACTGCCTTTGCACTTTTTTGCAAATTAATTGTCTATACGTATGTGAGTCAACTTTTAGGTATTCTGTTGTTTAACTGGTCTACCTTCATGCCAACATTACACTGTCTTGATTAGTGTAATTTTTAATCAGACCTCCAACTTCTTTTTTCTCAAAGCTGTTTTGGCTAGTATAGATCCTCTGCATTTCCATATCAATTTTAGACTCAATCTGTCAATTTCTACCCCAAAAATTAAAAGCCTGCAAATATTTTCTTTGGGACTATGTTAAAATCTATAGATCAATTTGGAGAAAACTAACATCTTAATAGCTCTCCATTTATAAAGGCCTTTAATTTCTCTCAATAATGTGTTATAGTTTTCATTATGTAGATATTTCACATTTTTGTGTCCTAAGAATTTCATATTTTTGGATGCTTTTATGTTTTTATTTTTTTAATAAAGATTTTATTTACTTATTTGACAGAGAGAGACAAAGCGAGAGAAGGAAAACAAGCAGGGGGAGTGGGAGAAGGAGAAGCAGGCTCCCTGCTGAGCAGGGAGCCCGATGAGGGGCTCCATCCCAGGACCCTGGGATCATGACCTGAGCCAAAGGCAGACACTTAACGACTGAGCCACCCGGGTGCCTGTTTTTATAAAGTTTTTAAAAAACTTAGGGAAAGAAAACAATATGGAGGTTCCTCAAAAAATTAAAAATAGATCTACATACGATCTGGTAATTCCACTACTAGGTATACCCAAAAGAAATGAAAACAGTATTTTGAAGAGACAGATGCACCCCTATGTTGACTGCAGCATTATTCACAATAGCCAAGATATGGAAACAACCTAAATGCCCATCTACCAATTAATGCATAACAAAGATGCGGTATATGCACAATGGAATATTATTCAGTCATGAGGAAGGATATCCAGCCATTTGCAACAGTATGGATGGACCTTGAATATTATGCTAAGTGAGATAAAGCAGACAAAGACAAGTAATATATGATATCATTTATATGTAGAATCTAAAAAAGTCAAACTCATGAAAAATAGAGAGTAAAATGGTGGTTACCACGGGATGAGGGGCGAGAGGATAAAACTGATGTTGTTTAAGGGTACAAACTTGCAATGAGTAATAAATAAGCCACAGTGATCTAATGCATAGTATAATAAATATAGACAATAATATTGTACTATAATTACATAACATGAATACCACCACAACAATCATTACAATATATAAATGTATCCAAGTAACATGTTGTAACCTTAAATTTACAAGGTTATATGTCAAATATATGCAATAAGAATGATCCAAACTTTTAATTTCTGATTTTTCATTATTTGTATATAGAAATACAACTGATTTTTATACATTGATCTAGTATCCTAATCTGTTTAAACTCACTTATTAGTTTTAGTAACTATTTTGTATATCACACCGGATTTTCTTCATAGATGATCATGTTGTCCACAAATACTTACTTTTTCCTATCCAATCTTTCCTTGTTTTTTTTTTTTTTTCCCCCTCTTCTTGCCTTAGTGCACTGGCTAGACCCTCAAGTACAACACTGAGGAGAAGTGATAGTGGGCGTCCTTGTCTTCTTTATTAGGTAAAATAATTCAGTATTAATAATTAAGTATAATGTTAGCAATAGGTGTTTTTGGTTTTGGTAGATGCCCTTTATCAGACTGAGAAAGTTCTCTTCTATTCCTATATTGCTGAGAATTTTTATTAGGAATGAATTGAGGATTTTTTCCTAATACTTCTTCTGCATCTACTGAGATGATCATATAATTTTTCTTTTTTAGTATATTAATACAGTATATTGCACTGCTTGATTTTCAAATGGTAAAACAAACTTGTATTCTTGGAATAAAGCCTATATGGCCATAATATGATTTTTAAACTATACTTTGGATTCTATTTGCTAAACTTTTGTTTAGAATTTTTGCATCTATGATCATGAGGAATAATGATCTATAGTTTTCTTTTCTTCTCGCCGTCTGGTGCTACTTCAAAGTAGTGCTGACCTCATAGAATGAATTAGAAAGTATTCTCCTCAATTTTCTGAAAGAGAGTGTATAGAATTTGTATTATTTCCTCCTTAAATGTTTGGAATGCCAGTGCCCTAAAACTCACTCTGGACCCAGAGTTTTCTCTTTCAGGCAGGTTTTTAACTAAACATTCCGTTTCTTTAACAGATACAGGGCTATTCAGATCATCTACTTCTTGAATGAGCTCTGAAAGTTATTTTGCAAAGAATTTGTCCATTTCACCTAAGTGTCTGAATTTACTGGGAAAAAGTTGTTCATAATCTTATTACCAAATACCTGTGAGAATCTGTAATGCTATCACCTTTCTCATTCACTACATTGTTAATTTGCAACATATTTCTTTTTTCCTGATTAGTCTGGTGAGAGATTTATCATAATTAGTATTCTCACAATTAAGCACTGGTTTCACTGATTTTCTCTACTGTTTTTCTATTTCGTATTTCACTGACTTCTGTCTATATTATTTCTTTTCATCTGCCTACTTGGCAGTTTAATTTGTTCTTTTTCTAGTTTCTTAAGATAAAAACTAGGTCACTGATTTGAGACTTTTCTAATATTGATGTTTAATAGTATATATATTCCCCCTTTGAGCAGCATCCCCCAAACTTTGAATTAGTTATTTTTTTCATTCAATTCTAAATACTTCATAATTTCTCTTTTGATTTCTTCTTTGGCACATGGGTTATTTGGAAGTCTATTATTTAGTTTCTAAATATTTGGGAATTTTCTAGATTCCTATTTTTGATTTCTAATTTAATTTCACTGTGTTCACAAAACCCTATTTTGTATGAATTGAATCTTTTTATATTCACTGACTTGCTTTATGGCCCAGAATACGGTCTATCTTAGTAAATATTCCATGTACATTTGAAAAGAATATGGATTCTGCTGTTGTTGGGCGGAGTGTTCTGAGTTATTTAGATCAAGTTGGTTGATACTGTCATTCAAATCTAAATCCTTAACGATTTTCTATTTTATCAATGAGAGAGGGGGCACTGAAATGTATTCAATTATCTTTTAAAGAGATTTAAATAATAAGAAAAAAACATATATTTATGCATATAGTTACCATTTCTGGTGCTCTCTGTTCCTTTGTATAGATCCGTATTTCCATCTAGTATCGTTGGTTCCTAAAGGACTTTTTTTTAACATTTTTTATAATATGGGTTTGCTGATGACAATTATTTCAGCTTTGGTATTTCTAAAAAAGTCTTTATTTCCCCTTCATTTTTCAAAGATATTTTCCCTGGGTATAGAATTCTATGTTCACAGGATTTTTTCTTACAGTACTTTAAAAATGTTTAACTCTTCTCGCCCTTGCATGGCTTCCAATGAGAAATTTGTTGCCATCCTTTTCTTGGTTCCTTTCTGTATCAACATGTTTTGTTTTGTTTTTTTCCCCTGGCTGCTTTTAAGATTTTCTCTTTATCACTAATTTGAGCAATTTGATTATAATGCACTATGGTTTAGTTTCTTCTTGCTTCTTGGATTTGGGGTTTGTTCAGTTCTTAGATCTGTGGGTTTATAGTTTTCACCAAATGTGGAAACATTTCAGTCTGTATTTCTTACTCTTTCTGTCCCTCCCTTTCACTCTGTGAACCCCAATTACACATATATTCAGCAACGTGAAGTTGTCCCAATGAGAGATCCTTCTTCAAGAATCTCCTGTATCTTCTCTCTCCTTCTATCTCTTGCTGTACTCCCATCTGAGAAGAAAGGTATTCCTCCTCCCATGCCTTTAACCTTTAACCTGGCCTCCTGAGCCCATTCACCTGTCATCTCTTGTACCTCCCCTCCAAAAACCACATGTCCAATCTCTTTCTCCCTGGCCTAAAAACCAAACCAAACGGACCCACCCCCCAAAAAAAAGCAAAGTAGAAAAGTAACAAAGCCTCTCTTCATCCTGCCATCCTATCAAACTAAGATCATTTCACTCTTTTTCATAGCTGTACTTCTTCTAAGTGTAATCTACATATTGCCCCCCCTTAACATCTCCCACCGAGCCCACAACAATCACATCTACCTTTAATGATTTACTAAATCCACTCATTCAAATGCCCTCTATGATTTCCTAATCCTTTCTGACCACTGCAGGTATGTTTATAGACAAAAGTCTCCTTGAAACTATTTCTTTCCTTGGCTTCTATGACACAACATTCAATTTCTGTTTTAATTCTTTGTTCATCTTTCTTTTCTCACTAACTGAAACTACATATTCCCTATATTCTTCCCTTGGCTTTCTTCTCTCTCTAAATTCACTACCTCTGGGATCAAACCCTCCTGTTCATTCAATCCCCACTTTAATGAAGCTGATGTCCAATTTCCAATATCCTGCTTCTATGTTCTTCCAGAATTCCGGACCCACGTTCCATCCATTAGCATCTTGAATTCAATATGCCTCATATCAAATAAATCATGTTTTCCCCAAACCAGATATTCTACCTGTTGTCTTCAATTGTGTTATATCGTCACAATGACTTAAGATTTACTCCAACAGCAGAACTAAAGAAAAGTACAGATCAAAGACTGCACTGAAGTTTTCAGAAACATGGGCCCCAGGTAGGAAGGCAGAGCAGACATCTATGCAATAGATCTGATAGTTAAGAGGGGAGCCTCAGGGCACAAAGGTCAATTAATAAATGTACCCATAAATAACAACTGTAGTCAAAAGACATGGAATCTCTGAAGTTAAGTCTGAGAGTAAGACAAGGAGAAATATGAGATTCTGCATGGAAATGAAGAGGACAAGAGGTCTATGTGAGCCCTTCAGGATTCTTTTACACATTCAAGTACACAGCTCTCCAGGGATAAGATTAACATAGCTGGCTGTGAATGTTCTTAAAATAAATGACCCAAAATGTATACATATGTATATCCATTTCAATTCTGTAACTATGGAACACCTGTTAAAGGAAAATAAGTAAAGCAGAGCTTCCATTGCCCATTCTGGGAAGAATGACTTATGCATAAAAATATAAGGCAGCAGTGGTAGGTGCCATTAGGTAAGTACAAAATTCTCTGGGGGTCCAAAGAAGACCAAATCAAAGGGCACAAAAGTACCTTGTGTCTTTGGACCCAACAGGAATTCCAGATTGGATGAAATGCAAAATATAAGGAAATGTACAATGGAAAATATAAAACTAAAAAGGGAAGATAAGGCAAGAAACAAAGGCTCTGAAAACCAGGGGAAGGAGTATGGGTCTTTCTTTACCAACTCCCTTTAATTAACAACTCAGGAAACAACAGATGTTGGCAAGGATGCGGAGAAAGGGGAACCCTCCTACACTGTTGATGGGAATGCAAGCTGGTGCAGCCACTCTGGAAAACAGTATGGAGGTTCCTCAAAAAGTTAAAAATAGAGCTACCCTACGACCCAGCAACTGCACTGCTAGGTATTTATCCAAAGGATACAAACATAATGACTTGAAGGGGTACATGCACCCCAATGTTTATAGCAGCAATGTCCACAGTAGCCAAAATATGGAAAGAACCCAGATGTCCATTGACAGATGAATGGATAAAGAAGATGTGGTATATATATATATATAATGGGATATTACTCAGCTATCAAAAGGAATGAAATCTTTCCACTTGCAACAATGTGGATGGAACTATAGAGTATTATGCTAAACAAAAAGAGTCAGTCAGAGAAAGACAAATACCATATGATTTCACTCATATGTGGAATTTAAGAAACCAAACAGATGAAATAGGGGAAGGGAAGAAGAATAAAATAAGATGAAAACAGAAAGGGAGACAAATCCTAAGAGACTCTTAACTACAGGAAACAAACTGAGGGTTGCTAGAGGAGAGGGTGGGTGAGGGGATGGGGTAATTGGGTGATGGGCATTAAGGAGGACACTTGATATAATGAGCACTGGGTGTTGTATGCGACTGATGAATCACTAAAGTCTACTCTGAACCTAATAGTACAGTAAATGTTAACTAAATTGAAACTTTTTAGAAGATTTTATTTGAGATAGTGAGAGAGAGAGAGCGCACAAGTTGGGGGGAGGAGCAGAAGGAGATGGAGAAGCAGACTCCCTGCTGAGCAGGGAGCCTGACTCCGTGCTTGATCCCAAGATCCTGGGTTCATGACCTGAGCCGAAAGCAGAAGCTTAACCGACTGAGCCACCCCGGCACCCCTTAAATTGAATTTTTTTGAAAAAACAGTTCAATTTGAAGATCAAAATATCATGGAGGAATATTCCTAGCAGTGAAAGCTTGAGATCACTTAACTTACTAACATTGATTTTCACAAGTTTTCAAAACTGACATCCACTGTGCACAAGGTACAGGCTTTATTAGTATATATCCCTTCCTAAATATCCAATTTTTGAAGCTTTTATTATCCTATGAATTTTAAATTTTCAGACATAGTTTCTAGGTCTTTTCAATAACCATAACTGAAATATGCATCTATAGGAAGGAGTACATTACTTTAAAAAAGCTCTACTACTTAAAATTTAAGATATCATTAATAGATTTATATAAGTAACCCTTAAAGTGGACCTTTCAGCAATTCTTCAAGGTTAACTATCACCTAAAAATCTTAATACTCCTCCAGATTATCACTGTAGCAAATATTTTTTTATCCCAGCTTCAAATGATCCCTGGTATATAATGACTATATATAAAATGCACTGACTATATCAGGTGTCAAATTTAGTACATGTTGCTAACTCAACTTCAAAAATCAGCAATCTTTAGGCACAGAGTATCATACATGATTGAAAAGAGACCACTTCTGCTATGAATCTGCCCTAGAATCTGTGTTCAGGAAAGGGAGAAGAACCAATATGGGATACCTACCAGGCCATCACATATATCTGCTATTTATGAGACTTTCCTCTACTGCACTAGATGCTTAGTTAGACATTGCTCCATCAGAACACAGGCTATTTGAAGGTAATGTTAAATAGTATGATAAGGAAAAGGAAGGAAAGGGAAAGGGATATTCACAAGATCTCTTGAGGAAAATATCTATTCTTAGGGAGAGCCTAATACAGAAAATACATCAAGGGCAATACCTGATCACAAGACAGCAACCAGCCACCTCTGAAAATATAACAACTATTCATAAAGTAAATCCATTTATTCCTCTTTTCCAGAAAATACTAGGACTATTAAAATAATATTAAATACAACTAAAAAATATTTTCTTAATGTTAATAATATTAAACTTTCAATCTTTATTTCTTAATATCTGAATGATCCTTTCACCTCTCCAGGTTTTCCTTAATGTCTTTATATCAATTCCTCTTAATGCTAGTTTTTATTTATTTAGTTATTTTTTATTGAAGTATAGTTGCCACACAATGTTACATTAGTTTCAGGTGTACAACACAGTGATTCAACAAGTTTACACATTATGCTCTGCTCACAAGTGTTAGCTACAATTTGTCACCATACAATGCTATTCCTCTTAAAATGTGAATTTTATGTTTAAATAAGTCTAAGGTTGTTGACGTGTAAAATTTACAACCATAATGGAAAGGAATAAATACTGGGAACCTAAGCATTATTCTAAAATTAACAAGAAAGAAACAACATAAAACAGAAATTTTTCCGTACTTTTAAAAACAGTAAGCATTCTCTGAAAACTGGACCTTTCTCTTTGATACCACATTAGTTCAGAAGACCACTCTTCATGGGTATATTATGAATGTGAGTTTCTCCTGCTCAAGTCTGCTCAGGGTGTGGCAATGACTTTCCATGACACTGGGCAAACAAGAGCAGAAAGAAGCACTCTGCTGTAGATATAGTATCTGGATAACTTTGCAGATTTCCCTTCTTCTTCTAGGTCATCTTTAATGTTCACAAAATAAATATTGCAAAGGCACAGGAACACATTTTAATTTACACCCTAAAAACTGTTCAAATACCTTAAAGAGTCTCCTCATTGCTATAAGCCATGCTGATAAGATTAGCATGGAAATCATTTCCTTAACTTGTTTTTCCCAAGAAAATGTTTTTTAAACACAATGTAATACTGTAAAGACAAAAAAGCACCAAGAAAGAAACTTAATTGTGCATTCCTGATTGCATTTAGTCTCTTAGTAGGATGTAGTTTCTTAACAGCGGAATTATGTTAGCTACAATAATTACCTAAATAATTGAAAGAAGATATAAATCAAGAAATCTATTTTCAAATAAAGAAAAGAAAATTACAGAAAAAAATCTATGGTGGTATCTACATCTGATGAAAACAATATCCAGAAATTCTTAAGACTGCCTAAGATGATGTCATAGCTTGGAATAATAAAAGAGATTTATAACTAGTCAAAATCTAGTTGTGCATATTTCCTAAGTTCAACAGTTAAAAGTTGATATTAACATTATAAGAATCTTGACATACTGAAGTATTGAATCCTTTCAGTAAAAACTGTAAAAACACAAGAGATGCAATGTATTATTTTTAAGATGGAACACATTAATGTATTTCCAAACAAATCACATAGAACTTTCAACTATAAAAAAAATGCAAAAATGTTAAGGATCTTTTAAAGGACAAAGAAAATGCCCTCTCCAAGGCAGTAATACCATTTCTTAAGTGTTACATTTAAACCTGAAATATGTATTTTACACGTGTAGACTGGTGAGAGTGGCTTTACATTACTTATTTTGCACATGACTATGTATAAAGTTTCCCAGCCCCAAAGTAACATATTAAGTGTAGTTTTTGAACCCCCAACTCCATCTATAAAAGAAAAACAGGAACAGAGAATAATGATTATATGTATATATTTTCAATATAAATGTTAAAAAACAATCTTTAACATTTGTGTTTTAATGTAAGAATTCAAAAAGTAGGGGCGCCTGGGTGGCTCAGTCAGTTAAGCATCTGCCTTCGGCTCAGGTCATGGTCTCAGGGTCCTGAGATCGAGCCCCGAGCCCCGTGTAGGGCTCTCTGCACAGTGAGGAGTCTGCTTCTCCCTCTCAGTCTCCCTCTGTGCTCTCTCTCAAATAAATAAAATCTTAAAAAAAAAAAAAAAAGAATTCAAAAATATTCAATCCCAGAAAACTGAAAAATGGATTTTTACACTAATATTTGTTCACAGTCATAGGAAACAGAGCAGTGTTCCTATTCCTTTTAATCTTAATTATCCAAGGCAAGATATTTAGGGAAAAAAAAAAATATATATGTACATATACTTTAAAAGAAATGAATTACTAAGAATATAAAGAAGAAAAATCTGAACATTTTAGGGGTTAACCATGCTAAATGTAAATCAATGGGTACTGTCACCATCACATTTTAAGTATAGCCAGAAGAATTTGGGTCATACAGACATTTCAAGTAAGTTTATGCCAAGACACACTAAAAGTAATCATGATTTTAAAGTAAGTCTCCTGTTAAGTTGCTCACCATTAAGTTCACAGAGATTTTTTAAAAATAAAGCTGTCAAGTGCTCAAGCAGCAACAAGATATCTAGTACAACTACATTCTGACAGAAAACAAATTCTAACATAAAATGTGTCAACTCCTGCAAAATTTCTAAAATACCATAACCATAAAAGTAACTAATTCTAAGTATAATTTTGAAATATTTGCTTAACTAAATCACGTATCCTCAACTCAGATTTTATCAGCTAACAGGACATTGTCCCTGGCTGAAAAGATGTAGATCACATTACTGAGGGATGTATTATTAGTCTCACTGGTCGAAACTGTATTATCTAATTTAATTTTCACTTAGGTGTTCCTGTGAAATATTTAATCATAAATGTTGTAAAACACAATTCCTATTACTGCTTAAATATACAATGGAATGCCTTACACAGAAATATACAAATACATTAAATTAAGCAATGCATAATTTGGGGGCTTCCATGTGTAAGCAAACAGCATTACTGGCCATCTTGTATATCCCCTTGAAATATTACCTATCAATCAATATTCCTTTTTCTAAGAGAATAATCATTTTTTTAAGAGAATAATCAAACAATCCCCAATCTTCTGAAGTTACATGGCATACTTGTCATTTAAGAAACATCTATTTCCTGCCCATTAGACTAGTTTTGGGTTCAACACAATTGCCCCTTCATTTCTGCTAAGGCAATTATGCTATATTTCAATGAGTAACAAAATCATAAATTTCAAAAATCAACCACTGAAAAAAATACAAAGATCCCAAAGAGATGAGTGACTCAATATTTTAAATCAACAACAGAGTAAGATTTAAAAAAAAAATAATGAAGAATAATGAAGTTTCTTTTATTTTCCTGCATTCAAAAACATTCAGATGTAAGCCTTTCTACTAAAGGGGTAGATTTGAAAACCATATAGTTCTAGTTTAACTGATACTATGTTTTAAAGCTATGTGCTAAAACCAAAGTTAAACTCATTTGCACCCCTGTGAAAACAGCTTTGCTTAATGTAGAAGTGGCAAAGAATTCCAGCTATAATTCAGAACTTCTAAATAAAGATCTGGCAACCCCCCAAACTAGTACGATATCAATAAGAGTAAAATTGGTCCTTAATGATATTCAATACAGCAGCCATGTGATAGCCTAAAATCAAACTCTGCTTTCTCTTTTCACATTATTTGAGAAAACTCAAAATCAAAAACAAAAATGCAACCCTTTCCTCCCCTCAAAAAAGCTTATCCTACATTATATAGGTGGGTCCTAAAGGCAATCACATTATCTTCATAAGGGAGAGGCAGGTGTTTTAAGAGACAGACATACACAGAGGAGAAGGTGATATGAACAAGAAGCAGAGAGATGCAGCCATGAAGGATGCTAACAGCCACCTGAAGCCGGAAGAAGGACGGTTTCCCCCTTAGGACCTCTGGAAGGAGCATGGCCCTGCCTACACCTTGATATCAGACATTTGACCTCCAGAACTCAACTGTGAGAATAAATCTGTTGTTTTACCACCAAAGTTGCAATAATTTGCTATAGCATCCAGAGGACACTAATTACACTGGGGAAATGAGAATATTAAGAGAGTAATCCTTAAAGCATACAAACTTGGAAGTAAAAGGGTAACCCTATACTGTAAATAAAACATATTGATGAGACACAAGATACAATGATATAGTAAGCCTGATTTTTACAACTGAAACTTTGAAGCAAACAATCTATAAGATTTTATAAGTAACAAACACTAACATCGTTGAGTGGTCATAGAGTGGGACCTTATAAGCCCAAGTTTCACCTAATCTCTAGCTATTCAGCTACAATAATAAACTACAATAAGCAAGAGACAGGAAAATAAATCCATCTTTCAAATCCGACTAAAAATGAGAAATTAAAAGCAACTTAAGGGGTGCCTGGGTGGCTCAGTTGGTTAAGCGTCTGCCTTCGGGTCGGGTCATGATCCCGGGGTCCTGGAATCAGCCCGGCATCGGGCTCCTTGCTCAGCAGGGAGCCTGCTTCTCCCTCTCCCTCTGCCTGCTACTCCGCCTGCTTGTGCTCTCTCTCTCCCTGACAAATAAATATTCAAAAAATAAAAAATAAAAGCAACTTAAAATATCTGCAAAATACCCACAAGTAAACATGGCTTCTGAAACTATTCATCACTAAGTATAAAAGATCCCACTATATGATCTGCTCTGGTGGGCAGAACTACTCAGAAACCGACAAAAGGGAAGAGAGTGACATCTGGGGAATTATAAATTACACAGGTCATAATGTTGGAAGAGGTTGTTTGAAAAGAAGAAAACAATAAATCTTTATGATCTGGCAACCAGCTGGTCATTCTGAGACTTAAATAAGAAAGAAAAATAATCAGCTATGGAAACCTCTCTAAGCCTTGATATCCACCTTTAAAATTGGGATATTAGTGTCCAGCTACTTCATAGTGTTAACAGCCCCCTCACAGGGCTACTCTGAGGATGAAATGTGATTATGCACAGTCACAGATCATGGTTTGGGTCACAGCTTCTTTCCAGAAACTGACTGAATGGAGCTAACTACGCTTGCTTTCTCATTGAAACATTTCAGGGAACAATTACTAGATTTAAAAAGATAGAAAAAAAAAAAATTAAAACATAAAGCCTGCTGATATCCAGGAGTTCCAGAACTTACCACATCACTAGCACTGGAGAACTCATTATTAACCAGACTTTCCAGAGCCATCCACCGAACTGGCCTGTTTTCGTTGTCCCCCAGACAGTGATAGTCCATGGGGAACAAATCTCTGGAGAGGGCATTGTCTGTGATCTTAACTTGGAGTGTGTCATCAATGCTGAAAAGTAGAGACATGAACATCAAATACAATTGGCGTATTTAAAACATATGGATCACAGTTATTCTTCAATACCATACGATGCCCACTGTGACTCCTGGGGAGAGCCCCCAGTCCACTGAAATGACATGATGAGCTCATGGCACCTACACACAGTTCCTAGCAGCCAGGTCTTTGTGGATAACTTCCCTTCTGGCCAGATAGCTCATTCCACAGGCAATCTGAATAGCCATGTGTACCAGGTCTTGTTGAGAAATTGCCTGTGGTTTAAAAAAAAAAAAAAAAACGACGTTTGCAGTTAGCACAAAAATGATGATGGCAGTCAGCTGCTTATTTTATTCCACAGTCCTACTCCATCCCAAAATACTTCTTCACACCTACACATGGAGTTTTAAAAACCTACTTCTTGACCAAGAATATGTTCTCATAGCTCCCTAATATTTGTATCTACTACAGCCTTACCATTCTGTAATATAACTTACCATTTACTTTACCGCCTCTCTCATCTGTCAGGTATAGCTCCCCAACATCCAGCACATATAGTAGCTGCTCAATAATTATTTGTTCCATGACTCTCAAGGTAAAATTTCCAGTGCTTACTATTCAGTAACCTGTTCTCTTCTTTAAAACTCATAGTTTTTATTAGATGATCTCTGGGGACCATTTTCTAGCTAACAGAAGTCTACAGCTCTCACTACTGACGTGTTCCTCTTAGAGCCAGGATACCAGTCTTGTGGGCTGAGGAATGAAACTCTTCCTCAGGTGATGCTGATGGGCTACAGCCTCCAACAACTTGTTGGAACCCTGGCTTTAATCCTGTCAATTTACAAAGCATAGTGACATATTAAGTCAAGTACTCAATGCAGCCTTTGAATCCACTTTCTCCTGGTAACCATAGTACGTACACTATTATAAACCCTAAAACAAACTTAATATGGCTACAAGTTACAGTAGGCAACAAAACAACAGCTAGGCTTTAGGATAACTACCACCATGCATCTGGAATGTAGCCAAATGCTTCACAGCTATGTGCACAAGCAGTGAAGAGAAGGAAACTCTTAGATGACTGACATCTTACAGCCAAGCATATTAAAAATAGATCCAATTATCTCCATAATCCAGACTTCCAGTCACCACCAGCTTTTGATACAATATGGACCAAATGACTCAGTCAAGTGTGTTTCCATTCCTAGAAGGGAGATCTAGTACCAGTGCCTTCAAAGAGTTATCAGGAAAATGACGGAGATGGTGTTAGAGTTGAGGTGATTATAAATAAACACACAATGGAGAAAAAGGAAAAACTTCAGCATCAGTAAAGTGCAACCTTCAAGACAGGAATCATAAACCATCTTCCTCTAAATCAACAGGTTATAATTATCTTCTGGCTCATTTTGAGTTTCTTTTGCAGGCTTTTACACAGTTTATATACAAGAAGGTTAACATCTACTTTCAAAGATACTATCAGAAGTTCCTGGTAAATAATTGATATCTGGGCAAATTTTTCTCACCTGTGGATTATTGGCCTCTACTAATTTGCACTGCCGTAAAAACAATTTAAGGTTCCCCCAATTCATGTAAGGCAGTATCACCATGGGTTTTTCTCCGTCTTCTATACACACATGCGTAATAGGAAGAAGGTTTCTACAAAATAATAAGAAATCAGGAAAAAGACAAGTGAAATCTAAAACCTCAAAGGCTTATTTTTAATAAAAAGTAATAAAGATAACCTAAAACAAAACAAGAAAGTCTCAAACATACTTAAAAACATGATTACCTTTAAAAATGCAATAAAATTAACAAATGCCCTTTAAAACTAGACTTCAGTATTTTCTACATATGCATTTTCTTGGTAGGGAAAAGCTATAAACTCGAAGTTGTTTCCTGTGGACTGGATTCTCTGAAGACACACTCTAGCCACACTAAATCTTTACTCTTAAAGGGTAATCAGAGACATTTAAAAATGACTTAATGCATTATGAGTGTATTATAACATACCCTTAAGTCCATCAACACATTAAAGAAGAAAAAAAAAGACCTCCATGCAGACTATGGACCAGAGTATGATCATCAAGAAGACCTCAAAGAGGCTTCAAATGCCACAACAGCCAAGATATCCTTAGCTGGTCACATGAGACTTAGAATCTGATTTCTAAATCCTGTATTTACCATTTATAGATAGTCTGTGTGACTATCTCTCCTGGCCTTAGTTTCCATACCTCTAACATGGCATCACACCAACCATAAAATGCTGTTATGAATAAAGCCAAAGCATGTAGTAACATTCTTGTTTCTCTTTAAATTTCCATGGCACACATAAATACTTTCATCCTATTGCCTAATGACACCTCTTTCCACTGGTATCTGGAAATAATTTAATTTTCTCCAAGGTTATGTAACTTTACACATAATTATCTCATTTTCCCCACTATGCTAAAAATTTCTAAAATGCAAAAACTAACATGAACTCTTATTTTTATACCCAATGCTCTGTATTTTGTCCCACAAAAAATAAGCATTTAATAAGTATCTGACAACACAAGTAACATAGCCTTAAAAACATTCCTATTCCTTAACTTAGCAAATTTTGCCTCTAAGGATATTTAATAAGGAAATATTAAACATTAAAAAGCTACATGAACAAGGATAGTTAATGCAGTATTAATAGCAAAAAGTTGCAAACGACTTCAACGTGCAAATGTAAGGCAAGAGTACACCCAAATCATAGGACAGTATATAACAATTAAATGGCCACAAAAAGATGTTAAGAGGAGTAAATGTTTATCTTATAGGAAAGCAAGGTACAAAATTCACATATGTTTGCAGGATAATTCCAAACATGGAGAAAAACTAATAAAACTCTGCACAAAAATAGGACAAGAATTAAAAGTTGTTGTCTTTGAGTTGCAGGGCTTTAGATCATTTCTACCTTGCTTGCTACCTTGCCGTTTCTGGATTTTCTAAATTGTCTCAATTGTCTCAACTGAGCATGTGTCTCTTTTAAAACCACAGTCACACAATTCTGGCCCAACAGTGCCCAAGTGAAAGCTATGGGCTCCCTTCATGCTGCACAGGAGTTACTAAAAGGGAAAGCACTAACCCCAAGGAGCGGAAAATGAGGACTCAGAGATGAGTAAACTTGCACAAGGTAACCCCTCTAAGTACAGCTTCTGCTTGCATTTCAGTCTAACAGTGCCAGTGATGATTAGTCCCACTTTGTGAGGAAACCCATACAGAGAGAGGTTAGATAATCTGCCAAGGACAAACAACAAGTGCATGGAGAAAAAAATTCAAAGCGTCATCTGATTCCAGAAACCCTTGTGCTTTCCCCTGGACCAATGGATATGCCCTCCCAGGAGAGCAAGAAAGAATACAAGGGAAGTGACAGAGCCTCTTTTCACACCAAGTCGCATGCACACTAAAATGACTACAGCAGGTCTGTATTCAGGTTTAACTGAGCACACCATGATTTTAGAAGTAATGGAGTTACCCGATCTCTCAAACCCCCCTCCCCAAAATTACTCCTCTGCTCCTCTCCTCATGTCTGAAATCCACTGAACAGAGTTAAAGGTATTTTAGTGCTTTTTGAGATCAAATCATTAAAAGCCCTCCAGAAGAGGTAACAAGCCGCATGAAGATGTTTTAAGGTACAAAATGGCTGGTCTTCATTCTGTCCATTTTATAAAGGAAAGGAGGATAAAGAGGAAGATCTGGGACCTAGATGAAGAATGGATGAAAGCAGAAACTGGTGCTGTAGACAAGAACAAGGCAGAGGAAGGGAAAGTTCTGTGGGGACATGAGACAAGAACTGCATCTAGTTCTCAGTCTTGCCCAGTGTGCTTGCAGAGGGAGAGCTGGGAGGCACTCAGTGTTAAGAAGGTTGCCATCAGGCAGCTTGGGCCAGTGGAGAGCAAACTACAAGGAGAAATAACTCAAGAGCACTCTGTTATGAAGCACTTCTGATGTCATTAAATTAAGTTACAATTAAAATAAAATAAATTTTATTTCTACAGCTATTTTAACTTACAGTAAAAATTATTCTCACAAATTCCAGTGGAAAAAGGAATAAAAACTTTCAAAATGCTTTAAAATATTTCAACACTTTACAATTCTTACTTGTGGAATGTTAAAACACGAAGTAAACATGTTTTGCATGTGGAATTATACATCACAACCAGTTCTAAAAAGTTAAATTCTGAAACAAGGCATCATTTCTTACTGAGTGTATTTCGTTTGCTCGATAAGTTCTGTAATATGAACACTGAAGCTCATTAAGTTCATTTTTATCCCTCAGGCCTAGCAGAGTTGCAAGTGCAAAATTGGCACTTCATGAATTAGAATAAGCGAATGAGGGGCGCCTGGGTGGCTCAGTCGTTATGCGTCTGCCTTCAGCTCAGGTCATGATCCCAGAGTCCTGGGATCGAGCCCCACATTGGGCTCCCTGCTCAGTGGGAAGCTAGCTTCACCCTCTCCCACTCCACCTGCTTGTGTTACTGCTCTCGCTATCTCTCTCTCTGTCAAATAAATAAATAAAATAAAATAAAAAAAGAATAAGCCAATGAACAAATAAATGCATAGACACAGCCATAACACCAGGGGTCAGAAAGAAAAGCATGGTAGGCCCTAGTCCCCTTAAAAGTGAAAAAACCTGCAACAATGAGTGTAAAGAACAATAATGTACTTTCTACATATTGACAATATGTTTTGCTCATTAAAAATTAGGAGTCCTGGGCTCCTGAGTGCCTCAGTCAGTTAAGCATCCAACACTTGATTTCAGCTCATGTCTTGATCCCAGGGTCAAGCCCTGCATTGGGCTCCACAATGGGTGTGGCACCTACTTAAAAAAACAAAAAGCAAAAAACCTAGGAGTCCTGGTATTACTGTATAGCCAGGAAGAACAATTAACTATGACTAAGCTACACAATTTGCCTCTAGAAGACTTTCCCCAATCACTGAATGTCCAGTATCAACCCCATTTAGCATGTGGAATTCCATCACCTAAGGGTGTCTTGGGGCTGCTAATTCATCCTGATAGGATGCTGGCTGGAAAACACTACAGCTGAAAAGCCACATGAAAAATGCTCCAAATACTTGTTCTGAACATTTTTTCAGCCAAACCATTTTTGGGCTACAATGGATATAAAACTGCTTCTTAGGAAAATCCTGGCTTTGTCTGGATTTGTCCAGTCTCCCACTCCTGTGCTGAAGTGGTGCAGACCTTCTACCAGGGTAAGAATACCAGGTAGGTACCGAAGTACTAGATTAACATTACATACTAGTATTAAACACTTTTGACTCTTCCCCCTAGTGTCAGCATAAGAGAACATCAAGCATTTCCAATACTGCCAAGAAGGACATTTCCAAATGACCATTAACCAATTCTTATTTTGTTACTCAGAGGAAACAAAATGTGTTTTTTAGAAAATACAGTCTCAGGAATGAGTTAGCCATCCATTCCTCTGTAAGTTCTACACTTGGACTGAATCAGGCCAATGGAAGATAACTTTCTTCAACCACTTGACTTTAATCCTTCAATGGGACATCTTCCGTCACTCAGTACTGTGTGTTCAATTTTTTCAAAGGTCCCTGGGATTTTTTATACTCAGTGAAACTACAAAGTTTATCTGTTCAGTTATATTAATCAATGTCCCAAGTAGATTATAAGCTTAATGAGGCAGCTGCCTCACAATTTGAAACTAGAAAACCTTTTTTCCTCCCCCAAGGAATATTTATGTTTGTTTCTCTTCTAATACTGAGATTTATCAACTTTTAATGGTTCCTCAAGCCTGACTGCCCAGAAGCTAAGAGATATTTTATGTTCAATCACAGCAAAAATATTTGTGTCTTCATTGTTGGCTTATTTGTTTTCTCTTCCACCATCACAATGCCATAAAACTCAGTTTGATTTTCATTACCATTTTATTAATCTTACAACTGCTGCCTTCTTTTTAGGTTCTCAAATTCTTTCAAATATGAACAAAAGTATAAATGACATTCAAAATAGAACTCTGCATAGTCATCTTATTTTTTGGCAGAACCCAAGTAACTGCTCAAAGTACCCAGAAATTAAAATGCATGCTGCCTTTTGCATGCATCACTTTTTCATGTGTTTTTTTTCCCCAGAAGTCCATAAATATCTTCCAACAGGGATGGTCACTGTCCCATTTTTGTAAATATACGCAACCAAATCTGCAATAAGCATACAAACGAAACTGACTTTACAAGCTGTTAAAAAAAAAACAAAAAACGAAGACCTTGCCCCATTACTGATACTGCTGCATAATGCAATACTATATTTAAGCCCTTTCTATCTCAGAAGGTAGAAGCTTTCATTATAGCTCTGTGAAGAGGACTTATAATCAAGCTTTTTTTAAAAAAAAGTTCTTTATATAGAACTACCAGTATTTTTTTTAAATTATACTATGACCTAATAAGACACTGGTTAAATATAAAACATAGTACATCCATTCAATCAGCTGCTACATATCTTTTTTAAATGTGGACATGAATTCATAGTTACTTCTATGAAGAGTTAGGTACATTGTTTTGTTATATCAAAAAGCCTATTAACCTTATTAAAGATAATAATGGTGTTATGATTATTTAAGAAAACATCGTCATGGGGCGTGTGGAATTACATGTTGGAAATGAATTGAAAGTGTTGAAAGTGTTGAGATACCCATTTTACTTTAAAATATTTCTACACTCATAAGTATCTATGTATCATCTGGATAGATAATAGACATATACACAAACACCAAACAAAAGACAAAATGTTCACTATCACTGAATTTAGGAGACGGGATTACTGGTGTTAATTATGCTTGTTTTTGGTATCCTTTGTTAAAAAATTTCATAGCAGATATTTTTTAGTATATATCCCTATCCTATTTTTTAAAGGAAAATACGCATACAAATATGTAAAAACTCTCTTGAAAGCTTAGCTATGTTTATCCAGATGTGGACTTACATACTCTGCTTTATTTTCTTCTTTATACTTCACTGCATTTTTAAATTTTGTGCACTAGGCACGCATTTCACTTTAATATTCTTAAAAAAAAAAAAAGCTATTCCAAAAAGCTTTCAATTCAGAACATATCACAACGTTCTTAAAATAAAAATGTAGCATACAATGTTACCATGCTTATTAACACTTAAGTGCTGGGTGGTTTCTTCTCTCACCTGTGATGAAGACCTCGTAGCTTACAACTTTCAGTGAGCATCATTGTCACCTGAATTTCAGAAGCTTGATCTATATGAAGAAAAAGACTAATTTGTATATCAACAGTAAAAATAGTAGTAATAATTTATAAAGCTTCTGATCAATGCAACAAGAGAGAGAAAAAGAGAGAAAGAGTGGCAGAGCTAAGATCCACATCCCAGCTCTACCTAGTAAAATAGTGAACCAAGAGTAAAATCCAGAACACTGAAGTCAGGCACTAGGAGTCTGTGTCACATTTGCTCCTTAAAAGTAGAGCTATTGAAGCTAAGAAACCACAAATTTCATTTTCTTCTAAAACTAACCAGAATCACTCTCTCTTCCACACTTGCTAGTTGTGTCCACTTTTCCAGACAGCTTCATTTAGTTTAAAACCTTTGTAGGAATGTAAGATGGGTGGACAAAAAGCCAAGAACTTAAAACACTTGGTACTTCTCTGGAAAAGGTGCTTCACACCAATGTCTGCTGGAATAAACTCTAGTTGTCTAAAAACTGCTCAAAATTTAGGATCATCTAGGAATGGCAGAATGTGCCTTTATTTCTCTTTCTGTAGTCTAAATAAATTTTAATTAAATTATGGCCATGGGGCACCCGGGTAGCACAGCTATTAAGCGTCTGCCTTTGGCTCAGGTCATGATCTCAGGGTCCTGGGATCAAACCCCACATTGGGTTCCCTGCTCGGCAGGAAGCCTGCTTCTCCCTCTCCCACTCCCCCTGCTTGTGTTCCCTCTCTCACTGTGTCTCTATCAAATAAATAAATAAAATCTTAAAAATAAAAAAATAAATTATGGTCAGGATGATTTGGGGACCAGTAGGGTCTTTTTCAGATTGCAATAGTAATAGCTGGAGGTCTGCACCCAGTTAGTAATTGTTTACTTTCCTGTCAAGGGTATTAAGAACCAAGTAAAAGTTAATTTTTCAGGGCATGTCATTTTATGCATAATTTTTTTCAAATTCTTAACTTTAATAAGCATACTTTATTAAGCAAGGGACACCTGAACTGGATGATGATCTAAGAACACTCTGAGTTTGGGAAAAAAAAATTTTATCCATTTAGTAAGAAAAAATCAATTTCCTGGATTCCTTTCCCAGTCTAGTCCAAGTCTTTTAATTTTAAATACTGAAATGTCTATTTTAAGATGTATACATTTGAAAAAAAAAATACTCAAATACTTACATTCCAAAATATTACAAGAAAAAACGAAACGATAAAAAACATTTCAAAATTGCAAAATATTAGCAGCTATGAAACAAAACAAGACCCTAACACCAATAACCTCAAATTAATTAATTCTATCGAATTCAATTTCACAATATTCACTGTGAAATTCAGATTCCTAATTTTAATCTCTGTAAATTTATATTAGAATGTCCATTAAGTCTCTGTGCAAATTTATGAATATTTTAAGAAGCCAAACTGCAATTTCTTGCTTATGCCTAAAGCTTTGCAAAGGGCAATAATCTTTTGAAAACTTTCTTCTTGCATTTTAAGCTGCACTTCTAATTGTGTGGCATGTAACAAAGCATACGGATTTGTGAAAGAACTTGGTCAGCTCTACATAGCTTCAATTAAAAAAATAATAACATTCCAAAAGAGTAAATCTCAGAAATACCCAATCATGTGGAGTTATCTAATAATTTTGAGGCAAGGGCTGTGGTCAATGCACTTCCTCTTTGTTTCTCATGCAAACCAGGACCACATCTTGGCTAAGGACTCACTGTGCTTTCTCTTATTTCCCGCTAGCTCAGAAGGAACATTATAATTACAGTGGTAAGGCGTAGAAACAACCAAGTGACTACAATTTCAAGTGTATCCGGAAGGAGAAATCTTATCTTGTGAAACAGTCCCAGTATCCACATTGTGTTTTCTTATCACTATTATTTCCTTTTCCCCCCCTTCCAACCCTAAATCAATCCAATTCTGATTAGAAGGCTCTTCTGCTAATTCAAGATTCATTCAGAACAAATTAGTAACAGCCCAGTTGTAAACTGCCCACAGATTACGTATAAACCCCAGAAGAAATATTAAAATTAGAGAAATATTTCCTTAAAAATGGGGGAAATGTGACAAAAGTCAACAGTTATTAAACTTAGGGTTCAAATTTTACATTTACAAAGAGTAATATGTAAAATATTCTTCAAAACTAGTCAGGAAATCTACTGGACCTAATTTAAATATTACCTTTTAAAAGTGCTTTGGGGCTAGAAGTAGGTAGATAAAATACATACTGAACAGTATAGTAAGTTAAACCACTTGTTTAGTGGTTTGTGTGGTGGTTTAGTGGTTTAGTGTCTGTGTGTGTATGTTTTTGCAGGATCCTTAAGCAAGCAATTTTGCTAAATTAAAAAAAATCAAATTTCACATTTTTTTGTTAGGTTAGTACAGCTTTTTAGAAACAATAAACATAAACCCTTCATACTTTACATGAATTCATTTAAGATTTAAAAACATACGATCTTATAAACTAACTTCGAAAATTTCATAAAACTGTCACCTCCTACATATAAAACTGAATTTAATTTTTCCCTCTATTTCTACATCAAAATGCTAAATTTGTTTTTTTCAAAATTAACATCCTGTCATCTGTCTGTATCAGACACTGTCAGACATGAGGCACCCTATAAATTACATTTTTCTTTCTCTTAAAATGAGCAAACAGATATAACTAAGATTTAAACTTTTATAAATATCAAATTATAAGGTGAAAAATTAAGCATCAAATTTCTCCAAAAGGAGATTATGTGAATATAGGTATTCTGTTCATGATGACATAAAGTAGTGCTACCCTTTAGCAAACAATCAGAGAGTATCTATCAAAATTTTAAATGTAAACACCTCTTGGGACAGCAATGCCAACTACAGCTATACCTATAAAAGTAAGCCAAAAAGTAGACATACACACATGGATATTTTCTGCAGCATTATATATAACAGCAGAAAAAAGGCAGGGGGAGTGGGAGGAAAGTGAACAAGGCTATTCACATAAGGTACTTTTAGTCTGGGGTTCATTTTTTTATTCTTTATAGACTGCAGTATTGGGAGTGGGAAGGAGGAAAGAAAGAAAAACTGATAATGTTTTTAAGAGGGAAAAAACAAAATTTTTACCTAGGAAAACACAGTATTAGATACAGCAACAATGAAGTCAAATGGATGTAGTTTAACTACAAACGTGGGTAATAACTAGTGTTTTAACATCTTAAATTATTAGAACTCTATTTTCTATACCTTATGAGAACAACCCAAATTTCCTCAAAAGTTAGTCTCATATCAGCTAAATTACCATGGACTGACTTAAAGTCAGGCACAGACTGAGAATTTGAGATGAAATTTCACTGGCATGATCCACCTTAGGAAAGCATTCTGGAAATAGTATGGAAAAAAATCCTACCTTTAACTGTTTTTACAAATGCTTGTTTTTCTTTATTTGGATCTTTTTCATCTACTAAAATCCCATGGAAAATACGCCCAAAAGTACCTAAAGGAAAAATAATAATTAATGAGATCATTAATCATCCCCTGCATTGGGCTCCCTGCTCAGCAGGGAGTCTGCTCGTTTCTCTCCCTCTGCCCCTTCCCCCTGCTCAAGCTTTCTCCTTCTCTCTCCCTCTAATAAAAAGTCTTTAGGGGCGCCTGGGTGGCTTAGTCGTTAAGTGTCTGCCTTCGGCTCAGGTCATGATCCTGGGGTCCTGGGATCGAGCCCCGCATCAGGCTCCCTGCTCGGCGGGAAGCCTGCTTCTCCCTCTCCCACTCCCCCTGCTTGTGTTCCCTCTCTCGCTGTATCTCTCACTGTCAAATAAATAAAATCTTTAAAAAAAAAAAAGTCTTAAAAAAATAAATTTTTAAAAGCAAAAAAGAGAAATTCTTTGTAACTAAGAAATATTTTAACGTGCTTTTAGAAATGTCATATTTAAACTAAGTATATGAGAATTCTTTCTGAATTATCCAAAATAAACTAATGTTATAGCCAGGAATACCGGAACTCAGTAATTGGGTATCAGTAGAGGCATTTATGAGTTAGCTTCTAGGCTTAGTTTCAGAATAACAAAGGAGAAAAATGGACTCCCATCATACATTCAAAAATAGACCCCAAAAATTTGCTTCTTTTAATTACTATTTGTCACTGGGGGCAGTTCAAGCCTCTCTCTTAGCTGTGATTGACCTATAACCATCTCAACCAAGAGATGAATTCAGAATGACTCATATATATTTAAAACATTCCAAACTGGATTGTGGAAAGAGAAAGGTAATTCTCTTTAACAACTTGAGGGGCTCAATGAAGTACTTTATTATTAATTTCTATACTCTTCTGTCAGCCATCTCCCCAATTAATACCCTAAAACTCAAGAAAGAAAAGAAGGACCAACAAGTGGGGAAGGGAAGGGTAATAACATCTATAAAATATCTATTGTGTGTTAGTTCACTTAATGCATCATTTCATTTGATCTTCACACCTAGTTCAACAACAGACAATATTTTGTCTCAATTTATAGGAGAGGAAATTGGACTCCGTGGAAGACATTAAATGATTTCTCCAAGGTCACACAGGTGATAAATTGTGAGACTGGGATTGGAAGTTGGGTGTAACTCCAAAGCCCATGCTTGCTCTGTCTGCTAGAGTCCCCATACTATCTGTCACAGCAAATAGACTTGCTAGGTGGTGATATCATCTTTAAACAAGAATGAAAATGTATTTAAAGGTAAAAAACGCTAATATATAATATATGCTTTAATATACTTGAAAATTAAGAATTATGCCAAAGCTGTATTAAGGCAAATTAAAGATCTAAAGAAATAAAAAATGAAAATCAGTTTTATAAAGGAAATAAATTATGCACTTCTACCCTTAAACACAAAGAGATGAAATTCTTAAAATTTGAAATAAAAAAATTTAAAGTGCTAACATTAAATCCTCCTTGAGAAACTGGTTTTGAGATAATAAATACCTTCTTGGAGTACATCTTTTAAAGTTATCCTCTCCCTGGATATTGCTATATCCTTCACCTTAGCTTTGGCCTCCAAAAGAGTGACACTTCTCAGGTCATTCTTCTCTATCCGCAGGGTAGGATAACCTGAGGAGCCAACAAAGCCAGACCAAGAAATATAAATACCCTTACTATGCCATCAGGGTCAATTAATTCAGTCAAAACTTCAGGACTCAACTCACAGGAATAAATAAATGTAAAAATCATAAAAGGAAAAAGGCACAGACATGAACAGGGAAAATTACCTATAAAGACCACACTAAATTTTAAAGAAAAACTTTTCACCTACCCCAAAATCTTAAAATGAGTAATTAAAACAATAAACACTAAAATGAATATTACCATTACCACCACTTCAACTGCCTTTCAGCCAAATGAAATAAGCTTTGACTCATAGTGTTTAATTTAATCCCTTTTATGGACTTTTTCCCAAAGATTTTCTAATATAGTCTCCTAACAAAAAAACTTTTCAAATGAATAGATGTTTGTAAAACTATCTTTTCTAACAAAACATCTGATCAATTTAATCAATCTCGTTTTATATAGCCTGGTCAAATCACTGTGAGATACATCTGTTTCTCAGCTCCCATATTTCCCATTCTTACTACATTGGAAGCAAAAACAAAATTACCTAGCCATAACTTAAACTTTTCATTCCAAGAAAAAAATGTTAGAATCAAAGAAGGATTCAGCATCAGCAAGTAAAAATTGGAATGGTATCTCTAAGATTTATGCACTTCGGTAAACATATGGGAAGAAAACTCCCTGAAGAGTTAGCAGACCTAGATGACCGTCACCAATGGCTGCTACAGTATCTAGATGATATGCTTGGGAGCTTTGTGACCAACGGATTAAGCTGACAACACCTGATTCCATTGATCAGCAGTATGAATAGGATATATGCAGGTATGTGTCTGTATTTGTATATGTTTAATCCTACCTGGAGTTGTTGGGAGTTTCTCGGATCTGTGGTCTGTTGTGTTTTGTTATTTTGGAAAATTCTTGGCCATTCTGTCTTCAAATATTTTTTTACTCCTCTCTTTTGTCTCTTTTTATTTATACACAAATGAATTTCCATTGTATTTTTAAAAAGTGTTTGTTTTTGCCATACATAATAAATGAACCATCTATCTCCTTAAGATAATGTCCATAAAAATAATACTTCTTATAGATAGTATCTAAAAATATTTTTAATAAATAATTTTGATGGACTTTTAAAAAGTATTTTCCTTTTAGTACATAATAATTGAATCTCGGGGCGCCTGAGTGGCTCAGTTGTTAAGCGTCTGCCTCCGGCTCAGGTCATGGTCCCAGGGTCCTGGGATCGAGCCCCACCTCGGGCTCCCTGCTCGGCGGGAAGCCTGCTTCTCCCTCTCTCACTCCCCCCCTGCTTGTGTTCCCTCTCTTGCTGTGTCGCTCTCTTTCAAATAAATAAAATCTTTAAAAATAATAATAATAATTGAATCTCTACTTCTTCAAGGTCATAGTCACAATCAAGAATTGACTAATGAGCAAAGCTTGACATCTAAACATTAAAAGCAATGATTTGTTTCTTCTGATAGTTTGAACTACTTTCATAATTGTCATCATATCTTCTAAAGGGCATATAATTCTTTCTTTCATCGGCAGTGATGGTAACTATTGTCATGATTTCTTATAAATTTTACTTAATCTTGAGCATTCCCTCTTTCCCCTCTTCTTTTTCTTGCCACTCTTATTAAAGAAACCAGATCAGTTATCCTAGAGAATATCCAGCATCTGCTTCTTCCAGTATCATTTAACTTGTTCCTCTATCCCTGTATTTCTTGTAAACTGCCAGTCAGTTCCACAGCTGTGATTAGGTGCAGGTTAACTCTTGGAGTGGGGAAGGGAGATAAAAATACTCTATGGATGGTATATCACATGTGGGAGTACAAAATATCTAGCTGTCCGACTGTCAGCGATGCAAAGTTTCATTAGTGGAGTGAGACTGTGACAGTCTGATCCCTCAAATGATCCCATTTCCCTTTGTTCACAAGGTTTTAAACATTGATGATCTTTTCCTGAATCAAATATTTTAACAGAGGTTGCAAATATGATTTTCTATCACTCCTTCCACATTTATTAAGTAGGATCCTTCTGTAAAGAAGCATTTTCCCTCACCAACCAGCACTACCTGGTTACTCTGAAACCACTGAAATATGAAATACAGTTCATATAGCCAGTCATCAGAATGAGGCATTATTAGTTACCTCACATGATCATGATCAACTTTTTCAAAAACTATTACAAACTCATGGATTTTTACATATTCAGTTTCAAGTCACTGCACTCTTTTTGATGCTCAAATGTCCCATCTCAACATGTCCCAGGTTTATCTTGTTCATTTCTGACTTAGTCCTGAAATCATCCACTTCCCTAAAGAATCCTAGTTCTTTTTTTTTTTTTTTTAAAGATTTTATTTATTTGACAGAGAGAAACACAGCGAAAGAGGGAACACAAGCAGGGGGAGTGGGAGAGGGAGAAGCAGGCTTCCCGCCGAGCAGAGAGCCTGATGCGGGGCTCGATCCCAGGACGCCGGGATCATGACCTGAGCTGAAGGCAGACGCTTAACGACTGAGCCACCCAGGCGCCGCGAATCCTAGTTCTTTTTTAACAGCAAACAGTATTGAAAGACCACAACAGGGGTGCCTGGATGGCTCAGTCGGTTAAGCGGCTGCCTTTGGCTCAGGTCATGATCCCAGGGTCCTGGGATCGAGCCCCACATCGGGCTCCTTGCTCAGCAGGGAGCCTGCTTCTCCCTATCCCTCTGCCTGCCTGCCACTCCCCCTGCTTGTGCTTGCTCTCACACTCACTCTCTCTGTCAAATAAATAAATACATAAATCTTTTTAAAAAAAAGAAAGAAAGACCACAACAGGTCTGTAAGAACCTAATTAATCAATAGCACTACTGAATTTAGTCCTGATTCTGATCTACTGTTTATCTTGATGATTACGTTGTTTTTTTGTTTGTGTGGAGACTGATTCCTCATTATGTCTAAATTATATTCTAAGAATGATTATTTTCCCCAACATCAATATGTTACAGTATAAAAACTTTCATCAAAATCCTGTTTAAAGAGAAAGGAAATCAGATTCCATGTTCTCAATTCTAATGGCAGCTAGCTTCCTATCGTGATTAAAAAACAATATGCCTGGCTGGCTCAGCTCGTTAAGCGTTGGACTTTTGGTTTCAGCTCAGATCATGATCTCAGGGTCCTGGGATTGGCTCTACGCTCAGCGCAGAGGCAGAGTCTGTTGGTCCCTCTCCTGCCCCCTCTGCCCCTCTCTTCCCTGCCGAGGGCTCTCTGTCTCTTTCAAATAAATAAAATCTTAAAAAAAAAAACACAATGTAAAGTCCACAGCCCTTAAGATTATCAAACAATTCATTAAAATCTAAGACTCTGTTTTCATACAGCTCAATGGCTTAGTCTATCTTACTACCTGAAAATATTCCTCCTGAATTTCTATAGCGATTCAGTATCCCTTTTGATGGAATTAATCTATGGAAATCTCCCCCCAAATTAATTCTAGCAATTAAACTTAAATTTTTTTTTTTAAAGATTTTATTCATTCATTTGTGAGAGAGAGAATGAGAGACAGAGAGCACGAGAGGGAGGAGGGTCAGAGGGAGAAGCAGACTCCCCGCTGAGCAGGGAGCCCGATGCGGGACTCGATCCCGGGACTCCAGGACCATGACCTGAGCCGAAGGCAGTCGCTTAACCGACTGAGCCACCCAGGCGCCCTAAACTTAAATTTTTAAAAATTATTTTTACTACTTTAATTTTAGAATGTTTGACTCAATGCTCTAGAAAGCAGAAGTTGGGGATCAAGCCTAATTCTATGCACGTTAGATACTATGTACATGGGATGGTACACATGCCCCACAAATAACTAAGCACACAGGTGCCACTGGCAGACAGACCACAGACAACGTCAGTAAATCATCTTTGGAATTAAATTAACTCTTACTGGTGATAGGAGTTGCATTGTTGGGTGTGTCGGCTCTCAGATATTGAGTCGTCTGGGTAGATGGCTGAGACAGCCCTTGGGAGCTACTGCTGGCACTGATGCTGCAAACAATTTTTGAGAGAAATAACTGGTAAGTCAGCTTCAGTGAGAAATTTCCTTTTTCTGTACATATAAAAATGCATGCAGCCATTGTAACCAGCTTAAAATCCTGATGACCATCACAATAATGCATGGATGTCCATCAAACATTCCATGTTGAAATTTTCATTTCATAATGAAGAGCTATTTTTCTTGTCTACCTCCACCATCTCAAGCAGGTTCATCTTGTCAGTCATTCAGAAATGCAGGTATTAGTCCTCAGACACCATAGATAGTAGGCCTGAACCTCGCACAAAGACCATGTTAGGGACCTATGGGTCTTCTCTTAGGAAGAGAGCCCATGCCATTCAATTAGATTGCTTTTTTAAAAAAGGAGTAGAATGACAGTCCTCTTCCACTAATGGTCTCAAATCAAATGGCCTATATCAAATAAGGAATATCAAAGTAAATCAAATATACCAACATGCTCAAGGCTTGGGAAGGGGTATCGTATCTGGTTCAAGTTTACTGAATCACATACATTTTCCTTCTTCCTCAATCCCACCTTTTTAGAATTTATGGGACTTTTCGGAATTCTCTAGTACTTAAAGCATTCCATTATATCACATTCTTTAAGTAATATGGGAGATCCAGAAGATGGTAGGCTCAAGCAACTGCTAACCCTGTACTCAAGATTACTACAAATTAATACCTCTTAAGCATGTATTTCTGTCTTTTCAGTGGGTAACCACAGAGCACCGGTTTTTGGAGTTCTAAGTACTACTCAAAGATCAGACTAAAAATCAATGTTGTTAGAAGTCTAGAGGAGGGAAGAGAAACATTACCATCCCCAAAGAGGGGAAAATAAAGGACCTCAATTTACTTACCCATTAAATGGGATTAAGAAAACCTATCTCCCAGGATTTTTGAGAGGCTCCAGTTATATAATATATGTAAAACCACTACTTAAATAATACCTGCAACCAACATACCCTGATGGTTAAATGGCCAGACTCAAAATTATTTACTGGTTGTTTCTCTCCAGTAACTGAACAGTAGGTGGCACTCTCATACCACCTCAGAATTCTTGAAAAGCCTACAAAGATGTTGAGTACATTACTAGCCATAAAGCTAGTAAGTAGAACAGCCAGAATTCAGAGATGCTTTGGCTCCAGAGTCCATGGTCTTAACCACTAGGTTATACTCTGAAAACAAGCAATAATGTAAGTTGCTTTTATTCAATGTCTGGAAACCTATGCCTGAAAATGGAAAGAACCGAAACACCCAATGCATGAGTAGTAACTGATTATTTTAGCAGGCTGAGGTACATGCCCCATAGTATCTTGACAGTTTTTGCACAACTCTGTCCAATGTGTGTTCAAAGCCCTAGCACACATGTAAGCATTCAAGGAAAATGTATCAAGACTCCTAAATGTCATGCTCCTCAGTGACTCCTTTACCTAAATGTTCCTGTTACCTTACTTCCCACTCAGAAGCTTCCAAATGCCATTTCTTCCTCTGTAAACCCCAATTCTAACTTCACCACCACCATATACACAAAACCTATTCTGAAACATGTCCCACCCATGTATTTCTCTTCTCATTCTTACCAATTTCCTCTTCCTTCTCTACTCAGATAAAGTAAAACAGAGGGACAGAGAGTACTTAGGGACAGGTACTGAGTCCAACCAGTTCCCTGTACCCTTGTGTTTTTGTTTATGCCACAAATATGCCTATCCACTGTGTGTATGACACTGTGTAGGCCTGGGGATTCAGTAATGAGTAAGACATACTGCTCCCTAATCGGACAAAGCTTACAGTCTAGTGGGAGAGACAAAAAATTATTACAGGAGAAAAAAGTACAATAACTGCTACCAAAGAGAGACAGAGAGGGAAAGAAGGAGAAGGGGAGGCCGAGGGTAGGAGAGAGAAAGAAACAGAGGGCAGTTGGGAGACTTAGAAAAGACTTCATGTAAGAAATGGCAATGGGGAGTTGAAAGCTGAAGAAGGAACAGGTTTGGACTGTTTTCCTTGGAAAATGCAGGGACCCCTGTGGGCAAAAGGAACACATGAACTAAAGTCCTAAAGTATAGGTAAAGGCCCTAAATATACAGGGCCAAAGTGTGGAACATAAAATCATGTGACTGCAGCATAAGTAGGGGTACAGTAAGAAAGAAAGGTTCAACGAGTATGGGAGATATCTCTCCACTAAAGGAGGGCTTTGAAAGCCAAGTCAAGAAGCTGGAAATCTTTCAATCACCAAGTGGGAATCACTGAGGAGGAAAATGATAATTATGTACTGGGAAAATAAACCTGTCACTCCATCTTTACCTCTCACCCTATCCTGGCTATAAAGTCCTCCCTGTCATCTCTGACCCACCTAGGCTGGGACAAGCACCTTTTCTATTCTCACACTATACTACACAAATCATAATCATCAAATTTATAAACTTTTATAATTATAGGTTAATGTCAAAGATGAATATTTGAAGCTATAAGGTATATCATCAATTTTTTTATATTCCCAGCACCTAGCATATCTCCAAGGCTACACATTAGAACTATTCAGGAAGCTTTAAGAAAAATAGTGATGGCCCAAACACCACCCCAGACCAATTACATCAGAATCTCTGGAAGGTGGGACCCATGTTTTAAAAGCTTACTCATGACTATAATGTGCAACCAGGTTGAGAACCAATGGTTTAATCACAGTAGGTTCTCAATAAATGTTTACTGGATGCAAGGATGGATGCATGGATGGATAATGATGGAGGGATGAACTGGGAGGAAGAAACAGGGCTATTTTAAAAAGGTACTAGGAGTCTGGAATAGAGTCACGTTAAAGGGGATGGGACAAAAATGTGATCCTCACTTCTTACCCACCAACTAATAAACTATAATTTCTGTCTTCAAAAAAATGTTTTAAAAAGACTCAGAAAAACACAATGACAGTAATCACAAAAGACAGTAATTTTTCTTTTGGCAAGACCTGATCATCCTCCCTCCCTCCCCTGTGCACCGCAATGCATGGGTGTGTGTGGGCTCCCATGTAAATGCAAATAACCGCTTTAATTTTTTTCCTTTCCCAAAATAGGTATAATACCTGTCATCCAGTTCAATTCTTTTCATACTATGAAGGTGCAAAACAGCTAATATTATTGCTACAAGAAATATTACTGCACAGCAAACCCCCACGCTGATATAAAACACACGTGTAGAAGTGGTTGGAGCTGCATGTACAGGATCATCTGAAATAAAAATGAAAAGCACATTAAGCTTTTTAAACAAATATTATCAACTGCTCTATGACCCAATATAAACAATGAGTATCCTGTTCTTTGTAAAAAAATATTTTCATTTCATGTGCCCACTCTTTGATAAGATCAGTTACCAGTGGTGCGTTGATATAAGTTCTCACAATTTTTAAAATTTTTTTAATGTTGTTGAAGGAATTTTTTAAAAAGGGTTTAAAGAAAATTTTTCATTAATGAGTACAAAAGTCACAAGTTTTACATTTTTTATGTATGGCAGTGCTATCCAAGAGAACTCTCTGCAGTGATGGAAATGTTCTAGTGTGCTGTCCAATACAGGAGCCACTGGTCACCTGTGGCGATGAAGCCCTTGAAATGTGGCCAGTACTACTGAGGAACTGCAGTTTTCATTTTATTTCACTTTAATTACTTTAAATAGTCACATGTGACTAGTAGTTATCATAATGGACAGCACAGATCTATATATCCTTCATATTTCTTCAATAGTGACGTCTAGAGTGGAAAGATCAGACAAGAGTGACCCACACATTTAAAAAAAAACAATAAACTTTTAGTCTTTTTCTCTTATGAGAGTAACAGATTATTTTGCTTATTTATTTTTAAAGATAAGGGCAGGGTAACAAGACCCCACTCATGAAATTGTGTTCAACTTTCTATTATTCAAAACAGAGAGGGAAAGAGAAAGCAAACCTTGGCAATGGGGGAAATAACTCAAAGACAGACAGACACACACACACACTAAGGAAGAGATACACAGAGACAGAGATACATGTGATCTGAGCAAGCACAGGGAAGACAAATAGAAGCAGAACTGGTGTAACTAAGGCATCAAGTAAGTTTTGATGATGAGTACTCACATCATAATTCTACTGAACAAAACCTGAGGAATCTGGGTTTTATCCTTCATAAGACAGGAAATCGTTATTAAGCAAAGGAACGATACACATGATGAAACCTGGGAAAAAACCAAGCTGACTGCACGTCGTGTAAAGAATGCTTTGAGGAATGTGCAAGACAGGGGCAGGGAACAAGTTAGAAAGTTACTACAGTAGTCCAAAAAAGAGACAGCAATGGTGTGGGCAAGAATGTTACTGAAGATAAATTAATGGACAGGAAGCACAGTCAACAGACCTTGCTAATGAATGATATTGGGGTAAAAAGAAAAAGAAGAATCAAAAGTTAGGCTTAAAGAATTAGGTGGATAATGGTACCTTTACAAAGATTGGGAGGAAAAGGCAGGTTGGCGGAAGAGAGAGAATCAAGAGTTTTGTTGTATCTAAGAGTACCCAGTATACATCTACGTGGAGATGTCAAATTGACAGAAATACAAATGTGGAGTTCTGGGGATAGGTAAGGGCAAAAGATAAAAGCTATAGCTTTCAAAAACTTCTAAGACTGCTTTCTAAAATTTAAACTGAATCAAGAAAACAATAAATCAGAACAGATTAAAGCAAAAAGACCAAATAGCTTCTAGGGCAGCTAGACTTTACACAGCCTGAATGAAGGCCTGACTTTCCTCAAGGATGCCACAAGCTGTTCAATTTTGGAAGGGGCAGAAAAGGGAGGTCCTAAAGGCTGGTGCTAGCAGTACCTATCCAAGCACACACCAGGACAGAGAAGAGGACACTACTCTGCTGGGGAGATCCCCCCAAATGTCTCCTGCTTGTTTACCTCTAAATTCCAGGCTTGTGTATGCACTGTTCCCATTCCTTCACTTTGACATTTCACCTGCCACCACCTGGTCAGCCTTCAAGTCTCACACGAGATGCCACTTTTCCTCAGGAAGCTGTCCCTCACTCCTTCAGAGATTATATGCCCCTCCGTAGGGTTCCCAAAGCACCTTGCACTTGCCTTATCATAGCTTGCCACACTATGTTATTATCATTGCATTAGTGCCTTGTCCATCTCATCCACTACATTATAAACCCTTAAGGGCAGGGTCTGTTTTGCTCAGTTTAATCCCCTGCTTTAATCATACCACCTGGCATATCACAGACTTTCAACAGATGCTGAATGCATGGACAGAAAGGGAGGGAAGAAGAGAGGTACTGAAGAAAAGACAGCCAGAGACCAAGAATACGCAATATTCTAGTTTCTCTGTGTGAAATAACATCCTACTAGCATAAAAGAAATGGGTAAAGTCACTAGAATTTTCAAAGTAAATTTGGGGAGCAGTGATATTTTTTAAGATACTTTTTTTTTCTTCTTAGAGATAAATCCAAATGAAATAATCTAAAAAAGCAGACAATGTATATTACTTTACCTTCAAAAAAGGTCTACTTTGGGGGGGCACCTGTCCGTGGCTCAGTTGGTAAAGTGTCTGACTCTTGGTTTCGGCTCAGGTCATGATCTCAGGGTCATGAGATCGAGCCTGGCATCGGGCTCTGCACTGAGTGCAGAGTCTGCTTAAGACTCTCTCTCCCTCTGCCCTCCCCACCCTGCTTGCTCTCTCTCTAAAATAAATAAAATAAAATCTCTAAAAAAAAAAAAATCTACTTTGGGATAGCTAGATACTCTTTGCCTCCTGAGGTGAGAAAAAGATGAAATAGGAAGCACATACTACCATCTATGAACTACTCTTGCCAAGGACTGGTCCTAAATCTAATCAAGTACAAAATCTAATTACCAGTTTACAGGAGAAAAAAAAGTATGTTAACACCACAAAGATGAAGACAGGAGAAATTCGATGGGATAAATTACTCAATTTCATCAACAAAAAAGTGATATAAGGGGGGAGTGAGTGATTTCTGAGTAATATAAAATATCTGTCAACAAAATACAGTGTGTGGACTTCATTTGGATCCTGATGTGGAGGCAAAACTATAAAAAGATATTTTTGAGACAATAAGGTAATTGTCTGCTATTAGAATTTATTAAGGAATTATTGTTAATTTTGTTAAATGTGATAAATCAAATACAAGTGAATAGGTGTTGGGTGATTGTGGGTTATTTTTTTAATTACCTTTAAAAAAAAGATTTTGTTTAGTTGAGAGAGAGGGAGCACAAGCAGGGGGAGGGGCAGAGGGAGAAGCAGGCTCCCCGCTGAGCAGGGAGCCCAATGCGGGCTGCGATCATGACCTGTGCCGAAGGCAGACGCTTAACCAACTGAGCCACCCAGGTGCCCCTTAATTGCCCTTTTTTAAAGAAATCCATACTGGAATATTTATGGATGAAATGATATGATGCCTGAACTGTGCTTTAAAATATTCTACTCCTCCCCAACCATTTACCCATCCAGAAAAGGAGGAGGAAATCAATGGAACAACACTGGCAAAACGTTGATCATTACTGAAGTAGGGTAATGGGTCACGTGTAGGTTCATCAGAGCATTCTCTCAACTTTTGCATATTTGAAATTCCTCCCCACCACAAATTTTTTATCCTTTTAAGATAATGCTATTAAAACGATCTCAGGAAGTGTAAGACTCAATATGTGTCCACATCAGAAAAGGAAAAAAGAAGTCTAAGTTATATCATCTAGACACAACCATTACCAAAAAATAAAGATCTACTTGGAGTTTCTGTTCTGTAGGTTTAAATACGTATCTTTAAGTATCCTTTAAGCTTGCATTTTCACCTGGATGAAATTAGCTGAGGGTTAACCCACCCAGGTCACTAGTCAGATTTTCTAACCTTCTGCTATTGAGATGAGGATCTTATACATGTTTTTATGTTCATACTTTAATTATAACCACTCGAAATGATGTGATACAAATTCTTGCTTATAGATCATTTGCTATATGTATGAATTTTGCTTCACAAAAATGTCAATATTCTAATCATTTCCCCTGACTATATACCAATCTACAAAACATCAGTGAAGTAAATAGCAAGGCCTCATCACATATCTTTTGACAAACTGGACACTACAAGGCCTCTAAGCCTTATACAATCACGTGCATTTGCAATCAGCCATTTTTCTTCCCTCATGATGGAGAACTGTAACTCAGTAACACTTACAAATAGTTCTGCTAGTGTTTTTGTCCAAGGCTGAAGTTTTTACTTCTTCAAGTTCTGAATTTAAAAAAAGATAAAAAATGCTTTAGAAATTCTTCCTTTTCCATGAAAATCCTTAAATACTCTAATTACATTTTCTGAGTTTTTCTCTAACATAGTTTTGTGTTCTTTTAGAACACTGCCTGAACTAACAAAGTATTTGTTGCAAGACAATAAATGCTACATTACGATTCTGATAATTATCACTATAATCACCAATTCCTAATCTATGGGTATTGCTTATAGATGCTCAATGAAAAGGGTTTCTGTGGTCAAGAAGTTTGGGGGGAAACACATATTTTAACCTCTGTGGAGGTGCATAATTCACATTAGCAGAGTATAAAGGCTCTAAGGAGTTCTTAAGTAATGAAATTTACCTGATCAAGCAGTCCCCACTCTCACATAAAAAAGGAACATTTTCTTGCCAGTAACACCCATTAACATTCGATATAGTACAGATATATTTTCTGTTGCAATTTTTTAAATGTAGTAGGGTAGAAAACCAGACAAACACATTAGGATCACATATTAAAGAGCCATGAACTGGACGACTGGGGTGGCCAGAAGTATAACGACCAAATGAAAAGGGGAGCACTATATTAAACTTAAGTCTAAAACAGAGTAGAAAATTACACCAACTGTATTTTAATTTAATTTTCACATACATATTAAAGAAAATGGACAAAGTATGGGATCATTCTGAATGTCGGCTGATCCTTAACCTCAGTGGTTACTAAGTGGTGGACTCCATCAATCACATCACATTTGGCCATCATGCTGCCTTTAGACATTAGGCGAAGCACCATGGTACAGTCACATCCCCTTCCCTAGGGATCAGGAACCAGGCCTTCTATACTCCTTACTGACTGACTGTGCTAGCTTAGGCAGTCTCTCTAGGGCCCAGTCTCCTCATATCAATTATATAATGACTAGACTGAACTAGAGAGACTCTAAAGTCCACTTTGGCTTGAAAATTACATGAAAGTAGGTACATAACTGAGAATATTAGAACTGAAAAATGTATCAAAACACTGAAGCTAAAAGGTGCTTGCTAACTTTCCATTTAAAAAATGTCCATTCCAATGCAGTAGAGCTTTTTTATTGGCATGTATCTTGACATCAGCCATTGTAACTCACTTGCTGGCATTAGGATCTTTCATAACACTCAGCACTAATTTCAAGTAGGAAATGTTTGAGAGAGAGTTTAACAATGGCGCTAAGAGCATGAGTTTGCATCCAGCTGTACCACTTAGCTGTCTGACCTTGGCAAGTTGGTCAGATGCCCTGAGCCTCAGCTTCCTCCTGAGAAAATGGAGGTAATGAGAGACCCACTGCCTAGAGAGAACTGCGTTCAATGGAAGTAAAGCAGCTGTCAACAGTAGGCACTCAATAAGTTTAGAGGGTTTTATTTTCCCTATCTTAGATAGTAACCTAAGTGGCCATGCAAATTTAGGTCACTTTACCTTAGTGCAACTTAAAGTGAGCAGGTTGGACTAGATGACCTTTAAGGAGAAACTCTAAAATTCTTTCATCTACAGCCTACGTGCTAGGAATTCTCATAGCCACTGTAATTTCTTAAGTAACCGATTATTCAAAACCAAAGCTACTAACATCTATTAAGTACCCATACATGGTATTCTAAGATTTAGGTTTGATTCAATTAACCTAAGAGAAAATAAAAAAGAACAACTTCTGAAACAGGTTATTATGCCCAGTTTACAAATGAAAAAACTAAGACTTAGGGTAAGTGACTTGTCCCCATCTCAGGCCCAGTCCATCTGGCCCCAGGCAATGCTTCTGCACATCAGCACCTCTATAAGGAAAACTCAGTGAACACTCAGGTACTCAGGGGCCCCTATCACAATTAGGTGACCAGCCACTTGAGTACTATTTCACATCCCTAGTGGAAAGTTAGCAATTCTGAGAAAAGATTTTGAGAACGAAGGGCCCGAGGGAGATTCCTGGCAACAAGCTACCTGGCGATTATCTCAGAATTTCATCTGTTAGTGCTCTTTCTTTTCACACTTGCAACTATCATCAAGATTTGGTCACAAATCTGTAGAAAGATGACAAAATATATTTATGACCTTATCACATCTATATAAAACACACACTCTGGTAAATAAATTCCTTACTTTTGTAGCACATTTTCCTTCGTTTAAAGTTTAAGACTGTAAAGTTTTTTGAAGAATTTACTGTCAAGTTGAGCTGCATTAGTATCATAACCTCAGAATCTACTTTGCCAGTACAGGAAAGCTCGACCCGAAACACTGTTTAAAGAGCAAAAAAGAAAAGATATTTTACTTTTCTAAAAATCAATATTAATACCTACTATTTTAGAATTCTTTATTTTTGTTGCATAAAACTAAAAATAATACATTTACATAATACTAAACAGAAATTTTCACAGAACTTACCTTCAGACTACATAGCTTTAGACATTAAGTATTTCTTCATTCATTATAGATATAAAAGTTAGCATTAAAGAACAAGCCAAGACATAAAGGAAGAGATCACTATTTTCAACTTTTGCTCATGATTTTTAATAGATCACTTTGTCTCACAAGTCCTCTTATTATAATATAGTAAAGCTATAGAATAAGGCAAACCCTGCTACCTTACCAGTCACATCAGCAACAAAACAGCAATTACTTGATAAAAAGGAAAGACAATTTACCACCAAAATGCAATTATGTATTTCTCTTAATGAAGAGATTAAATATAAACCTGTAAACTGATAAACCTGATAAATTAATCAACTGAATTAAAAAAAAACCCTTTCTAAAAAGAAACTGGCTTTAATCAATTACTACAGCAACGAGATAACAGACTTTGGTGCAAATCTTTTTTTTTTTTTTTCAATCTCTCAGTTTAAGATTCTTTTTCTACAAATTTAGAGTATCATTCTATCATCTGTATGAGCATATGAAAAATATGGGCATTTCTGAATTTCTTTACTGCCCCATAAAAATGAGCAAGCCTTCCTATGCCTTCTTAAAGCTTAATGTATGTCACTAATAACAACAGATGAGACTGCCAGAAAGAGTTCCATGATCCTGCTATATTGTGGAAAGTACACGGCTTACACTTTAAGTTTTAAAAAGTTTGCTTTGCTTTTCTTAAAATCTCACATCTTCAGGAGCCCTTCTCAAAAGGCTGGCTCAACAGTAGTTAAACTGGGTATATATGACACTTAAATCATTTAGTCAGACATGTATTACATGACTATCCTGTGCAGACGCAGTGCTAGGCACCAAGGGCAGACGGCTGAAAAAGACAGCTCCTGCCCTCAGAGTAGCCACAGGCCAGCAAGGAGAGACAAGCACAAAGAATTACAAGATAATGTGATCAGTTCAAAAACAGTCAAATTACAAGATCCTACAGAGTATGAAGAACAGAAGAAAGAGTTAAGACCTGGGGGGAGAAAAGGAAGCAGAAAAAGGACAGTGGAGATTTTGAGTCTTGAAGAATATTTAGTATGAATGACAGTTTAACAAGCAGAAAAGAGGAAAAGGGGGTTCCAAATACACAGACTGGCACATGCAAAGGCAAGGACGTCAAAACTGCACGTAGTACGGTGCCACTGGAATGCTGGGGCAAAATGCAGCAACAGGGCCAGACAGGCAGGTAGGGGCAGAGGATACACAACAGCATAATGGCGGGAGAGTCTGCAATGTACTCAGTTGATGGGGGTAGTGGGCCCTGATAGGACTGATGTCATTTGGTCGGATATGAGTGTTCAGTGATGATCCAGGCCACGGTGTGGGAATTTAGTCCAAGAGGAACAAGACCAGACACAGGAGGAGGCCAAGGCCAGCAATGCAGAAAAGGAGACAAGGAAGAAGTGAGCACAGACAGTTCTGGAAGGGATGGAAAAGAGGGAATGGTTTAAAATACAGTGCAAATAATCAGGATTTTCAAAAATTACTTTTCAAAGTACTTATACATCTTAAGCCTATCAAGTAAGATATACTACGCATCAATTATTAAACTGTTCTTCTTGGGATATGGGGGACACAACTGAAAACAGTATGTTAACTCTTTCAGACTCACCTGATAAAGTGCGTGGAACTTCCCCCTGAGCAGAAATGTTGACCTGGGGCATGTCCATAGCCACAAAATTGTCTACTTGGAATCCCAGCTTATATTCAACCTGTAAAATGTAGAAACAAACAAACTGAATCTGTGGTAACAGAAAGGACACTAACAGTTTGACTTCAATGATTAGCTCATGAACTAGTAAATGCATGAGTCTTCCAAATGTACAAATAACCTAGCTATAACAAAATCCAACTTATCATAAACAGTCCTAGGAATTTCGAACTGGATAAAAAGTCAACCCAGTAAGCCACCCTCTATTTCATGTCTAGAACAGTACTACAACTCTCCTGTAAAATCTTCATTCTAGGATTCAGAAATCTTGCTGAGGACTACACAGCCACTGACAGAAAGGCCCTGAAGAGACAGATATGAAGAGTCAAGTTGTTGAGATGTGTAATTTACAGACCACTGACTAGTAACCAATATCTTCTCTGATTGATAAATGCCAGGCTCTGAGGGCTTCCATGTGGCTGGTGGATGAAGGTCTGCTCTGCAGATCCACTCACTCCACAAGCAGATTACAAAGCATATCTCAAGAATATCTCTAGTCCAGCTTTCACCATAAAGAAAGTTTATGTTTGGAAGCCCATCTAATCTCTGAATCTATTTCTCAAGTAATTCAGAATCCAGAAAGGAAAAGAGGTAATTATGAAGATATCATTGGAACACCAATAACAACTATCAATATCTGGCCTACATAGGTGGCTTAACATAACCAAATAGCATCTGGGGCGCTTGGGTGGCTCAGTCGGTTAAGCATCTGCCTTCGGCTCAGGTCATGATCTCAGGGTCCTGGGGTCGAGCCCCCCATTGGGCTCCTTGCTCAGCGGGGAGCCTGCTTCTCCGTCTGCCTCTGCCTGCAGTTACCCCTGCTTGTGCCCTCTCTCGCAAATAAATAAATAAAATCTTAAAAACAAAACAAAAACAAAAACCAACCAGCATCAACAAATACAGCCCTATTGCTAAACTGATGGTCATGGAAGGAACAGCTCAAACTGCAAAACAACAGCTGAAATTCGGAACATCTGCCACCTTCAAGACCTTTAATGAGGCCTTACATTTCACGTTACTCTTTGTACACCCCGCTGGGGTCTTGGTAAGAATGGTACTCCTCTCCCATTCAGTGGTCACAAGGGTGGTTTTGGTGAAGAGCTAGAACTGGCAAGAGCCAAGGAGCAATGGGTTGGGAAAAGAGTGGTAGGAACAGGTTTAGGAAACCATTCTTTAAGAAACTTAATCAGGAAAAAAGGAACCAGGTTGGGGGGCAGGGGGGGTGTGTGTGTACTGATTCTGAGGTTTTTCTTTCTTTAATGAGAGGTATTACAATGTGTTTATATGCTAATGAAAAAAGCCAATGAAACGGGACATAATAAAGATGAAAAGAAATAGGAAGAGAGTATCATCCTAGCTTATAAGGAAAGGGATTGGCTGGGGCAAATCTGTCTACGCATGGATAAGAAGCGTTCATGCCAATGAATTTAACTCCCCCTATGAGTGGGTCTCTTTTCACACTTTCATACTTGAATGTCCCTGAACGTTGTAGGGGTATACAAATATCAAACTATTACTTTGCAGTTAAGATACACATACAAACAATTGTTAAAGGCTGTATCTGGTAAGTGCCATGTTCACAACAAAGAAAATGTTCTTGCTGCTGCGTATCCGGGACTTACTGGTACCTTGAGCTAGTCAGTGTTCACGCTTACCTTAGCACGCCACGATACTGTCACTGCCACCAGGGGGTGCTAGAGAGCCAGCTACACCCTGGCTGCATTTGGGCCAAGAAGGAGCAGGCTTTCCAACAATACTAAGGGAATGCATTGGCTATATCCCTATATCCATGCTATCTTTGAACAGGACAATACATGAAGGGCAAGTGCACAAGAAATAAAGCAAGAACTGGACTGGAACCATGAGGTTCTGTGACCCTTACTTTTCTGAGTTTCAGTTTTTGTAAAATGAGGCTACTACAACACATTATGAGGATCAAATAGGATAATTAATACAACACGCTCTCAGGCTGGCATAGGTCCGCCCGATAAATGCAGACCCCAGTGGCATCAGCAGTCATTCCAGAGTAGCTACCCTACTGCCCCACTTCCCCACAAGCACAGCTTACTACTGACCCCAGAGATTCTGACACAAACTCCTGTGCTCTGCCAAGAACATTGCTGCAGCTCTTCTGTTCTGTCTTCCATCTTGGGACCCCCACTATTCTAAAACTGCCTCCTACACTCTTAGGCTTTTCACAATTGTCTTCCCCACCTTCTCCCGCAACCTGACTTTTCTCAGAAGTCATCTCTTCCCCTATCATTCAGTTCTTACAACACCTGACCCTCAGGGTCAAGACCGTATTCTTTTAGGATCATTAGGTTCTTTCTAGACATTCTTCCCTCATGCAAAATCCCCTATATCCTGAAGTTCACAAATTCTACTCAAGATGGCTATTTCTCATACCATCAACATCAACAACAGACAAAAACTTTGCAGAGGCCTTGGCCCTTGGCTCACTTTGTCTCCTGCCATCTTCCTGGTGGCTCCAATATTAAGTATTCAGCATTGCTACATAATAAAGAATTAATCCAGAACCACAACAAATGCACAAATCCCACCCAATCAAAGATCCCATCACTATTTCTGATTCCTACAAAACCAGTTGTCTCCACCACTCTGATTCAGCCAACATTTATGAAGCACATCTGTAAGCCAAGGGCTGTGCTCAGAGCTGAATGCAATGGCCAATTCAACTATTTCCCTCCTCTCCAGCCCAGACAATGACTTGGTTTCACTTCCCAGAGCTTGTGCTCCAAAGACAACTTACCGACACAGTCATATTGGCACCCTCATACCTCAGAGGGCCACACCAGCACCCTGACAATCTCTAACTCTACTGCTGCCCAGCACTGCTGCAGGGAATCATATCCCCAGAGAGAAGGGTGCTTCTACACAAAGATGACCCTCCAGGCTCAGAGCAGGCCCTTAATCCTGTCAGCAAGCCCTTCTTCACAACTCCTCTCCCTCCCTAGTCTACTCATTGCAATGTCACAGGACCTCACCACTTTACCACCTGCTGCCCTTACTACTTCCTCACTCTTCAGACAATGTCGTCATCTCCTTCAGCTAACCCACAGGAACCTCCTTTCTGTCATTCTTATCAGCACCAGAGAGATCTGTTAGAGTACTCAACCTCTGTACTCCAGTCCCAAGGAGAGATATATCCTCCTCTCTAAATAATGAACTCTCTTCTAGTATGTTAGGTTCTAGTCCATTTCACCACTGATAGAATCTCGTATCATCCACTTGTCTCTCACTCTCTTATACCTTCAAGCTCTTCCATATGCCCAATTACCTACTAGATATATATATATATATATACATATATATATTATAATTTTATCGCTCTCAAACTTAACAGATTCAAAGCCAAATGTATGTTTCCCCACATTTGCTGTCTCTTTTATTCTAGGTCTCAGTTATTATAAGCAGAGGCACAGCTAACCAAGGACCAGAACTTCTAGGAAAGCAGAGAATGGCAAACGGGGTCAAAGGCCCTAACGGCAATGCAGATGGCAGGGGACAAGATTAGCACCCAAGTATCTCAGAGAGGCGAGGAGGAGGGAAATGAGCTCGTGAGTGGAGCTGGGTAGAAGATTTGCGAAGACTGACCCTTTGGCTAGAAAAGTAGCCTGGAGGAACAAGGAGTATAAAGCACAGAAGCCTGCCCCTCTGCTGGCTCCCTTTTTGAGGGACTATCTAAACATGCCAGGCATTCACAAGGCAGTTCTCTTCTCTCTCTGAAATCCTTAGGATATTAATTTTTTAGAATTAATATCTGCCAATTATCACTGTCCAATTTTCTTTACTTTGCCATGTATCGATCTATGTGGATTCTCACTTGCCCATGATCCTTTGAAGAAACAGATCCGTTCTAAAGCTAACATTCATAATCTACTGGAACAAAGGAAATCTAAACAGCAGTTGTTTATCAGAAAAAAGAGTGAGCCAAAATGTTTCAGAAAAGAAGCTAGAGAAAATGTAAATATTTGAATAAGCTAAAAAATAAACATTTTTGGTAATCTTCCCTTACTTGGAAACAAATGGCAATTGCAAATAGGCAGCTGATGAGTAAAGCCATTTCCTTCTGGAACACAGTACAGATTTAACGTGAATACATTTGCCTACAGCCGTATAGCCTTTTAATTTCTCTGAATTTACCAGAAGTGCTGCCTTTTTCACAGAAATCCCACTCTGCAGGAGATACTGCCGGCTGGCCTGGGGCTGCTGTAGGAACTCTGGACAAGTTCCCTGCAGACTCTCCTGACAAGGATGAAGATTTCCTGAAACCAGAGAACAGCTACAGAGTGGATGTGAGTTGGGGGAGTATTCTGCTATATTTTGGTATATTTTTGCCTTCCAGCTGCCTAAAACGTCTACTGACACTTAACAGATGCAGTGGCATGCTTTTTTCCCATATATTAGTGAATGTTCTGGAATACAGAAGAAACTATTTGTTAAAACCACCTAGTAGTCTTTGCTTTTTTTGACCATGTGGTCTTGTGAAAGAGAAGAAATACCAGAGTTCTCATCCCACCTGCAAATGCAATTAACCAATGGTATTTAACCACCACTCACTAAGGCTATGTGACACAAATGTCAAGAATAAGATACAGCTTCAGCCTCTGAGAAGACCACAGTCGGTCTGGCAGACAAAACAACCACCAGGTAAACACTGAAAAGCAACACTATTAGCAAAAGCTTTGATGTGTGAAAACTAATGTTAAAATATCTACAGTGTGAACGGATATGTCAAGGAGAGCCTGGAGATATTTGGAAGCAAATATTTTACCTCCTGGCACACCTTAAAAAGCAAGAACTGAGAACTTCTGATAAAGTGTTAGAGCTTAGGAGCTGTGGCCTTCCTCCAGAAATTTCATGATTGTATCCCTAGAGCCAACATGATCAGGTGAAGAACCCTGTGTGTCTTCTCAGGTGAAGAAGCCACGTCCCTCTTACCCCCTTGTGTGACCTTCCCATTTCAAGTCACCTCTATCTCCTCTGTCTTCTGCTTCTACTACCTTAAGCAAGTCCCTTCCCAAATCTGGGTCTTATTTTTTTTCTCATAATAACTGATCAATAAACCAAACTGTAACCATATAATGTATTTTTCAGTGATTTGAAAGAAAAAACATTCAACTCTATATGCAGTGACAGAGAAACTTTACCAGGATATGTTGTTCAGTGCTCTGCAAACTGCAGAAAGTATGCAGTATGTTACTTGTTAAAATATATATATACACACACACGCGCGCGCGCACATACACACACACAAAGATGCTTATCTGTGTACCGACTACCTTTAGAATGGGAGACAGGAATCACATAACAGTGGTTGCCAATGGAAGGGCAACTTGGTGTCTAGACTGGTTGGGGATGGACTAGCAAAGTATAGAGTACTTATTTTTCACTGTATACCCCTTATGCCTTTTGAATTTTGTACCATATGCATACATTATTACTCAAAAGATAAATTTTTAAAATAAACAAAGTTTAATTACTCAACTGTGCCAAAATTACCAAAGAGATTATGACATAAAACTGGAATTAGGGGTTGCAATGTGGCCAAAGCCTGAAACTGGATTAACACAAACATATTCCTTAGATTTTTATTATAAAATATTTTAAAATAGAAGATGATTACTTGCCCCTAAATTCTAAATCTGTTACAGATGAACTTGCGAAATTAGTTTAGCTATATATTCAATCTATGAATTCCATTCATGTCTTCAAATTTGTAACTTTAATCACAGTGAAATACCTGACAAATCCCAGGTGGACAACTGGTGTCAAGTGTACCCAGCCTATGTTTCACACTTCTAGAAATAGGAAATTCACCATTCCTAATACATTCCAACCTTAAAAAGCTCTAACCACTAAGATCCCTGTTTGTTGAGCTGTGCTCTGTGGCTTCTACCTGTGCATCTCTTCTGTGGTCAGTAAAAGAGCACCTGTAACTAAGTACCAGGTGCTATATACCAGGAACAGGGAACACAGAGACAGATGAAAAGGAGTTCCTCCTTTGAAGTGCTTTGCATCTAGGAGGGAGATAGAAAAGAAGATCAACCACTACAATATTCTTAGAGTATGACAAGGGCTATGAGAGAGGAAAGAGAAGGGTGCCATGGTGCAGAAAGGAGCACTTGACATAGCCAACAGAGAGGTGACACCAGGTCTGAGATTTATGAGATGAACAGGAGTTCAAGAGATAAAGAATGGGGAAAGGGCATTTCTAGCAGTGCAAACAGCAGCAATGTAACAGAGTCCAGAGCATTCAAAACATTGCAAAACAAAATGGCACTAAACAACTAGCTGAAGAGGAAGTAGAAAAGAAAGGCAGAAACAAGATCATAAAGGCTTCCTAGGAAATCAGAACTTTATTCTGGTGGCAACTGAGAGCCCTGGAGTAGTTTTGGGGGGCAGAGGGTGGGGGGTGAGGTGCGGCAGCAGTGCAGCAAGAAGTCAGTCCAGAGGCAAGGAGACCAGTTAGAAAACTATTTCCATATCTCGTTAAGAAACAATGAAGGCCCAAACTACAGATGGGGCATCAGGTCCAGAAAGAGGTAGGAGATGAATTTAAGGTATAATTATGAGAGATAATCAACTGGACTTGGTAGGTGTAGGAGAAGAAGTATAGCCCCCGCTCTAGGATTCTGGCTAGATGTGTAAATAGGTGGTGATGCCCTCCAACAAGTCAGGGAACTTCCTTCCGCCTTACCAGGAATATCATACCAGCAATAGTAGCTCAAATGTGCACTAAGGATGGTATTTAAAACCTGCCACAGAAGTAGTTTAGAAATTATTCATTAAGAATTTAGAAGGACCACAGAGCTATACCAGGGCGCCTCCTGACCCACGCTGTGCCTAGGCCAGTACAAGTACATATATTCATCTGAACCCTTTCAAATATGTATATTCAGCTGAACCCTTTCCTCTCTCTACTCTCCTCCACTCCAACTTCCTCCTGTGGCAGGCTCCTAAAATTCCTCAGACATCCACTATCAGCAATATCAGATCCCTGAAACTCACTCCAAATAAAAACATCCAATGTATGTGTATTTTTAAAAAGGAAAGGTTAAGAGAAGGTTGAATTCTGTTCAATTACAACTGCCACATGCCACACTGCCTTTTTATTCACAAGTCACTATCCATATAATTGCCCAGGAACCATTCGCATGATGTATCATTATTTTTTCCTAAGTGGGCCCAGAAATAATCACACCCTATTCAAGGTCAACAGAATAGTAGATTCTCTATTTCATTAGATTTTTCACTACTTCAAAATATATGTATTATTGTGTTTTTATATTCATCAGCATTAAAAGTAGGAAAAGTAACAAAGGATTAAGTATCAATTTTTTGGAGAATATAAGAAGCTTCTCTGCCTGAAAGATGTTCACAGAAACACTGGATCTCAGAGTAGCAAGGGAACTTAAAATTCAAGACCAGCTACTCCACAAATGCTTGAATTCCCATTCCTTCTACAATACTCCCACCTAATATTTACCGAATGTGGATCTGACCTCTTCCAGTGAGAGGGAACATACGAATCTCTTCGACAGCACTGGCTAAAAAGTGGAAACTAATTCTAAACACAGATGCAGAAACTAGCAGTTGAAAGCATGATAAAGAATGGAATTTTTAAAATATAATTTCACAAAATCTCCCCACAATTACTTACTCATTATAGAGGAGAAAACTTCACAGTGGAGGAACCTAGTGAACTGAGTGAGCAGAGATCACCAGTAATGGGATAAGTTGATATCATGTGTACTGTGAAGGACAGCTTTTTTGTGGTGTTACCAGCAAAGAGACATTCCTGAATCTAATCATGAGGAAACCTCAGACAACTCAAATTGAGGGACACTGTGTTTCAAAAATATCAAGGTCAAGACACACAAAAAAAGGCCAAAGAAATGTTCCAGATTAATAGAGGACTAAAGGTACATCAACCAACTGCATGCATGATCCTGAATCAAATAAAAAAGACCTATAAAGAACACCATCAGAATAACTGATGAAATGTGAATACTATACATTAGATAACAGTATTGTATCAATGTTAAGTTTCCTGATTTTGATCACTTATTCTGAGAACATATAAATTGATGTACTTAAGGCTAAAGGGACAGGATGCTTGCAATTCATTTCATACAGTTCAAGAAAAAAAGTGTGTGTGCCTGAGGGTGGGGAGAAAGAATGAATGATAAAGTAAGCAAATGAAGCAAACCAGTAATAATCAGTGAATCTGGGTAAACAATATAGGAGAATTCTTTGTACTATTCTTGTAATTTTTATGTTGGAACTTATATCAAAATTAAAAGCTACCCCCACCCCTAAATAATGTCACATAATGTTATATAAGAATACTGGAAAATGTGTTAGTGCAGTTTCTTTGAAGAGTCCAGGTGCCTACTCATTGAAACTGACATATCTCAGATTTAAATGTCTCATGTGAACCTTTTCTGAATTATCTGTATCTTTTGGCACTTCAGCATATCCAGGTTACCATTTACTAAATGTTCTTAATTGTTTCACATGAATTTTCTCTCTTGACCTCTGTTTTTGCAGTTTTTACCCTAAAGATGAATCCACCACTAAAAAAGCAGGCCCATATTTGGATACCCCAAGGCAACAATGTTGGATAGTTGAGGTGCTCCAGACAAGGCACATGTTTTACCCAGAATCCAAGCTAAGTCAACTTTAATCGCATTACTGCAGCTATATTTTAATGCCTGTATGTATATGTGTGTATAATGTTTCTGTAATGTATGCTTGAGTATATATATATATAGCTGATCCTTGAATAACACCGGTTTGAACTGCACAGGTCCATTTATATGGATTTTTTTTTTATAGTGTAATACCATAAATGGATTTTCACTTCCTTATGATTTTCTTAACATTTTCTTTTCTCTAGCTTACTTTATTGTAAGAATTACAGTATATAATAACATATAAAATATGTGTTATTTGACCATTAGTGATTAAGTGTGGGGGAGTCAAAAGTTATACATGAATTTTCGACTACAGGGGGGCATCAGTATCCCATAACCCCCATGTTATTCAAGGATCAACTGTAATAATAATATGAATATATGGGTAGTTATATAATCATTTTTACTCATCTGATTAGCAAACAACTATACTTAAAATATTTAGTGTTAATAAGTGAATTGAAGGGTGCCTGGGTGGCTCAGTTGGTTAAGCGACTGCCTTCGGCTCAGGTCATGATCCTGGAGTCCCGGGATCGAGTCCTGCATCGGGCTCCCTGCTCAGCATGGAGTCTGCCTCTCTCTCTGACCCTCCCCCCTCTCATGCTCTCTCATTCTCTCTCAAATAAATAAATAAAAAAAAAATCTTTAAAAAAAAAATAAGTGAATTGAAGAAATAAGCACCCCTATTCACTTGGCAAGGAACGCTGGTTCATTGCTACCATCTTGGGAGAGGGAAGGGAGAAATAATTTGGCAATATCAACCAAAATTTTAAACATGCACACTCTGACCCTGCCATTTCACTACTTGGTGATAACTTACTACTCAAAAATAATTCCACAAGTGCACAAAAATTTCTCAATGCATGTATACAGACACACATATATACCTATATATACATACACATACATACATACATATATCCAGGTACACATTTGCACACACATTTTTTCTGTTTCTATATTCATCAATAACAAAGGTAGAAACATCAACAAAAGATGAACTACCCACTGTTTTCCCTATCCCTGTGCCATGGATTTTGCCTGCCAGATGAACTGAAGGAAACTATCTCTAACAGTGAAAGGAAGCATTGTTTGAAATAGTGAAATGCTATCAAAAATCCATGAGTCAGTGAGGCCCTTAAGAAATAATCATATATCCATATAATATCATACTATAAGGCCATTAAAGAGAATGAGTTAAATCTACAAGTAGAGAAATGGGAAGATGCCAAAATACAGTATTAGTAAGGGGAAAAATGTTGTACAATATAGGTATGATAAAATCCCCTTTTTGTTTAAAAAGATTTTTAAAAAATGAGTTTGAAGTATACCAAACTATAAACAATGATTACTTTGGGGTATAGATCTACAAAGTCTCAATAGTTGTAAAAACAATTCTATTAATACTTGAATTTTCCTAATATTCTTTACTGTTTTCTAAGTAGATAAAAAGATCTTGTTAAAGTCATCAAATTTAAACGACTTTGCCACAAATGTCAGGACAGACACCACTTTGTAATACTCAAAAAAAAAAAAACTCGAAGAGATTTTAGTAGCAAAACTATTTTTATTTCCCAAATAAAATCCTATTGTTTATTATAATGCTAATAAAAGAAATTAAAGTTGGTTGGAGGAGGTGGGCTCTACCCTCAGTCCCCATTCTTTGACCTATGAGAAAACTTATGTTCATGGAGTCAGTCAGAGAAAATGTGAAGAATTTAGCAACAAGTAAGCCAGGCAGAAGGTCCCTTACTGTTAAAGGAGCTTAGCCTCAGCACACATGGGTGCCTGCATCTGTTGTATCCCACTTTTACCATTTCTCTATAAATGGCAGACCTGTATCCGTTATATCAAACATGTCCAAAACACCTAGCCCACTTCCCCATCTTCTACTGTTATCAGTTCACAGTAACAGCAGTCATTAGCAGGTCCAACTGTTCCCTCTTCAAACTAGATCTGCATCCCTCCTTGAAAAGCCTGAAAGGATGTAAGTGTTCTGTCATTAGCTAGTCACATAAATGATGGCTACCTTCATTTTAAAGGACTTGAGAAAGTCTAACAGAATAGGCTAAAGAGGGGCACCCGGGTGGCTCAGTCAGGTAAGCATCTGCCTTTGGCTCAGGTCATGATCCCAGGATCCTGGGATCGAGCCCCACATCAGGCTCCCTGCTCAGTGGGTTGTCTGCTTGTCCCTCTCCTGCCACTCCCCCTGCTGTGCTCTCTCTCTCTGCCAAATAAATAAATAAAATCTTTAACAAAGAAAAAAAAAGAACAGGCTAAAGATTTAAAACATAAATCTGAAAAGACCCAGTACTGCCACAGCCCACCACCCACAGACCCTTTTAGACAGACAGCAGCCCATCCCTCAGATACAGCCCTTGCATCGGCCTCTGGGCCTGAGTGGTCCTGTCTTGGCATCTCTGGTTGACCACTCTCTTACCTTGGACTTTGCATGCCAAGTGAAGTGCAGGAAATTTGTCTCACTGGGTACTAACAGGTTAAAGGATAGAGCATAGTGACTAATAAGGTCATTCCTCACATAATAAAGTTCTGCATCAAGACCTAGGGGGAAAAAAGAGAAAAAAAGAATTAAACACCTAAAATGCACTCAATATCATTAACCATCAGTATTTCAAATACTAATAAGAATGAAAATAATATGGATGTACAAATGTACATCATAAATGTCTCTTACATATGCTGTCTAATGAAGCAGGAAGGACACTGGGCTTCACTATCATCAGTAAAGAAGAACCTGGGACTCAAAACAATTAAGTAAATATCCAACTAAACACAGGTGTGCTAGATCCAGAACTCTGGGAGCCACTGTCTTCTGAGGATGAACGTGACTTCCTTTTGGACACAGTCCTTCTCAGAGTAATGCCTACAAATGACAGTCCCTTCTCCCACCAAAACTGATGGAGATTTAGGAAGAGAGATTCAAGATAGAAGGGAGAAAGACATGTAGTTTTGTAAAAACATTAGTTTGAGCCAAGGCCTCAAGACCCCAGCTAGAGATGACCTCCCCTTCCTCATGGGCAAAGACATCCTGGCCACTTGCTCCGACAGCATTTACCATCATACACTCACACTAGTAGCCACATCAACACATGTCCTCTCCCCTACCTTAGACAACAAGGTGGAGAACACCAGATTTCTCCTCATATTCTCAGGACACTTCTCTGCACAAAGCAGATGCTCAGGAAACACCTGTTAAACAAGTCAGTTCTGCAGATAAAGCAGAAATAACTGAGACACCTGAGAAATGCTGGAGAAGCAACTCCCAAATTTCACTCACTCCCATACACCTTTTCCATCAGGGCCACATCCAACCTCCAACACATACCACATTCTCCAATTCTGTCATCCCCCTTTGTCCTACCTGTATTTAACATTTTTCTTTAAAATCGATTAAATTTTTTAAAACAAAAATTTTTTTTTTTAAAGATTTTATTTATTTATTTGAGAGATAGAGAATGAGAGAGAGCACATGAGAGGGGGGAGGGTCAGAGGGAGAAGCAGACTCCCTGCCGAGCAGGGAGCCCGATGTGGGACTCGATCCAGGGACTCCAGGATCATGACCTGAGCCGAAGGCAGTCGCTTAACCAACTGAGCCACCCAGGTGCCCTTTAAAACAAAAATTTTAAAGGCAAAATTTAATCACTCTCTTCAGTGGAAAATTAGTAATTATTGTGAAAAAATACAAGGTAGCAAAAAAAAAAATCACTTAAAAGGAAAGCAAAATATTACTAAATTCTAGCTGAACACTGGTGCCTAGCAAGGCAGTGAGTGAGCTTGAGTCCATCTCACTACTTACAAAAAGGGAGGGAGGGTATTAGCAAGTATTTGAAATAAGTAAAGAATCAAATAGAGGCTTTCTCAATCCAAAAGAACTGAATGACTAAAAGCAGGGTTACTTTCTCTCAATTGATTTGCTGTTATTTAAAGTTGTGTCTAGGTGTCCCTCTAGTAATGCATGACATATATATTCCACACACTGGAAGCAAAGGGTACAGGGGAGATCAACCAAAATGTAAATCTCATTAGTGAATCTATACTGTGAGCCTGAAACCTTATGGTATGCAGAGGTCAAGATGGAGATCTCACAATCATAGTTGGAAACTAATATTATTTCAGAAAACAAAGGATCAAAACAGATAAAAACTTAGTGTGGATATTCTGTCACCAGCTGGACTCCAAAACCTGGTAAAAGTAAAGGGAGAAAAATCTTGACCCTTATTTTACATATCACACAAAAACTGATTTGGGATAGATTAAAAACCTAAATGTAAAAAAATAACAGTATAAAGCTTCTAGAAGAAAATGTAGTGAGTATCTTCACAACCTAGGGTAAATAAAGATTTCTTGGACTGGTCACACAAAACATGAACCAAAAGAGAAAAAAACAGATGAACTGGTCATCATCAAAATTAAAAGCTTCTGCTCCTCAAAAGACATTGTTAGGAAAATGAAGTTCAAGTCAAAAACTAGGAGAAAAGATTCACAGCACGACTTTCTTAAAAAAAGGACTTGTTTCTAGATTATATAAAGATCTCCTACAAACTAAAAAGAGATAATACAATTAAATAAATTGGGCAAAAGATGTGAACATACCTCTCATAAGAAAACATATAAAAATGGAAAATAAGCATATGAAAAGGTGCCAAACATCATTAATCATCAGAGAAATACAAGTTAAAACAACAATGAGATATCATTTCCACCTATAAGAATCACTGAAGGTTGGCAAACATGTTGGAGCAATTGTGTCTCTCACACATTCCTGGGAGTATGAAAATGTTAAATTACTTTGGAAAACTGGCAGTTTTGTATAAAGTTAACATACACATACCCTATGAACCCGTAGTTCCATTCCTAGGTCATTACCCAAAAGAAATGAAAACGTATGTCCACAAAAAAATTTATATATGAATGTTGATAACACTTTTATTCAGAAGAGCCAAAGCTGGAAATAATACAAATGTGCATCACCAGATGAATTAACAACCAATTGTGGTATATTCATATAATAGAATACTATTCAGCAATGAAAATAAACTGTTCAGACTTTGTAACAAAAGGGATGAATCTCGCAGACTTTGTGAGCAAAAGAAGCTATACATGAAAGACTACACACTATATAATTTCATTTATATAAAATTCTAAAGCAGACAGAACTAATTTATGGTGATAGAAATCAGATCAGTGTGGTTGCCTAGGAAAGGGGGTGGGAGAGAGATTGGTGAACTGATTGCAAAGGGGCACCAGGGAACTTCCGGGTAATAAAAATGTTCTTATCTAACTGGGGTAGTGTTTACATAGGTGTATGCACTTTCTCAAAATCCAATCAACTGTACATTTAAAATTTGCACATTTCATTATATGTAAAGTTAACCTAAAATTTTCAAAAGAGGAAGAAAAAAGTCAACAGGTTTTACCTCTTTTTTCTAATCTCAGAAAGCCTGCATACCATACTATGTCACTAGCACTAAGATAAAAAGCTTTAGAAAAAAAATAATCTTAAGTGATCAACAACTTCCGAATTTAAACTTAAAACATCTTTCACAGGGAAATAAAGAACTTTGTTCCTAATAAATAACAGTTATAATGCTATTACTGGTAGTAGTAGTAATAATAGTAATAATAATAATAATGTATAAATATTTGTTTTCCAGGCACAGTTCTAAGTATCAAAAACCTCTATGGGTTCTGTAAATTCAACTCCCTATAAAGCCAGATGAAAAAGAGCTATAAAAGCAGAAAAGACATAAAAAACAAAAAAGCAAACACATCCTCAAGCCAAGCATGCAGTCTTTAATAATTTGTGATTTTAGTCCTACTAAAAATTCTGAGTTCTTACCTCTCATGAGACTGAGGGATATGGTTAATTCCTGTTCCAAAATGCTAGGGACATCTGTTCTCCCCAAATTGCTCAAGGTCTCTCCAGTTCTACCAATTAAAACTCTAGATAGAAACCAAGGTTCCTAACTAGAAAACATTCTCTTTGAAGACACCAGAGCAATTTCTCCACAACACTCCAACAGAAGGTTGAATAAAGATTGGAGTCTGCTAACTTTCTCAAGCTTCTAAAACCTCTTTGGACCTCAACTTATGCTGGCATGCTTATTACGCTGTTCATCCATGACCCCCTCTCTTCAATGACTCTTTTCTATACTGTCATCCCCTAAAACCACTGTGACTCACCAACTTCTTCCCCTTGAAGCACAGCTGGCCCTGTAGAGCCTTGAAGGACCCATTCTCCCACCCTCAATGGGCATTGCCCTGAATCTGTATAAGCACTTCATTTGATTACTTAAGTATACTTACCAAAAGTCCTGTTTCCTTTCAGATATATACCATCAAACTATGCCACCTTCTAGTCTTCCCAGTATTTTAGCTACCTCATTCGTTGAGGACTCTGGAACCAGTTTATTTATTTTTTCTAAAGATTTTATTTGACAGAGAGACACAGCGAGAGAGGGAATACAAGCAAGGGGAGTGGGAGAGGGAGAAGCAGGCTTCCTGCTGAGCAGGGACCCGACGCAGGGCTCGATCCCAGGACCCTGGGGTCATGACCCAAGCTGAAGGCAGACGTTTAACGACTGAGCCACCCAGGCGCCCCTGGAACCAGTTTATAAAATTTCTATACATACTTATTCTCTGACTTGTTATAGCAGGTTCCCAATGTCCTTGAGACCAATGCACTCTTCAACCTGTCCTTCAATGTTCCTTTTGTTCCTCAACTCCCAACAACCTTCACCTATACCAAAGCAACCCATTTCTATGGATAGTAGCAATATGTAAATTGCTCTACCTACAAAATCATGAGCTGTAATATCTCAATAACTAGTAGCTCTTCAGCTCCTTCCCTTTATTGTTACAACAGCTGTTTTCTGGGCTCATAAGCTCTCCAGTATCCAAAATCTCCTTGTTTCTCCCATTTTATTATACCAATCACTTCCTCATTTTCTTCTTACTGCCCTCAACCCCAATTACTTCAATTACTTTCTTCCTAGTACCCTCAACTTTCTCCCACCAGCCTATGTAAGACATACATACCCAACCCTAGAAAACGACCCGTCTTGAACTGACTTGACTCCCCCACCCTCTGTCTTCTCTGGTGCTATAACTGAATGCTGCATAATCCTGGATGAAGCCATTCCCATAAATGAGAGTCACTACAAAACTATGCCTTCTCCCCTCAACAAATAAATTAATATCCATAAGCTGCTATTTTGTTCTCTCATTCATCTATTCTCCCCTGGACAAAATGACAAGACGGAAAAACTCACCTCAAAAAAAAAAAGAGTAAGAGGCAGTACCGACTGCCAGGGACCTAATCAATACAGACATTAGTAAGATGTAGGAACTAGAGTTCAGAATGACGATTATAAACATACTATCTGGGCTTGAAAAAAGCACAGAAGATACTACAGAATCCCTTTCTGGAGAAATAAAAGAACTAAAATCTAACCAAGTGGAAATCAAAAAGGCTATTAATGAGGTGCAGTCAAAAATGGAGGCTATAACTGCTAGGATAAATGAGGCAGAAGAGAGAATTAGTGATATAGAAGACCAAATGATGGAGAATAAAGAAGCTAAGAAAAAGAGAGATAAACAACTACTGGATCACAAGGGGAGAATTCGACAGATGCGTGATACCATAAAGCGAAACAACATCAGAATTGGGATCCCAGAAGAAGAAAGACAGAGAGGGGCAAAAGGTATATTGGAGCAAATTACAGCAAAGAACTTCCCTAATTTGGGGAAGGAAACAGGCATCAAAAGAACCCCCTCTCTGTGCCCGGAAGACACAGAGAACCCCCCTCAAAATCAATAAAAATAGGTCAATATTCTGACATCTAATAGTAAAACTTGCAAGTCTCAGAAACAAAGAGAAAATCCTGTAAGCAGCTCGGGACAAGAGGTCTGTAACCTACAATGGTAGAAACATTAGATTGGCAGCAGACCTGTCCACAGAGACCTGGCAGGCCAGAAAGGACTGGCATGATATATTCAGGGCACTAAACGAGAAAAATATGCAGCCAAGAATATTACATCCAGCTAGGCTGTCACTGAAAATAGAAGGAGAGTCCTACACTGTTGGTGGGAATGCAAGCTGGTGCAGCCACTCTGGAAAACAGTATGGAGGCTCCTCAAAAAGTTGAAAATAGAGCTACCCTACGACCCAGCAATTGCACTACTGGGTATTTACCCCAAAGATACAAATGTAGTGATCCAAAGGGGCACGTGCACCCCAATATTTATAGCATCAATGTCCACAATAGCCAAACCATGGAAAGAGCCTCGATGTCCATCAACAGATGAATGGATAAAGAAGATGTGGTATATATATACAATGGAATATTATGCAGCTATCAAAAAAAATGAAATCTTGCCATTTGCAATGACATGGATGGAACTAGAGGGTATCATGCTAAGTGAAATAAGTCAATCAGAGAAAGATAAGTTATCATATGATCTCACTGATATGAGGATTTTGAGAAACAAGACAGAGGATCATAGGGGAAGGGAGGGAAAAATGAAACAAGACGAAACCAGAGAGGGAGGCAAACCATAAGAGACTCTTAATCTCAGGAAACAAACTGAGGGTTGCTGGAGTGGTGGGGGTAGGAGGGATGGGGTGGCTGGGTGATGGACATCAGGGAGGGTATATGCTATGGTGAGTGCTGTGAATTGTGTAAGACTGTTGAATCACAGACCTGTACCCCTGGAACAAATAATACATTATATGTTAATTAAAAATTTAAAAAAATACCTATAAGCTGCTGACAGTTTGGAGTCCTGTGATCTATATCTCTAAACAATGGCCATCAAAATAAATTGGAAATTTGAAATTTACTACTCTAGATTAAGGTATTTAAATTCTAATGTGATCGTTAAACAGTTGGTGTTTTCCAACTACCGATTTTGAAAACATTTGTTTTGAAATAGACATTCTTTATTAACCAAGATTAATAGTTAACAGTTTTCCTAGTTTGAAAGGCTTTTAACTTTTTTGAAGAAACCATTAAAATGAGATTCAAACTTTTGCCCAACAAATTAGCAAAACACTCTGTTTTGTCATAAGACAGGTTCCTATAACACCAATTAGCTTATAAGTGGTTAGTAAATAAAATAACAGTGCCAGTATAACACAAAAATTACAATGGTTCACATTTGAATTTTCCCAGGCAAGGGGAACTGGGTCAGAAGGTAAAAATTATGCCTTTCTGTGGAAAAGAAAAAGACCCTCACTAAGGCTCAGCTACTGCCAGGCAAGAGCCCTCTCTGCCCTGTTTTAACTAAAAATGAGCACCTGCACCCAGGGCTTCCTGCTCAGAGGGGCACAGCCAGCCTACACAGTTCCTGGAACACAGCAAGCTGTACTTTCTCTGGTGCCCACCTCTATGGCAGCTCCACTGGCTTACAAATCTACTTAACATCTGCACTTCTCAAGACCATGCAGGCCAGCAATTTCCATCCTATTACATTTTTATATCCTTTAACTCTCCTCTGAGGCAGCCTCAGCTGTGCTAAGTGGTTTGACTGGGCTGTCCAAGTTATCTCATAAGGTACCAATTATGCTTTTGTTAGTACTTGGTTTGAAAACTGCAGAGGTCTTGAGTGGTCCGCCTTTAACCTTATTTTTCCCGTAAGTCCTATTATTTTTAGTGAACAGGCAATCCTGAAGGGTTTTTTTTAGGAATGCATTTGATGTTGTAACAGAAATGTTTATAGTCTTTAACTATAATACTGAATGTTAGGGTATAGCAAGCAAACAATTTGTGAATATATATCAAAGTTTTATAAATATTTATACTCTTTGACCCAGTCATTCCACTTCTAAGAATCTACCCTAAGGAAACCAAATACAGATTCAAATTTTTATATATAAAGATATTAATCAAAATAATATTTAAAATTGAAGAAAACAAAATAAATGACCAATAACAGAGCAGCAATCAATAAACTATAATACTGTACATCCATAACAGAAAACAGTTTTCAAGAGTTTCTCTTTCTTTGGAGAAGGAAAGCGGTGGTACCCCAAGAAATTACACCCCTTCAATCAAATCTCCCTGTTCATCTATATGATATATTGAGCTTCCCCTTTGAGGACATGTTTTAGTGTGAAGTCATGAACAGGACTGTTACAAATACATTTTAATAAATTGGGTTTTGCTTAGACTGCAACATAAAATAAAAACAGGAAAGATACAAACCATATACAGCACATTTTTAACAATGTCTGGCACCTAGAATACACTGTCCATGTAATAAGTGTTCAATAAATGTTCAGTGAACTGAAGTTAAATGTATATGTATATGCATGATGTGCATGCTCCACTTCTCAGAAAAGAAGGGAAATATCAATAAATATTAATAGTGGTTGATTATAAATGGTGGATTATGGATTTTTTTTATTGTATGCTTTCATTCTTTTTCTTTTCTTAAATTTCCTATGAGAGTTAAAACTGGAAAAAACATGGTTTTCAAAAACATGTTTAAAGAAATACACACATATCTGCAGCAATTCACTGAACAAAAATCCAGTTACTGCCTAAAGTAATCCACGAAGGCCAGTAAGAGCTAGAGAGAAAGCCCCCAAGCAATGAAATTCAACAAAAACCACACTGGCAAAGATAATATCTTTGATATAGTAATATTAACACTAGCAATGATAAATTATTAGTGACTAATACACCTTCCTCTAACTTTCCCTTAAAATACCCAGGTATACCAAAAGGTAAAATCTGGCAAAGCACTAAGAACTGGAAAGAGAAGATCAAAGAATTTTCACACGCAACACTAACAATGGGGCTGAAATGAGAAGAAAATTCTTAGAATACCCATGCTCACTATCTGAATGACAGTAATACGAGAAACTGAACATGACAGGGAAGGCAATAAAGCAGTATTTTTCAGGGGCATAGCAAGCAGGCCAGGAATTCTATTCCTAGACAAATTTTCATCATATGTAAAGACAACAGATTCAGAGAAGGCATCAGAGAATAGACCAATTATATATTCTTCCCCCCAAAAGTTAATCTAAAACATTTTGAGACATTAGTAACAGTTTTATTTTTAACAGGAGATAAAGAAGCACTGTATACTGAGAAAAGGTATAACTCATGATGAAAGTATTATAATCCTGAATCTTTACAGCTCTAAATCAAAATGCCAAGAGTCCAAAAATCCCCAAATATTAGAAATACAAAGAGATCCCAATGGAAGTACAACCTTCCCCAAATACTGGAAATACGGAGAGAACCCAATGTAAGTATAATCATGGTACAAAACTATTAGTCTATGACTGATACTAGCATGTAGAGCATATAATTTATATATCTATCTATCTATAATTAATATGATAGATATATAGACACATTAAGATAGCACTTTATAGGAAATTCAATTCTTTCAAAGCATCTATAAGAGATTTACAAAAAGTGATCAGCCATAAGGAAAGCACAATTAGTTTCTTAAAGTAGAAAATGTATATGCCACAATCTGACCACAGGGCAATGAGAAGGAGGCAGGGAGGAATGGAAAACTTAACACTACAAATTTTGAAGTATTCTCTACCTCAAAAAGTCACCTATATTCTTAACCATTACATAAGAGTTCAACTACATTTAAAAAAAAATGAGAATACGGGTGCCTAGGTGGCTCAGTCGTTAAGTGTCTGCCTTCTGCTCAGGTCATGATCTCTGGGTCCTGGGATCGAGTCCCACATCGGGCTCCCTGCTCAGCAGGAAACCTGCTTCTCCCTCTCCCATTCCGCCTGCTTGTGTTCCTGCTCTCGCTAGCTCTGTTTCTGCCAAATAAACAAATAAAATCTTTAAAAAAAATGAGAACATGGAAAAAATATTGGAAAGATATTTACCAAAGATTACCAAGGCATGGTTAAATAATGTATATTTTTCTTCTTTATGGTCTTATACACTTTCCAAACAAGCTAAATAAGTATGTTTTTACCTTGATAATCAGAAAATACAATTAATAAAATAAAAAGAATTTTCAACAAGCTGATTTTTTGGAAAAGATAAAATCTGTGGAGAACATCATGCTTTATTTTTGAATATACTCTTTGTCTTTCCTTCTCCATCATATGCTCACAAAATTTTTTTAATATTTTACTTATTTATTTGAGAGAGAGCAAGAGCAAGAATAGAGGGAGAGGGAGAAGCAGACTCCCCACAGAGCAGAGAGCCTGACACGGGGCTCCATCCCAGGACCCCGAGATCACGACCTGAGCCGAAGGCAGACGCTTAACTGACTGAGCCACCCAGGCGCCCCTCACAAAAAAATTTTTTTAAAGTAAAAGACAGGGGCACCCGGGTGGCTCAGTCAGTTAAGCGTCTGCCTTTGGCTCAGGTCATGATCCCGGGGTCCTGGGATGGAGCCCCACGTCAGGCTCCTTGCTCAGTGGGGAGCCTGCTTCTCCCTCTCCCGCTTGTGCTGTCAAATAAATAAAATCTTAAAAAAAGAAAAGAAAAAATAAAAGACAAACGAAGATGGGGTCTAGATAATTCACTCTTTTCTAATTGCTATCAATTATTAGTTTGTCAAAGATGACAACAGTAATTAAATGCAGTCTCAAAGCAGGAGTAGCAGATGACAGGAGTTATCACTGCCTGCAAGTGATGTGGTAGGCTCCACAGAGGTGAAGTGGGCAATGGGGAATGGTAAGATAGGCAACCAGGGAAACAATGTTATTCAGAAACAATGTTATTCAGGTATGCTTTATTGAGCCAGTCTGTAGCAAGCCAGGAAATATGTAACTCTTTAGGCCACTAGGACACAGAGCCTGGTTTCAGTAGAAAGGAATGATTGAGAAAGAAGGTTGGTGTGTCCTGGTGAGAAAAAGGAAGTTCCAAGGGCTAAGAAATGGACCAAGTCTAAAGTGGCCATTTCAGTAAATGTCTTCTTTGGAAAAGAGACCTGGGAACTAGAACACCCATGGTCAAAGGAGTAATAGCTGAGAAAACAATCAGGGCAGGTTTTAATACCCTTTGGGATAAAGGGAGGGAAATAAAAACAAGTCAGGGTATGAAGTTATGAAGAGCATCTTATAGAAGTCAGGTGATTCCAAGAACCCTAATGGGTCAAAGGTCATATAAGTAAATATCACTGACATCAAAAAGGAAGAGGATGCGGAATCACTCTCTTGGGGCAAAACAATCAAAATAGGAAAGGAAGGATGTAATGCATGATAAAAACTGGTCCCTTAATAACAATCCAAAAAGGAAATTAAGAAAACAATTCCATTTACAACAACGTCCAAAACAATGAACTACCTTACAATAAATATGAACAAAGGCTTAACAATGCAAACTATAAAACACTGCTGAAAGAAATTAAATTAGACCTAAATAAATGGAAAGTCATCCCATCTTCATGGATTGGAAGGCTCACTATTGTTAAGGTGGTAATACTACCCGAAGGGATCTACCAGTACAAACTCTATCAAAATTCTACCTACCCTTTTTTTTTTTCAGAAATGGAAAAGCAGATTCTCAAATTAATATGGAATTGCACATAGCTCCCAACAGAAAACAATCTTGAAAAAGAACATAGTTGAAGAATTCACAATTCCTGATTTCAAAATTCACCACAAAGCCACAGAAACCAAAACAGTATGGTTCCAACATAACAACAGATATGTAGACCCATGGAATAGAACTGAGAATCCAGAAATAAACCTATATATTTCTAGCCAACTGATTTTTGACAAGGATGCCAAGACCATTTAATGAGGAAAGAACAGCCTCTTCAATAAATTATGCTGGATCAACTAGATAACCACACACAACAGAATGAAATTAGACCCCTACCTCATACCATATATAAAAAACAATTCAAAATAGATCAGCAACCTAAATATAAGACCTAAAACTATAAAACTCTTAGAAGAAAACATAAGGGTAAGTCATTATGATCTTGAATTTGCCAATGGATTCTTTGATACGTCACTAAAAGCATGAGCAACAGAAGTAGATAAACTAGACTTCATAAAATTTAGAACTTCTGTGCATCAAAACATTATCAAGAAGGTGAAGATAACCTACAGAATGGAGGAGATATTGCAAATTATGTGTCTAGTAAAGGTCTCGTATCCATAATATATAAAGGACTTAACAACTCAGCAAACAAATGAAGACAGCTCAAAAAATAGGCAAGGGACCTCAGTAGACATTTCTTCAAAGAAGATACACAAATGGGGCGCCTGGGTGGCTCAGTTGGTTAAGCGACTGCCTTCGGCTCAGGTCATGATCCTGGAGTCCCAGGATCGAGTCCCACATCAGGCTCCCTGCTCAGCAGGGAGTCTGCTTCTCCCTCTGACCCTCCTCCCTCTCATGCTGTCTCTCTCTCATTGTCTCTCTCGCAAATAAATAAAATCTTAAAAAAAAAAAA